>NC_080539.1:360432739-361032739 GCF_028640845.1 Ahaetulla prasina
TGTGAATCCCAGTAACAAGCGAAGTTCTGTTTGTTACCTTTCATGTCTAACATTGACATGTCCTTGTTCTATCTGCTGCTGATGCTCTGCTATTTTACCTAAAAAGAAAAAGGAAAATACCATATTACCCTGATGGTCTTTCACTTCCTCTTATACATACATGCAAGGCATAGGGTCACAAAGGAGACTCCATTGTTGGTGAACTATTTGTTCCTAGCATTCCATCTATTAGCAATGCAGGCTAACATGGGGCCCACTATAGATGGCTTCGCCCAGCTTAAGCCCACAGATGTTGGTACTAAAAACACCTTCCCCTTCTTGCATCTTACCATGCTATAAGTTACCATGTCATTCACTTTGCCTTCACCTGATCCCCAGCCCATGTCATTAGACAGCTTTTCGAAACTGCTGAGTTTTGAAAGAACACCAGGCAGTGCTAAGTAATGCCGAAGAACACCAAAGTAAGTGGACCTGGGCTGCGTGCCCTTTTAAAACTGCCTAGCGGCAAGTTTATCTATTAAAACAGGTTGGCAGAGGTTAGGATTTCAGAATGAGTGCTAAACCAATACTCTCCTGAAAACCTGGTGCAGAAAATCAGCACACACACTCTTCCGGAAGAATGAAATATTTTGGGAAATATTCAAAAGGCAGAATATTATATTTCCCTCAAGGAGAAATGGAGAAACATGCTCTTGGAAACAGAAATCAAGTCTGTCTTTCTTAATAGCCCCAGCAGGAGCTGAGGCCAGCTTTTAGAAATGTAGATTTGGTAATCCATTCAAGATAGGATAATTAGAAGCAGCCATTACCTAAGATCCAACACAGGAAAAAGCCATTAAGCCACAATAGGAATTGCCCAGCACCCTTTCAGAACATAAGCCCCTTCACTGCATCAACCTCACAAATTTCAACCAAATTTAGCTCAGACAAAAACCTAGGATTTGTACTTTGCCTGTAGAGCCAGCTATGACCCCTACATAACCCCTACATGACCCCATGGAAGTCTGACAACAACCATAGAATACATGTTCTTGCACAGAAACAGGAAGCTCAAGTGCAAAACCCAACAGAAGGTATAAAAACCCTTCACTCTCAATTCCAGGTGGTCAGCTTCCCAGAACACATGGGGTTCTGCTTCTTCATTAAACCATCTTTCCAATCAGTCTCCATGTTTTCAGTGTCTTTCTCCCAGCTTGGAACTGAACCAGATGGATATTTCTCCAACACTGGTAAAGCAGAAAGACATAGATCTAACCATCAGTATAAACTTGCCACTTTAAAGCTTTTAGAGATCAGTGAGGATACTTGGTGGCACAATGATTAGAATACAGTATTACAGGCAAATTCTGCTCACAACCTGGAGATGTTTGTGAGCTGACTCAAGGTTGACTCAGCCTTTCATCCTCCTGAAGTCAGTAAAATGAGGACCCCGATTGTTGGGGGCAATATGCTGATTCTGTAAACCGCTTAGAGAGGGCTGTAAAGTACTGTGAAGCAGTATATAAGTCTAAGTGCTATTGCTAAACTGGCAAGTTTTGACCTGAAGTACAATGCATGCTATGCGGATGTAGAGCAGGCCTGCAGTAGGGTTACAGCCAAATCTGTATTCACTTGCTTTGCTGTGGGCAGCAAAGCAAGATTAGCAACTTCGGCCACTTGCCAAAACTGACCAGCAATCCGTGGCCATCTCACATTGCAGTTGTGAACTGCGGATGGTCTCCCATTATCTGGTGACATTCAGAAAGATGGAAAACAACAAAACTGTTAAATCAGTATTTCTCAACCCTGGCAACTATAAGATGTGTAGACTCCAAGTCTTGAAGGCTTGAACTCCATACATTTTAAAGTTGCCAAGGTTGAGAAATACTGCATTAACTATTACTTATAGCAGGGATGTCAAACTTGATTTCATTGCGGGCCACATCAGGGTTGCGTTTGACCTCAGGGAGATGAGTGGGTGTTGCTGGGATGGGCATGGCCAACTCGACACCCTGCAGCTCATGCGTGGCTCTCCCAGGCTCTGTTTTCGCTGGCAGAGAGCTTCAGGAGGCCATTGCAGCCGAAAACGGAGCACTGGAGGGCCACACGCAGTCCTCCCAAACTCCGTTTTCGCTGGCAGAAAGTCCTGTATTAGGTCAGCCATATTGTTATCACTTACCTTCATATTCTTTAGTTTTACTACCTGGAGACTTGAGTTTTTCTTCCAACGTGTTCTAATGGGGGAAAGAAAAGCAACACAAAATGGAATGATCACATGATTCTAAAACGTGTATTTTTGCTCTACTTGTTACCAAAGAACATGAAGAAATAAGTTGCATTAGGTGATAATCAGTTAGATGTCTAGAATTAGGAAATAAATGCCATGACAGCCGGGACCTCAGAATTATATATACCTATTGGGTTGGCTGGATAGATTTTTAAGTTCCTTCCAATGCTTATTTCTATTGTTCTGTTATGCTATATTATATCTCATAATTGTCAAATAGTTTTTTTTCTTTTTAATGTTCCAAATGAGTAATTCATATTTAAAAACAAAATGTTTTCATTCCATGCAATTCTCCATGTAATTCTGTACACATGAAGCATGTAAAATAAGAAAAGAGATACAACACATAGATCAGTTCCAAGATTTCTGAAGTTCATGTAGGTTCATCCAAAAACCTCATGCAGTCTAAAAATTCTTCTGCATATATCTAAGTAACATGTTTTCCATTCATTCATAAACTTCAACCTAAACAGATATTCAGAGTAAATTGTTTTCAAACAATTTACTCACAAAATTTGGCAAAGCAGTTCGCTGTCAAATTCAGGCGGGTCAAATTCAAGCTGAGTTAAACCAAAATCTGGAAGTTATGGGTAGCACCATCTACCTCTCTACTAACCTTTATGTGTAAGCTGTAACTTTAGAAATAATTGCTCTAATCTGAACCAAACAACAGCACTTCACCATGAAATGGGAAAGACTGTGATCTGGCGTGTTGTGTGCCTGGTTGTGATTGTGACTGTCCCTTTTAATGTGATTGTGACTGTCCCCCTTCACAACTAAACTTAGATAGGGAAAACCATCACTTAGATGGCTGGATAGGTTCACCAATGAACAAACTGTCCTGAGTAGGTTGGGTTTTCACTGGATGCTTTTAAAGCAATCTGTCTACCAGCCCACACTGAACCAACAAAGTACTGATAGATTGCATCCATAAACTTTAATGAAGAGGCCTTTATCCTCTCATGCAATGTTTCTCAACCTCAGTAACTTTAAGACAGTAACTTTAATTCTTCAACTCCCAGAATTCCTTGAGTTGAAGTCCACATGTCAACGTTCTAGAAAACCCCCTCCTGCAGAAAAGACTCCGAGGCAAACATCTTGCAAAGTTCTTTTACTAGTATAGGTAACTGGCACAGCTGGATAAACTCCAAATCTGGAGATCCGACATTTTCCTTAGTAGTACAAACCCCCAGACCACCACCTTCTTCCCAGGAGTGGGGAGGGAATGGAGATTTTGCAATATCCTCCTCCCAGGAGTGGGGAGGGAATGGGGATTTTGCAATATCCTTCCCCCAGGAGTGAGGAGGGAATGGGAATTTTGCAGTATCCTTCCCCTGCCATGCCCACCAAGCCACGCCCACAGAACCGGTAGTAAAAGAAATTGAATTCCACCACTGCCCCAGACCATCAAGAAAGTGCCAGGGAAGAGCAATAGAGGGGGGTAGCCCAGGGCATACCAACACGAGCTCCAGCAAGAACCTGCCAGGTAATTTTGGAAGAGAACATGAAAGCCATGGCACAATCTTAGCAGGAACAACACAACATCTGCCTATTTAGTTATCTGAAGAAAGTCAGCTGGTTGGAACAAACTAAGCCATTCTGCTAGGTCCAAAAAAAGGCATTATGTTTGTTTATTCTAATCTTACTTTACAATCTCCCCCTCCTATTTTTCCTATGTTTTTAAAAATCTAATTATACTTTACAATGAATATCTCCCCCTCCTCTCTATTTACCAGCTGTTTCTGCCAGGAATCTCTCTGCTGTCTGGTTAGTACAAGAGATTGGTTGCAAACCGACAATTCCTTGCTCAGGACATCCCTTTCTTCTTGCTTCTTTTCCAAAAGTTTCAACGACTTTTCTTGAGTCTGGTTCATAACATTCCTGAGCTTCTGCATCTTCTTTTCCATCTTGATCAGTTGTTCCTTCAGAGTCAATTTTTCAGCCTCCAGTTGGGAGATGTTGTGAAGCAACTTGGCATGGTCTTTAGGGCACTTCCTGACTAGCTCTGGTGAATAGTGAATGATATATAAAATAAGCATGATGACAGTGACAAGGATGAGCAAAAAGTGGTGTCTCACCCGTGTCCTACACAAGTCCCAGAAACTGTGGTCCTTTAGACTCTCCATGCGTGTGAAAAACTGACGGCATGTTAGCAATCCACCCATGTCGGTTGAAAGCCGAGAGACATAGAAATTCTGGCTGCCTCTTTAAGAGAAAGAGTCTCCTCTTTATGCCAAATTTAGTGCATCCTCCTCCCCTTTCGGTGCTTCCTTGTGATTTGGAAGAAACAGCTCCAGCAGCCAGCAGAAACGAAAGTGATCTCCCAGTTCGGAGTTTCAAAATAAATAAATAAATGAAGAGCCAGCAAAGAGCAGTTTTCTAAAATGACACCTCACATGGAAAAGAAGGAGAATCGACACTCAGAGAGATGGCCGTGGTTACGGCAATGGATTTTCCCCAGTCACTTACAAGTCAACAAAGTGTTTAAACCAACAGAACAATTTCTGTTTCTTTTTTGTTGATTTCTGTTTCTTTTTGTTTTGCTCCTTTCTGAGTCATGAAAGGCATTTCCTGATGAACTGATCTATGCATAAAGTGAGCAGCAGCGACAGCATCCCTTCTAACCTCCCTCCCTCCCTCCCTTCCACCCATTGCCTGTCCTGCTCTTTGGTGCTTTGGAGCAGAGTCTCCAATGGATGGGCTTCAAAAATTTTAGCAAGGGGTTCTGTGCCCAGTTGCTGGGTGGGCATTGCCTAGTTGGCCTCCTGCACCACAGCGGGGTGGGCGTTTTTGCCCTCCCCGGACTTCGGAGGCTTTTTCCTTGAGCCTCCAGGAGGGCAAAAACTGCCTCCCAAGGCTCCGGAGGTCCTCTGGAGGCCGTTAACGGGCTCATTTCAAACTTCCGATAGGCCCATTTTGTTGCCCTCCCCGAGCTTCCACCCACGGCCTGCACTTACCTGCATCCAAAACGGGCCACGTGGGGACTCCTAGGAGGGGTGGGGTGGGTGGGGCCAGCCAGGACTGGGATTTGATAGTTCTCCAAACTGCACAGAATCTTAGCTAGAGGTTCTCCCGAACCCCTGCAAACCCCCAGCAGCCCACCTCTAATCTCCAACCTTGGTAACTTTAAGCCCGGCGGATTTCAACTCCCAGAATTCCCCAGCCAGCTTGGGGACTTCAATTCTGGGAGTTGAAGTCTGCAAGGCTTAAAGTTACCAAGGTTGGAGACCCCTGCTTTAGAGAATGAATCAACATCCTCTTCCCTGTGACACCCCTTTCAAGTACTGGAAGACAGCTATCATGTCACCTCTAAGCCTTCTCTTCGGAATCCTTGCTTGAAGGGCTGATACTTAATCTCTTTAATGGTATGAACACCCCATCATTTTGAAGGCAGCCACATTCTGGATAGAGAGGTCTATCTCAGTTTGAAAGAGGGGTAAAAGAATCCATCTGTGTTAGAATTGAGCAGCCCTCTCTCAACAGAGGAGGAGGGATAAGATACTCACCTATTTCCAGTCTACAGTGCCACAATCAATTGAACTTTGATTCAGATTGATCCTGAGTGCACAGATGAACCTCCAAGTGGCCGCAACAGCTCTCAAGAGAGAGTGATAATGACCAGATGACTCAAAAAAAATGCAATTCTTACACACACACACACATACAGAGAGAGAGAGAGAGAGAGAGAGAGAGACAGAGAGCGACAGAGAGAGAGAGAGACAGACAGACAAAGAGAGTGTTGTGGTCCGCCAGCAACCTGTGAAGCTGGCAGCGGAGTCGGACAGTGAAGAGGCTGGGGAGGACAATGGGACAGTCCTGGAGTCAGGAAGGCCCGGACGAGGGCTCTGCGTCGGAGGCAGAGATGGGGCCAGGGCCATCTGGAAGCGATGTGCAGACTCCGGAGCCTCCAGAGGCGGACAGCAGAGAGACAGAGGAAGAGGAGGAGCCTGTTCCTAGTGCACGCATGGGAAGAGCTGCCAGAAGGCAAGAGCAGCTAAAGCAAAAAGGACGACTCGGAAGTAAGGCCAGGAGATGATTGGCCCCTCCCATAAGGCTTAAAAGAACAATGGCTCTTGAATTTTTTGTAGGAAAGCAACGTTGCTACAATTGTTTCTTGTCTCCTGTTTTTGAACTTTGTGGGGTTCTTGCCAAGAAAAACCTTTGGCAGGGTGCCAAAGAAGACAAAGGTTTGTGATAAGGCCGAAGGACTTTTTATGAACGACTTTGTTTTGGACTTAATTTGGACTAAGCTAAGAATGAAATAATTCTCAGCTGTTCTAATAAAATACGTTTGTTTAGGACTGATTGCATCTGGTAATAACTACTTGGGCCTAGGTCACAACAGAGTGAGAGAGAGAGAGAGAGAGACATCCTTTCAGAACCTATCCTTCCATCCCTCCACTTTCCAGTCTCAACTGATAAAGGCCCATGGGTATTGGTGTCATTTTTTTCCTCAGTTTTCTCTCAACAGAGCTTTTTTCAAAAGCAGGTTATTTCAGATCTTTGAAGTGTTTCTTACTATCAGATGGGTAGTATAGGTTGAAAAAAGAAAAGTTGGTTTCACTTTTTGTGATGTTTAGAACAAACGCGGGGGGTGTTAGTATTTAATGACATTTCTGCAGCTTTCCTAAATCTTTGTTAAATTCTCTTTGAACCTAGGGAACCATCACCACATTCCCTGCAAAGCACAGAAAAGGAGTAGAAATAGTAAGTGAAATAAATTAATAGCTGAGATATGAGAGAAAAAATGCGCTCCAATTATATCTACTTTGTACCAAAACTTCTCTTTTCTATCCTTGCAAACTCATCCTTGATTCCACTACATCAGGAGTGTCAAACTCACATCGTCATGGTGGCGTCACATGATGTCTCGGGACTTTTTTCCCCTTCGCTAAACCGGGCGTGGGTGTGGCCAGTGCGTGACGTATCCGCATAGTTTAAATCAGGTTTCCCCAACCTTGGCAACTTTAAGATGCATGGACTTCAACTCCCAGAATTCCTCAGCCAGCCATGCAAAAAACCATCTCTTACACATAGTCCTCGACTTATAACCACAACCGAGGCCAAAATTTCTGTTGCTAAGTGAAAGTTGTTGTGACTTTTGCCCCATTTTATGACCTATCTTGCCACAGTTGTGAATCATTGTAGTTATTAAATTCATAACCTGGTTGTTAAGTGAATTTGGCTTCCTTATTGACTTTGATTGTCAGAAGGTCGCAAAACGTGATCACATGACCTCGGGACACAGCAACCGTCATAAATTATGAGCCAAGCATCTGAATTTTGATCACATGACCATGGAGATCCTGTAACAGTGCTAGGTGTGAAAAAGTCATGAGTCACTTTTTTCAGTGGTGTTGCAACTTCGAACAGCCACTAAACGGATAGTTGTAAGTCAAGAACAACCTGTACTTGCTATATTTCTTCCACCATTTGAACATCTTGAAACAGGGGTCTCCAACCTTGGCAACTTTAAGCCTGGCGGACTTCAACTCGAGAATTCCCAATACAAAATACATTATGAACAAAATACATTATGAAGAATTATTACTCTAGCAATCCATCCAAGCTCACATGTTTTAAATATTATATTAAGAAAGAACTGGGAATGAACCCAAAACAGTGGTGTCATTTGTGACCAGGATCAGAGAATAGTGACTACCCTGGAGCAGGGGTCTCCAACCTTGGCAACTTTAAGCCTGGAGGACTTCAGCTCCCAGAATCCCCCGGCCAGCAAAGCTGGGAGTTGAAGTCCGCCAGGCTTAAAGTTGCCAAGGTTGGAGACCCCTGTCTTAAAAGATCTTAATCTGTTTTCCTACCATAAAAGAGAGAAAAAAGAATATAATTTTCAATTAAGCTCCTGATTAACCTAATTTTTTAATATATTCTACTTTGGAGCTCTAAGAACGATTACTAAAGGAGACCACAAGGAGTGAACCTCTTAATAAGGAATTAAATCTATATTCCTTCCTGTTGGTGAAAATGATATTTATTGGCTTGTATCAACTTTCTACATTTTCAGGCATGTGTTTATATGTATTTATGTGGGTGTTACTTTTCTTCCCATCATACTAGTTAGCAGAGGTTGAAACTGAGTCCTCCTGCATGATCGAAGCATCTTGGTCTTCTGAATATTAACACGAGAAGCCACCAAACCCTCAGAAAGCAAAGAAAGTTGTTCCCAATTTGACATTCACCAGGTAAAGGTTATTATTAACATAATCAAAATTGAACTTTATTTGCCAAGTTCTGTGTAACAGTGCAATGTAATACAAGCTCTAGCAAATCCACTGCTGTGGCCAAAATTTCAGTTATCAGAGTAGATAAATGTCCAAGTCTGGCATCAGAATCAGGTTCCTGTCCTAACAGGGCGCAACTCAGATGTCTCCAAAACCCACATGCAGAAGGAGGAGTATGGTTATGCAGATGAAGTAGGGTGAGACTTGACACTTGCGCACCACCCAAACTTGGCAGTGACCAAAATGGACTAGAAGAGGAGGGCAGCAAGGAGAAGTGGGAGAAGGACCATAGAAGGCCCCAGGAGAAGGCCTCCCTTGGAGCGCTCAACAGATTTATGTTTCGTAAGCTGATCCTCCAGATGCTGAATCTCCTTTCTGTGGAAAGAGAACATTGTCACATTAGAAGAATATTTTTCAAACATTTGCACTCAGGACCTCTTCCCGCCTTTAAAAATTATGGAGGACTCCAAAAGAACTTTGGTTTCTATGGGTTATAGTTATCCATATTTTCTGCATTGTTAAAATAGCTATATTTGTAGAATATTTACTTAGGTATAAAGAACAATGTAAAATCCATCAGCTTTTAACATAAATAAAATATTTTTAATGATAAAAACATTGTGTTTTTAATTATCTATCTATCTATCTATCTATCTATCTATCTATCTATCTATCTATCTATCTATCTATCTATCTATCTATCTATCTATCTAAATGGCTGTGTGTGTATGTTTGTGTGTATATTCCAGCATAACTCTGGAAAGCCTCGAGCAATTTCAACCAAACTTGGTACACAGATGACTTATCGAAAAAAAATACTGTGGGGGTAAGACACCCCTAACACCCCTCAGGGTGGGTGTTCTGTTAAGATACAGCCTGTTGTGCCTTGAAATGGCTTTGACTGTACTGCTTTAAAATGGCTTCTACTGTATAGCACAGTGGAGTTGCCATGGTAACGTACTCCACATGGGGGCTCCCTCTGGTAAGGGGGAAAACTCAACATTAGAAATTATGTTTCGTCTGGACATTTTCAACAAGGCTTTAATTATTCTTGTCTAATACAGGATTGGGATAAATAAATACCCGGGCAATGCTGGGTTATCAGCTAGTGCAAAATAATAATGAGAAAGTGACACTGTTTTAAATTTTTGCAAATATTTTCAATGTCTGGCAAATAATCCTGGATTTGTGGACCCCCAAGAGGGTCTTGGAGAACTTTTTGAATTTATGATTGCCAATTTATGCAGACTGTAGTAGGTAATAGATTAATAGGTAAATGGAATGATGACCAGGCTATTCAAGAAAGTTAGCCATGGTAGCTAAGAAAGAAACTTACCCATCTGGAGACAATCTACCTCAGAATACCTGAGGCTAAAAAGAGAACCAGGAGAGGAACACTACCCTCTTACCTGGTTCTACATTTCCTGGAATTACCTGGTTGTCTACTTGAGAATTCCCAGCAGGGTAATTCTTCAAAATTTAAAGGTGAATATATAGAATCGTAATTTTGTGTTCTTACTGTTGTTGCTCCTTCATCTGTTGTAAATTGGAGAGTTGTTCCTTAAGATGTTTAATCTCCTCTAAAGAAAGGAACCAAGAGTCACAAATTATCTTCTGCTTCTTAAACTAAGTTTATATTGCAGTATCTTTCCTCACTCTCTGCAGTTTAATAATAATAATAATAATAATAATAATAATAATAATAATAACAACAACAACAACAACAACAACAACAACAACAGAGTTGGAAGGGACCTTGGAGACCTTCTAGTCCAACCCCCTGCCCAGGCAGGAAACCCTACATCATCTCAGACAGATGGTTATCCAACATTTTCTTAAAAATTTCCAGTGTTGGAGCATTCACAACTTCTGCAGGCAAGTCGTTCCACTTATTAATTGTTCTAACTGTCAGGAAATTTCTCCTTCCTGACAGTTTCTTTCCTTTATATTCAAACATAACAGGAGTTTTCTTGATACTATTGAAAAGTTGGGCTTAAACACCTCTCCTCCAAACTTTCACACAGCATATCCAAGATACTATAGTGCCCCTTAAGTATCTGATAAATTGACCCAATGATTAGAGAGCTGAAGAGATACAATTCAGTGTTGGTGCCGCCAAAGTCAAATGATACCAGAGCCTCTCCAAATTATTAATGTCAAGGTAGAATCACACTACAATTTCATTTTAAAAAATGCCTTTAGCTTTTAGATGATTTCTGATTTGCCAAGTATATCAAGGGCAACCAATTTAGGGCTCTGGCTTTGTTCAAAAAAAGTTAGTCTCTTTAAACAGATGCTATAAGACTGGGGTTCAAAAAAGGAGTTTATTTGAGAAAGGGAAATAAAGGGAAAACAAGAGAAGGTTGCAATTGGCACACATACACAAAATTCCTATTAAAGTGGACACCATCAACTAAGCTAAACTAGTTACTGTGGGGTCCTTGGTGACCTCTAAACTTGGTTGTTTTCTTGCAGACGTTTCATTACCCAACTCTGTAACATCATCAGTGCTAGTGATGTTACCTAGCTGGGTAATGAAACATCTTTTTTAAAAAAGCAACCAAGCTCAGAAAGCACCAAGGGCCACAAAGAGATCAAATATTACAAATATTCTCTTCTATTGAAACTAGTTAACTACTGTACTTCCTTGGTTAAGCTCTTATGTTTCACTGAGCAATCATAGGGGAGAGAGAGATGTTTTGAATCTGGTGGAATTCAGCCGGTTCTATCCGGTTTGGGAAAACCGATAGTAGCGACTGTGGGAGGCTTCCTCCACCAGTCCGGACGTAATGCGCGGAAGGCTGTACGCATGTGCAGACGGGGCGCAGCCGAGCAACACGGGTGTGCACTCACATTTGCGAACTGGTAGGTAAGTGAATCCCTAGATGTTCATATGCCAATGTCTGTGTCCCTTCCTTGTTAATTGTTCCTGTTTTCTGAGTATTTTTGTAGGCATAAGCTAAGCAAGCTACAGAGCCTTGCAGTTCAAGGGAACCTCTTAAAAATTCTTTTTTTTGGTGATGGGGGGAAATACTATTATGTATACTGTTACATAACATAATATACTACCACGTATAAGCAGATACTCAGACAACACATTGCTCATGAAGTACGTGTGTTTATCAAAGAAAAATATATAAACCAAATATTTTTAAAAATTCTTTTTTTCATTTGCCAGTTTTGTTATAATTTCATCTATGAGAATCCAGTCTGATAAGACCCTCATGACCCTCAATAATCGATTAAAAACTGCTTTGCTTATGCATGCATTTCCACCATCTCTTTAAAGAGGATTATTCTATACCAGTGTTGGCGAACCTATGGCACATGTGCTGGAAGCGGCATGCGAAACCGTCCCGAGACAAATGCACGCCCTCACTGGCTCCTCGTCGCGTTCCTGTGGTCAAATGCGCGCCAGTCAGTTGGCCATTGTGTGCACGCAGTGCCAGAGGACCACGCATGCGTGAGGCGGCACGCGTGCCGAAGGTTCGCCATCACTCATGAGCAAGCCAACACGCGTGCTGGAGGTTCGCCATCACTCATGGGCAAGGCAGCACGCGTGCCAGAGGTTTGCCAACATGCATGCACGATGGACTGCCGCACTTCTGGGGTCGCCAGCACTGCGTGCGCGACGGCCAGCTGGCCGGCGCATGTTTGAGCATAGGAACGTGATGGGAGCCGGCGAAGGCGCGCATTTGCCACAGGACGGTTTCACGTGCCACTTCCGGCACGCAAGTGGCACGCGAGAACGCCAAAGGTTAGCCAACACTGTTCTATACCCTATTACTGGCTTGTTGTGACTCTTGATGGTATTCTTGCCAAACATGGTTGTTCCACAGCTTTATTCTCTATTCGTCATTGTTGTTAGTTGAGAAGTCGTGTCCGACCCACTGAGACCCCATGGACAGCGTTCCTCCAGGCCTTCCTGTCCTCTACCATCCTCTGGAGTCCATTTAAGCTCACGCCTACTGCTTCAGTGACTCCATCCAGCCACCTCACTCTCTGCCGTCTCCTTCTTCTTTTGCCCTCAATCTTTCCCAGCATTAGGGTCTTCTCCAGTGAGTCTTTCTTTCTCATTAGGTGGCCAAAATATTTGAGTTTTATCTTCAGGATCTGGCCTTCTAAAGAGCAGTCAGGGTTGATCTCCTCTAGGACTGACCGGTTTGATCGCCTTGCATTTGCCAAATAGAGCCCCTGGACATCTCCCTGTCTAACTAGTTGCAACCCTCTTGTTTTCCCTATATTTTCCTTTCTCCAATAAATTCCTTTTTAAAAAAAGTTCTGGTTATGTTTTCATTGGTTTTGTAAGATAATTTCTCATTAAAAGTTTCCCTATATGCACAGGGGTTACATAGTTACCTCTTCTGTTTCAGGATTGGCGCTAATTAAAGTTTCCAAAATTTAAAAACGCAAAGAACTATCCGGTTGGACAGCCTAAGGGGATGACACGCTATCATTATACTTATCGGTGCACCTTTGGGAATCCGTCACTAAATTTTAAATTGTTCATTCCCTACAACAGTGGGGGAAACTTTCCAACAACTTTTAAGGGGGCAAATGAGCAAATTCCTCAAACCTTTGGTGGTAAATCAGCTTCATCAATATGGTACTTAAGACTTTTTAAAATCTAAACACCTCCCCTTTATAAAGGGTTTTGCAACGTGGCTCAGAAACTGCCTAACAGCAAACCACATTATGCAACTGAAACCCCATTCTTTATTTCTAATACTTCCCAAGTTACTGTATACAATCCTGCAGAACGTTAGAACTAAAACCAGGTTTTAATGAGATGAAGGGAAGGTACCTTGCAGCTATACTTCCTCCATTGACTAAAATAGTGTTGACAAATTTTATCTTCATAAAGACCCCAGCAATGGCACTGATTCAGGAAATAACATGAATTCCAGAATAGCAATAGCAGTTAAACTAATATACCGCTTCACAGTGCTTTACAGCCTTCTCTAAGCAGTTTACGGAGTTAGCAAATTGCCCCCAATAATTTATTTATTTATTTTGTCACAACAATATATGTAGGTATCATACAAAAAGATTATATAGTATATAAACACATATATGAGTAAATATTAGGAGGTATAAACATATATATATATATAAGAAGAAGAAAAGAAAAACAATAGGACAAGAATGGTAGGCATGTTTGTGCGCTTATGCACGCCCCTTATGGTCCTCTTAGGAATGGGGTGAGGTCAATAGTAGAAAGTTTTTGGTTAAAGCTTTTAGGATTATGAGAAGAGACCACAGAGCCAGGTAAAGTATTCCAAGCACTGATGATTCTGTTACAGAAGTCATATTTTCTGCAATCTAGATTAAAGCGGTTGACATTAAGTTTAAATCTATTAGTTGCTCTAGTATTATTGCAATTAAAGCTGAAGTAGTCTTTAACAGGAAGGACATTACAATAGATGATTCTATGAGTTAAACTTAGGTCTTGTCGAAGGCGATGGAGTTCCAAGTTTTCTAAGCCTAGGATTTCAAGTCTGGTGGGATAAGGTATTTTATTGTTTTCAGAGGAATGGAGAACTCTTCTTGTAAAATATTTCTGGACACGTTCGATTGTATTGATGTCAGAGATGTGGTGAGGGTTCCAAACAGGGTTTGTAATCTGGGTGCTTGGAAATCTGGGTGCTTGGAAAGGACAGAAGGCTGAGGCAACCTTGACCCAATGAGAATCGAACTCCTGACAGTGAACAGAGTTAGCTTGTAATACTACAGTCTAACCAATGCGCCACCACAGCTCTAATGTCTCGTATGACTCAAATTACTGATGAAAATGTCATTTGGAGGCAGTCAAATCGTGTTCTAAGCAGGGGCAAAGCTTTCCCCATTGTCTTAATCTACTAGCTAATTCAATCTATTATCACCCACCCTGCTCCCCATTGGTCCACCTCACCTTCAGCAATTTTGGTTTTATCCATTTCTCGCTGGACAGCTTCCTTCACTTGGGATGTGGCATTTTTTTCCACACTTTTCTGGATGGAGACCAAAAGGAAAGATATCTGTCAATTCCAACATTGTTGTGTTGAACCTTCTCTGTAAGGCAGTGTCCTAAAGTCTAATAGTGCTGTGATGAGTCAGAGTAGAAAATCAGACTCGTGCAACCCACAAGTAACTACAGGACCAAAATTTGGGAGTTGAAGAAACAAGAGAGAAAGAGTATTGACAGTTTTAAACTCATACTAGAAACCTCAAGATCTTCCCTCTTAAGAGGGGCTTCTATGCAGGGGTGAAATGCTCCAAGTTTGGACCAGATCGCCCAATCCGGTAGCAATGGCAGCGGGTGGTTTGGAGAACCAGTAGCAAAGCTCCCTGCCCCCCACCACCCTTGCCCAGCTGAGCCCGCGATCATCAGAGTTTTTTTTAACTTTTAAAAGCATTTTTTTTCGGCCAAAAAAATGCTTGTAAAAGTACCAAAAAAAAGCCTCCGATGATCGTGCGGCTCAGCTGGGATTGTTAGAGCCTTTTAAAAGCATTTTTCTACATCCTCTTTGGCCAAAGACGTTGTTAAAAATGCTTTTAAAAGGTTCTGACGATCCCAGCTGAGTTTCCTGATTGTCAGAGGGGTTTTTTTTCTTTTAAAGGCAAAAAAATGCTTTTAAAAGAAAACAAAAGCCTCTGATGATTAGGCAACTCAGCTGGGACCGTCAGAGCCTTTTAAACCTCTTTGGCGGAAGAGGTTGTAGAAAAAATGCTTTTAAAAGTAAAAAAAAAGTTGCCCACGCCCACCAAATCACATTACACCCCCCCACCAAGCCATGACCACAGAATGGGTAGTAACAAATTCGCCACTGCTTTTATGGTTTATAGATGCTATAAATCTTACTGACCAAGAAGGGGCTTCATGCAACCATTGGAAACCAGTCGCATAGCGCTTCCTTCTGCTCAGTAGCTTTTACAGCACAATGGTAATATTTTTCCCAAGTTTTTTATTTTTTTACAAACATATAAATGCGTGAACAATGTGGCACCTGAGTGTCTTACATTTTAGTACGAATAAAATAATATTTTTCATATTTAGTACGTTTGACAAGCTTATTTAATTCTGGTAATAGTAAACATATTTATGTTAATTTATAATCTTTCTTTATTTAATTATTCAATATTTCAATATGTTATTTTTACGCCAATCACCATTTTATTCAAGCATACTTAATAATACCATCGTTCAAATTCTGATTTCCCCTCTTGTTATTACTTCACCTTATTATATAAAAATGTATATTCCATTAATCCCCCTCTCTCTAGTTTGCATCCCTATTCTAATTTTTAATTATGCTACTTTTGTATTTAAAAATATTCCCTTTCTTTTAGTATTTTGGATGTCTATGGAACATTATGTATATTATATAGTATGCAGTGCTATAGAGCACTGCACACCAGAACAACTAGACACAAGAACAGTTTTTTCCCGAAGGCCATCACTCTGCTAAACAAATAATTCCATCAACACTGTCAAACTATTTACTGAATCTGCACTACTATTAATCTTCTCATAGTTCCCATCACCAATCTCTTTCCACTTATGACTGTATGACTATAACTTGTTGCTGGCAATCCTTATGATTTATATTGATATACTGACCATCAATTGTGTTGTAAATGTTGTACCTTGATGAAGGTATCTTTTCTTTTATGTACACTGAGAGCATATGCACCAAGACAAATTCCTTGTGTGTCCAATTACACTTGGCCAATAAAAATTCAATTCAATTCAATTCAATTCAATTCAATTCAATTCAATTCCATTCCATTCCATTCCATTCCATTCCATTCCATTCCATTCCATTCCATTCTATTCTATTCTATTCTATTCTAAATTCTCAGTCATCAGGTCACAGTGGTCTCAAAGGTGCTTTTTCCAAAGGCAACTGGGCTTGTTTTTGTTTTTTCCTTGAAGATACCATCAAGGAAAAACAAAAATAAAGAAAGCCCAGTTGCCTTTGGAAAAAGCACCTTTGAGACAGTCCAAGTATTTTGGTTCTTCGAATTCTGAATGGGAAAATGGCCTGAGAGGCTTCTCAGGAAGTTATTTACACATTACATGCCTGCCAGTGCTGGTTTTCCAGTGTCCATAAAGGACAGCTGAAGATTCACTTTTTTGAAATATCTGTTCAGGAAAACTCTGTGTGAGTGTGCCTGTCTGTGTGTGTATGTGTGTGTGAGTGAGAGAGACAAAATGGAATGTTTTCAGATACCAAGAGGCCCAGAGGTTGTTTACTTGACCTTTCCTTCCACATATGCCTATTCTCCCTGCCATGACTGACTCAGTATAATTAATTTCACCATTGTTTCAAACCTATTGAAGTTTGTACCAGGAACATTTTGAGAAACTCAAATTGCTCTGCTGCATTCTTGAATTATTCTTGAAATGTCTGCCTGCCTGCCTGCCTGCCTGCCTGCCTGCCTGCCTGCCTGCCTGCCTATCTATCTATCTATCTATCTATCTATCTATCTATCTATCTATCTATCTATCTATCTACCTACCTACCTACCTACCTACCTACCTACCTACCTACCTACCTACATTTATCTATCTATCTATCTATCTATCTATCTATCTATCTATCTATCTATCTATCTATCTATCTATCTATCTATCTATCTATCTATCTATTGTGTTGTAAATGTTGTACCTTGATGAACGTATCTTTTCTTTTATGTACACTGAGAGCATATGCACCAAGACAAATTCCTTGTGTATCCAATCACACTTGGCCAATAAATTCTATTCTATCTATCTATCTATCTATCTATCTATCTATCTATCTATCTATCTATCTATCATCTATCTATCTACCTACCTACCTAACTACCTACCTACCTCTATCTATCTATCCATCCATCCATCCATCCATCCATCCATCCATCCATCCATCCACCCACCCACCCACCCACCTACCTACCTCTATCTATCTATCTATCTATCTGTCTGTCTGTCTGTCTGTCTGTCTGTCTGTCTGTCTGTCTATCTACTTATCTATCCATCCATCCATCCATCCATCCATCCATCCATCCATCCATCCATCCATCCATCCATCCATCCATCCATCTACCTACCTACCTACATTTATCTATCTATCTACCTACCTACCTATCTACATTTATCTACCTACCTACCTACAATCTCTCTCTCTCTCTCTCTCTCTCTCTCTCTCTCTCTCTCTCTCTCTCTCTGCTTTCATTTATTTTCTAACATTCCTAGCCTATCTCAATCCTAGAGAATTATTGATGGTATACCAGGAAACCAAGAGAAAGAAAAAAAAATCAAACCATTATAAAAACAATCACTTAGGACAAATAAAGTTGATTTTGTTACCATGAATGGATTTTTGTCAATCCATTTTACCATTTAAAGTTGTCTAGCAGAGAACGTCCTCTGTGGCCAGAATCCCAAATTTTGGCAGGGTTCCCCAATCACTTCCATGGCCTCATGTCAGAAAAATAAGCTTTCATCTAATAGACTGAAAGAATCTCAGATTGGAGGGATCTGCTTTATGTTCAGAGTTTCCTTTGTGTTGCTTCTTGGATTATTAATTTAGCCTACAACCTAAGTCTACAGTCAACAATTTGAAACTGATAGCTGGAGATAAGCGTTGTTTATTGTTAATCATTGATTAGGTTCAGCAGTTAGATGAAAGTTATTGTTTTTGTCAAATGAAACCATTTCCACTTTTTATTTAGTTCTTACAATTTGTTTTATGCTTTTTACAAATTAATCCAGCCATTAAAAGTGCTTATGATATGCTGGAAAAAAAGAAAGACTGGTGGTAAATATTGGAAACTTATTTGCCAGAAAATTTATTAAGTAAAATCTGATATATATAATTTCATTATTTTTGTTGTCTTTTTAAAATTCCTAGTTGCCTGAAATGATTCCATCTAAAAGGTGGGCCAGCCATTTTTGAATCAAGTACTGTAATAATCAAAAATAATGATGTTTATTCAATTAAAATAGTATGATCCCAAATGGTGCCATCAAAAGTCTGCCTTGGTGAAATGCTCTCTAATGGTTTCTTTATTTTTAATTATTCTCTGTGACTCACTACAGATTTCTTACTCACGAGACCATCTGCTAAAAATGAAGCAACTTTTCTTTAAGGAGCAGCTTTCTGTGATCTCACCCACCCCCACCCCTCCTCTTTACAAACACGGAGGAGATTCTAACACAGGAAGAAGCAATTTCCCTGGAGCTATTGATTACCCAAAAAACCAAATGGGGGAAGCGGAGAAAGAAAGGTAAACTTCTAATCAACCTAAGAAATAGGAGAAATAAAACTCTCCTGTCTTCAATTTTCCTAACCAATGTACATTCACTTGCTAATAAGATGAATGAAATACTCCTTTTAAACAGATACAATTCTGATTTTTACAATTCACTGAAACCTGGTTAAATGAATAAATTGAAGATAGCAGCTTGCATATCCCAGGGTAGCACAGGGCCCCCCCAAGGCTGTGTGCTCTCCCCACTTCTCTCTGTATACCAATGACTGCATCTCTAACGATCTATCTGTTAAACTACTAAAGTTTGCAGATGACACAACAGTAATCGGTCTCATTTGAAACAATGATGATAGAGATGGGAGGTTGAATGACTAGCTTCGTAGTGTGACACTCAAAACTGTAGAAATGGTGGTAGACTTTAGGAGAAACCCTTCCATACTTCCACCTCTTACAATACTAGACTACACAGTATCAACAGTAGAGGCTTTCAAATTTCTAGGTTCTACCATATCCCAAGATCTAAAATGGGCACCTAACATCAAAAACATCATCAAAAAATTACAACAAAGAATGTTCTTTTTGCACCAACTGAGAAAGCTCAAACTGCCCAAGGAACCGCTGATACAGTTCTACAGAGGAATTATTGAGTCTGTCATCTGCACCTCTATGACTGTCTGGTTTGGTTCTGCAACCCAACAAGACAGACATAGACTTCAGAGGATAATTAGAACTGCAGAAAAAACAATGGTTACCAACCTGCCTTCCATTGAAGACCTGTATACTGCACGAGTCAAAAAGAGGGCAATGAAAATATTTACAGACCTCTCACATCCTGGACATAAACTGTTTCAACTCCTACCCTCAAAACGACGCTATAGAGCACTGTACACCAGAACAACTAGACACAAGAACAGTTTTTTCCGAACACAATCACTCTGCTAAACAAATAATTCCCTCAACACTGTCAAACTATTGACTAAATCTGCACTACTATTAATCTTCTCATCCTTCCCATCACCCATTTCCTCCCACTTATGACTGTGACTGTAACATTGTTTCTTGTATCCTTATAATTTATAGTGATATTGTTTCCTGATTGCTTATTTGTACCCTATGACTATCATTAAGTGTTGTACCTTAGAATTCTTGATGAACGTATCTTTTCTTTTATGTACACTGAGAGCATATGCACCAAGACAAATTCCTTGTGTTTCCAATCACACTTGGCCAATAAAAAAATTCTATTCTATTCTATTAATAAGACCATCATGCCAAAAGATTCAAACTGCCCTACACGATTAAAACATTATGGAAAAAAATGCAAATGCTATAGGAAATCAAGGCGGGACAGGAGGATATAAATCAGTTCCAGACAACCATCCGCCATCAAGTTTTCCTGTGTTGACTTTTGCAGTTTTTCTAGCATGGATCCTTGGCTTGACAATGTCTGCTTATCAACTCATAAGATAGGAGCCTAGTGGTTAAGCCAGAATTAGATAACCTGGTACACTTCAGACTGTTTCAACTACAAGTCCCAGCCAGCAGGCCAACTCTAGCCATTGCTACTGAAAACGACCAGAGAACAACTGAAATTTGGAAAGCCTACATACACTTAATTTTCTTGGATTTTGTGGGGCCCAGGCACACATTATTAGCCTGCCCTAATTGAATGTGTGTTTGTGTTTGTGTGTGTGGGATATGTATGTGTGTGTCAAATACAGGGAGATTTTGTGTATTGTTGGCTGGACTGCCATCTTGTTCATGTTCTTTTTGTTGTTCTTATTTTATTTTTATTTGATTTGATTTGATTTGGTTGTTGGTTATATTGTGACTCACTCAGCATTATCTGGACTGTCTGGGGAGGCTCCTAAATTAATCAAGTCAAGTCATGTCTGGGAAAGGCTCTTAAAATTAGTCAAACCAAGCCAAGCTAAACTTTAATAAACTAAACTACGGATTGATACTGGGGGGGGGGGGAGTAAACACCTCCAGCTTGCTAACAGGATCGTGTTAGAATTTGATAATGATGATGATAGTAGTAGTAGTAGTAGTAGTAGTAGTAGTAATAATAATAATAATAATAATAATAATAATAATAATAATAATAATAATAATAATAATAATAATAATAATAGTAATAATCGTAATAATCGATTAGACTGCTTTACCAGCTGTTCCTGACAGGCGCCCCAGTCCTCCCTGGCCTTCACCAGGCTCCGGTTAGCGACCGCCAGTTCGGCTCGCAGCCCATCTCGTTCGACCCTCGCCTTCTTCAGGTCGCTCCCCGTCTCTTCCACGCGCTTCTCCATGGAGCCCAGGCTAGCCCGCATCTGGGAAGTTTCGTTCTGCAACTCCACTTTGCATTCCTTCAGCTGGCTAACCGGATCCGAATACTGGTGCTGCAGGTACAAACTCAGGAAAACGACGCATAAGACGAGAGGGATGGTAAAGAGGACCGCGCAGCAAATCCTCAATTTCATGCCTGTGTAACAAGTCGCGTCCTTCTGGTCAGCCTGCAGTTTGGCGTTTGGGGACAGGGGCCCACAGACGTCCGGGATCTGTTTACCCATCGAGGAGAAATCGGCGGAAATCCCCAACAAAAACGCTTCGCCCGTCCGTCGGTCTCTCTCCCTCTCTCTCTCTCCCCGCAGTTTGGAGCCAGAGGAGACGCACCAAAGCGAAGGCGAAGGAGAAACGAAAGTGAGTGAAAATCAGATTCCGAGGCGAGGAGGGCGATTGGATGTCGCGGGAGGGAAAGAGGGGAAGTGCGTGGGCGAGATGGCGACTGGTCTCCGTTGGAGATGGGCCACCTGGTGCTGCTGAGGTTTTCCCACCGCAATGCCCACTTTTCCCAGGTGAAGTGGCATACAACATAGTGCAAAAGGTTCCGGGGCACCACGATTGCACTTCAGAATTAATTCTGATTTCCAGGGGCCAACCCAAAAGTATTGAGCAGACCTATCTAACTTAGGATGGAAAGAGGGAAGGGCAAGTTAAAATGGCTTTTGGCTGGAAGGGTCTGGATCAAACTTATTCCAAACTGATTTTTCTCCCCAAAATCAAAATCACTACAAAAAAAGGACCAGGAGACACAATGTTCAAGGTATCAATGTAGACTGGAGAGGACACAATGATTTCTTTCGATCCTGAGCCGATACAGGTAGTCCTCAATTTACGGCACAATTGAGCCCAACATTTCTGTTGCTGAAAGAGACATTTGTTAAGTGAGCATTGCCCCATTTTATGACCTTTCTTGCCACAGTTGTTAAGTGAATCACTGCAGTTGATAAGTTAGTAACTGGGTCGTGAAGCAAATCTGGCTTCCCCATTGATTTTGCTTGTGCGAAGGTCACAAAAGGGGATCACATGACCCCGGGACACTGCAACGGTCATAAATATGAACTAGTTGCCAAGCGTCTGAATTTTGATCACATGATCATGGAGATGCTGCAAAGGTCATAACTGTGAAAAATGGTCATAAGTCACATTTTTCTATTATCCAGATCCTTCAGTTGTCCTCCAGTCCTATATCCTTGCCTTCATTTTTTTTCTTTCAGCAAGAAATAGAGAAGTTTGTTTTTGTTTTGTTGAAATGCATGTTGCAAGTTTCAGCCCAGTGTTTCCGCTGGTCACAGTCCTCTTGAATTGTGATAATGTCCCCTTCAAATTTGCTAAGCCTGTTTCTAGCTCTCATCCACTCATGTATAAAAATGTCAAACAGCCTGGAAGAGAGTCCAGTGGTAGGGCCCTTGGTACTTCCTTCTGATTAAAAATGGAGCCATTAACATAAACTCATGGGGTATAAGAATCCAACTAGCTCTATATCCATAACATAATCCTGGCCATGGTTTGTTTATATATTTATTTGTTACATTTGTCTCCCTTTCCAAAGCAACTCTGGGAGGCTCATAAATATAGAAAAATTAATATAACAGGACTCAAAAACTTACACCAAAATTACAAATGTTACGGCAGTGGAATAATAGAATAACGGAGTTGGACGGGATCTTAGAGGTCTCCTAGTCTAGCCCCCTGCTCAATCAGGAGACCCTGTAAGATTTCAGACAAATAGCCGTCCAATCTCTGCTTAAAAACCTCCAAGGTTGGAGCACCCAAAACTTCTGGGGACAAATCATTCCACCGATTAATTGTTCTAATTATCAGGAAATTTCTCCTTAGTTCTAGGTTGTTTTTCTCCTTGATTAGTTTCCATCCATTGCTTTTTGTCCTGCCTTCAAGTGCTTTGGAGAATAGGTTGACTCCCTCTTCTTTGTGGCAGGCCCTTAGATATTGGAACACTGCTATGACGTCCCTCCTAGGCCTTCTTTTCAGTAACTAGAGGTATCTATCGTAGTTCCTGCAACCGTTCTTCATATGTTTTAGCCTCCAGTCCTCTAATTATCTTTGTTGCTCTTCTCTGCACTCTTACTAGAGTCTCAACATCTTTTTAATATTGTGGTGACCAAATCTGGTCTTACCAAGGCATTATAAAGCGATACTTCATGTGACCTTGATTCTAACCCTCTGGTGATGCAGCCTAGGATTGTGTTGGCTTTTCTGTCAATCACTTCACCAGCCATTTCCAACACGGAGCACCTCCATTGGGTCCCCAAGCCAACCCGCAGAGCCAAAAGAGAAGGGGCGAAGCTTATGGGAGATTTTGTAATTTCAGAAAGATCAGATCCTTCACCTGGTCTGTAGGTCCAATAAACCACACTAAAAAGGCGGAAAGCTTTAAGACTTTTATTTGCAAGTAAAAAGTTTCCCAGAAGCAGATTCCACCTCTTTTGGAGTGAACCTCTTTTATCCCATTTTGAACGGTATACGTTTCACTATAAACCATTCATGAAAAATAATGTCATGCATGCATTCTCAG
Source organism: Ahaetulla prasina (assembly GCF_028640845.1). NCBI lineage: Eukaryota > Metazoa > Chordata > Lepidosauria > Squamata > Colubridae > Ahaetulla > Ahaetulla prasina. The sequence continues at coordinate 360,456,360 of NC_080539.1, forward strand.
TAGCCATAGTAACATAGTTCAGCTAAAGGTTAGGAGGTATACTAAATCTTTTACGTTATCAATAACGAACATACCTTGGCATCTCAGTACCAGGGTGTTACCTATCATCCTAACGAGCAAGCATTCCTAAATAAAAAGACAGATTGTTGTCCCCAATTTGGGTCTGAGCCTGGTGCCAAGGCCAATGAAGGAAGCTAGACACGAGATACAGGTTTCTATTTCCTTTTAATTGGAGCGCTCCAAGGAAAAGGGGCTCTGGCCAAAATGCCAAGGACCAAGAACAAAGGATTAAGAAAGCTTTATACGTTTTTCACTAAAGCAGAAGGCGGGACAAGGCAAGATAATAAGAAATATCATCTAATATAAGATTCTGAAGACTTCAGGAGTGGAATGGATTGATATATATTTGGTGTTAATTGATGAAGATTGGATATTAAAAACTATGTATTTTATTGATGAACTGGAAATACTAATTTAATTGGAAGATTCTGAAGATTTTAGGAGTGGAATGGACTGATATATAATGGACTGGAAGAAGAATGTACTTTTTTGTTTCTGGAAGGGGAGTTAAGGTCTTAGAGAGAGGAGTGACTATGGATTTGACTTATGTTGTATTTTAATTTATGATTGTTAATTTTATACCCTGTACTTTGTTCTGGGAAGTCTCGGGGGGTGGGAGGGGGGAGGGAGGGAAGGGGGGAGGAGGGGAGATGAAGGATCAATGTAAAGGAATGATTGAAGATATGTAATTAAGAAATAGAAATAATTTGAAATGAAAGCGGGGCTGCTCAGCTGCCATTTCAGAAGGGAATGGAAAGGGAGAGGAGTGAGTGAAGGAAGAAAGTAGGTAGGAAAGAGAGAGGTAGAAAAGGGGGAAAGGAGAGGAAAAAGAAAGGTGAAAGAGAGAGGGTTAGAAAGGGTGGAAGAGAAGAGTAGGGAAGGAGGAGAGGATGTAGAAAAGTGAAGGAGAGGAAGGAGGAAGAAAGTAGAAGAAAGTAGAGAAGGGAGGAGGAAAGGTTTGTTAAGGAAGGAAGTGGTAGCTGGGCAGGTCTGAATAAGTAACAAATGAAAGTTAATGACTAATGTTGAATAAGAGACTGTATATTGAATATGTTGTTGGAAAATGAAAATAAAACTTTTTACAAAAAAAAAAAAGAAATATCATCTAATAAACATTTTAGTAATGATCTAATGATTTGTTCTATTGGTCTCCAACCATCTCTATTCCTAAGCCTTGGCTAATGAATGCTCCAGGACTCATCTAATACACATTCTGTTTGCTCCAGGCCATCTCTATTCCTAATTTTTAACTGAACTATATGCAGGATGTCTAACTCTTTGTTACTGTTATCAATCCTCTAAACCAGCGGTTCTCAACCTGTGGGTCGCGACCCCATTGGAGTCGAATGACAATTTGCCAGGGGTCGCCTAAGACCATCGGAAATATGGGAAGTATACTTGCAAGTCGAAGAATCGCGCTCCAGTGGTTGATTCCACAAGCCAGCTGCAGGCTCTTCAAATTGCTAGCCAAATTCGGCTTCAGGCGCGATGAATTAAAAAAGAGAAATCTTTGCTCTGATGTCTCCCTCTCAAGCCAGCTGCAATCACTAGCCTAATCTGGCTTCAGGCGCAATAAACTTAATAGGGGAGGAGTCTCTGCTTTAATGCCTCCGTCCTCAAGGCAGTCACAAGCAGTTCAGATCGCTAGCCAATACGGCTTCAGGCGTGATAAATTAAAAAAACCAGTTTGCCACTTTTTTCCCCTTCTGCAATTGGGGTCGCCACATCATGGGGAATTGTATTAAAGGGGTCGCAGCACTATAAAGGTTGAGAACCACTGCTCTAAACCATCTAGAATTGCTACAAGTGTTACCCCTGCATATTCTCTGTGAATAAGCATTCTTTGTTCTTGCCATACAGACTCCACAATTACACTCTTCCCGGTCTCCTTTCAAGTATATGCCATAACCTTGCTTTGCTTAAACAGCCAGCCCATCAAATGGTCTGGTTTTCCTCTCTTGCTATCACAGCTGCCTAATAGAACAGGTAGGGACGCAGTGGCTCAGTGGCTAAGACGCTGAGCTTGTCAATTGAAAGGTCAGCAGTTCAGCGGTTTGAACCCTAGTGCCGTGTAATGGGGTGAGCTCCCATTACTTGTCCCAGCTTCTGCCAACCTAACAGTTTGAAAGCACGTAAAAAATGCAAGTAAAAAAATAGGGATGGTAACAGCGTTCCATGCGCCTTTGGTGTTTAGTCATGCCGGCCATGTGACCATGGAGATGCATTCAGACAGCACTGGCTCTTCGGCTTTGAAACAGAGATGAGCACTGCCCCCTAGAGTGAGGAACGACTAGCACATATGTGTGAGGGGAACCTTTATCTTTAATAGAACAGGTTAATCAGCAGTTAAGGGACTACCAATACCATAACTGTATGGCTATGTGTGCTAAATAATAAGCAATTCATGAATTGAAATGGTTTATCAATACACACATGGATACATAAACTATCAATTAATAGTTTATTCATTCATATTAATATGAATTAAAATGGATTAAAACCAGCCATCTCATCAACTTGATAAAATACTTTACAGAAATCAAGGTATATAAAAGCTCTCTGATAGTTTTTCTGTTTTTTATCATCCTCTGTGATTCCCTTCAGATTTCATACTCGAGAGAGACCAACTATTAAGCATCAAGCAATATTTCCTCGATGAGCAGCTCTCTGTGAAACCCCTCCCCATCTTTAAAAATGCAGACAAGTTTCTAACACAGGAAGAAGCAACTTCCTCTGAACAGTGGATAAACAAACAAAGTAAATGGAGAAGTCACCAGAAGTGAAGAGGTAAGTGAGCAGGAATTTTGAGTAGACTAAGGAAAAGTAGGATAACAACCCCTTTCCCTTCTGTCTTTTTGAATAATTTATGCTTATTCGCTAATAAGATGGATGAAATACTTCTAAATAGATGCAGTTCTAATTTTTATAACTTGGCAGCTCTCTGCTTCACTGAAACCTGGCTAAATGAGTCAATACCAGCCTGCATAACCCAGGATTTCAGATACACAGAGCACTTTTTTAGTATTTTTTTACTACAGTTTGGGTGAATAGGTAGTAAAAAAATGCTTTAAAAAACTAAAAAAAAGTTCCGATCATGCGGCACAGCTGATCGTTGTACTTTTTAAAGCATTTTTTTTACTACCGGTTTGGGCAAATGGTAGCAATTATTACTACCAGTTTGGGCGAACTGGCCCGAACTGGTAGCATTTCACCACTGCCAGAAATGTATTACCAAGAGAGATCAGAGCAACAAAAAGAAGCTACTCTGAAAAGATAAGGAATCAGTTCTCAACAAATGAACCACCAAAGTTGTGGAAAACTCTTAAAAATATCACCGGTTATGGCAAACCTCCATCACATGCTGAAGGAAATAAACAACTGGCAGATGACCTGAATGTGTTTTATTGTAGGTTTGAGAGAAAACTACTGCCACCCATCTCCACAACGCCCATCTCAGACACACCAACATCAGCCAAGCCTCCTACAACCTACCCCATCCTATTGGGCCCACCACTTCTGGTGATTACAGAGAATGAAGTGCAAAGTCTATTTCATAGACAAAAGCCGGGAAAAGCATCAAGCCCAGACAAGATAACTCCTTCTTGCTTAAAAGCTTGTGCAGACCAACTGGCCCCCATCTTCACCTGCATCTTTAATAAATCTCTAGAGATGTGCTGTATGGCCTTCTTGCTTCAAACACTCTACTATCATCCTAGTGCCGAAGAAACCCTCCATTAAGGAACTGAATGACCAGTCCAGTTGCTCTGACATCTGTTGCTATGAAGACCTTTGAAAGGCTAGTGCTGGCCTACCTGAAAACCATCACAGATCCACTGTTAGACCCCTTACAATTTGCCTATTGAGCAAATAGATCGACAGATGATGCTGTTAATATGCACTACATCCTACAACATCTTGAATCTCCAAAGACCTATGCAAGGGTCCTCTTTGTAGACTTCAGTTCAGCATTCACTTCACTGTGATCCCAACATCAGCCGTTAAAAGAATCATTTTATCAAAAACGGAGATCATAGCTTGATCCTACATCTTGGAAATCCACGTATATTTGGCGTGAACTGTTTTTCTTTTCTGACTATTCCTGGCTCCTTTTTTTTCCTTTTTAAAAAATGAACTGTAACAAGCTATAGCAAACAAAAGCAACAAAATGTATCAGTGTAATTTTAAAAATTAAAGTTTTAATTGAGATTAAAATAAAGTAAACCTAAAAGAAAAGGAAACTAATAAAAATAGAATACATATTTTAATATAAAATTAATTCCATATAATTCTATGGATTCATAGGGCTGAAAAGGAGAGGTCTTCTAATCCAACCCCCTGCTCAAAACAGGAGACTTATACCATCCCAGTCAAATAATTGGCCAGTCTCAAGTCTATCAAAATCCTTCTGAATCTTGAGTCTATCTTCCAAAGTGTTAGCTACTCCCCTGGCTTGATGTCATCTGCAAATTTGATGATTTCCCCTTCTATCCTCTCTTCCAGATCATTTAAGAAGATGTTGAAGAATACTGGGCTCAAAAACCAATCCTTGAGGTACCTCACTGCATGCTTCCCTTCATGTAGATGTAGTTCCATTGAGGACCATTTGCTCAGTGCAGTTGGTCAATCAATTGCGAACCTTTCTGGTGGTGGAACTGTCTATCCCACATTGTTCTATCTCAGGGGTGTCAAATTTGTGTTGTCACGGCAGCATCACATGATGTATCACAATTTCCTCCCCCCTCACTAAACTGGGCATGAAAATGGCCAGCACATGATGCATCTGGCCCATGGGCCATGTGTTTGACACCCCTATTCTATCTTATCAATAAGTAGGTTGTGATCTACTTTGTCAAATGCCTTACTGAGATGTAAGCATACTATGTACATAAAAAGAAGGACTAGGGAGACATGATAGCAGTGCTCCAATATCTCAGGGGTTGCCACAAAGAAGAGGAAGTCAGGTTGTTCTCCAAAGCACCTGAGGGTAGAACAAGAAGCAATGGGTGGAAACTGATCAAGGAAAGAAGCAACTGAGAACTAAGGAGAAATTTCCTGACAGTTAGAACAATTAATAAGTGGAACGACTTGCCTGCAGAAGTTGTGAATGCTCCAACACTGGAAATTTTTAAGAAAATGTTGGATTACCATCTGTCTGAGATGGTGTAAGGTTTCCTGCCTGGGCAGGGGATTGGACTAGAAGGCCTCCAAGGTCCCTTCCAACTCTGTTGTTGTTGTTGTTGTTGTTATTGTTATTATTATTATTATGTCCGCAGCATTTCCCTATCCTCTAATTTAGTTACTTACGAGCCACAGTGGTTAGAGTGCAGTACTGCAGGCTACTTCTGTTGCCTGCCGGCTGCCTGCAATTTGGCAGTTCAAATCTCACCAAGCTCAAGGGTGATGCAGCCTTCCATCCTTCCGAAGTAGGTAAAATAAGGACCCAAAATTACTGGGGCCAATATGCTGACTCTGTAAACTGCTTAGAGAGGGGCTGTAAAGTACTGTAAAGCAGAATACCGTGTTTCCCCAAAAATAAGACCCTGTTTTATATTTTTTTGAACCCTGAAATAAGCGCTTGGCCTTATTGCCATGCGCTCAAAAGCCCAATTGGGCTTATTATCAGGGGATGCCTTATTTTGGGGGAAATAGGTTATAAGTCTAAGAGCTATTGCTATTGCTACTTTATCAAAAAAAGGCAATAAGGTTTGTCTGGCATGATCTGTTTTTAACAAACTCAAGCTTGTTTATTTCTAGGAGCTTACAAATCCTCACTTGGTTATCTTTTCCAGGGTTTTTCCAAGTATTGATGTTAAGCTGATTGACCTATATTTCCTGAATTCCCCCCCCCACACACACACACCTTTTTTTTTTTAGATTGGAACCACATCAGTTGTTTTCCAGTCCTCTATTATTTCTCCAATGCTACATGAGCTTTGAAAGATTACATTCAGTGACTTCCAAATTACATCCTCCAGATCAATCAAAATTCTGAGATGTAAAACGTCTGGCCCTGGTGATCTGTACTCATCCAGGGTGGATAGGTATTCTTTTACTAATTCCTTTCCTATTTTGACTTGTATACCTCTACTATCTCCCTCTGCTCCGCTTTGGATACGTTGGACTGCTTCTTCCTTTTACATAAAAACAGATGTAAAGAAGGAACTGAGCAGTTCTGCTTTCTCCCAGCTGCCTGTCACCTTCTGGTCACCTGCTCCCATTAGTGGACCTACCGTCTCCTTGACTTTTTTCTTGTTCATATTGCAAGAAATGTTTTAAATTATTTTTAGCATAGTTTTGGTTGCTAGTTTTAGCATTTAGTCATTTTGGGCCTTACCTTTCTTGATTCCCTCCTTGCAGATCCAGGCTGTTTGTTCTGCTTTAGTTAAGTACCCATTTTTTAATTTGATTTTTTTGTCCCTCAATTTGTCAGAGAGCTGTTTGTGCAGCCATGCTTGGGATTCCCAAGCGTCTTGAACTGTTTTTCATTTTAGAATATCCATACATGGAACTTTCTTTTGTCTGTTTCTGAGCTTGTTGAAGTTACTCTCTTAAAATCTAAAACACTCATCTGACTTGGTTTAGTTATCTGTAATTGCATTATGGTGAATTCAATTATGTCATGGTCCCTCTCCCCCAAAGTTCTGTAACTCCTACTCCTTCAGCCATTTTGTGCCTATTAGTAAGAAGTCCTGTACAGCTGTCCCTACACAGTTCCCTCCTCTACCTTTCATATGATTAAGTTGTCAGCTAGGAATGTCAAGAACCTGTTTGATCTTCCACTCCCTGCAGAATTTGTTTACCAATTGATGTCAGGGTTCCCCATTACTACAGTGGCGTATTTACTGCACGGCTCAGTTATGATTAAATATAAATCATGTAAAAAACTATTGTTCTATCTTCCCACTTTTAGAATATAAAGACATTTCAAAAAAAATCGTCAAATATCTTGAATCCATTCCTTAACATCAGAAGATACGTAAGCTTGTTTGCTTGGTAGAGGGGACACTTTGATCAGCGATGTACTTGTCACCTACTTTAGTGCTCTCTGAAACTATTTTAAGATTTCCCAATTGCTGTTTCATCAAAGAATGAACATTTCTGGTTTTACAGTCCCAGTATTATTTTTGTTCACCATTTAGCCATAAAAGGGGTACTTGGTTAAAGATTTCCAAAGCCTGAATGCAGAAGTTGTGCCAGAACAGAGCACACACATAACACACACACACACACACACACACACACACACACACACCCCTAACAGCCAGTGGTTTGATTTTGGTTAATTAAGGGTTCAGACCAGGAGTGAAATCCAGCAGGTTCTGACAGGAGAACCGGTAGCGGAAATTTTGAGTAGTTTGGAGAACTGGCAAACACCACCTCTGGCTGGCCCCAGAGTGGGGTGGGAATGGGGATTTTGTAATATCCTTCCCCCAGGAGTGGGGAAAGAATGGGGATTTTGCAGTATCCTTCCCCTGCCACGCCCACCAAGCCACATCATGCCCACCAAGCCATGCCCACAGAACCGTTAGTAAAAAAAAATTGAATGTCACCACTGGTTCAGACGAGTGTTCCTCAGCCATGACTTCTTGAAGATAAGTGGATTTAAAATAGGTGAACCTGAATTCTTAGAATTCCTCAGTCAGCATAAAGCCCACCCACCTTAGACACTGGACGGGACATTGGGATTAATCCTGAACCTGAGAAAACTGGGCTTTTTCTCCCCATTTCAGGTGGTTTTAAGGGGCCCACCAGATACCTTAGACCTCAGTGTTCAAGTCAACCATGACTATTGGATAGGGACTTTCCCTTATAGGAATTTTTTCCCCCAGGAACCCAGCAATGGTGAAGATTATAGTTTCCCTCTTTCTTTCTTGGCTGTACTCTACCAATTTGCAAAACGCTCTTTTAAAAAAAAAGATGTATAAATTAAAAGCAAAAGTGCATTTTAACATCAATAATGATTGGCTTTTATAAAGGATCATTTTCATTTTTGTTGTGGCTGCTGTAAGAAGACATTCAAATAAAAAGAATGGTGCAAAATATAGACATGCTTGAACATGTTTATTTTTTTCAGGAAGGGACTTTCCTATGGCTTTCCGGTAATAGGTGATGTCACATTTGCAAGAAAATGGAACTTCCCTTTTTTTCTTCCCATATTAATAAAAAAGGGGATTAATTTTATGCAAACATGGAAGACAGTTAGCCCTTGACAACCTATCTAGCCTTTGGCCACATTAAAGGGACATCCCCTCACCCTTTTCTTTGGCAGAAAAGTATGCCAGCATGAGATATGATACCGTATTGTCAATCCTTCTGCAAAAGTAGGGAGACTGGTGAAAGATCCTGTCTTACTTATATTGTACATCCACAGATAACCAAATTAAGGGAAGGAAAGGTGGGTTCCTCTGAATGTTACACCTGGCTGAATTCGGTATGTTTGGCTTTGCTAGCATGGCGATTATACTTATAGCACTGCTTATATCTAAGCTATATCTGAGAATACATCATACATACACATACATGCATACAATTTGAGAAGGACAAGAGTGTTTGTGTGTGTGTGTGTGTGTGTGTGTGAGAGAGAGAGAGAGAGAGAGAGAACAAACAGTAACAGCATCTAGCATCATATATATTGCCCCATAGTGCTTTAGTTTACAGTACTCCCTGGGCGGGTTACAATGTAAGCATTATTTACATATTGCCCCCAATAATCAGAGTCCTCATTTTACCGACCTCAGAAGGATGGAAGGCTGAGTCAACCTGGAGCTGCTTGGGATTGAACTCCAGACAGTGGGCAGAATTTACCTGTAATACTGCATTCTAACCATTGTGAGCGCCGGAAACCAGAAGAGCAGTTCCCCAGCGCATGTGTGCATGCTGGGAAGCTGAGCTTCTGGTTTCTGGTGCGCATTGCGAGCACAAAGATGCACACGTGGATGCATGAAGATATACGTTGGAAACTGGAAGAGCAACAGGCGACAGCTGGCATATCCAGAGATACGGCTCTGCATGCCACTTCCAGCATGCGTGCCGTAGGTTCGCCATCACAGATATAGGATTTCCTGTTTGAGCAGGGGGTTTGACAAGAAGATCTCCAAGGTCTCTTCCTACTCTGTTATTCTATGTTCTAAGTATGAAGTAATAAGAAAGACAGAGTTCTGTCTAATGTCAAGAAAGCATGAGACCAAGAACTGTCATTCCTCTGTTCCCATCATGGAGTCCCAAAGTTTGGGACCCTTCCTGAAGCATCCAGTCCTAAACTGGACTGAATCCAATCCAGAGTAGCTAAACAACCAAGGAGAGGACAAATTAGAATCCATCAGCACCAAAGACCATGAGGGGTGTTGAGGATTTAAAAGGACTATCTGACAGAGGGACTTTTATCCTCCAGCCCCAAATTTATGTCTTGACCTTTCGAAAGGATTTTTAGCATTTTCTTGCTTTTTTTAATTTCTTCCTGCTGTGACCTTTCCCTGACCAGGCTGAAGCCTTGTCTGACCCTCAATACATTTACAATCTATCTGCATCTAGATGAATTCTTATGCTAATAACATGCATTCGGTGGTGGTTTTCAAAATGTTTTACTACTGGTTCTGTGGGGTGTGGCTTGGTGGGCGTGGCAGGGAAGAATACTGTAAAATCTCCATTCCCTCCCCACTCCAGGGGAAGGATACTGCAAAATCCCCATTTCCTCCCAATCAGCTGGGACTTGGAGGCAGAGACTAGATGGAGGCGGAGCCAGTCAGAGGTGGAATTTACCGGTTCTCCGAACGACTCAAAATTTCCACTACCAGTTCTCCAGAACTGTTCAGAACCTGCTGAAACCCACCTCTGCATGCATTGCCTATTTCTTATGAGTCACATGATTATCCTGTAAACCAAAGGTCCCCAACCTCTGGGCCTTGGCCAACTACTGGGCTGTGAGCCATTCGGAACCAGGCCACAGAAGTGGTGGGAGAGCGTGTGTGTGCCTACTGCTCGCACAAATGGAGCTGCATGTGTGCTTGGGGGCCACTGGTGCAGAACCATCCCCTCCCCGCCAGTCTGTAAAGCCGGAAAGGTTGGGAAACCTTGCTGCAAACCTTGCAAATATGTTTCAGTCATCCAAGAAAAAAGTGCTTAAAAATATCATTTTCTTGTGCTTCGCCATCTAAAATTGCATCAGAATACTGGGTGGGAGGGGGAAACTATTTGCTCTTTTCTAAATGTGTTCTTTTCATGAGTGTATTTACTGGATGGGGGGGATTCACCCAGTGATGGAATTCAATTTTTTTTACTACCGGTTCTGTGGGTGTGGCTTGGTGGGCGTGGCAGGGGAAGGATACTGCAAAATCTCCATTCCCACCCCATCTTGGGCCAGTCAGAGGTGGTATTTTCTGGTTCTCTAAACTACTCAAAATTTCCGCTACCGGTTCTCCAGAACCGGTCAGAACCTGCTGAATAGCACCCCTGTATTCACCCCATCCACCCCAATAACAATGGTCTTTCAGAAAAGTAGGTTTATTCCAGTGGTGAAATCTGAATATTTTTACTACCAGTTCTGTGGGTGTGGCTTGGTGGACATGATTTGGTGGGCATGACAGGGGAAGGATACTGCAAAATCTCCATTCCCACCCCACTCTGGGGCCAGCCAGAGGTGGTATTTGCCGATTCTCTGAACTACTCAAAATTTCCACTGCTGGTTCTCCAGAACCTGTCAGAACCTGCCAGATTTCACCCCTAGTGTATTCTCTTGGATTGACATTTTTCCAGTCTCCATATATCAACCAGCCCTAAACTGTCCATCAAACCATTAGTAATTTGCTTTGAGTGATTTTAATATTTTTCTCCCAAATTTTATCCTGTTGTGAGAAGATTAGTGCATTCCAATTTCCCATCAAACACCAATTTTCATAAGAGAAATTTATTAATCTTTGACTTACAAACGTTTGTTTGGGCACTGTTCGAACTTACAATGCCAAGGAAAAGAGGGACTTGCAACTGGTTGGTGCACTTATAACCATTGCAGCATCCCCATGGTCACATGGTTAAAATTTGGGTGCTTGTATTTATTACAGCAATTGACATATATTTACAATTTACACCAGGGCTCAGGAATTCTGGGAATTGAAGTCCACAGATTGTAAAGGGGCCATAATTGCCCAGCCCTGCTTTGGATTGTCTATCTGGAGCAAGATAAATTATTTTTTCTCAGTTTAAGTACTGTTTTTTTTAAAGCACAAAGTGTACATTGGACATACAGGAAGCAAGACTAGTTTAACCAGACAGAATCCAGGTTTGAATGAATATAATCCGTTTCTAGCCTTCCCTTGCAAATGGCCTTTTTTTGTGATCATGACGGATAATGAGTTTAATGAAGTGTATGACTAATGCTTGGTCTAATGAAGGCTATATTGTCCATCTGAATGCACAGGTGTAGTGGGGAGGGGAATATGAGCATGCTTGGGTGGACTGAAACAATGAGGTGCCAGAGACCAGGGGAAAATCAAAGTATGACTGATAGATAAAAGAGTTGCCTTGGTGAGATGAGCAGCCTAGAAATTTAATAAAACAAACCAACAAACAAATGTACCAAGAGTCAGGGCATGAACAGTGAAAGATAGCTAGATTTCTCTCCAAACTGTCTTTTATATATAAAGTCATGGTGGCGCAGTGGTTAGAATGCAGTATTGCAAGCTAATTCTGCCAACTGCCAGCAGTTCGATCCTGACCGGCTCAAGGTTGTTGGGGGAAATATGCTGACTCTGTAAACCGGTTATAGTAGGCTGTGGAGCAGTATATAAGTCTATTATATTAAGGTGGCCAACTTTTTTATAATGAGGAGGACACAAATAAATTGAGAAAAAAAATATCGTAAATAAAAGAAATATTTGGAAATTATTAAATAGATAATGAATTAATAAAATGTGAATTATTGTGCTCACCTGTGTATGATTGAATATTCACTGAGAAAGAAGTGAGTCTAATGCGTGCGTGTGTGCCGTGTCATGTTTTGGTAAGAAATAAACAAAGCCACTTGCTTGTGGCGTACTCTTGCGTGCGGCACACGCTCTCAAAACAATTCTCCTGTGTGGAGCACATGCGTCTCATAATCGTGTCTCGCCGCACTGTACCGAGCCTTGATGAATCGTCATGTCAAATACAAATAAATCACATCACATGCAACGTCCCCCGCGCATGCGCCCCACCACACATATGTCCACGCATCGTCTGCCCATGCGCCCTGGCCCCCCGTACCCTGTTTTGGCTTCCAGATTGGTACAGGAGGCTTTCCAGGCCCAAAAGGGGGCCTGGGGCATGCTCAAGTCTCCCCCAGCACCCTATTTTGGGCCCGGAAACCCTCCTGCACCCCCATGCATGCATCCCACCCCCCATACATGTTCTCACGCATCCCCCACATGCGACTCGTGCCCCACGCATGCATAACAGAGACCTGAAGACCAGCTGACTGGCAGGAGGCGTGCATACATGGTAGAGTTGGCTGTGGCGACAGCTGGCGTGCCTGCAGAGTGGCACTCTGTGTGCCACCTGTGGGACGCATGCCATAGGTTCGCCATCACGGTCTTAGATCCTACATTGGGGAAAGGCTGCTCTTTCCAGCAGGCCGGAAAGAGTTAAAGCAGGCTTAAAAAAATGGCAGGAAATTGCAGAAGACTGAAAAAGTGGAGAAAAGAAGGGGTGGGAGTGAATTGGTTGGAAGACTCCTCTGGACAAAGCAGATTGTGAGCTACAACAATTGCTTCTTATTTTTTTTTATTTTTATTTATTTATTTATTTATTTATTTATTTATTTATTTATTTATTTATTTATTTATTTTGTCACACAGTATGTATAAGCATAAGCATGAAATAAGTAAACAATATATAAGCATATATATAAGCATGAGTATGTAATAACTATATTAATTGGATATAACAAAAGGAAACAATAGGACAGAAATGGTAGGCACGCTTGTGCTCTTATGCACACCCCTTACAGACCTCTTAGGGATGGGGTGAGGTCAATAGTAGACAGTTTTTGGTTGAAGGTTTGGGGATTTTGGGAAGAGACCACAGAGTCAGGTAGTGTATTCCAAGTATTAACAACTCTGTTACTGAAGTCTTATTTTCTGCAATCAAGATTGGAGCGGTTAACATTAAGCTTAAATCTATTGTGTGCTCGTGTATTGTTGCAATTGAAGCTGAAGTAGTCTTTGACAGGAAGGACATTGTAATAGATGATTAAACTCAGATCATGACAAAGGCGGCGTAGTTCTAAATTTTCTAAATCCAGGATTTCAAGTCTGGTGGCATAAGGTATTTTGTTGTATTCAGAGGAGTGGAGAACTCTTTTTGTAAAATATTTCTGGATGCGTTCAATTGTACTGATGTCAGAAATGTGGTATGGGTTCCAGACAGTCGAGCTGTATTCAAGAATTGGTCTAGCAAATGTTTTATATGCTCTGGTTAGTAGTGTAGTGTATTTGGAAAAGAAGCTACACAAGATTAGGTTTACAACTCTTAAAGCCTTTTTTGTGATGTAGTTTCCTCTTTAGACTTAAAGAGAAGTTCTTGCAGCCTTGGAGTTCATGAACAATTAATTTAGGTCAGTCACAATTTCTACATCAGGCTGCAAAAGTAAATTTTAAAAAAAGTTGGACAGTTTTCTTGGGAAACCAGGACCTAACAAAATAATATCATCTCAAGAGGGTATGAAAAGAGATTTTGGATAAAGTAAAAAATAAAATGAAACTCTTTTTAAAGGGGGTAAAGATTCTGAAAAAAAGAATTAGGCAAATTTGGGTTGTGAAATAATAAAATAAATACAAATGCAGGATTGTATATCCGCTTTGTGAATTTAATCCAAGAATGCATTCAGAACTTTTTTCAGAATGTATTCTCACAGGAAGGAAAATTGGATCACCACCACCACCACAACTACAGTAATACTGAAATATATTGTGTTACATTGTCTTATGTAATATATAGATTTTTCACCCCCTCTCTAGCCTTTCTCTATATTGAATTAGCTTGAATGCATTGCTAGGGAAGAACAGAATACAAAATTGAGAAGGAAAGCTAACAATGTACAGAGAGTCCTTCACTTACAACTATTCATTTAGTGACCCTTTTAAATTGCAACTGCACTGAAAAAAGTAACTTATGGCCATTTTTGACACTTTTGAATAGAATAGAATTTTATTGGCCAAGTGTGATTGGACACACAAGGAATTTGTCTTCGTACATATGCCCTCAGTGTACATAAAAGAAAAGATACCTTCATCAAGGTACAACACTTACAACACTTAATGATGGTCATAGAGTACAAATTTAACACTTAATGATACAACACTTAATGATAGTCATAGGCTACAAACAAGCAATCAGGAAACAATCAGTATCAATATAAATCATAAGGATACCAGCAACAAAGTTACAGTCATACAGTCATAAGTGGAAGGAAATGGGTGATGGAAACGATGAGAAGATTAATAGTGCAGATTTAGTAAATAGTTTGACAGTGTTGAGGGAATTATTTGTTTAGCAGAGTGATGGCATTCGGGAACAAACTGTTCTTGTGTCTAGTTGTTCAGGTGTGTAGTGCGCTATAGCGTCGTTTTGAGGGTAGGAGTTGAAACAGTTTATGTCCAGGATGTGAGGGATCTGTAAATATTTTCATGGCCCTCTTCTTGATTCATGCAGTATACAGGTCCTCAATGGAAGGCAGGTTGGTATGTTGGATAACCATCTGACTAATGTTGGATAACCATCTGACTGAGATGGTGTAGGGTTTCCTGCCTGGGCAGGGGGTTGGACTAGAAGGCCTCCAAGGTCCCTTCCAACTCTGTTGTTATGATAGCAATTGTTTTTTCTGCAGTTCTAATTATTCTCTGAAGTCTGTGTCTGTCTTGTTGGGTTGCAGAACCAAACCAGTTACGACAGTTGCATCATCCCTATGGCCAGGTGATTTGTAGGCAGATGCTTGACAACCAACATTTATGACAGTTGCAGTGTCCTGGGGTCATATGATCTCCTTTTGTGACCTTCCGACAAGCAAAGACAATGGAGAAGCCAGATTCTTTTAACAACCATGTTACTTATTTAACAACTTATTTAAACAACAAAGATGATTAGGGGACTGGAGGGTAAAACATATGAAGAACGGTTGTAGGAACTGGGTATGTTTACTTTAATGAAAAGAAGGACTAGGGGAGACATGATAGCAGTGTTCCAATATCTCAGGGGTTGCCACAAAGCACCTGAAAGCAGGACGAGGAGCAATGGATGGAAACTAATCAAGGAGAGAAGCAACCTAGCACTAAGGAGAAATTTCCTGACAGAACAATTAATCAGTGGAACAACTTGCCTCCAGAAGTTGTAAATGCTTCAACATTGGAAGTTTTTAAGAAGATGTTGGATAACCATTTGTCTGAAGTGGTGTAGGGTTTCCTGCCTAAGCAGGGGGTTGGACTAGAAGATTAGAAGTGGTTAAAATAGGCAGTGCCCTATCAAATCCTGCTCTTGTTAATAGTGGTGTCCCCCAAGGCAGCATTCTAGGACATACACTCTTCATATTATACATTAACGGCCTCTGTGACTATACTGTGTTCTCTTCGCCGATTACGTTAAACTATTTAACACTACCAACAATGCTGCTGCCCTTCAAAAAGACCTTGACTTTGTGTCAGAATGGTCAAAAATTTGGCAACTCCAAATCTCAACCAGCAAATGCTCTGTCTTACACATTGGAAAAAAGAATCAGAACACTAAATACAAGCTTGATGGACATGACCTTGTAGATGACCCTCACTCTGTCAAAGATCTTGGAGTTCTTGTATCAAATGATCTAAGTGCCAAAGCTCACTGCAACTACATCACCAAAAAGGCATTACGAGTTGTAAACCTAATCTTGCGTAGCTTCTTCTCCGGAAAGATTACACTATTAACCAGAGCATACAAAACATTTGCTAGACCAATTGTTGATTACAGCTCATCTGTCTGGAACCCACACTGCATTTCGAACATTAATACAATTAAGCGTGTCCAGAAATATTTTACAAGAAGAGTCCTCCACTCCTCCGGTAGCAACAAAATACCTTATGTCACCAGATAATGAAATTCTGGATTTAGAAAATTTAGAACTACGCCGCCTTTGGCATGACCTGAGCATAACTCATAAAATCATCTGCTACAATGTCCTTCCTATCGAAGACTACTTCAGCTTCAACCACAACAATACACAAGCACACAATAAATTCAAACTTAAAGTGAACCGCTCCAATTTTGATTGTAGAAAATATGACTTCAGTTGTTAATGCCTGGAATGTACTACCCGACTCCATGGTCTCATCCCAAAATCCTCAAAACTTTAACCTAAGACTGTTTACTGTTGACCTCACCCCATTCCTAAGATGTCTGTAAGGGGCGTGCATAAGAGCACCAGTGTGCCTACTGTTCCTGTCCTAATGTTCCCTTTGGTAGTATTCATTTTGTGTAGTTATTTCATGCTTATACTTATATATATTGTTGTGTTTGACAAAATAAATAAATAAATAAAAATAAATAAGACCTTCCAACTCTGTTATTCTATTCTATTCTATTCTATTCTATTCTATTCTATTCTATTCTATTCTATTCTATTCTATTCTATTCTATTCTATTCTCTGCAGTGATTACTTAACAACTGTGGCAAGAAAAGTTGTAAAATGGGGCAAAACTCACTTAACAAATTTCTCACTTAGCAACATAAATTTTGGGCTTAATTCTGGTCGTAAATCGAGGACTACAGGTATATATACTCTATGAAGAATTTTCAGGCTCCAAATTGTGGGAAAGTAGAATATGCTATAATAAAAAAAGGTTAAATTCTTACAAAATTGCATTCACAATAGGAACAATGCAAGTGATTGTTAATTCAACAAATTCCATATTGATGGGTTTTTATTTTGCCTAAAAAGGCCCACCCTTTTCTAAATTGTGTGCAGCAGGTTAAGGAACAGTTTTGCTAGTGAAGTAATTAATTTCAAAAGGATTACAGGGAATACTTTTCATTGTTAGCTTAACACTGTTTTTTTAAGCAAACAGCACCAGAAAGAATGTGTTAATAAGAGTTGCATTGATTCAAAGACAGATAAGGAAGCTTTTGTCTTGATTTCATAAGGATGGAAATACTTTTAATCAAAGTGGAAAATATTTTTTTTGAGCAAGTTTCTTTTTATTTTAGTGTTAGTGAAGGGGGCACGTATCTTTTGTTACTAAGATGAACCAGTTTATGTTGCCATTTATTTATCCTTAGTCCAATTGTATTTATGTATTAATAAACTGCTTGTTAGTTCAGCTATTAAAGTATTATTATTTAGCACATTATTTAGCCCATAGAAATAATGAAGAAATAGTCAGGGGTCTGGCATCAACTTGCATGGAGTTAACTGTTTTGTTAGGCAGAGATAACAACACTTGGAGATAAACCATCTGTTTTCCTGCTCAGGAATACCTGGTTCCTAGGGTGATCGATGAGACCCTTGCACCAAGTTGGTTAGGAAAGTTTTTACTGATAAGATTGATGAGACAGATGTCTTGACCTACCCTCTAACCTATCCTGTAACCTTTAGATGAACTCAATTACTATGCCCAGTGAAAATGTATGTATGCTGTTGTTAATAGAATAACAGAGTTGTAAGGGACTTGGAGGTCTTCTAGTCCAACCCCCAGCTCAAGTAGGAAACCCTATACCATTTCAGACAAATTGTTGTCCAACCTTTTCTTAAAAACCTCTGGTATTGGAGCACCCACAATTTCTGGATGCAAGTTGTTCCTCTGATTAATTGTTCTAACTGTCAGGAAATTTCTCCTTAGTTCTAAGTTGTTTCTCCTTGATTAGTTTCCATCCATTGCTCCTTGTCCTGCTCTCAGGTGCTTTGGAGAATAGGTTGA
This sequence comes from Ahaetulla prasina, assembly GCF_028640845.1. Lineage (NCBI taxonomy): Eukaryota > Metazoa > Chordata > Lepidosauria > Squamata > Colubridae > Ahaetulla > Ahaetulla prasina. The sequence goes on from NC_080539.1 coordinate 360,474,333, forward strand.
CCCTTTCTTCTTTGTGGCAGCCCCTGAGATATTGGAGCACTGCTATCATATCATCCCTAGTCCTTCTTTTCATTAAACTAAACATTCCTTAATGATCCTTATGATTCTGTTGAATCATTGTTCTGCTGAATCTTATGAACAGATTCATACCGTCTGTTCTTATGATTCTAGACATACCTTAATGATTCTGTTCTTAATGACTGATTAATAACGTTGTGTGTCACCATGATTGGCTCACAGCAATGTATGTTTTTCAAACTTGTATAAAAATCCAGACTATCTGGGGAACCATCTGTGAGAAACCATCTGCATTCATCACTCAGAGATTTGACAGAGTCATAAAGTGAAGCTTTCCTACAAGCTAATGTGGTTAAACCACCCATTCTTAGAGTTGCAGGTGTTTCCTGTTACTTAACCTTTGCTCTTTTCACTGGTCCTGGTCATGTACATGTTCCTAAAGAGTGTCAGACATGCTTGGTGCAAAAACAACACTTTACTATTTTCCACATGTCTCACCCCAATGGAATTGGCTCACCCCACCTGCCGCTGGCAGAAGGGGCATGCCTTGAGCCCTGTCAGTCAAAGGATTCTGGCTGGCAGGGTCCAGGAGAAGAGCCTTTTCTGCCATGGCTTCTGCCCTTTGGAACATTGTGCCCAGTGGTGGGATTCCAAATCTTTTCCTATCGGTTCTATGAAAGCGCGCTTCGTGTGCGCACACGCTCTTTGCCTGTATGTGCAGCACTCAAAGATGCTCTCAGTGTCAGCACTGGTGAGCTGAGCTGTTGTTTAGCTCAACTGAGGCGCAGCAATCCACTCTGCCACGCGAATCAGCTGAGCTAAAAAACAAGGGAATATAGAACAGGAAATGGTGGGGGCGGGAAGGCAGGGCCAGCCAGAGGTAGTGTTTGCCAGTTCTCTGAACTACTTAAAATTTACATAACACAACATAATAACAGAGTTGGAAGGGACCTTGGAGGTCTTCTAGTCCAACCCCCTGCCCAGGCAGGAAACCCTAAACCATTTCAGACAAATGGCTATCCAACATTTTTTAAAAAATTTCCAGTGTTGGTGCATTCACAACTTCTGCAGACAAGTTGTTCCACTTATTGATTGTTCTAACTTAGTTCTAAGTTGCTTCTCTCCTTGATTAGTTTCCACCCATTGTTTCTTGTTCTACCCTCAGGTGCTTTGGAGAATAGTTTGACTCCCTCTTCTTTGTGGCAACCCCTGAGATATTGGAACACTGCTATCATGTCTCCCCTAGTACTTCTTTTAATTAAACTAGACATACCAAGTTCCTGCAACTGTTCTTCATATGTTTTAGCCTCCAGTCCCCTAATCATCTTTGTTGCTCTTCTCTGCACTCTTTTTAGAGTCTCAACATCTTTTTTACATCGTGGCGACCAAAACTGAATGCAATATTCCAAGTGTGGCCTTACCAACGCATTATAAAGTGGTACTAACACTTCACGTGATTTTGATTCTATCCCTCTGTTTATGCAGCCCAGAACTGTGTTGGCTTTTTTGGCAGCTGCTGCACACTGCTGGCTCATATCTAAATGGGTGTCCACTAGGACTCCAAGATCCCTCTCACAGTTACTACTATTGAGCAAGGTACCACATATACTGTACCTGTGCATTTTGGTTTTTTTGCCTAAATTTACCTAAATTTCCGCTACCGGTTTGCCAGAACCAGTCCGAACCGTCTGAATACCACCTCCGATTGTGCCCCACTGAGGTGAGTTCCCCACCCACTCTTCTGATCTTCCATAAGGGCCTGAAAAACTGAGCCTGCCAATTGCCCAGGCCCACAACTGCAGTTCATCACTCTGGAGGTGGACTGTCGGTTTATTCCATCTCTCCCCTTGTGCATCTTGCTGCCTTCCTCCCCATCTTTTAATTGTAAACTATTGTTATTTTTATTTATTGAGTAATGTTTTATTGGCTTTGAACATTTGTAAGCCACGTAGAGCAGAGGCCTACACCATCTCTGGGCCATAGCCCACTAGTGGGCCATGACCTGTTTGCAACTGGGCCTCAGAAACAGAGGGCGAGCAGGTGCACGGGTGCATGCATTCCCACGTGCACAAGTGAGCACGTGCACACATGCTCCATTTATGTGAGCGGCAGGCGTGCGTGCATGCTGCTTGTGCAAATGGAGCTGCGCGAGCAGACACGTGTTTGCCAGCCTATCTCCTCTTCCCAGCGGTCCGCAAAGCCAGAAAGGTTGGGAAACTCTCACCTAGATTCAACTCGACAGGAGATGGGCAGCATACAAGTCTAATAAACAAACAAAAATAATAATAAAAAGGGGCCCTCATTCCAAATAGAGTGTTCCCATTTGGAATTTGCTTCTGGGTAATCCTTTTAAAAGGTAAAAGTTCCCCTCGCACATGACGTGCTAGTCGTTCCCGACTCTAGGGGAGTAGTGCTCATCTCCGTTTCAAAGCCGAAGAGCCAGCGCTGTCCGAAGACGTCTCCATGGTCATGTGGCCGGCATGACTCAACGCCAAAGGCACACAGAACGCTGTTACCTTCCCACCAAAGGTGGTCCCTATTTTTTCTACTTGCATTTTTTACGTGCTTTCAAAACTGCTAGGTTGCCATATATGGTGGACTTGTAAAAAAGTTAAAGTATTTTGGATTAAAGTATGGTGGATTATGCAGAATATTTTGAAAAAGAAGATTAAGTTTACTCCGCAGTTCTTTTTACTAGGAATAATTATGGACTGTACAGTTATAGAGACTAAATTGATTTTGAACTTAATAACAGCCGCAAGACTTTTGATTGCTCAATATTGGAAGAAAGAAGAATTACCTACAATTGAAGAATGGACACTTAAAGTATCAAATCTGGCAGAAATGGCAAAAATCTCTGCTTATTTGAAAGACTATACACAAGAAAAATATATTTTAGAATGGAAAATGTGGATTGATTATATTCAGAATAAGTATCAGATAAAAAAATATCGAATAGCATATGAGTAAATTTAGGAAATATTTTGTATTAGATATATTTCTGAAGGAGAGGGGAATTGAGAGTGTGATTAAGTGTGGAGACTAGAGATTATAATTTAGGAATTATTTTAGATTATGATTGTTAGTTTTGATACCCTGCATTTTGTTCTGGGAAGTCGGGGTGGGGGCGGGGGTATGGGGAGGGAATTGGGGGTTGAGGCTAGAGATGGAGTGATGGTGAATGTACAGGGATTATTGAAGATGTATAAATATAATTAATGTAGGGTCGGGTCTGCCCAGTTACCATTTTAGAACGGTGGGGAGGGAGAAAAGAGAGAGTAGGAGGTAGGAAAGAGGAGAAGAGGAAGGAAGAGGGGTAGAAGAGGGAGAAGGAAGGTGTAGGGTGGAGGGAGGAGAGGATGTAGATAAGAGAAGGAGAAGAAGGTTTGGATAGTAAAAGAAGGTAGAAGAGGGGAGTGTTAAAAAGGGGGGTGGTGACTGGGCAGGCCCGACTAAATGTATATAACTGTACATTGAATGAATTGTTTGACATGATTGTAAAAATAAAACTTTTTTACACACAAAAAAAAACTGCTAGGTTGGCAGAAGCTGGGACAAGTAACGGGAGCTCACCCTATTACGCGGCAGCACTAGGGATTCGAACTGTCAAACTGCCGACCTTTTGATCGACAAGTTCAGCATCCTAGCCCCTGAGCCACCGCGTCCCTGATAATCCTTTTATTGGCAAATAAAAGTTCTTCCCCCCGCCCCTTTCCACCTATCAGATGTAGTTCATTGGGCTTGCACTCCAGATAAAAGAACCCAAGCTTTCTGTGACTTTTGGACAGGGAGAAAATATTTTTATTATCCTTTACACTAATAAAGCAAGGACATTTAGTGCTTTAGTTCTTTGAAAAAAGAACTGAATACATTTAAAAGGAAATATATGAGCTGGAATAAAATGAGAACTCATTGTGAGAACTAGCACAAATAGAGACTAAATTGAATTTTTTTTTTCAGGATTTGCTCCAGGTTACATCCTTGCTTTTATGTCAAGATGCATACATTGAACTCAAAGGTTGAGTGTGACTCTATGCTCTCCCTCGGTGCATGTGAGAGAGCCATTTTCTGTGTGTATATTTGATTTTCATCCATTTGCCCAAATGAAGTCAGAGACACTGAAACAAACTTGTATCAGTGTATATATATATATATATATATACATTGTATGTGTGTGTGAGAGAGAGACAGTTAGAAATACAGGAACATCATGAGGTAAAACAAACCGTATAAACAGAAGAAAAAAAAGGGGGGGGGAAGGAGAACTCCCCCTTTATACTTAGAGCAACCAATCAGAGTGCAGATTGCCTCATGCACCAGTCAGCACTCTCCAACCAATCAGCTGCAACTGTGTGCTCTGGCCCACTGCACGCTTGACTGTTCCAACTACAATACTAAACTTAATATCCTAACATGGATAGAATAAAACAATGGGAATTTTGAGAGCAGTATAATGTATTAATGCAATAAAATAGCAGAGAATTGGCATTACTTTCATGTCCTGATTGGATTACACTAGGGATTCCCAACCTTTCCTATACCCCGCACACCTAGAATGCTTCTGATATATTCTTGCACTCCTTAAAAAATAAATAATTCTATGCATATATATAAGGTAAAGGTAAAGGTTCCCCTCGCACTTACGTGCTAGTCGTTGCCGATTCTAGGGGGCGGTGCTCATCTCTGTTTCAAAGCCAAAGAGCCAGCGCTGTCCGAAGACGTCTCCGTGGTCATGTGGCCGGCATGACTCAACGCCAAAGGCGCATGGAATGCTGTTACCTTCCCACCAAAGGAGGTCCCTATTTTTTTTTACTTGCATTTTTATGTGCTTTGGAACCTGCTAGGTTGGCAGAAGCTGGGACTAGTAACGGGAGCTCACGCCGTTACATGGCAGCACTAGGGATTTGAACTTCTGAACTGCCGACCTTTTGATCGACAAGCTCAGCTGTCTTAGCCCCTGAGCCACCGCGTCCCTTCATGCATATATATATATATGCATATAATTATACATATACAGTATAATTTTGAAACTTCTAAACCCAAGTTTTTGCATCCCCAGGAATATTGTCTCACCCCCCCAGGGGGTGTGAGCACTCCCGTTTGGGAACCCCTAGATTAGACATTCGAAAGCCAGATAATTATTTATCAAGAATGCTGTAGGAGTATTAGTTTTCTGCATCAATAAAGGGACTTTGAAAGTGATACTTCTCCCATAAAAACAAAATAGAACCCCTATGTTCAGGAACAGCTTACCCACAAGATCATGCGGCCACAATTGGAAGACCATGACTTTACACCTTTGAGTCTTAGCTAAGATCCAACACTTTGAATTGAGCCTGGAAGGAAATGCATCAATCTCCCCAGTCTTTCAAGTTGTATTTCAGCTTGCAAAATTCTTTCGGTTGCTCAATCTGGGAGTTCTGGCTACTAAGAAAAACCTTGTAACAGTACAGGAAGAGACAGAGATAGTGGAAGCAATTATTCAGATAAATACTGATAAGTGGACTCTCTTTTACTCATTTGTTTGAGCAGAAGCCGGACAGCTATCATCTGTACACTTTAATTAGGATTCTTGTACTGAATAGGGTTTGAATTTAATTGGCTTCCTCCAATTCTATGATTCCACAGGCAGTGCAAAGTTGGGATGTGTAGTAAGTTAACACTCACCCTTCTCCTAGAAAAATGAAATATTCTAGGAAATATTAAATAGGCAGAATATTTCCCCTAAAAGAGAAATAGAAATCTTAAGGGACACAGAAACTCAGCCCCAGCAGATATTTTGGTGTCATCTTATTTACAAGATAAAAGATCTTCAGCTCCAGACTGATAGGATTAGCCTCACTCAAGATCCAAACCAGGACAAAGCCATTAAGCCATGATAGGAATTACCCAAAGCCCCTTCATTACATCGCCCAGTAAGATTCAACCAAGCCTGGGACTCAAGACAACCTACAAAGTTACCCCTGCATGGCCCCATGGGAGTCTGACAACCAATCAGAATATATTTCTTTCACAGGAACAGGAAGGAAGTTCAAAACCCAAGAGAGGGTATAAATCTCTCTCTCTCACACACACACCCATGTGCTCGATTGCCCAGGACCTCAAACCATACAGTCCTGTCCACCATGAAACCATCTTTCCAATCGGCCTCCATATTTCCAGTGTCTTTCTTCCCACTTGGAACTGAACCCAGATGGGCATTTCTTCCAACAGAAGAAAGAAGGCCTTGGAGTTAGTAGAAATACCAAGACTGTTTTAATTAAAGAGAAGTTATCTCATTTTATTTCTGCTTGGAAACCATTTCTGGACATTTTGCTTGAAACTGAAAACAAAAATTTTTTTTTGTTTTTAGGTTTTGTGGATTAGCCTGATTTTGTTATTACAGAAATGGCTTGAAATGTCGTGAAATGTAAAGCAAAAAGTTGAGGTTGTATTTTTTTTTCTTGCAGTGAAAAAAGTCAGATGTCACAATTTTCCCCCACTCTTTGTACTTTCCCCCTAGTTTTCTAACTTTTACTGTATTTTTATTTTAAAATGACACTATTTTAATTATAATGAAAATAAAATAAAAATAAAAAAGGAAGGAGCAGGGGACCATCTATCACTTCTGAATGAGGAATAGTGACCAACCCAACAATGCCACCAAAAATAACAGGCACAAAGAAGTTTCTTTTGTTGAAAATGATCAGTCAACTCCACCCTTCTTCATTCTTGAGCAGGGTAACTATTCCTGTATCATTTCACTATGAATTGTGATTTACATTATTAACTTTCCACTATGGGTTGTTTATATTTTAGTAGCTGCCTTGAGCCCTTCCCAGAAGAGAATAGTACAATGATGTGGAAGAAAACAGATTGTCACTCTCAAAATTCAAATGGCGAGCAAAGAAAAGATTTATTTGAGGGGTTGAAGAAAGAGATGCATTGTGAGCTCTGCAAAGAACGTATGCAGTCAGCAGATTTCATATACCCTTTAAAGTCAGTCAGATGTGTGGCCTTCAACTCCCAGCATTCAACAGGTTTTATCCAGCCTTCAGAGTCAACATTTGCAATCAGCAAATTCATATAGCCTTGAAAGTGACAACATTGGCAAAGCGGTCTACTGAACAAGGATATTTTGTGGCTGACTTCTTCCTTAAAACCCAAGTCAATATCTTGCTTTGTAGCTGTCCAGTCTTTTACAACAGGCTCTACCAGGAATATTTCTTGCCTTACTGACTTTGACACTCTGTGCTCATTGGATCAAGGAAAGCTGCAAATTCATTTCCTGAAACAAGCAAAAACAGCTGTGGCATTGCAATTTTACTTCTACAGTACCATAGGAAGAGAGCAAAATAAATAAAACCGGATATCTTAATGGCCTTGGCTAAGTCACTGCTGAAAACAAGAAATTTTGTGGATTAGCCTGAGTTTGTTATTACAGAAATGGCTTGAAATGTCGTGAAATGTAAAGCAAAAAGTTGAGGTTTTGTTTTTTTTTTCTTGCAGTGAAAAAAGTCAGATGTCACAATTTTCCCCCACTCTTTGTACTTTCCCCCTAGTTTTCTAACTTTTGCTTTTACTGTATTTTTATTTTAAAATGACACTATTTTAATTACCGTATATACTCGAATATAAGCCGATCCGAGTATAAGCCGAGGTCCCCAATTTTACCCTAAAAACTGGGGTAAACTGGGGACTCGAGTATAAGCCGAGGGTGGGAAATGAGGCACCTACCGGTTGGGGAAACCCTCCCTCCCTCAGCTGAGTCTCACTGCACCGGCAGGGCTTCAGTCCGTAAAATGTGAAAAAAGGAAAAAACTTGAGTATAAGCCGAGGGCTTAAAAAAACAAACTGAGTATAAGCCGAGGGCTTAAAAAAACAAACTGAGTATAAGTCAGTATAAGGACGTTTTTCAGCACAAAAAATGTGCTGAAAAACTCGGCTTATACTCGAGTATATACGGTATAATGAAAATAAAATAAAAATAAAAAAGGAAGGAGCAGGGGACCATCTATCACTTCTGAATGAGGAATAGTGACCAACCCAACAATGCCACCAAAAATAACAGGCACAAAGAAGTTTCTTTTGTTGAAAATGATCAGTCAACTCCACCCTTCTTCATTCTTGAGCAGGGTAACTATTCCTGTATCATTTCACTATGAATTGTGATTTACATTATTAACTTTCCACTATGGGTTGTTTATATTTTAGTAGCTGCCTTGAGCCCTTCCCAGAAGAGAATAGTACAATGATGTGGAAGAAAACAGATTGTCACTCTCAAAATTCAAGTGGCGAGCAAAGAAAAGATTTATTTGAGGGGTTGAAGAAAGAGATGCATTGTGAGCTCTGCAAAGAACGTATGCAGTCAGCAGATTTCATATACCCTTTAAAGTCAGTCAGATGTGTGGCCTTCAACTCCCAGCATTCAACAGGTTTTATCCAGCCTTCAGAGTCAACATTTGCAATCAGCAAATTCATATAGCCTTGAAAGTGACAACATTGGCAAAGCGGTCTACTGAACAAGGATATTTTGTGGCTGACTTCTTCCTTAAAACCCAAGTCAATATCTTGCTTTGTAGCTGTCCAGTCTTTTACAACAGGCTCTACCAGGAATATTTCTTGCCTTACTGACTTTGACACTCTGTGCTCATTGGATCAAGGAAAGCTGCAAATTCATTTCCTGAAACAAGCAAAAACAGCTGTGGCATTGCAATTTTACTTCTACAGTACCATAGGAAGAGAGCAAAATAAATAAAACCGGATATCTTAATGGCCTTGGCTAAGTCACTGCTGAAAACAAGGAATAAGATAAGAGGAAGAGTCAGATTTGTTTAATAGCTTAGCTCAACGATTTTCAACCACTACAACTTTTAAGATATATGGATTTAAACTGCCAAAATTCCACTGCTAGTGTTGAGAAACTCTGATTTATCTGCACAGCGCTGTTTGTTCCAGATAGTCGGTTCTGTTGCAGGATAGGCACTACCCCAATTCTGTCCTGGGGATTAAACAATTTCAAATCAATATTTCTTAACCTCAGCAACTTTTAAGAGTTGCCACATTCATGTGATCAAAATTTGGTCACTTGGTAACTGGGACGTATTTAGACCAGGGATGGGGAATTATGGCCCTTTTACAATTTGTGAACTTCAACTGATTTAGGCAGTTGCAGTGCCTTGGCATCATGTGATCCCATTTGTGATCTTTCCAGCCAGCTTCTGACAAGTAAAGCCAATAGGAGAAGCCAAATTCGTTTAACGACTGGATGATTCACTTAACAACTGTGACAAAAAATTATAAAATTGGATGTGATTCACTTAACAACTGCCTTGCTTAGCACCTGAAAATCTTGTCCCAGTTGTGGTTGTAAGTCGAGGACAACTTCTATCTAGCTCATTATTGAATTGCAGCTTTTTAGCCTCTTCATTCTACCTTGAGTTTGTTTTGCAAAGCAAAACAGACACTTCAGCTCGTCAAATTCCATCTTTTTTTCTAGCTAGGTTCTATTTTTTTTTGTTGAAAAAGTACATTGCCAGAGCTTTTCATTGGATAGGAAATAGCAACAGATGAAGCAACATAAAGAAGCAAAGGAATGATTGCGTTTGCATAAAACACTGAACCAAGTTCACTTAAAATCAGGGCACACAGGGGGAGGGGAGGTATTGTTAAAAAAGTCAATATAGTGGCTTACGCCTCAATGAAATCTACTAAATTGGAGAACTGAAACTTCCTTTATCAGGAAATTGTTGATCTAAGAAAGCTGGAGTAGATACATAATATTGAGTTAGATGGACAAATGATTTCAGCTAGGACACATTCCCAATCCTTTCCTCTTCTAAGCCAAGTGAAAAAAAATCACAAGCAGCATGAATTACCACATTTCTCTCTCTGCCCCAAACTTGTATGTCTCCTCTGAACAAGAACCACAATGGACTTTCCCAAGCCTCTGAAGAACATAGGAACATATATTGTACACTGCCCAGAACCCCTTTCTGAAAGAGATGGGCAGTTAAGAAATTGGATGGATGGATGGATAGAGATAGAGAGAGAGAGAGAGAGAGAGAGAGAGAGATGATAGACAGACAAGAACCTTGATGTATCTGACCAAAATACCCATCTAATCTAGGGCATCCTCTTCCCTGACAGAGAGTTCCTGTTGAAAGGGTTCAAGTTAGCAACTTCACCCCATTGTGTTTGAGATGATTCTCAAGGTAAATTACCTTTACACTCCATCCATTTTTCCTTATCTGCTGCCTTCGCTGCCTACAGCTACCTTTGTTTAAAATCCTTTGCAAAATCTCAGTTCAAAGTCAGATAAACATCAGATCCTGTTTCCAATGGAGGCCAATTAGGAAATTTGAGCAGAGGACAATTACTTTATCCTCCCATATTGTATAATGAATAACTGGTATTTGAAGATGGAGTGTTTCAGGTTATGGAGGTTCCAAGATAATCAGATTTTTCTGCTTTTCCCAGTTGTTCTTCACAAAAGACATTTGGCTAAAGGAGCTGCAGTGTTGTTTGTGGGCCTTTGCATGGTTGCCTAATGCCTATCTCTCTCCCAGCACTTAAACCTTCACTTGATTTCTCAACCATTCTTTTCCTCCAGTTGTTTGCTTTCAAGCCACCAACTGGACTAGGGAGCTCATAAACGAGATTGTTTCTAAATAGTATATCTTTCTCCCAGATGGTTCCTACTGGCTTCACATCACCAGTAACATCTAGACATGCTCTTTGCCTCTTCCTAGCTGGTTTTGGAATTCAATCTCACTCTACTTAACAAGCTTGATTCAGATCACTCTGCTTTTTATATCAACTTGGAGCAAAAGACTTGAAGCAATAGCACTTAGACTTATATATCGCTTCACAGTACTTTTTACAGCCCTCTCTAAGCGGTTTACAGAGTCAGCATATTTTTCCCAACAATCATTTGACCCACCTCAGAAAGGATGGAAGGCTGAATCAACCTTGAGCCTGGTGAGATTCAATCTGCCAAATTGCAGGCAGCCGGCAATCAGCAGAAATATCCTGCAGTACTGCATTCTAACCACTGAGCCACCGCGGCTCTGGAAGGATTCCCCAAATAGCTCAGGATGGCAGACTGAGAATTTAGGAAGGTACTTTCTAAGTGCTTAGCTTATATGTTGAACAGGAAGTGGTGAAAAACTCAGTCCACTTACAGATCTGCTTCTGTTTTCTTCCGCATGATGCTGAGATCTCAGAAAGTGTGTCGAGAAGAACAACAGAGATGATAAAGGATCTGGAGGCTAAATAGAGGGCAGGATAAGAAGCAATGGGTGGAAGTTTGTTAAAGAGAGATCCAATTTATGTAAGGAGAAATATTCTGACAATTCATCAATGGAATAGCTTGCCTCCTGGAGTTGTGGGTGTTCAACTACTGGAAGCTTTTAAAATTAGACTGGACAACCATTTAATTGGGATGTTAAGGTCTTATGCCTTGAGCAAGGGGTTGGACTAGAAGACCTCCGAGGTCTCTTCCAGCCGTATGATTTTTTGCTGAGCATCACTGCAGAGTCCGAAACTGTTCAAGAAAATTAAAATTCTGTATGTATTTGATGATAGATTAGGATTAATGGGGATTATGAATGTCTCCACTATACTTAGCATATTTATTTTGCTAGAATTCATCGCCCGTTATGTCAATCCTCTAATATTCTCTTCAATTAAAAAAATTGCTCACCCAAATTTTCATTTTGTCTGCCTTGATTATAGAAAATTTGGGGTTAAATCTCCACCCATTCTTGAGTTCAATAGAGATCAATTTGAGAACAAGCTGCAGAAACTTTTTTAAAACTCTGAATTATACAAAAGTGCTTCAGGAAATGAAATAAAAATCCCCTTGACCTTTATTTGTACCCATTAATTAACTAATGATGTAATAGGTTAATTTAATTACCGGTATATGAACAACTTTCATCTTCTCAGTGCATTTTAATATAAAATTCATAATAATATTGTACAAAAATACTAAAGGTGAATGATCTGTAAATCAAAATAAAATTTGTAAAGTTCTTGAATTCAAATTGGTTGGTTGTAAGTCATTAAAGACAGCTAGGTAGTCTGAACCAGTATGTGTAATTAAGTTTTTAAAAACTTAATTACTGTAAAAAAATTCCACAAAGATTGCTAAAAACACCCTAGCTGGACGTAAACTAGCCAGTCCACTTTAGCCACAAGGCAAATGCTATATTTCTAATAGCCAATGTGTCTTTCATCTTTACAAGTATTCTCCTTTTGACTGTTCCTTGTTGGGGGATAAACACTATGAAACACTATGAAAACTATTATGGCGAGGCACTTTGGTCTAATGGTTAATGCACCAAGTTAGAAAATAGGAGACTGTCCCCACCTTAGCCATGAAATCCAGCTGGGTGACTTTGGGCCAATCACTAGGAGACAGTGAATTCTAGTCCCACCTTAGGCATGAAAGCTAGCTGGCTGGCTGGTTTTGGGTCAGTCACCCTCTCAGGCCAACTCACTTACAGGGTTGTTGTTGTGGGAGGAAATAGCAGGAGGAAAGAGCATTAGGTATGTTCATCGCTTTGAATTATTTATTAAAAAAAATAAACATTTAAAATATTACTTTTGCTTTGCTTTGTGGGTTTGCTAGAGGTGTTTGGTTAGTAATTGATGAGACTCCAGTACACTATAGTTGATGAAAATTCTGCTCAATACCATATCAATCCTGCGGTATGCAAAAACAGTCCTTGAATCACCAATATTTTCAGGGAAATGTGGCCTCTTATATTGCCATCTAAAGATTGATTTTTCAATCTCTTAGGAGTGGATTTGTTTTTCCTGTCAGGTCAAGTCCTGACCCCTCCCCTCATTTTTGAAAAAGAAATCTGAAGTGCATGGCTGCTGGCAAAATGAAAGAAACACTGTGGCATTTTCAGAAGGGGCTAGAATCTAGATCAACCTTTCTTTATCTTTTTTCTTTATTATTATATTTATTTTACAATATTATATTTTGAAGGGCTTGTGCAGGGATTAAATCGAACAACTACACCTAGCAGAGGCCTAAAGCACTTATTTTGCTTCTTATTTCTATTAAAACAAAACAAAAAAGAACCCCCATGTTCCACTGGAATTTGGCATTCTGAAGGGGGATTTCAGTAGTAAAATTTGGGAGGTGGGCTGTGATCATTGCAAAAGGGGCTGGAGGAAGCACAGGCTGGTTTGAGGTCTAAACAGTTATTACTGGATATCTTAAACCAGGGGTCTCCAACCTTGGCAACTTGAAGACTTGTGGACTACAACTCCCAGAATTCCTCAGCCAGCAAATCTGGCTGAGGGATTCTGGGAGTTGAAGTCCACAAGTCTTCAACTTGCCACAGTTGGAGACCCTGTCTTAAACGACTCCTCTAAAGTAGTGGCCAAAATTGTGGAAACCTTTTGGGAAAAGTGTATTTTCTAAAACTAGCTAATAACACCACTTTTTTGGGAGTAACACCATAAAATTATATATCAATGGAAAGATAATTTAATCAAGAATGTAATGCAATAAGTGTTATGAAGGATTTGCTATTAGAATAGCAGTTACAGTATAAAGAAGAAAAGTGAAACAGGTAGAAAAAATGAGATATACGAAAATTATCATCATGAAAAAACAAGATATACAAAAATTATCATGTCAGTTAATACTTAGTTGGGTAACCTTGAGCCTTACAATGTCTTCCCATGGAGTGAACCAAGTCTTTTAGTTCTGCAGCTGTTATAATGTGAAACCAAAATTGAATGATTGCTTCTATTAACTGGGTTTTATTGCTGGGTCGCTTCTGACTAACAAGTTTCGTTAGTCAGCTCCATAGATTTTCGATTGGGTTAAGGTTTGGGCTATTCCCAGGCCATTCCAGCAGTGGAATATGACTATCTTGAAACTCCCCCCCAAAAAGTGGTGTTATTAGCCATCAAACCTTTTCCCCAAAAGGTTTCCACAATTTTGGCTACTACTGTAGATAAGATCTACCATCTAGCCGGCATTGCCCCCCCTGCTGTTCGCAGAGAACAGCAGCATACAGAGAGAGGCTCAAATCATCAATATCTAGACGACACTTTCTCTATGGCCTACAACCAGCTCATCAGAGATTAAAATCCAGGAAAAGCTTCCTTAGATTGACAGAACACTTCAAAGAATTTGAAAATAGAGTGGAGATAATCCTCGACTTATGACCAAAGTTGAGCCCAAAATTTCTGTTGCTAAGTGAGACAGTTGTTGAGTTTTCCCCCGTTTTACAACCTTCCTTGCCGCAGGTGTTAATCGAATCACTGCAGTGTTAAGTTAGTAACGTGGTTGTTAAGTGAATCTGGCTTCTCCATTGACTTTTGATTCTCAGAAAAGGGGATCACATGCCCCTGGGACACTGCAACCGTCATAAATATCAGCCAGTTGCCAGGCATCCAAATTTTGATCATGAGACCATGGGGATGCTACAGTGGTCGTGTGAAACAGGGGTCTCTGACCTTGGCAACTTTCCAGCAAAGCTGGCTGAGGAACTGTCTTAAAGTTGTCAAGTTGTCAAGGGCCTCTGGTGGCTCAACAGACTAATGCAGTCTGTTATTAACACAGCTGCTTGCAATTACTGCAAGTTCAAGTCCCACCAGGCCCAAGGTTGACTCAGCCTTCCATCCTTTATAAGGTAGGTAAAATGAGGACCCAGGTTGTTGGGGGCAATAAAAGTTGACTTTGCATATAATATACAAATGGATGAGACTATTGCTTAACACAATATAAGCCGCCCTGAGTCTTCGGAGAAGGGCGAGATATAAATTCAAATTAAAAAAAAAGGTTGGAGACACCTGGTGTGAAAAATGATGTCACTTTTTTCAGTGCCATTTTTACTTCTAAAGGTCACTAAATGAACTGTTGTAAGTTGAGGACTGATTATACAAAGAACCAACACTGGGTAGAACCAACAAAGGAGCATCTGGGTCTGGTGAAAACTGAGAAGTATGGAAATTGTTGAATAAACTACCCTCAAAACGACGCTATAGAGCACTGCACACCAGAACAACTAGACACAAGAACAGTTTTTTCCCGAAGGCCATCACTCTGCTAAACAAATAATTCCCTCAACACTGTCAGACTATTTACTGAATCTGCACTACTATTAATCGTTTCATAGTTCCCATCGCCAATCTCTTTCCACTTATGACTGTATGACTATAACTTGTTGCTGGCAATCCTTATGATTTATATTGATATATTGATCATCGTGTTGTAAATGTTGTACCTTGATGAACGTATCTTTTCTTTTATGTACACTGAGAGCATATGCACCAAGACAAATTCCTTGTGTGTCCAATCACACTTGGCCAATAAAAAATTCTATTCTATTCTATTCTATTCTACAAGGTCCAGAGGCACTCTGAACAAATGGGGCTGTCTGGTGGTTTCTGCTCATTGCGATGGTGGTGACAATCAAAAACAACACATATCATTTTTATTTTTATTTGTCAATCATATATAAGATAACAGGACCCAGATTGTTGGGGGCAATAAAAGTTGACTTTGTATATAATATACAAATGGATGAAGACTATTGCTTAACACAATGTAAGCCGCCCTGAGTCTTCGGAGAAGGGCGGGATATAAATTCAAATTTAAAAAAAATAAAAAATAATAATAAAAAAACCAGATAAAAGTATAAACATAATTTGGATGCATGAAAAGAGTAAGTAAAAAGGAATATTAGGACAGGGATGGTAGGCACACTGTGCACTTATGCACACCCCTTAAAGACCCCTTAGGAATGGGGTGAGGTCAATAGTAGATAGTTTAAGCTTAAAGTTTTGGGGGTTTGGGGAAGAAACTACAGAGTCAGGTAGTGCATTCCAGGCATTGACCACTCTGTTACTGAAGTCATATTTTCTGCGAGTTTGGAGCGGTTTACCTTGAGTTTGTATCTATTGTTTGCTTGTGTATTGTTGTGGTTGGAGCTGAAGTAGTCATTGACAGGTAGGGCATTGTGGCAGATAATTATATGTGCTATGCTTAGGTCAGACTGAAGTCGGCGTAGTTCTAAGTTGTCTAAGCCCAAAATTTGGAGTCTGGTGGCATAAGATATTTTATTGTGAGCAGAGGAGTGGAGGACTCTTCTTGGGAAATATCTCTGGACTCTCTTGATTGTATTTATGTCCGATATGCAGTGCGGTTCCAGAAAGATGAGCTGTATTCAAGAATTGGTCTAGCAAATGTTTTGTATGCTCTAGTTACTAGTACAATATTACCAGAGAAGAAGCTACGTGAGATTAGGTTAACAACTCTTAGTGCCTTTTTGGCAATGTTGTTACAGTGGGCTCTTTATATGTATATGTATATATAGACATATATATAAGGTAAAGGTTCCCTGCACATGCGTGCTAGTCATTCCTGACTCTAGGGGGTGGTGCTCAACTCCATTTCAAAGCCAAAGAGCCTGCGCTGTTCGAAGACATCTCCATGGTCATGTGGCCGGCATTACTCAACGCCAAAGGTGCACGGAATGCTGTTACCTTCCCACCAAAGGTGGTCCATATTTTTCTACTTGCATTTTTTACATGCTTTCGAACTGCTAGGTTGGCAGAAGCTGGGACAAGTACGGGAGCTCACCCCATTAACCCCATCAACCGCTGAACTGCCGACCTTTCGATCGACAAGCTGAGCATCTTAGCCACTGAGCCACCATGTCCCTGTAGACATATATATACATATACATATATATACATATATGTATATGTATCATATGTATGTATATATATACATATATATTTGTTTTCTGAGGTTTTCGCGGGTGTTTGTATGTAGGTCTTTGGTTATTCGGGTTTTCTCCCGCGTAAAATTGGAAGTGTCTTGGCGATGTTTCGACGAACTCTCATTTATCATCTTCAGGCTAGTGTTTACAGCTTCGTGCTTCTAGGACCACACATTGCTCCTAGAAGCACGAAGCTGTAAATACCAGCCTGAAGATGATGAATGAGACTTCGTCGAAATGTCGCCAAGACACTTCCAATTTTACGTGGGAGAAAACCCGAATAACCAAAGACCTACATACATACATACATACATACATACATACATACACACACACACGTATAGATAAATGTATCTGATATAGTTTCTGGGCAAAATCTGTTTAACTTGTACATATTTTAATTTTGTCTTTTATATTTTAAATACTATGTTGTATAGTATGCCTTATTTTAATTGTGATGGTTCTGACACAAATAAACAAACAAATTAGCCATATCACATTTGAAATATATTGAAGAGGCAATGAATTTGGCAAGAATTCTTTAATTAAGGCCAACTGGTGGCAGCACCTGGCTGATTATGGCTGATCAGAAAAGAATTAAACAGGATTAGATGAACAGAAGGAGGAGGAGGAACAGGAGGAAGAGAACAAACAACTTTATTTATTATTGTCATGCCACTCTAGCCAGCAGAAAAAAATCATCTTGAAGGAGGCTTCAGTAACAGGTAGTCCTTGACTTACGACCTTGAGTCTGCAATTTTGACTGTGAGTTGTAATGGTCATTAAGTGGCTCACCCATGTGACCATGCCCAATTTTATGACTTTTTTTGTGGTGGTCATTAAGCAAATGCCATGGTCATAGAGTGAATGTATTGGTCGTTAAGCAAAGCTATTGTTTGCTATGGGGTTGGGGTTTTTTTTGGGAAACGGAGAGTAAAAGTCAATTTCTGGCAAAAGCATCATAAATCAGTCACGTGACTGTGGGATGCTGCAAACGTCCATAGATATGTGCAGGTGGCTGAGCACTCAAAACAATGACTGTGGTGGGGAGCATGTCAGAACTCCAAAAATGTCTGTGGAGATTCTCAGTCTTCCAGGTCATAGTTGTCTCAGAGATGCTTTTTCAAAAGGTAACTGGCCTGTTTCTTTTTCCCTAAGGAAGAAGACGATGACGACGTTACTTGTATTAGAAATGAAACATCTTCTTCTTCTTCCTCAGGGGAAAACCCCCCCAATCTGGCTGTCTTTTGAAAAACCACCTCTGAGGTAACTCAAAATAGGTTGTAAGTAGCTTTTTCAGGTTTGAGTTGTAATGTTAACAGTCACTAAGCGACCAGTCATAAATCAGGGATTACCTGTAATAGCGCAGAGTCTAATTTTACAAGAAAAGATTAAAAGAGTCAGGTGTGTTTATTTCAGAAAAGAAATTACTGTAAGAAATGGACTACGTATACACAGCATGCTAAGCCAGCTATAAACCTAGCATTCACACAACATACTAAGCTCAATTAATATTCTTCTGGAGTGGGAGGGCACTGTTCATCGCTTTGGTTTTAGGTTAGCATGTTGTGCAAATGCAGCTCATGTGGGTGGTGTGATGTATTTTTCACCTCCTTCAAATGAGTTAAGCTAGGGGGGTAAACAAAGGCAACTCGATAACAATCTTTGACAAGGGTTGTATGCAGGGGTGAAATGTAAAATTTGTTACTACTGGTTCTGTGGCTTGGTGGGGGGGGGTAATGGCCAACTGGTGGGTGGGGGCATGGCTTGATGGGTGGGCATGGCCACCTTTTTTTTTTTTACTTTTAAAAGCATTTTTTCTACAACTTCTTCCGCCAAAGAGAAAATGCTTTTAAAAGCCTCTGATGATCAGGGAACTCAGCTGGGATCGCCACATGATCCTTTTAAAAGCATTTTTTTACAGTCTCTTTGGCCGAAGAGGTTGTAGAAAAATTGCTTTTAAAGGGTTCTGAGATCCCAGCTGAGCTGCGAGATCATCAGAGGCTTTTTTTTTTCTTTTAAAAGCATTTTTTCGGCCAAAGAAAAAATGCTTTTAAAAGTAAAAAAAAAAAAAGGCTCTGATGATCACACAGCTCAGCTGGGCATGTGCGGGGCTGGGGGGCAAGGATTTTTGCTACTGGTTCTCCGAATCACCAGCTGCCAATGCTACCAGATCAGGTGATCCAGTCCGAACCGGGAGCATTTCACCCCTGGTTGTATGTCTATGGAGAGTCTCAATCAGCCAGGTTCATGGTTGTCCCAAAGATTCTTTTTTCCAAAAGGCAACTGGCCTTTCTTGATTTTTTTTTTTCCTTTGAAAACATTTCATTTCTCACCCAAAAAGAACCGAAGAAACGGTTTGGATGAGAAACAAAATGTTTTCAAAGGGGAAAAAAAATCCTAAAAAAGCCCAGTTGCCTTGTGGAAAAAGCACCATTGGGACAAAGCGTTGTGTGACTCACCCTTAAGAAGCACTAGATAATCCCCAGTCAAAGTAATCATAATGTTGAATTTGGGTATTGGCTGGGAATTGAACAGATGATCTTTGAGGGCACCCTCTACTTCTGTATATTGTTTTAGGTGACAGAAGCAAACCAGGCCATCCCTGCAAGGCTAAGACCTAAGGTAATTTATCTGCCTGGGCCCAGAAGATTAAGGGAACACAGTTGGCGTTCACCAACCAGGGCTGGATTCAGTATTTTGTGCCCAGCTGTGATTATTTCATTCACTCACTGGAGAGCATATTCTGCAAGGAGTAAATTATGAGTGGATCACTTAGCCAACCTGCTCAACCCTCTCCCTGCAAAGTTTTCGGTTCATTTTGGCCTGAACCACTATTTCTCGATCAATCTCAGCAATTTTTAGATATGTGAACTCCTAGAATTCCCCAGAATGGCTGCAGAATTCTGGGAGTTATCCCACTTCTTAAAATCGCTGAGGTTGAGAAACACTGGTCTAAACAACATAAAACAACAGAAAGCTCTTCTATGTTTGTTCATTGTGTTTCTGCTGAAAGGCTGCCTTGTATCTGTTGCTGTGATTTCCCTACTTTCTCTCTTGTTCCAGAGGGGAAAACACTCTGCACATGGCCAGAGCGCCTTTGCCCCAATAACGACCTAATCTATCACATAAATGCAACCAAGCAAGCCAGTATTTTGCTTAGGGATTTCCTCTGGCTAGGAATGGGTCTTGGGTCGAATTGTCCTTTCTTTTTCTTCCATTCAGAAGACATCCTCTCGCCCCCAAAGCGAATTTCTCGGCTATTCCGCGAAACCCATCCTCTCGTTCGCAGATTTCTCGGGCAGTTTGTGCCCAGAACCGAGGCTCATGATGGTTTGCATTCATGGCTCACGCTTCATTTTAACCGTGGCTTGTCGAACCAGCCAGGGAACCCTGATAAAGCGAAGCCCTAAATTTAGCGCCCTTTCTCAAGACCAGAAAGCGCCCCTTACGCTAAGCCCAAACCAATCCGGCTTTTGAACGAGCGCGACGAGCAAAACCAAGCCGCATCTTATTGCCCTCCGGAGTGTTAAGAAAGCAGCGCAGCCCGCCGCAGCAAGCAGGGCGACGGCAGAAGCGCTGAAGCAACCGGGCGGCTCCCGCCAGCCGTCGCGCCCGGCTCGGCTCCCTCCGAAGCCTTTCGCCTGCTTTCACTCCGCCCGAGCTCGCCGGCTGCCTCTCTTTCTTTTTGGAGAAAACACCCGCCGTGGCGGGAGGCGACCAGCAAGCGGCGCTATTGCAATGCTGGAGGAAGGCCGGCTTGGGAGGGGAGGGGGGCTCAACTGCACCCGCGCACACACATCCATCCCACACTCGCACATAATACCCAAGGCTTCGCATCCTCGGCTCGCACAGCCCATCCGCTCGGGACGGTAACCAACGCCGGATGGGATGTGGAGTCGTCAGGTGCAGCCGTCACCGCCACCTTCTCTGACGACCTCTGGAAATCAGAGCTCTTGACGAGGAGGAGGAGGAGGAGGAGAGGAAGATTAATCCCGCTAAACCGGCTCTTCCCCCTCCCTTTTCTTGCACCTTGCAAGACCGCCAGACTGCCGGGAGTAGCCGAGGGGAGCACCGCGGAGTCCTGAAAAATGGAGTAAGCGTTTCTTTTCTTTCTCTCTCTCTCTCTCTCTCTTTCTTTCTTTCTCTCCTTCCTTCACTCCCGGTCCGCGCCTGGAGGGTGCCTTTTGGTGTCGGGAGCCTTTCCCCGTCTTCGTTCCGCCTCCCGTGCTTGGAGCGGCTCCCTTGCAATATGCTGGGTACCCCTTGGCTGTGGCTGATGGGGCGGGGAAGAGAAAACGTTGCAAGGTTTTTAGCCGGGGCAGATCTCGCCTCTTGTGTGTCCCCCCCCCCCCACGTCCCCCTTAAAAGGAAGGAAGCGATGCTGCTGCATTGGGCACCACGGACTTCAGGTCTCCACAGCCTTGCTGGTTTTGCCTCTCAACTCTTGCTAAAGGCTGGCCGGCTGCACACCCCGGAATGGGAAGGGAGCTGAAAGAAAGGCAGGTCCATTTTCTCAGGGGGTGATGCTCCATCTCTTTCTCGCAGCCTCTCCCTCTCTCTCTCTTTTTTTTTTTTACCTGTTGTTGCAAGCTTTCATCTGCTGTATGTGTGTTTGCGTGGTAGTGCGTGACTGCCTCCACCCAGCCAACCCTCCCCCCCCACCCCAAATCCAAGCAATGACTCAGGCGATTCTGAGAGAGGCACTTCGTGGTGGCTTCCCACTGTCTCTTGTCTGTTCCTTTCCAATCCAAATCGGCTTGGGGTTGGCTTAGTTTTCTTTCTTTCTTCTTTGCTGTGCTCTGACCCAGGTGGAGACTGCCTTTCAGGGTGGGGTGAGGTAGGCCCATCAATTCAGCCTCCTTCCCTGAGGGGAGAGAGAGGGGCCTCCCACACCACCGGCTTTTCATGGGCTCGCCTCAAGCAAAAAAAACAAAAACAAACAAGCCTTCTTTTTTATTATTATTATTTGACATTTTAATTTCTTCGGATGCTCTCGAGCGAAAGCACCTTTGACAAGGAAGATGCCTTCAAAGCCCCGGATTGGCAGAAAACAAAGGAATGGATTTTAAGGGAAGGGTTCCTGTCAGGGCCTTCCTATAACAGCTGTACTAAGTAAAGGGCATTGGAATGGGTGAATGCCTACCTATACCTTTGTTTTTATTTCCTTATTAATAAAAACGGCCCCTAGGTTTTGCCAGCCTGTTTCTAATTGGTTCTTTTTTTTTTTTTTTCCAATGGGTACACAGGACCACAAAGTTGGCGGGGCGAGAGGGGCACATTCCTTTAGCCGGTCTTGCAATCTTGTCTGAAACCTTTTCCAAAAAGGAGTAAAAAGGGAAGGATTTTGACATTTCGTTGCCCACTTTCCGATGGGGAACCAAAAATGTGCTTTTTGTCCCCAGTAGCCTCCAGTAGGAATTGCTGGCGCCGGGCACAATCTCTTGGGAGGCTTTCCCAGCTGAACTGTCTTGATATCCACGTGTGCCAATTAACAGAATTAGACAGGTTTTTTTTTTCCTAGATTGCTAGAAAAATTGCTGCAGTGAATTGAAATTTCAAGTTTCTGTTTTGGACCCTTCCCTTCTGCTGTTTGAATGTTTGGGTGTTTTGGGTGTATACCACAGAATGTTCTGTGGTATAACCAGAACTGCATCTGGAGGTTCATAATGGAAGCGTGTGTTTTATGGGAATGAAAAAGGATTGACCTTAATGTACTCCCAAAAGATAAGGACTGAAATGTCCTTTAGACAAAAACAGTGCAATAGCCATTTTAAGGAAAGCTCCATTGTTCTTCAGTAAACAGCAAACCTCCTGTGGTAACCTGGCTTTGAAAGGTTTAAAAACTTCCCTGGAGCCTAGTTCTAGGCTCTGAATGTTTTTATCTTTTGTGGAGTTTATTTGACTTCTGGGAGAGCAGATGAACAAAGATGAGATTTCGCTCTGTTTTCATTTAAATATTTCATTTGTCTTTTGGCAGCTACTGTTAAGCATCCAGCTAATTGATTTTTATTTTTCCAGTAGTTACATAAAACTAACCATCTACACTAATAATAATATACTTTTCCCTGTATAGCTGTCAACCTCATAGCATATCCCAACCCTGTTCCCACAACAAAGTGGCTTGATAATAATAATAATAATAATAATAATAATAATAATAATAATAATAATAATAATAATAATAATAATAATAATTATTATTATTATTATTATTATTATTATTATTATTATTATTATTATTATTATTATTATTATTCACAGTTGTATCCATATTAAAATATAGACCTCCTAGCCAGAAAGAGTTGCCTTTGATGATATTAGTGGCATATAAATTAAATAAATAAATGATTGAATAAATAAATAAAGTACATTTTTCTAGGATGAATGTAAGACCGTAGAAAGAAAACAGCCCCCTCCCCTTTTAACTTTATTTATTTTATATGTCAAGTTTGGAGATTGCCCATCTCACCCACAGAGTGACTCTTTTGATCCTAGCTTTGTTACCCTTATTTTGGAGCTTCAACAAATTAAGGATTTTCTCCTTTGACAGGCGAAGCAAATTTTGAATTTGGTTCCTTTGCTTCTAATTAGGCGGTCTTGAGAGGGGCTTGCAGTCTTAATTGCTGGCTTTTGTTTTTCACACACTTGTCCCTGCTTGTCAGCTGTGGATCTAAGAAGTGCATTTCTTAGCTTTTCCTTGATTGCACGGTTATCTTTTTTAAGAGCATGCACTGCCCACTTGTTTCCCAAAGAATTTGAGGCAGCATCTGAGCAACCTTCCTTTGGTTGAAAGTGGTGTCTGGGATCCCACTGCTTTTTAAATGGGTGTTGTTCCAGAGTAGTGTTGTTGTTTATGGAAGAACCAGTTTGATGGTTCAAGAAGCTGGACTAGTCAGGCCTTAGATATGAAGCTATCTACTTTTAGTCTAGCCACCTGAGCAATTACACCAGCGTTTCTCAACCTCAGCGAGTTTAAGACCTGTGGACTTCAACTCCCAGAAATTCTGGGAGTTGAAGTCCACAGGTCTTAAACTCACTGAGGTTGAGAAACACTGCATTACTTCCAACTGGCTTTCACATAAATGCTACAGAGCTCTGAGACAACGCCCAATTTAAGAGTAGTGGGACTACAGATGACCCAGTTCAAAGCGAGGCCCAGTTTTTAATTTTCGCACAGCCCTAAGAAAGTAAATCACATGTTGTCCCAAAGATGCTTTTCCGAAAGGCAACTGTACTTACTTAGGTTTTTTTTCTTCCTTGAAAATATTTCACTTCTTGTCCAAGAGTTCTGGATGGTGGGTTTATATTTGTATAAATTTATATTCTTTGCAGGCGTGTAGTCATTAGCACTAGCATGTTTGCATGTGTATGTATGTCAGGTGTGAAGAATCAAGACTTACAGGTTAAATTCCAGTTAAGCTCCTTCTCCTACAATGTGTGAGAGAGTTTGTGCTTCTGTGTGTAAGGCTCTATTAGTATGCTTAAGAGCTTATTTTTTCTGATTATCTTTGGGTGGATAGAACTGTGACCATTAAGCTCCTGAACAGGGGCATCATCACCAACATCCACCACTATTTAGTTTGAACATATTCTAGAATCCAATCCCACGAGATTGAAAAGTTGTGTACAGGATATTGTTGGGTTCACTGAGTTCCTTCCCAGCCACAATCTGTTTTGCAAAAAAGCATGTGACCTTCCTAATCTTTCAGTATCTCAAAATTTAGTCTGAAACTGAGCAAACTTCGCTGTATCACAATCCTTTTTTGACGAGTAGCCAAAACTGATAATCTAAAATAATTTAAGCAAAACTTAAAAAAAAATCAACTGCAAAGCATCTCTGGAGTTGGCGCCCAAGATTGAAAGACTAAATAATAATAATAATGTTGTCATAACAATGCAAACAATAACAGCACCGTCCCTGCTGTTAGTACTGCTATTTGAAATGTTATTGATAGTTAAAATTCCAAAAGCAGACTTGGGAATGGTAATTAATGACTCTTTTCTATGACGTGCAGAAATGCTAGAGCACGTCCTCTAGCTAGAAAAACTTAGCAAAAAATTATTCCTTCTGGCCAGAACCCTACCCACATCTTGGTTTCCCAAACTTTTCAGAGCAGATTTCAGAATAATTTTGACATTAGGTAACATGGGAAGTGGCCATGATGTGGATCAAATTAATTTTAAAATGAAGGAGCAGAATGCTCTGAATGGTTATATAACAATCAGTAAGGATTGGGTGGCATCTTGTGAAACTAATAAAGTTTATTAAAAGGCATAAACATTTGGGGGCTGCTTATGACTTCTAATAAAAATTGTTTGTCACAAAAGGTTCTGTAGGAAGGGTTTTTTTTATTACCACAGACTTAATACAACCTACAACATCTCTAATTGCAAAGCAGTTATTGAAGAGTATCTCTAAGACAGTGTGTCTCAACTTTGGCGACTTTAAGATATGTGGACTTCAATTCTCAGCATGGCTGGCATAGGAATATTAGGATAAGACATATTCAACATGAGATGCATACAGGTAGTCCTTGACTTATGACCACAATTGTGACTGGAACAGCTGTCGTTAAGCGAGGCAGTTATTAAGAGAGGCACATGTCCAATTTTATCACTTTTTTTGCTGTGGTCATTAAGAAAATCACATGGTTGTTAAGTGAATTTGGCTTCCCCTGTTGACTTTGCTTATTGGAAAGCAGTTGGGAAAGTTGCAAATGGCAGTCAAATATCCGTGGGAAACTGCAACTATCATCAATGCATACCAGTTGCCAAGTGCCTGAATTTTGATTATGTGACCATGGGGATGCTGCAACAGTCATAACTGTGAGTTGTAGGCCATTTTTTTTT
Source organism: Ahaetulla prasina (assembly GCF_028640845.1). Taxonomy (NCBI): domain Eukaryota; kingdom Metazoa; phylum Chordata; class Lepidosauria; order Squamata; family Colubridae; genus Ahaetulla; species Ahaetulla prasina. The sequence goes on from NC_080539.1 coordinate 360,499,940, forward strand.
TAGCGCTGTTGTAATTTTGGACAATCACTAAACAAAGTTGTAAGTTGAGGACTACCTGTACTAAGAGAGCTTGGCCAAAAACAGAGAGCTGATTTATGTAGATCTTTGAGCTTGTTCAGTTGTTAGCAAAATGTTTACCTTCATAGGGAAATTTATTAGAGCTCAATGCCCATGAGTGCTAAACGGAGCCTCCCTGTTCAAGAGCAATTTAGCTCTGAATACTACAAGCAGTGGGGAAAAGGTATGGTTGGAACTAATTAGAAGCATCTAATTGGCCACTGTGGGAAAAAAGATGAAGTGAAGCTGACCCACCCACAATCTTTAGTCTTCTGAGATCTGTCTTCCATGGCAACAAGTATTAATCAGGTTATCGGAATAGAACTTAAAATTAGAAGTCCTGAGCAATCTACTTCAAAATAGAATATCATTTGTTGTAGGTTGTACAATGGGTCTTCATATACTGGTACCACCCCCACCCCAATTTCTGGTTGGTCATTGGGTGGACTGGGGATGGGGAAGAGATGAATTTAATTCATGAAGGAAGACTTGAAACAAAACTTTGTTATCACCTGAAATTTTCAATTCCCTGAATTTTGAAGTATAATCCACAAGTAATAATAAAGAATGTATATTTAGGGAACAGCATAGTCAAAAAATACACCTTTATTTTAAACACATTTAATTGCATTTAGAAAAAAATACATTTGTAGATTTCCTCTCCTTCCACACACCCCCCCTCAAAAAGACCAAATTTCTGAATATTAGGCAAACGGAAACAATGCTGTGTTGCATAGTATTGAAGATAGTGCACCAAAATATTTAACCAATTTTAGTGCCAACTTCTTTTCAAAAATATCAAATCAAATTTGACAAGAGTCAATAAAATGAAACCCACAAAAAATTGGACAAATTAATCAAAATCAGAAACAGAGAGAAACTAAAACAGACAGATTTATCCATTCTCATTGGAACCAGAAAAGTACAGTTTAAAATTGATGGTAGTCTGATCCCAGACAGACCCTCTACATTTCCCCATTGTCTGGTTCGATGAATTAGAGATAAAGCAGGATGATGGCTAAGGAGGACTTCTTTTCACATCTTGCCTTGCGTTGTCTTCATCAAGGAATTAACAGCATCTAAGGATGTACGAGGCCTTTGAACTCTGGTGCTGGAGAAGACTCCTGCGAGTCCCTTGGACTGCAAGGCGAACAAACAAGTCAGTCCTAGAGGAGATCAACCCTGACTGCTCTTTAGAAGGCCAGATCCTGAAGATGAAACTGAAATACTTTGGCCACCTAATGAGAAGGAAGAACTCACTGGAGAAGAGCCTAATGCTGGGAAAGATTGAGGGCAAAAGACAAAAGGGACAACAGAGAACGAGGTGGCTGGATGGAGTCACTGAAGCAGTAGGCATGAGTTTAAATGGACTCCAGAGGATGGTAGAGGACAGGAAGGCCTGGAGGAACGTTGTCCATGGGGTTGCGATGGATCGGACACGACTTCGCAACTAACAACAACAAAGGATGTACCCATCACTTTTTCAAATAGTCATCATATTCCTATATTATAATAATGGACTTGTTATTTATATGCAATAAATTTTTACATAGGGGAGTTGGCTTGTTGGATGCAGGGAAAGAATGGTGGGGAAAAGTCCAGAATTTCTCTTCCTCTGTTTCTCCTCCCAATCCCATGGGGGTTATTCCAATCTATTTTGAGAGCAGCAGGGCAACTGTAAGGTAAACAGGGAATCAGATTTCAACCCCAGAGGTGCTTCTGTACCTCAGACCACAACACAACTCTTCAATTGGGTGTCTCCCAAATGTGTTGGCCTACAGAACCAGTAATCCATTAATTGAGCTGTTGTCTAACACATCTGGAGGACAACATAATGGGGAAAACTGCATTACCAGCAGCTCATCAATCAGGGCAGCATTATAAATTCCTTTGAATAACTCGGGTGTGGGAAACCATCAGAAAGCATTGGGAGGGGGAGGGGAAGCAACCTGGAGAAAAACATTGAAGTGGAAGCATTAATGCTGCCATTCTCTCCAATGTTCTCAGTTGTAATATTAGCTGGTATGGCTCTAATGACAAAACAAACAATTAAAGAGAATAGTTATCACCTTTTTTTGTTTGTCTTTAGGCTTTTTGGCTTGATGCCTTTATATAAATACACTTTAAAAAAAGAAAAGGATTAATGCACCCAATGAAGGAGCATACCAATCAGCTAAATAAATATAATTTTATGACATTTCTTGGGAGAATATCAACATCTTGTGTTGATTTGGCCATCTCATGAGTCTGCAGTCTTTTTTTTAAAAAAATAATAATTTTGGCTGGCTGGGGAATTCTGGGACTTGAAATAACTGTATTTTTCTTATAGGTCTACCAACCATTTCACCATTGTAGCCAATATGTAAATGTTCTATTATCTCCCCTATAGCGCTTTGTCATGGAAGTAGTTTCTTTACTTTTTGTAATATAATCCATAAACAGACTCCAGTCCTTAATAATAATAAAAAAACCTTTGTAGTTTTTTCTCTAGCAGTCTTGTGTCTCTCAAAGGTAGAGCTAAACAACCTTCCTATTCCCCTTTAACCACATGATTTCTAGAATCCAGAAGGTTGAAAAAGAGACCTACTGATTAGCTAGCCAGCTGGCGGGTTGTGACTGTCCCATTTCAATTGCTGATCTGGTCACATTCAGTGTGTGACTCCCCTGAAGTTGCTGAAGCAGTAAATTTGCTCTAGCAAGTCAGGTTAGGTTTGGGGTGTGAAACTCAAGGCCTGTGGACCAGCTGGGGTGCTTAGATCTGGCCCGCAGGACCACCCTGGAAACAGCAAAGGACTGGCCCGCAGTGCCTCTGCCAAAACAGAACTTGCATGTGCCGCAGTCGGCCCTCCCGAGCTCCATTTCCTCTGGCAGAGGGTTGCAGGAGGCTGTTACAGCCCAAAACGGAGCTTGGGAGCCCGTTTTCACTAACAAAGCGCTTGGGCCACCACAGGCGTCCCCAACATGAGTGACGTCAAGCTGGCCATGCCAACCCTGACCACGCCCACCCTGGCCCCCCAAGGTCAAACACAACACTGATGCTGCCCTCAATGAAAGTGTCTGGCCTTTGGGTGCTTTGGAAAATAGGCTCTCTGTGGCAACCCTTCAAATATTGGAAAACTGTTATCATGTCTCCCCTGATCCTTCTCTTCAGTTGTGCTGAAGCCTGGTTTCTCCCAGTCTATATGTGTATTCTTGATTTTTTTTCTTGCCTGAGACTTTACTTTTCTCTACACTGAATTTCATTTTGTTAGTTAGGGCCCAGTGTTCAAGTCTGTCAAGATCCAGTCTGGATCTTGAGCCTATCATTTAGGCTGAAGGAGTATGTCACAGCAAAATGTGTACGCAGCACAATTTCATGATTATTTACTTTGGAGTAAGCAAAGTTCTACTGTGAGTAACTGGGTCTCTTGCTTACATCTTCTCTGCATACATACTGCCAGATGAAACAGGCATATGGAGTGATCCAGTAACAAACCCAGGTAGCATTGTTCATAATTTGCTGGCGGTGAGGCCTAGATTCAACTCTTGTGCCCAAAGGCAGTCTACACCTGACAATAACTGCTTCCTGGAGATAAACAACAGAGATAAGCTATTAGATTTGTGACCTTTTTTTTCTAGGCAGCTGAAAATAGCACATGAGACCCACCCACTTTATCTCATCAACCATTCTGCTGGTTTGGTTACCGATTGACCCGAGATAAACCAACGAGCTTCATGCTGAGTGGAAATTTGGACATTCTTTCGCCCGGGTGTTTAATCACCTGCAGATTTTTGCATGCTTGCTCACTTGCTTGCTTCTGGAAGCTTCAGGAAAATCAGATACATATAGGGGTGTCCAACCTTGGAAACTTTAAGACTTGTGAACTTCAACTCCCAGAATTCCCCAGCCAGCTGGGGATTTCTGGAAGTTGAAGTTCACAAGCCTTAAAGTTTCCAAGATTGGGCACCCTTGCTCTGTTAAGAGGTGAAACTTTTACTATACTGCGCCACTCTACAGGTAGTTCTTGACTTACAATCTGTCATTAAGCAACTATTTGAAGTTGCAGTGGAACTATCTAGGGCAGGGGTATCAAACACAAGGCCGGTGGGCTAGATCCAGCCCGCGATGTGGTCAGATCCAGCCCACAGGGCCGGCCTGGAAAAATTAAAGGGCCGACCTGCGTTGCTTCAGCCCGAAGAGGAAACATCGGGCCAGCATGGCTTTGTCCCAGTCTATCCACTGCAAAGAGGAAACATGCCAGCAGTTTGGGGAATGGCGTCAGGCTGGCCACGCCCAGTGAGTGGCGTCAAGCAGGCCATGCCTACCCATTTGGCCACACCCACTGAGTCGGCCATGCCCCTCCCGCCCCCAAGATCAACCACAGTCATGATGCGGCCCTCAATGAAATTGAGTTTGACACCCCTGATCTAGGGAATACTTATGACCTATATTCAAACTTTCAATGGTTTTCCTCCTCCCAGTCATGTGATTCAGCTTCAGGTGCTCAGAAACTGGCTGCATTTATGGCTGTTTACGTGGTCACATGACTGAGTTTTATGATGGTTTTGCTAAAATTGGCATTTACCTCTGGTTTTCATCAAAGCCATGTGCTTAATGAAAGATTGTTTTGTTTAATGAACAGGTTGTTCACTTAACAACTGTGATGGCTGCTTTACAACTGCCGCAGTTGCTTAATGACTGCTGCAAGAAATGTAAAATTGTGCCAGTCACATCTACAACCGTCACAATGCACAACTGTGATGGGCATGCTCCATTACAGTTATAAGTCGAGGACTACCTATACAGGTAGTCTTCCACTTACAACAATTGAGCCCAACATTTCTACTGTTAAGTGAAAGATTTGTTAAATGAATTTGTCCCATTTTACGACTTTTCTTGCCACATTTGTTAAGTGAATCACTGCAGTTGTTAAATTAATAACATGGTTGTTAAGTGAATCTGGGTTCTTTATTGACTTTGCTTGTCAGAAGGTCGCAAAATGACTCCTGAGCACTGCAACTGTCATAAATATGAGAGTCAGTTGTCAAACATCTGAATGTAAATTATGTGGCCATTGGGATGCTGCAATGGTCATAAGTGTGAAAAATGGTCATCAGTCACTATTTTCAGTGCCGTTGTACCTTTGAACAGTCACTAAATGACCTGTTGTAAGTCGAGGACTACCTGTACTGGCTGAGAGTATAGATACCCTTGTAAAGAGGAAGTTTACTTCTGCTCAGAATCAGACACAAGTGAATATACCTGGTGAACCTCTCAGAGGTGTTTATGTTGAAGGCAGATGGAGAGCAATACAGATTCTCTTTGGGTTACCTCACACATCCTCTGATGGCCCCAATCCCTAGGCTATGAGTTGGTTGGTGAGTCATAAATACAGATTATGAGTTGGCAGGGTATTTATTTATGAAAATTTATAGGGCTGCCCAACTCGCTCTCAGTGACCCTGGGTGGCTTACAATTTTTTTCTATTCCCTAAGGGGGGGAAATGAAAAAAATGGCTCTTGTCCTCAGTAACAATTGTTTAAAGACAGAATCCTGTCCTGCATGAGCCATTTTGGATAGCAACTCTTGATAGCTTTAACAAAATGGAACCTTTTTGGGATCAAGTAAATATACAACCAGTTTAACGTTGTGATTCCAGTGGTAACCAACTAGATGCCTCCAGGAGTTTTGCAAAAGGGAAGCTACTGTATTAGGTGGTGGAACTTTTGACTGAAAGAAAAATTTATGGGAAATACACTATATGAAAAAATAGAGAGAGAGTAGCATATACTCTCTTGGACAATATTTCTCAACCTCAGCAACTTTAAGATGTGTGGATGTCAACTCCCAGAATTCCCCAGCCAGCATGAAAACTCCCAGAATTCCTGAGTCACCATCCCAGAATTCTGGGAGTTGAAGTCCACACATCTTTAAAAATTGCTGAGGTCGGAAAACATTGTGACTGAAACAGTCTCTATCCTCCACGGAGTTGTTTTCTCTTTTATTGTAGGCTCTGTAAGCAAAGCAGACCTCTGGCCATAATTTCCTCTTGTGACAGAGAATTCCAGAGCTGAATTCCAACATTTGTCTGTTATCTTCTGTTTATAACTTTCTTTATCTGAGGCCTTCCAGCTGTGGTTGAACTGCAAAATTCCCAGTCAAGGTAGTCTACCAAAATGCTAACTGCGGAATTCTGGGAATCTTCTCACCAGTTGCAGACAGTGAAATAAAAATATACAAGAGGATTGAACTTCCACACATAAGCGGATAGATACGTTTTCCTTGCTATGATACTGAACTAATTCTTTGGGTACAAGCTCTCTCAACTGTTAGGAGAAGTAGCACATTATTGAAGAAAAAGGGGAAGCCCTTCAGCCTCTGACATTATAGGTAATCCTCATTTAGTGACTACCTTGTTTAGTGAATGTTTGCAGTGGTGATAAAAATAATAACCTATCCTTTGCAGATCTGTAAAGCAAAGGGAAGCTGAAATAAGATTGTAAGCACAATTCTGGTTTCACTTAGCAACTGCTTCCCTTAGTGCCCAGGTTCCTGCTCCAAAATGTGGTTGCTAAATGAGGAATACCTATATTTTCAAGTTCCTTTCTGCTGTGTTTCTTGAAAGCCTTATTATCACCTCACCCTCAATCATCCCTTGCTTTCATGGCTTCAGCTCCGAAACAAAGCCTGTATTTAAACACAGCGTTTTTCTAGCCAAAGGGTGATTTTTATTTTTCTCCTTCGGGATGCTATAAGGGCCAGGGGAAAGAAAAATAAAGAACGAAGAGGAGGAGAGCAAGCAAGCAATTGGCATCTAAAGTGCTAAGGATATGCATTAAAAGGAAGGCCGGGTTGAGAAGAAGGATGTCAAGGCCCAGGGAAAAACGGAAGGCATGAATATTTGATGAAAAGGGCTGTTTACAGAAAGGAAGACAGGTTCCCCCCTCCTTCCAATCTCTCTCCCAGACTTTTAGTAACATCGCATCCTTTTGTGGCTGAGCAATCTCTGCTTAGGAGTCTTTCCCACCTACCCCACTGATAAAAGCAATGATGACATTTATGAATGAATGAGGTCTTCTCTAACAATCCTTGCATAATCAGCTCGGGGCAGGGATTCTTCAACAGGAGCAGTCAATGCCTAAGTCAATGTTTCTCAGCCTTAGCAAGTTTAAGATGTGTAGACTTCCAACTCCCAGAATTGGGAAGTCCACACATCTTAATGTTGCTACGGTTGAGAAACGTTGGCCTAAGTGTTATCTGGAACATGTCCAGAAGATATTCTTGAGTAAATGGACTTCAGGGTGGGGCAGCACAGCCATAGGTCATCGTTGGCTGCCAGATCAGTGGGGAATTTACCAGATTTGCAGATGATACTAAGCTGGCAGGAATAGCTAACACCCCTAGAAGATAGGCTCAAGATCCAGATGGATTTTGAACGACTTGAACATCGGGCCCTATCTAACAAAATGAAATTCAATCTAGAGAAAAATAAAGTCTTACACTTAGGCAGGGGTGAAATCCAAAAATTTTCTCTACTGCTTCTGTGGGCATGGCTTGGTGGGTGTGGCAGGGGAAGGATATTGCAAAATCTCCATTCCCACTCCACTCCAGAGGAAGGATACTGAAAAATCTTCATTCTGTCCCCTCCTGGGGGAAGGATGTTGCAAAATCTCCATTCCCACCCCACTCTGGGGCCAGCCAGAGGTGGTATTTGCCAGTTTTCTGAACTACTCAAAATTTCTGCTACTAGTTCTCCAGAGCCTGTTAGAAACTGCTGGATTTCACCCCTGCACTTAGGCAAGAAAAACCAAAAGTACACATATAGACTGGGTGAAACCAGGCTTAATAGCAGTAACTATGAGAGGGATCTTGAAGTCTTAATGGACAACCAATTAAATATGAGCTAACAGTGTGCAGCAGCAACCAAAAAAGCCAATGCAAATTAAATTAACAGAAGGATAAAAATCAAGATCAAGTAAGGTACTAATAGCAGTCTATAAAGCCTTAACACCTAGAATACTGCATCCAGTTTTGGTCACCACACTATAAAACAGATGTTGAGACTCTAGTAAAAGTGCAGAGAAGAGCAACCAGGATGATTAGGGGACTGGAGACTAAAACATATGAAGAATGGTTACAGGAACTGGGCATGGCTAGTCTAGTGAAGAGAAGGACCAGGGGAGACATGATAGCAGTGTTCCAATATTTGAGGGGCTGCCACAGAGAGGAAGGGGTCAAGCTATTTTCCAAAGCACCTGAAGGCCAGACAAGGAATAATGGATGGAAACTGATCAAGGAGAGATTCAACCTAGAAATAAGGAGAAATTTTCTGACAGTGAGAACAATCAACCAATGGAACAGCTTGCCTTCAGAAGTTGTAGGAGCTTCATCACTGGAAGCTTTCAAGAAGAGATTGAACTGCCATTTGTCAGAAATGGTGTAGGGTCTCCTGCTTGGGCGGGGGGTTGGACTAGATGACCTACAAGGTCCCTTCCAACTCTGTTAATCTGTAAACCAATCAATGCACTGCTAATCCTGGATAGACAGCTGAGCTCTTCAAGACCTATCTTGCCAGCAGCTTCCTTTATACAGGTAGTTCTTGCTTAGTGACCTTGTTCAGCAACTGTTTAAAATTAAAATAGCTCTAAAAAGGGACATTTATGACTGGTCCTCGGATTTGTGGCCATTAGAACATCCTTGCACTCATGTGATTGCAGTTTGGGCACTTGGCTACCAATGCACATTTATGATGGTTGCAGCATCCTACGGTCATTTATGAGCTTTCTAAGTGGTTTCACAAAGCCAAGGGGGGGAACTGGTTGCAGGTTGAAGTCATTTGACATTACGCTGAACAACCATGTGTGTGATTCATTTAATGGTCACACCTGGAACTACCCGTACCGTCATAAGTCAGCACAGTGACATTATGTTTCACTTTACAACCATGTATCTTAGCATAGGAGTTGCCAGTCCTAGTTACAGTACTTAACTAAGGACTATCTTTATTGTTTATGAATGTTTCCAACTTCCATCAGTGTCCTCCCGGTTAAAGTCAATAGATTCACTAGATCGCATCTGCTTTGTATAGTTGTTCAGTCTGTTTTTTTACTGCTTTGATCCCAGACTGAAAAGAAAAATAAAAGAGCATATCCCATATCTTATTCCTAAATTAGTATGAAGACTCCATCAGCAGTAGAAGCAATAAGCTCCGATCTACCATGATCATGCTTGTTAATAAAACAATTGGAGCAAAAACCAATTTCACAAAATTAGCCAAAGCAATGCAATCTGTTCTTGAAGATGTAAGCGTTGCTAGATCAGATCAGGATGGATTTAATTCTAGTCTCTGGAAAGGAAACTGGCAGAGCCTGACTAGGTGGCTCAAGCCTGACTAGGTGGCTCAGTGGCTAAGACACTAAGCTTGTCGATCAGAAAGGTCGGCAGTTCAGCAGTTCGAATCTCTAGTACAGGTCTCCTGTCTGAGCAGGGGGTTGGACTAGGAGACCTCCAAGGTCCCTTCCAACTCGCTTACTGTTACTATTACCCAGATCCTTTCTCTTTGTGTTTTTTGATGTTCAGATATCCTGTCTCTCAACACCATTGTGGCTCCATTGAATTATCATACTGTAGAACCATGAGGCTGGAAGGGAGCTTTAGATGTACTCTAGTCCAGCTCCTTCCCCAGGACAGAAATCCTTACTTTATCCTAGTCAATCTAATCTTTGCTTGAAAATCTCCAATAATGGAGCCCCCATGTCTCCTGAAGTAGGCTGTTCCGCTGCATAATAGCTTTCATGGCCAGATATTTTGAATCTGGATCTCACTTTTTTTTAAAAAAACACTTGTTTGTTCTACTATTTTAGGAATTGGAAAATAGAAATAGAATCATAGGGCTGGAAGGTACCTTGGAGGCTTTCTAGTCCAACTGCCTGCCTAAGGCAGGAGTCCTTATTCCATCCTGGATAAATGATTGTCCAGTTTTTTTCTTTAAAAAAATATTCCCAATGATAGGGCACCCCAACTCCAAGAAGCAAGCTGTTCTAACAACAAATTGTTCTTACTATTAGGAAATTGTATAGCTTTGCCTCTAGTCCCCTTATCATCTTTGAGCACTTCTCTGCACTCTTTTTAGGATCTCAGCAACTTTTTTGTATCATAGTGACCAGAACGAGACGTGGTATTCCAACTGTGGCCTCACTAGTGAGGTATATTATCACTTCTTGTTGTCTTGACACTATCCTTGCTTTGTCGCAGTTTTGGACTGCATTGGCTTTTTTGACAGCTGCAAGACACTGCTGGCTCATGCTTAATCTGTGTCTACCAAAATATCAGGGAGCACGATGGCTTGTGTGGTTAGGATGCTGGTTTGATGATCAAGCGGGCTCACGTTTGAAACCCAGTTGCTGCCACCTAGCGGGGTGAGCTCCCATCACTTGCTCCAGCTTCTGCCATCCCAGCAGTTTGAAAGTAGGCAAATGTGGGTAGATAGATGGGTACCACTTTGGTGGGCAACGTAATGGGGATCCTTTCACCCTGGAGTTTCCGACATGGAAGTATATCATAGAACCAAAATGTCCAGATCCTTCTTACAAGTATTTCTCACTGCTGAGAAGTATAAAAACAGTGCCTGTTAAACTGAATTAAAGGTCCACCTAATCAGTCTTTCCCTGTTGTTATCTCCCAGACATAATCAGGAATAGATTGACATTGAATACAGAAGCTTCACTTAGATATCCGAGCAGTCAGACAGGGAATGTAGTGTATTCTTCTCCAAAAAGAGATCTCATTCTTATTTTAAGAATCTTGAAAGAAGGCCCAGTTATGATCTATGAGGGAAGCCCAGAAGTGGGTATGAAGGTAGCATTCTCCTGACCTTGTTTTTGGGGAGGTAGGATGCCATTACAACCGGAGGTTCCACCCTATTTGTATTAGTAGCTCAGAGCTGTTGATAGATCTGTCTCCAGCAAGTATATATAAAAAAGGAAATAAAAACATCTAGCCAGAAGATAAGACAGTTTGGGATGGGATCTTTCTTCCCATTTTTCCTGATGCTTGAGAGTCTTAATAGCAATTTAAAAAGAATGGGAGGGGCTGCTCTTTTTCACTCTTTATCATTACAGGGATTGATATCTTTAAAAACAAAAACCCTGTGATTCTGGAAGAGCTTGTAGATTGCAACATTGTGTCTAATTTAGCACAACGAGCTTGAAAATAATTAGTATTTGGTCCGTTGCTCCCAAACACTGCAGTTTAGATCTTTGGTTGGAAGTGACCGAGGGATGTGGGTGGATGCAGAGAAGCAGAAGCAGAGATGCTGTTTTCATCTGTGTCAGGAAAAAGCATTAAGTTCCTTTTCACCAAAGACTGAATGTTTTCAAGGCACAAAGGGTAGGGGTCTGAACTTGTCCCATAACTTTAGCTACGGTTCTTTGCCAAGACTAAGTGGGCTGAGCTACAACATCTCCCCAGCCAGGGTTCTGCTGCTACAACAGGGTGAGATGGGCTGTTCCCAGAGGGTGGTGGGGGGGAAGGCAGAAGAGGACCAGCTGCCTACTTTGGAAGTCAGCAGGAGCGCTGAAAAACAAAACTGTTTGCAGCCGCAGCAGGGCAAGCAAACATTATTGTTCTGTATCGTGGCTGTGCAGGCAAAGGGTCATTTGGCTTTTCCTTTACAACATGCAAGGAAAAAAAGGAACGTCCCAGATCAGCACTGGGGAAAATATTGCTCTTGTCAGCTGAGTAACACTCTCTATTTGAGAAAGGACGAAGGAGACAAACAACTGATTTAGGCTCTGTTCACATTGTTGGCTTGCTTCACTTTGCTTCACTTCCTTCTCCTCCTCCTCCCCCCCCCTTTCCTCCCTTCCCATTCCCCTTCCTTCCTTCCATCCATCCATCTATTTATTCCATTACTTTTTTAAAAAAAAAAATCTTATTTGTTATTTAAAGGTATCCGGCCTACGCTGGATAAAGGGTGCCCGCTTTGGCTTCGCCAGGGATTCCCCCCACGGCAGACAGGTACCCTCATCCCCGACCCCAACAAGAGTAAAAGGCGCCATTTGGGATGGACTCCTTTTGGAGTGCGCCACTGGACGAAGGGAGGAGGAGCCTGACAGTGTCTTGAAGGATCCAATCCCCAAGAGAGGCCGCAGGTGGATGGGGGGGCGCCCAGCCCATCATCACCCCCCCCCCGAGGTAACCTGAGGCAGTACGGGTGATGGTCCTGGACTCATCAACCACCCTCCCCCTGTTGTCACCCAGGCCCAAGTAGGTAGTAGGAAACTCAGTCAGTGAAAAAACAAACAAACTTTATTTGAACAGCTGAGAATTACTTCATTCTCAGCGTAGTTCAACTAAATTAAAGCAAATTATGCCCAACACAAATTTCTCAGTCCTGTCACAAACCTTGGTCCAATTAGGCAAACTGCCAAAGGCCTTTCTTGGCAAATGTTCAGAAGATACCGATACAAAAATAAATGCAAGAAGACAAAGCTACCAATGTTGTTTTCCGGCAAAGCCCAAACGCCCATTGCTGGTCTGTTTTAAGCCTTATGGGAGGGGCCAATCATCTCTTGGCCCTACTCCCAAGTCGTCCTCTTTGCTTGAGCTGCCCTAGCCTTCTGGCAACTCTTCTCATGCGTGCATTAGGAACAGGCTCCTCACTACTATCAGTCTCTGGAGGCTCTGGAGTCCGCACCTCACTCCCCGATGGCCCTGGCCTCATCGCTGTCCGACTCCATTGCCAGCTCCGCAGGCTGCTGGCGGAGCACAACACTCCCCTCCATTCGACCTGCCGATTTCTCTGCTGCTGTCTCATTTCCGCAATGAGGCGGAGCCTGGAGGCTTGGCCCTGGCTATGCGGAAAAGCCGGCCGGGGTCCCTCTGAGGCCCTATCATTATTTGCCACAATACCTTGACTGGAATGCCTGGGTATGAGCCGCCAACAGTTCCTCATCAGAACCCTATTTATCCCATTACTTCTGAGACCGAGAGCTTCAGCTTTATTCTGTCTCCAACCTGAGCTGATTCACCCTTTCTTAAACAATCTGGAGATCCCCATTTCTCCAGGAGCTGCCATTTTGATGCTGGCCTAGAACTCCTCAGCGAAAAGGCTGAAAAGTTGGGCTTGCTGGCCTCACCTCTCTAACAGCTGGGATCCAAAAAGGAACTGCCTCTGCTAAATTTCTGCTCCAAATTCTGCCGCTGAGGGTCATCAGGTTAAAGTTTGCTCAAGTGCTTTCTTGACATGCTCAGGGTAAACAGTTCCACAGAAGAAGCAATTTGCTTAAAGGACATAGGGAGAATTCCCCAATGTTCTTTCTCTGTGTTATTTTTACAGCGATCCAGCAATTCTAACTTTCAGTCTTCCAGTTTTCTGAAACCACTCCCTGGAGCAGCCAACTGTTATAATTTAATTTCAAAAATATTTTATTTGTAGATTTCATTTTACTTTTATATTGCTTTCTGCTTAAACAGTTTCATCTTCCTTATGCCATAGTAGATTTTTCAGATTGGCTGAACCATCTTTGCAATGCCAAACGGAATGATATTGAAATGTCCTATGACTGTCTACATGTTCCTGCTATATAAACTCTGTTTTGGTACATGAACATTTATGATTGATTTGCCATGCCATACTAAGTGACGATTTCTGGAACCATGGCTTACTGAATAAACCAACACGAACGCTTGCAATTCAATCATGTTTTCCATCTCCCCAGGTTTTTGCTTTTTGGTTTGAAACCTTTTGCAGAACTCAGAATTCACTGTCTGATGACCTAACAAAGGGTTTGTAATGTATAACTTTTAAATTTCTGAATGTTCATGCTGGTACAGTGACTTCTTTCTTATAATATGAAAAATTCTTTTCATCTGAAATGTTTTAGCATAACACTCACTTAGGCAACCCCCCCCAAAATTGTAGGCAGATTGCATGGTAATACCTCATAATAGATGAGATGGGGATGATGGGATATGTTTATGGGTTGGCGGCTCCATGTAGCCCTGATAGAAACTGGTCAGTTCCATCTCCTCTTAAGTGCAAAGAAACCACTTAGTTGTCATATCTTATGCTGGAGAGCTGGGAGGTGGGTGCTTGGGATGAGGTTGCCATGGCAACCAATGTTAGCCAGGCAACAGGATGCTCTGGGAGAGCACAACGGCAAAGGAGAGGCTAAGATGAGTTTCAGAAATAAATATACCCCAGGGTTGCAAAACAAAGGAGAAAAAAGGAAGAAGGCCGGGAATGGTGGTCTGGTTAGTGCCTGCCTTCCTGCTCAGATTCTCTTGCCGTTGTTTGGATCTGGAAGGTCTGTGGCTAAGCTGGCTTTGTCTACTGGCGGGACTCAGAGCTACACCTGTCTTATCCTGCAAGAGCTATGCCAAGAGGAACCATCATGGGAGCAATGGTAGAGATTGAGAAGCCCTGGACTAGAATCAACTGCCTGTTCTTCAGTTTATTGAGAAATGTTGGGAAAAACGAAGCTTTAGGAAAGGCTTCAAACCTGTGCCTAGAGACAGAGCTTCTAGTGCAGCTGCAATTTAGATTTGTTTTGAAATGGATGTTCTTTTATTGTGGCGGCTTCATCCATGCAACCTTAAGGACAACCTAGGAATGGAGGTGAATTTCTCTCTTCCGATGTGAAACTCTTAACCTTGCAACTTTTGTGACCTGGCGCCAAGGTTGTATCCACCTTGTCTTCCTCCTTTCCTCCCCACCACCTGCTGGTTTGCTTGAATAACAGTTTTGGAAATCTCCAAAGTGCGCACACGTTCTCTGTAGCCTTTACGCTGGCCTTATAAAAAGCATTGCCCACTATGGATGTGGGTTCTCCTTACACCACCATTCCAACCCCATCGTTAGCATGACTTCTTGGGCTTTTCATAAATGCTGGACAAAGACCTTTTCCAAACACTTAAGCCTGATTTAAGAAGGCAGAGATGGGACTTTGTGCATGTCTCTGCATCCTCCGTGACATGGTTCACCTTTGAATCCGAGGAAGTACACAGCCATATTTTTTAGTTATGAGACAGCCAAGGATTGTATGTGAATGTCCTGTCCTTTACTATACAATGCAGGTGGTCCTTGACTTACGACCACAATTGAGCCCCCCAAATTTCCAAATTTTGGCCTTTTTAGCTACAGTTGAGAAGTGAATCGCTGTAGTTGTTAAGTGAATCATTTAGTTCTTAAGCGAATCTGGCTATACCCTTTCACTTTGCTTGTCAAAAGGCTGCTGGGAAGATTCCAAAAGATGATCACATGACCCTGGGACACATTTAACAGTAACAGAGATGGAAGGGACCTTGGAGGTCATCTAGTCCAACCCCTGCTCACGCAGGAGACCTATACTAGGGATTCAAACCACCAAACTCCCGACCTTTTCAGATCGACAAGCTCAGTGTCTTAGCCAATGAGCCACCTAGCCAGTGCAACTGTTATAAATACATGCCAGTTGCCAAGTGCCCAAATTTTGATCCTCTGACCATGGGAGTTGTAAGTGTGAAAGCTGGTCATAAGTCATTTTTTTCCGGTGCCGTTGTCATTTTAAATGGTCACTAAATGAATGGGTGTAAGTCAAGGACTACCGGTAACCTCTCTCTCCAGCCGTCTGCAGACCCCTGACTTCCCAAGTTTCTAATTCCAAGAAAAGACATAGAAGTGGGGTCTCTTCCTATGGGGAACTTTCAGTAAAGTGATGTCCTGTCCTTTAAAAAAACTGTTGAGATAATGTTTTCTTCTCCCGGGGACTTTTTGTGAAATTGTCCACCCAATTTCTTCATTCCAACTAGATGGAAAGAATTTCAAAAGGCTGTTTCAGTTCAGCTGTTCTTTCTGTATCGGATGTACATATTTCATAAAAGACAGAAAACTGGAGACTGGAAATTTGGTTTTTTCTTGAAAACCTGGGCCTTGGCCACAGGGATAGCAAAGCTCTGGTCTGAAGAAGATCCAAAATTAAGCAAGGCAAAGTTTATGCCGCTCATACTGAGTTAGGGACTCTCTTGCTATCCTCCCCTAAGCAGAAATGACCCTTCAACCTTCTTTTCCAGCCCATCACTGGCTTTCTTCAGATGGCAAAAAGTCATTTCTTGTGTTGCTTCCTTCCCCTGCTTGGGCTGGAATGCTCCAAGTCACTGGCTCGAAATAAATTTTCACAACCCCCTTCTGTGAAGGATGTTGGCGTGTGGAGCATAAAGTGGGTGGATGGAGTGGAGATGGAGAGAAAGTTTTCTACCTCACCAGGAATTTTTATATTTTACACACATGCACACACACACAAAACCCCACCTGCTAAAAAAGGTGGTGGTCAGCGAATGGGAACCTCCCGGAGAATGCCAGAAGTCTGGCAATGATGGGCCTTCCGTGATCTCAACCAGGCAAAGTTCAGTGGAAAAACAATCACAGCGTTGGGAACAAAACCTTCGCGGAGATGCTTGGTGTGTACATTCTAAACTGCTGACGGATTTTGTTTGGTGTCGCTCACGCAGTAACTCTGGAACAGTAAAATAAGGTGCCAAGTGTGACTTAACAGGATGCAAGATGGGTGCGAGTGTGATTGTTCATTTCACATGACTCCCAAGTGGTGTGGCGGCTGCTGCTGCTGCTGCCTTCCAGGGAGACGAGTAAAACGAAGCCACTTGGCGATAAAATTGCCTGGAGTTGCTAAGAGTCAGGCAGCATAGAAATTTTATAGATGATAGTGATGATGATGATGATGATTTTCAAAAGACCAGCCAGGGTTAGCTCTGCTCATTTCTAAATGTCATTGCCAGACTCCACAGAAACTTGGGCAGAACAAAACAGCTTCAGAAGAATCTAGCTAGAGAACTCGGAGCCAAGCCCATTTATCATAACTAGAAGCCCAAAAGTAGGATGCAGCTCTCTCTGAGCCTGTTTCTCAATAGCAAAGGTTCTAATTAGCTCGCTCTCTCTCTCTCTCTCTCTCTCTCTCTCTCTCTCTCTCTCTCTCTCTCTCTCTCTCTCTATATATATATATATATATATATATATATATATATATATATATATATATATATATATATTTGTTTTCTGAGGTTTTCACGAGTGTGTGTATATAGGTCTTTGGTTGTTGGGTTTCTCCGTGTAAAATTGGAAGTGCCTTGGCGACATTTCGACGAAGTCTCATTCGTCATCTTCAGGCTTCAGCTTCGTGCTTCTGGGAGCAATGTGTGATCGCAGCTGTTTCTTCCTTTTAACTGCGATCACACATTGCTCCCAGAAGCACTGTTGAAGCCTGAAGATGACGAATGAGACTTATATATATATATATATATATATATATATATATATATATATATAGAGAGAGAGAGAGAGAGAGAGAGAGAGAGAGAGAGAGAGAGAGAGAGAGAGAGAGAGAGAGAGAGAGAGAGAGAGAGAGAGGTGTTTGTATGTAGGTCTTTGGTTATTTGGGTTTCTCCCGTAAAATTGGAAGTGTCTTGGCGACATTTCAACGAAGTCTCATTCATCATCTTCAGGCTTCAGCTTCGTGCTTCTAGGAGCAATGTGTGATTGCTGCTGTTTCTTCCTTTTTAAGAAGCCTGAAGATGACGAATGAGACTTCGTCAAAACGTCGCCAAGACACTTCCAATTTTACGCAGGAAAAAACCCGAATAACCAAAGACCTACACACACACACACACACACACACACACACACACACACACACATATGCTTTAGAAAGATAGAACTTATATTTGCCAGTGGCCATAATTTTTTCCTACAACCACTACTTGTTCCAGAGCACAGTCCTGCAGCAAAACTCTGGAAATAAAGTCGAGACTTTCCTGATTGCTATATGGACACATCCATGATGTTTTCCAATTCTCAGTGCAGAAATACTTTGGCATTGTCCTATTCTGGAAGGCTTTCCACCTTCCATGTCTGGCCTACAGTCCTGGAATTTCCTGCAGAAATATCACCCCAGTACTAAATGGAGATGAGCTTCAGAAATTAATCAGAAAAAATGTTTTGGAGCATTTGTGTGCCTAAAAAAGTATAACAGGATGCATCCCTTTAAAGTAGCCATATTTTTTTTCTCTCCAGAGATTGAATGATACATGTCTTGGAATAGTGATGTGGTTGTTTAAAATAATTTTAGACAGGTGCTTTGTTCCCCCGCCACCCCCCCGCACATCTGGAATCACATAATAGAAAGCTTGGAAAAGGTCTTGGAAACCATTTAGTTCAGGGGTCTCCAAACTTGGCCATTTTAAGACTTGTGAACTTCAACTCCCAGAATTCCTCAGCCAGCCATGTAATTTATGTAATTTCAATAAATTGCCATGGGTAATTTCATCCATTTTTGGTTTAGTAGGAATATTTTTGGAGATTTTCAAATATATGTTAGTTCACATAGCAATTTTTAAGTCAACTTAAATATCCCTGTTGTGATGGGTGGTGGGTTCAGGTGTCATTACCCAAAGAAAAAGCACTTCTATCCAATTCTGGATAATTTACCAAGGTTTGGGAAGCAATAATCTAGTCCAGGGCTGTCAAACTCACAGCCCACGGGCCAGATGCGTCACATGCTGGCCATGCCCATGCCCTGTTTAGCGAAGTGGGGGGGGGGAAAGTCCCGATATGTCACATTAAACTCATGTCATGCCACCATGACAACGTGAGTTTAACACCCTTGATCAGTGGTGAAATCCAAATTTTTTTACGACCGGTTCTGTGGTCTTGGTGGGCGTGGTGTGGCTTGGTGGGCAAGGCTTGGTGGGTATGGCAGGGGAAGGATACTGCAAAATCTCCAATCCCACCTCACTCCAGGGGAAGGATACTGCAAAATTCCCGTTCCCACCCCACTCTGAGGCCTGCCAGAGGTGATATTTGCCGGTTCTCTGAACTATTTGAAATTTCCGCTACCGGTTCTCCGAACTGCTCAAAATTTCCACTACCGGTTCTCCAGAACCTGTCATAACCTGCTGGATTTCACCTCTGCCCCTGATCTAGTCAAGCTCCGGGCCTAGGGCAGGAATCCAGTACTATTACTGCAACCCTGAAAAATGGCCATCCGATCTCTGTTTCCACACTATCCATGTGTATCACCTGCCAAGACAGGCAGTTCTATTGTTGAACAGTTCTTACTGTTATTTCCTGATGTTCAGCCAAAATCTGATTTTTTTATTTTTTTGTAAGTTAAATTCATTGTTCCTTATCTTAAATCCAAAGCCAGGACTTCGCTTACTATGAGACCCAACCTGCTGAGTTTCAGAGGGGGGACGACTCCAAAGCCGAAATCTATCAGCTTTCTTGAACTGTTTTACAGGTAGTCCTCGACTTATAACCGCAACTGTCCAAAATTTCTGTTGTTCAGAAAAACAGTTAAGTGAGTTTTGCCCCATTTTACAGCCTTTCTTGCCACCGTTGTTAAGTGAATCATTCCAGTTGTTAAGTTAGTAACCCGGTTGTTAAGCGAATCTGATTTTTCCATTGACTTTGTCAGACGGTCATGTTGTAAGAAATATCCTTCTGGGTTCAGTTCCAAGTGGGGAAAAAAGACACTGGATTCACGGAAGTTGCTTGGAAAGAAGGTTTATTGATCAACAGGATCACATGGCTTGGAGATCTTGGGCAAGGAAAAAGGGAAGAGATTCTGAGAATCCCTGGGTTTTATACCCTCTTTGGCTTTGAACTTCCTGGGGCACAGGAAGAGTATCCTGATTGGTTGCTGTCAGAGGTCATAGCTAGCCTTTTAGGTTGTCTGTGTGTTAAGTTTGGTTGAATCTTGCTGGGTGATGCAATGAAGGGCAATTAAATGGCTCTGCCTGAAGGAGGTAGAACTTTGTTATGTAGAATGGACTGGCCAAGGCCTTAATGGCCCATTGACAAAGGTGGGGTGGGGGCTGAGTTTGTGCCTCCCTTTTAGGGGAAATATTCTGCCCTTTTAATATTCCCTAAAATATCTCATTTTCTAGGAGAGAGGTGGGTTTTAACTTCTTACAATCATGAAAGATGATCAAATAACCCCAGGACACTGCAACGGTCATATATACTTGCCTGCTGCCAAGTGTCCAAATTCTGATCACATAACCATTGGAATGCTTCAACAGTCCTAATTGTAATAAGTGGTCAGCAGTCCTTTTTTCAGTGCGGTTGTAACTTTGAACGATCACTAAACAAATGGTTCATAATTTGAGGACTGCCTGTACCATGTTCCTCCCAGATTCCAATGACTTTTTTTGGTTCACTTTTAGGAAGCTTCTGGGCATGCATTGATAGGCATTTGATTAATGAAGAATTTATTTTCTTCTTGTCGCTGAAGGCCTTTTGCAGCCAGTTATGGCCAAAGGAAATTGCCTCTTATCTGCATTTGAGGGCTTGTTCTACCGTATCACTTTACATAGAAAGATCTCAGGACTTTGTTTGCTTGAAAAATAGCTAGAAACTGAGCAGAGAAATGTGTGATGGAATGTTGTTATTTTTGGTGTAAGTCTGGCAGATGCTAGATAAGGTACGAATTACAATTTTGCTTTTCCTGATGATGATTTTATATTTATGTAGTAGAAACGAACGATTAAAGTTGTGGGAATAACAGGGAAGGACGGGAGAGGAAGCTGCCAGAAAATTGCAAATTCAGTCTACATTCAGTGGGGGGCTGCTGCCAGTTCGGACCGGTTCAGGTGAACTGGTAGTGCGACTTACTGGTGGGCCCGTCCACCCACCCAGGCGCAATCCCATCCTATATCGCTGTGTTGTTTGACACCGGACAGCGCATGTGAGCAAATTCCTGTGTTTTGTGACACTGCACGTATGTGCAGATGGTGTGCGCTCACATTTCCCGTGCTGGGTGAACTGGTTGTTACGGTATTTGACACCCACCTCTGTCTTGCTGTACCTGTTTGCTTGTACCTGTTTGCTTCTGCTTGTTGTTCAGTTGCATTTTAAAAGGTTCTTCTTACAACTCATTGAATTATATTGTACTTACTGTACTTCTGAACAGACATGTATTAGTAAAGCAGTGTGCAATTCACAATATTTCTAAGTATTTTATAAGGGGAAAAAAGGGACTTCTGTAAATGATTCTGTGCCCATCAGGGAAAACAGGGAGTGTTCGGGGGGGAAAAACTGCTGTTGTGTGATAACCAGTGGTGAAATCTGAACTGGTTTGCCAACGGTTTGCTGTCGCACATGCACGGCAAATGCTGTGCGCAGCGAACACACACTGCACGCGTGCACATGCACAGTACGTGCGAAAAGGAAACTTGGGAAGGTAAGTAGAAAAGCGAGGGGGGGAACAGCTGTGCCACGTGATTTAGATTCACTAGAAAGCAGGTTTTCCTGCTTTCTAGCGATTTTAAATTGTGCGGCACAGCTGATTGTCAGAAATACCAGTTTGGAGGAACTGGTAGCTTTTTTTGCTACGGTTCACCCAAACCG
Organism: Ahaetulla prasina; assembly: GCF_028640845.1. Taxonomy (NCBI): domain Eukaryota; kingdom Metazoa; phylum Chordata; class Lepidosauria; order Squamata; family Colubridae; genus Ahaetulla; species Ahaetulla prasina. The sequence continues at coordinate 360,521,380 of NC_080539.1, forward strand.
GTAGTTTTTATCACTAACCGGTGCGAACCGGTAGCATTTCACCGCTGGTGATAAGTGTATTTTGAATGTAATGAAGAGTATATTTGTAGTAAATGTAAGGAGGTGGATAGCTTACCAGCGCTGAACTGAATGAGTCTGAAAAAGCCTGCAGGTTTTTTTGGATAATAGCTTGATTTGTTTGTTTTCTTCTTCAATGTATATGGTTACACAGTTTAAAAGGATTCTGGGCAACTTCAGACAAATTTAAAAACCAAGATAAAAATATCAATTATGAAATATGTCCATGAAACATCTCCCAGTTAAAACTCTAGCCCAGGGGTGTCAAACTCAAGGCCCGAGGGGCAGATCTGGGCTGAAGGCACTTAGATCTGGCCCGCGGGGCCGCTTTGGAAACAGTGAAGGACTGGCCCACGATGCATCGTCTAAAAAAAAAAAATGCATCGTATGGCCCTCACGAGGTCCGTTTTCTCCGGCAGAGGGTTGCAGGAGCCATCGCAGCCGGAAACGGAGCTTGGGAGCCCGTTTTCTCTAGGGCCATCACAGGCACCTGCGACATGAGTGATATCGAGCTGGCCACGCCCACTTTGGCCACACCCATCCCGGCTCCTGGAGGTCAAACACAACCCTGATGCGGCCCTCAATGAAATCGAGTTTGAGACCCTTGCTCTGGCCCAATGCTCTCAGGAATAGCCAGGTATTTAGCACCTTTCGAAAGACCAAGGGGGTGGGGCCACCTGAATTTGTGTAGGTGTGTGTGTGGCCAGGTGATTGTTTCGTAGGACAAGAGCTGTGATGGAATAGTCATTGTTCTGGAGTCTTATCAAATGGCTTTGCTTGATAGAAGATGTCAGGAACATACCAATTCTGTCATGTAGTGGGAATTTAGTGGGAAGCAAAGAATTAATAGGGGACTGGGCTCCCATGAGTAATCCTATTCCATTAAGGGCTTTATGGGTGATGACCAATACCTCAGAAATGTATCCAGAAACCTACTGGAAGTCAGTATGGGTAGTCCTGGTTTAGTGGCCACAGTTCAGGCTGAAATTCAATCATTAAGCAAAGCAGTGGTGTTCCAACATTAGAGCACCTCATTAGTTTTTAAGAAGAGATTGGACAAACATTTGTATGAAATGGTATAGGGTTGCTGCTTGAGCAGGGGGTTGGACTAGAAGACCTCCAAGATCCCTTCCAACTCTTTTATCCTGTCACTAAGTATAACTGTGACTACGCTTGCAATCTTATTTCAGCCTTTCTTTGCTTTATAGACCTGCAAAGGTCATAGGCACGAGGATTGTTGCAAAATTGCATTTTATTGCCATCGTAACTGCAAATGGACACTAAACGAGGCAGTTGCTAAATGATGAATACCTACGCAACTCATAGATTAGAGCTGTAGCCTTGGCATACTGAGACATGCTCATCACTCCAACACTACCCTATTCTGGACCAATTACAACTTCCACGTGGTCTTTTGTACTGTTGTAATTTTAACCAGTCCCTGAACAAATCGTTGTAAGTCAAGGACTGCCTTAAATTTCTTTCTCCTTCATCACCATCATCACTACTGACTTGGTCCCATCAAAATTGGAATGTGGCTCTTTGAAACCTTTCCTATTGCTGACTTGCATTCTGGACATACACATAACAAAGAAACGATAAAGAAATAATGACGTGGCTATTTCACTTGGTTGCATCTAGACAAAGACCATCCCATTATAATCTGAGAGTCCCTCTTTGGGAACAGGAGCAAAAGATACGGATTGGGGGCTGTGCAAGGGGTGCTGAAATTACAATGTCCTCATCTCTCTTTTTAGAACATTGGCAGTCATGAGATCCATTTGCCTTAAGGCAGAGGTGGAGAAGTATGGCCCTTTTATGAGTTGTGGACTTCAACTCCCAGAATTCCTGAGCCAGCTGGCTCAGGAATTCTGGGAGTTGAAGTCCACAACTCATAAAAGGGCCATACTTCCCCCACCCCTGCCATAAGGAAAAAGCTGTGCGTTGAATTCAATCCCAGGAGCCTGTTTTGCATACAGGCGTTAACTTGAGGTTTCTACTTAGATGACCTCAGCAGTGAGAAGAAAATCTATAGAAGCATTTAATTCTATCAGGGTGGCCTTCCGCATACTTCATGAACCACCCAGGGCATTCCTTGCCTTGCCTCCCTAACAGAGGACAATAATCCCCCTCCCTCAAGCTCTATCAATTACAGTTCTAGAGTGAAGACTTGGCAAAGCTTTCTTCTGTGGAAAGGCTCTTAAGATCCATTTGGTTCTACTGTTGAATATAAATGCCTGGCCTTAGAATCCTTCCATTGTGTGTGCGTCTGTGTGTCAGTGTGCAAGCATGCATGCCTGTGTTTCTGTGCTTTGTGAGTGCAATGTGCATTGCTAGAAGAAAAAAGCAGAGAGAAAGAGAAATGCATACAGGGGCATCTGTGGTAAGAAAATCGGAATGGGTGAAGAGGCAGTCCTGGTCACTATTGTGACTTTAATGATCTTGGGGATGTCCCTATATGCATGCACAGGTACAATATATGTGGTACCTTGCTCAATGGTAGTATCTGTGAGAGGGATCTTGGAGTCCTAGTGGACAACCATTTAAATATGAGCCAGCAGTGTGCAATTGCTGCCAAAAAAGCCAACACAGTTCTAGGCTGTATTAACAGAGGGAATGAATCAAGATCAAGTGAAGTGTTAACACCACTTTATAATGCCTTGGTAAGGCCATACTTGCAATACTGCATTAAGGTTTTGGTCGCCACAATGTAAAAAAGATGTTGAGACTCTAGAAAGAGTGCAGAGAAGAGCAACAAAGATGATTACGGGACTGGAGGCTAAAACATATGAAGAACGGTTGAAGGAACTGGGTATGTCTAGTTTAATAAAAAGAAGGACTAGGGGAGACATGATAGCAGTGTTCTGATATCTCAGGGGCTGCCACAAAGAAGAGGGAGTCAAACTATTCTCTAAAGCACCTAAGGGCAGAACAAGAAGCAATGGGTGGAAACTAATCAAGGAGAGGAGCAATTTAAAACTAAAGAGAAATTTTCTAACAGTTAGAACAATTACCGTATATACTCGAATATAAGCCGATCCGAGTATAAGCCGAGGTCCCCAATTTTACCCCAAAAAACTGGGGTAAACTGGGGACTCGAGTATAAGCCGAGGGTAGGAAATGAGGCAGCTACCGGTCGGGGAAACCCTCCCTCCCTCAGCCGAGAAGGCTGGCGGCTCCCCCGCCCCGCCCTCTCACTGCACCGGCAGGGCTTCCCCGCGCTAATGCAAAAGCCCGCCAAGTTTGCGCCATCCGGTATAATGTGAAAAAAAGAAGAAAAAAAAAAACTCGAGTATAAGCCGTATATACTCGAGTATAAGCCGAGGGGACGTTTTTCAGCACAAAAAACGTGCTGAAAAACTCGGCTTATACTCGAGTATATACGGTAATCAGTGGAAGAACTTGCCTCCAGAAGTTGTGAATGCTCCAACACTGGAAGTTTTCAAGAGACTGGACAACCATTTGTCTGAAATGATAAAGGGTTTCCTGCTTGAGCAGGGGGTTGGACTAGAAGACCTCCAAGGTCCCTTCCAACTTTCTTATTTTATTCTATGCATCAGATGGATCCCAGAGCTATACAGGTTGCCCTCGACTTACAACAGTTCATTTAGTGACTGTTCAACGTTACAACGGCATTGAAAAAGTGACTTATGACCATTTTTCACAGTTACCACCTTGGCAGCCTCCCCATGATCATGTGATCAAAATCCAAATGCTTGGCAATCGGTTCGTACTTATGACTGTTACTGTGTCCTAAGGTCATGTGAACACCTTTGGCGCCCTTCTGACAAGCAAAATCAGTGGGTAAGCCAGGTTCACTTAACAACCGGGTTACTAACTTATCAGCTATAATAATTCACTTAACAACTGTGGCAAGAAAGGGGCAAAATGGGGCAAAATTCACTTAAATGTTTCACTTAACAACATAAATTTTGGGCTCAATTGTGGTCATAAGTTCAGGACTACCTAAATATTTTCACAGCCCTCTTTTTGACTCGTGCAGTATACAGGTCCTCAATGTTATAGAGGTGCAGATAACATTAAAAATAAATAAGAATATACAATATATAATCTATTAAAATAAAAAGAATATAAAAAGTACAAAATGAGTATCCAAACTTAATTAATGGTGTGCTACGTTATACAAACGATAGCACAAAATTGGGCAACTGGAGATGATATTTTTGAGTTCTTGTCCAAAAGAATTCTTTGCCTGGCAGGGTCTTCAGGATGGGATAAATGAAAGTCTAGAGTCCTTATGTAGGAAAAAGGATAGAAGCAAATGGCTTAGAAAAGGGATACTCATAAAACATCTGAAAAGGACTGCTGAGGGCAATGCATTCAGCCTGGCTAAGGCCTTACGAAATTTCAGAATTGTGATGGATGACAAACAAGAGGCTGGAGAGATCCCTTTCAGAAGAATCTGATAAATAACGGGGTGTGTCACCTTGCTGAAATTTGTGTGCATCTCCTTGCTGAAATTTGTTTAGAGGTCTATATCTTGATTTTATTTTTTTTAGGGTAATTCTGGCATTGACAAAACCTTATGAGCACAGACATTCTATAGCGAAGTCCTGTAGATCAGGGGTCTCCAACCTTGGCAACCTTAAGACTTGTGGACTTCAACTCCCAGCTTTGCTGGTTAAGGAACTCTGGGAGTTGAAGTCCATAAGTCTTAAAGTTGCCAAGGTTGGAGACCCCTGCTGTAGATGAATCTTACCCAGGGCTTTTTAAAGCCAAGACAATCTCTAAGTATTAATGAGGCTGCCCTTAACTTGGTGTTGCATTATTGTTCAATGAACCCAAAAAGATACCCTAGATATCATTAGACTTTTTTTTCCTAGTCAGCCCTGCTCTATTTTTTGGACAGGTATCCTAGCTAGGCCCACCATCTTCCCAAAGCACAGACCACTTTTGACCTAGGCTTCCCTTCGGTGGCCACCAAAACTTGAAATGTTTCTCAATGGTCCATGCCTGGTATTAGCATCTCCAGTTGCCAGCTTCAATAACTGCCACTCACAATAAGGTTATACAGCAGTGTCGGCGAACCTATGGCAACCTATGGCTTTTGGCATGCGAAACCATCCCGCGAAGAAAGTGGCCTCGCTGGCTCCTCTTCCACGTTCCTGTGATCACACGCGCGCCAGTCACCTGGCCGTTGCGCGTGCGGGAGCGGCGGAACCTGGAAGAGTGGCATTCCGACACTCATGCGCAGGCCGGCACTTGACCTTCCAGGTTGATGTGCGCATGCGCGATGGCCAACTGTTCGTCGGGTGCGTTTCTATGCCAGTATCCGGGTGTTTGGGTGCCGGCTTGTGCATGCACGATGGACCGCCGCTCTTCCAGGTATCGGTGCTCCCGCACGCGCGAAGGCCAGCGGGGCCGCGCATACCTCACGGGATGGTTTCGCATGCCACTTCTGGCACACAGGCCGGCACGCAGGAACATCAAAGGTTCGCCATCATGGCTATATAGGCTCTTACCTGGAAAACTCCAGAGAACCATTAGATGGCAGCAAAGAGAAGCAAGAGACTCGTATCTCCCATCTATTGTTCATTTGGATTTTAGCAGCCCAGCTCAAGTAGCCCTAACTAGGCAAACAATGGAAGGAACTAGGAACAGATGATCCCATTCACCCCAGCGTGGAAAATTCTTCATCCTTGCTAATTTTCCCATGCAACTGTGCTTGTTTTAAAGTGGAGGAACAGGCCAGTTTTTTTCCCCTTTTCCTTTTTTTTTTTTTTTTGGAGCTATCCTTTTGGCGCGAGAGGAGTCTTCCCCACCCTCCAGAACAATACAAAGGCAAAAACCTCAAGAGCACCAAGAAGGAAGTGCCTGTTTTTAGCAACGACAAAAAAAAACGTGCAGAAAGGAGGGAAGATGGGGTCAGAAGGTGAGGAAGGAAATGGCCATTAAGTGTCTGTCTGTTGCGTCCAGTGAGTTTTGATGCACCATCTGTGCCCCTTCAAAGAAACACCGCCCCCCCCCCATCTCTGCAATACTCAGGCATATATCTATAGAAGCTGCTTAACTGTAGACAGACACACAATGTCTTTATTGTTTACTAAGCAATACCTTTCATATACTTTAAGGGGTGGCAGCAAAGCGATGCATGAGATCAATAGATCAGGGCTAGATATGTCTTTTGCTCCTTTATGAGAATCCTTCAACTTTGCTTTGTTGACACTGAGAATTTTTGATTCCACCCAGGGGTGGGCTTCAAAAATTTTAGCAAGGGGTTCTCTGCCCGGTTGCTGGGTGGGTGTGGCATAGTCGGCCTCCTGCACCACGGCAGCGGGAGGCGTTTTTGCCCTCCGAGGGCTCCGAGGGCTTTTTTTGACCCTCTGGAAGAGTGAAAATGGCCTCCCCAGGCTTTGGAGGCCCTCTGGAGGCTGGAAACAGGCCCGTTTCTGGCCTTCTTGGACTTCCGATAGGCCCGTTTTTTCCCCTCCCTGAGCTGCCGCACTCACTCTGCATTTACCTGCATCTAAAATGGGCCGCGTGGGGATTCCTGGGAGGGGCGGGGCAGGGTGGGCGGAGCCAGCCACAAGTGGAATTTGAGGGTTCTCCGAACTGCACAGAATCTTAGCTAGAGGTTCTCCTGAACCCCTGCAAACCTCCAGCAGCCCCACCCCTGATTCCATCCTTCTTGCTTGAAAGACTTCCCAACGTACAACATTCTTGCAAACAATTCTCTCTTGTTTAGTTAGCCCTCGACTTACAGCAGCTCATTTAGTGACTGTTCAAAGTTACAACGGCACTGAAAAAAGTGACTTATGATCGTTTTTCAAGCTTCCAACCTATTGTTAGCATCCCCTTGGTCACGTGATCAAAATTCAGAAGCTTGGCATCTCACTCGTAATTATGATGGCTGCAGTGTCCGAGGATCCTGAGTTCACCTTTGGCCACCTTCTGACAAGCAAAGTCAATAGGGGAAGTCACAGTCACTTAACTGTGTAACTAATTTAACAAGTGCTATGACTCCACTTTACAACTGTGGCAAGAAAGGTTGTAAAATGGGGCAAAATTCACTTAACAACTATTGTCCTTAGCAACAGAAATTTTGGGCTCAGTTGTGGTCGAGCAGAAATTCAGTTGCGAAGATGACAAATTATTTATTCCCACCCTGTCTACTAAGCTTGTCTGTCTTTGTTCCTTTCCAATTTTTTTCTAGAATGATGATTGACAGGTATAGTAACGGGAGAAGATGGGGAAGTGGCAGGAAGGTATACAAATGGAAGATGACCGATTATGGATCTTTAAAAATAAGTACTTATAAAGTTGTACAGAATGCTGAATGCTAATGAAAGTTTTATCTGGAGGTGACCAAGTTCGGAGGTGTGTCTTGTTTTCCAGTGTTCATTAGCATCACGTGGGTGATTTTCCCTCTGCAATTTCCAAAATGTCATAAACTTTATTATAAATAGGATCAGAGGTGGGCTTCATATAAGTAACAACCGGTTTGCCTAGTGCAGAACCGAAAATGTGAGCGTGCAGCTTGCGCGCGGCTTCAAACACACGGCGATTTCCTGCGCGCGGCTTCCAGCACACCTTCTCAGGCAGCCGCAGTGAGTAGAGTGGGAGAGGCATAGAAATCAGCTGGGCTGCGTGGGCAGGGCGAGTGAGCCAGAGAGTGAGATATATAGGACGGGATCATGCCAAGGCAGGTGGGCAGGCCCAGATGGTGACCGGGACTACCGGTTTGCTTGAATCAGTCTGAACCGGCAGCAGCCCACCTCTGAATAGGATAGAAAGAGCTTGAATTAGGCCAGTGTGAACAGGGATTAATAGGTAAAATTGACAAAACTGTCTGTCCAAGCTTTGAAATCCTTAATTTGTAAAAATCTGGGTTTAAATCCCCACATAATCAGTCATGTTTGTGATTTTCTCTCCCCTCCCCTTCTTTCTTCCTCCCTCCCCCTCCCTTTTAACAAATAAATGCAGGCAAATACAATTCTGTTCTAAAAATTCATCTTTATCAAAATATATATATATATAAAACTGTGGCCATGACTTCAGGATTGAACCATTTTTATGTGCATCACACATACAATGCAGGTTGAAAAGGGAAACGGCATTGATTTTATAGTTATGCCTTTATCGTGATCTTTTTTTACTTTTTTTTTTACTTCCTATAATTTAGTTCACATTTTTTTGTAATCTCATAGATAAAAAGGAAATGGGAAAGGCAACAGTTTGATCAAATTGCGCACCTTTATGATGGGATTGTCATAGTGTATTTTATAAATTTTATGTCTTTCCTGTGCTATTCAATTGTTAATTGGCCTTCGCTGTTTTACATTTTTCTTTCCTTTGTCTTAAAAATCTTAAAACATTGTGAAGAAGCTGTCCACCCATTGTGACTGTTGAGTAGATGAAAAACAAAATAAATAAAACCTTCCCAATTAGTTGGCGTAATTGGGGATCAATTAAAAGTAAAGATTAGTACCACCTAAAGCCTTTTTCAAACCCATTGACTTTCAAAGAGATCTCGGCTCTACCTGTCTCTTTGTCTCTAGCCTCTTAGAAGTTCTGCAGATGCTTGTAATTACTTTGCCATGTCTGTGCTAGGTTTAAGGCCCAGTATGTGGCTGTTAGCCCCAAGAAGCTAGTTGGCAGATATTTGTGTGGGTGCATCAATCATAATGATAAAAATAATCATAACAGAGTTGGAAGGGACCTTGGAGGTCGTCTAGTCCAACCGTGGAGGCCATCTAGTCACACAGGAGACCTATACTAGGGATTCGAACCGCCGAACTGCCGACCTTTCTGATTGACAAGCTCAGCGTCTTAGCCACTGAGCCACCTTGCCAGGCTTAAAATGTTATGTCGACTATGAAAGACAGGTGAAGGAGGATCCTTGGACCAAAACAGGGTCTTATAATTGTCATATAAGTATTATCTGCATAACATGGGTAGATTTCCAGAAACATTCATCTTATCCTAATGGGACTTACGAAGCTGCATTGGGGTACATGCTTACTCTGTGTTAGAGTAATAATTCAAGAGTGCCAAACTCGCGGACCACAGGCCAGATGCATCACACGCTGGCCACGCCCACCCCCGGTTTAGCAAAGGGGGGAAAAATAGCAATACATCACGTGATGACCTGACACCGCGAGTTTGACACCTCTGAGGTTATACTGGAAACCATTGTAATCCTGGGCCATAGGCAAGGACCAGAGATTTGTGTAGCTGGACAGTCCCAGTGACTCACAACTGGGGTATCTTTGAAAACATGAGACAAGATTACAGAATCAGCAGGGAATTGGACTAGACCTGCAAGAGCCCTCCTTATCCTTTAATTCAGGGGTAAAATGCTTCCGGTTCGGACTGATCGCCTGATCTGGTAGCAATGATGGCAGGTGGTTCGGAGAACCAGTTGCAAAAATCCCTGCCCCTCCCCCCCCCGGCCCCAGCTGAGCCGCGCAATCATCAGAGATTTCTTTTTTTACTTTTAAAAGCATTTTTTTTTCGGCCGAAAAAATGCTTTTAAAAGTTAAAAAAAAGCCTCTGATGATCACGCGGCTCAGCTGGGATCGTCAGAACCCTTTAAAAGCAATTTTTCTACAAGCTCTTCAGCCAAAGAGGTTGTAAAAAAAAAGCTTTTAAAAGGCTCCTCTGGAGATCCCAGCTGAGTTGCCTGATCACCAGAACCTTTTAAAAGCATTTTTACATGCTTTACCTCTTCGGCTGAAGCAGTTGTAGAAAAAATGCTTTTAAAAGTTTTTTTAAATGGCCACGCCCCCCATCACATTTCCCCCCCAAACCACGCCCACAGAACAGGTAGTAACAAATTTTACATTTTACCCCTGCTTTAATTCTATGAAATTGATCATTAGCCAATCACAACTACCTATTTATTTGGTGGCCACACCTCCAAATGAAGAGACTCTTTATTTATTTGAAGACGATGTATCCAGGTGATACCCTGCATCCAGAAGCTTGCTTTCTCGGGAAGACAGATTAGGTTTGAGACCAGTGATAGCTTTTCAGCATGCTAACTTTATACTTAATTGTTCCATTATTATTAAAAGAATGGGCAGAGAAAGGAATCCTCCTGGCTTCTCGGGTTGCAAAGAAGACAGCAGGAGATCTGTGCTTCCAGGCTTGTAAGATTTTGTTAATGAAGCCTTACAATATAATAGAATTAGCTTGTCTGGTCATTCTCCCTGTCTGGTCTACCTGGGAGGACTGACATCACTATTGCAAGTCTGAAAGTGCAAATCTCCTACTTTTACAGCCTGAGAAGCTAGGGAGGGTCCTTTCTGAACCTCTTTCTCCACCCATTATGCTGCTGTGGGCTATGCGCTCTCTTATCTGGCTGTTCCCTAGGCAGCATTTCTTCCCTTATCCCTCAAGGTCTTTCTCACATGCTGTTACAATATGCTATAAAACAGGAGTTATGCATTCATCACAGAAAGTTGGAGGAAAGCCTACCTTGAAGTATAGGCAGATAGAACTTTGGAAGATATGTGGGGGTGGGAGGAATCGGGCGTCAGTAGGTGAATTCTTCATCTGTTTCTGTTTTTCTTTCAGGATCATCGAAACAAGCACGATTCAGCAGGAGAGGCTCCAGGCTATAGCGGTAAGTTGCTCTTGCATTGAATCATATTTCCATCAGCTTGTAATTATATTCTCCACATTTGCTTAATACTCAGTGCTAAGTACTTTTGGAACTTTGGAACAAGTAAAGTATTATACCGCAGCTCTGAGCAGCTCTGTTAGTAAATATTAGTATCCTGATGATTCATCTTTGGTTGAATGACAGGATAAATTTAGATAAGATAAGATACCGTATTTTTCGGAGTATAAGACGCACCAGACTATAACCTATCTTTTTTGATGAGGAAAACAAGAAAAAGAAATCTGCCACTGCCTCCCAGCAATTTTGCCTCGTTGCAGCAAACAGCAAACAGCCTGCTTTACTTTCATTTTCGTTTTCAGCATAGCTTGATTAACACAAAAAAAAAAAAATCTGCTCCTAGCAATTTACCTCCTTGCAGCAATCAGCAGAGGCCTGCGCAGCAATAGGCAATGGCAATCCCTGCAGCCTGAAACAGCTGAGAGTCAGGAAGCTGATCCAAGGAACAATCAACTTGTGCTAATTAGGCTGTGCTGAAGCTGAAATGGGCTGTTTCTTCCTGCTGCTTGCTGCAAGGAAGTAAATTGCTGGGAGGCAGAGGCCAAAGGGTAGGGCCGGTGGGTGGGAGGGGCTACATTCGGTGTATAAGACTCACCCACATTTTCACCCCCTTTTAGGGTGGAAAAAGGTACGTCTTATACTTCGAAAAATACGGTAACTTTTATTGTCACTTTTTATGATGAGTACACTGGCACACATTAAAAATGAAATTCTGTTGCGTGCTCTCAAAAGAAAGTATGTATCTACCCATACCCATACATAACACACATATATGCATGCTATATACACATATATACACACACACACATACATATACTGTATATGTATGTATATGTATGTGTGTTGTGACCTGTCAGCCGCCAGCCCCTCCAGCAGCTGAATCAGATGAGGAGGAGGCGTGGGAGTCAGGGTTAGCATCAAGGCAACCTGAGAGCTCCAAGCGGGAAGAGGGAATGAAGCTGTCAGAGAGAGAGAGAAAAGAGGAGGATCCTGGGCCATCTGTCAGCCCTCGGATGGAGAGTCCTCAGGTCTGGAGGTGGCTGATGAGGAAGAGGAGGAACAGCTGGACTCAGTTCCTGACGCAGAGAAGAAGGCAGAGGAGAGGAGAGCATTGGTGAAAAGAAAAAACTTGAGAGTTCACAAGGTTGATGCTATATGGAACAAAACTGTGACTGAATCTGGATGTTTTGCTTCGGATACCACGAAGCCTCCTCCCGGAAGGTACCAAGGAAAACAGGTTGTGAAGAGGATGTGTAACGTCCTAGACAATCCTGCGGATTCTGCTCAAGCATCGTTCATATGCCATGTCCTGGACAGAAGGAAGTGAACTACCAATGATCTTTTCTGCCATCCTCACCATTCTCTGTACTGCCTTCCTATCTGAAGCAGTAATGCCTCCAAACCAGACAGTAATGCAACATGACAGGATGGTTTCGATCGCCCCTCTATAGCAGGGGTGTGAAACTCGATTTCATTGAGGGCCACATCAGGATTGTGTTTGACATCGGGAGGCCAGGGTGGGCATGGCCAGCTCAATGTCACTCGTGTCAGGGGTGCCTGTGAGAGCCCAAGGGCTCTGCAGGGTGAAAATGGGCTCCCGAGCTCCATTTCCAGCTGAGATGGCCTCCTGCAACCCTTTGCCAGTGAAAACTGAGCTTGCGAGGGCCACATACAGCCCTCCCGATATCTATTTTCGCTGGCAGAGGCACCACGGGCCGGTCCTTTGATGTTTCCAGGGTGGCCCTGTGGGCCAGATCTAAGCACCCAAATCTAAGGTCTTGAATTTGATACCCCTGCTCTATAGAAAGTGGTAAGGACAGGGGAAGGAAGGGGAACTTTTCTCATGCAACGAAGAAAGTGCAGGTGCAGCTGTGCCCACTTCACCAGTGTCTCACTGTTGACCAAACTTTTCACCAGTAAGAGCTGTGGAATGAGTTCCCGAGCGTACAGTTTGGATAGCTTGAAGCAACAAGATGAAGGGTGAAATCCAGCAGGTTCTGGAGAACCGGTAGCGGACATTTCGAGCAGTTCAGAGAATACGACCTCTGGCTGGCCCCAGAATGGGGTGGGAATGGAGATTTTGCAATATCCTTCCCCCAGGAATGGGGAGGGAATGGGGATTTTGCAGTGTCCTTCCCCTGCCATGCCCACCAAGCCACGCCCACCAAGCCACACCCACAGAACCGGTAGTAAAAAAAAATTGGATTTCACCTCTGCCAGGGCCCTAATATTACACTTGTGGAGTCTATTGACATAACTTCATCCCCAGAAAAAATGAAATCAAATTCAAACTGGAGGGGGAGTAGATTAAAACAATGTTTTAATTATCATTTGCCAGTGAAAAACATGCCAGAAGGCTGTCTGGTTGTTCTATTGAACTAATAATTGTCAATTACAGGCAGGAAAGAAGCTGGCTGGGTGATTGATCTGTATTTTGACAGCAAGCAGGGAAGATGGGCAGTTTGTAGCAACTGAGCATGCCCAGTACCATTGCTACATAAATCCCACCTTGCAGCAGGGTCAAATAAAAGAGGGACTTGTGCGGTGATGTCAGTGACGTGTAGAGTTTTCCATAACTTGTTGGGTTTTGCAGCAAGATACTTTGGTGTTAGATATTGTGTATTAATGATGAGGTCAATGTAGGAGAAGATCAGGCAAAGCTGTGAGATGGAGTTAAATGCATCATCATTTTAGAATCTTTGGGTTGCCACAAGAAATCCAAGTCCAGCCCCCACTTGAATGCTGTTCACCCTATCGAGTGTCAATTTAGTGCTGGCTAGTACTTGATGAGTCTTTTGTGTATAGGCTTAATTAAATTTTCTATGTTGCAACCTTATAAATCAGGGCTGGGGAACTATGGCCCTTTTGTGACTTGTGGACTTCAACTCCCAGAATTCCTGAGCCAGCATGGACTCTGGGAGTTGAAGTCCACAAGTCATAAAAGGGTCATAGTTCCCCATCTCTGTTATAAATGGTCCTGATTCGTTGCACCTGATATTAGGCTTTCTAAAAGACACATCTCGGGTCTTACAGTGCCCTTGTCCAGAATAGCGGCTTGGGTCTGAAGAGTTTTGAGCTCCAAAACTGCTCTCCTGGAAAATCCAGCAAGATAGCCCTCTCCCCACCCCATTATAAGACTCTTCCAACAGTGCCATGAAAATGGTATTTGGTCAAAATGGCTTCCACAGCTGCTGGTTATTATTAGAAAGCAGCTTGGAGTCCTGGCGTTGTGTGTGTTTGTGTGAGAGGGAGAGGGAGAGGGAGAGAGAGTGGGGAGAGGGAGGGAGGGAGAGAGAGAGAGAGAAAGAGAAAGAGAGAGAGAGAGAGAGAGAGAGAGAGAGAGATCAAATTATGAAGGGAATGATTATCAGAGTCCTTCAGGCTTAATTCCAAAGCTGCAGATCCGTTGCCTTTCCCGGGATCAATAGATGCTGCTGTTTGGAAAAACAAACAGGCTTGTAACCAACAAAGCAAAGATTCATTCTGACTAGAAAGAAGAGGATGCAACCAGCTTTGCGCAAAGTTTGTTTGTTTCAGACTGCATTGGGTCCCACTCCTTGAGGTCCACAGACGTAGTTTCTAAATTATTCCACTTTTTTTTCTGCACCTCAGGTATCGGGTCTGATGATTCCAAATGCTGCCCTTGCAAAAATGTTCTGACCAAAAGAAATAGGTTCATATAAGGGCCATGTAGACAATCCAGGGATTAGAAACTACCAAGTCCCCAATTTGCAAACTTTTAGTTACTATTTGAAGTTACAACAGTAGTGAAAAAAGTGACCTATGGCCAATCCTCACACTTTACAAATCTTGCATTATCCCCGTAGGCCACGTCATCAAAGTTCGGATGCTTGGCATGTATTTCCAGCAATTGTGGCATCCTGGGGCCACGTGATCCCCGTTTGCAACTTTCCCAGCTGGTTTCCCACAAAACAAATGAAGGAAGGGGAAGGGGGGAAGCCAGATTCACTTAATGACTATGCGATTCACTTAACAGCTGCAGTGATTCACTGCAAAAAGGTCATAAAATTGGGCAGGTTTCACTTAACCACCACCTTGCTTAGCAGCTGAAATTGTGGTGTTAGCTGTGGAAATCCTTCCTTCATTTCTGTGAAAAATGGAAGAAAGTGGAAGTGTTTAGCTTTGAGAAGTTAAAATGCTGTAAGTGGGTATGGTCTATGGAGATTCTCTAGAAAGAGTGCAGAGAAGAGCAACAAAGATGATTAGGGGACTGGAGGCTAAAACATATGAAGAACGGTTGCAAGAACTTGGTATGCCTAGTTTAATGAAAAGAAGGACTAGGGGAGACATGATAGCAGTGTTCCAATATCTCAGGGGCTGCCACAAAGAAGAGGGAGTCAAGCTATTCTCCAAAGCACTGAGAGTAGGAAAAGAAGCAATGGGTGGAAACCAATCAAGGAGAGAAGCAACTTAGAACTAAGGAGAAACTTCCTGACAGTTAGAACAATTAATCAGTGGAACAACTTGCCTGCAGAAGTTGTGAATGCGCCAACACTAGAAGTTTTTAAGAAGATGTTGGATAACCATTTGTCTGAAGTGGTATAGGGTTTCCTGCCTAAGCAGGGGGTTGGACTAGAAGACCTCCAAGGTCCCTTCCAACTCTGTTATTCTATTCTGTTCTGTTCCGTTCCGTTCCGTCCCACTCCACTCCACTCCACTCCATTCCATTCCATTCCATTCCATTCCATTCCATTCCATTCCATTCCATTCTATTCTCAGTCACAGGTCACAATTGTCTCAAAGGTGCTTTTTGAGTCTGTCATTTGCACCTCTATAACTGTCTGGTTCGGTTCTGCAACCCAACAAGAAAAACACAGACTTCAGAGGATAATTAGAACTGCAGAAAAAATAATTGCTACCAACCTGCCTTCCATTGAGGACCTGTATACTGCACGAATCAAGAAGAGGGCCGTGAAAATATTTGCAGACCCCTCGCATCCTGGACATAAACTGTTTCAACTCCTACCCTCAAAACGACGCTATAGAGCACTGCACACCAGAACAACTAGACACAAGAACAGTTTTTTCCCGAAGGCCATCACTCTGCTAAACAAATAATTCCATCAACACTGTCAAACTATTTACTGAATCTGCACTACTATTAATCTTCTCATAGTTCCCATCACCAATCTCTTTCCACTCATGACTGTATGACTATAACTTGTTGCTGGCAATCCTTATGATTTATATTGATATATTGACCATCAATTGTGTTGTAAATGTTGTACCTTGATGAACGTATCTTTTCTTTTATGTACACTGAGAGCATATGCACCAAGACAAATTCCTTGTGTGTCCAATCACACTTGGCCAATAAAAATTCTATTCTATTCTATTCTATTCTATTCTATTCTATTCTATTCTATTCTATTCTATTCTATTCTATTCTATTCTATTTTTTTTCAAAAAGCAACTGGACTGTGTTTTTTTTTCCTTTGAGGAAGAAGAGGTTTCCCTTCTTGTCGATCAGAACTAATCCTTCCATTTCCCCACCCCCACCCCATACACAGCCAGAACTGATGAAGCTCTGTGAATGGGAAGCGAAATCTTTTCTTCCTCCTCAAAGGAAAAAACATAGTCCAGTTGCCTTTTGGGGGAAAAAAGCACCTTTGAGTAAGGGAGTATAGTTTCCATGACAGTTCCCGAGAGAGGGCCCTGGATAAGAGAAGGTTTCTGGTGACTGCAGGATCTTTTACAACCAAATGGGATTGTTTATCCTGAGCCACTAAAAAATAGAGAAAAAGCAAGAAAGCAGACTATCATGAAAAAAAGACGGGGGAAAAGTGTCTTCCTGAAGCAAAGGCAGCTAATATGAGACTTATAAGGTAGGAAAATTCCCTTCTGTTTAATTTTTTCTCAGAAGAAGAAAAAACAGCTCTTTAAAAAAAAAAAGTACCCTGCAATGACTCTTCTTGCAAATAAAATGTACTCCATTTACAACTTGGCATCGCAAACAGGATAAAATGGAAAAGCTTGTAAAAGGAGGTTGAACTTGGGAGAAAAGCTGCTAGAACAAGAAGGCAGAAATAGAGAACACAATGCCAACCCTTGAGTTCCTGGTAAAAATAATAAAACCGGGATATAAATAAATTTAGAAATAAATAAATAAATAAAAAGAGGAATGCACCTGGCAAAGTTGGGGCCTCAGTGCCCGCGGAATAGAACCAAGCATACCTATTAAGAGAAGGAAAGCTGGGCAGATTATCTGGATATCTCCTTAAAGATGGGAACTCAGAAATGAAAGACTAGATGGCACCAGCCAAGATGTTGCTATGGATGGTATAAATCCCTGAAGAAGACCAAGCAGACATCCTAAAAGGAGATACCTCCGGACAAGCCAAAGAAACAGATTTCACTTACCTGGTAAGACCACAGCAGAGGTGGGTTTCAGCAGGTTCTGACCAATTCTGGAGAACCGGTAGTGGAAATTTTGAGTAGTTCCCAGCTTATCGGGAGGGAATGTTGATTTTGCAGTAAACTTCCTTTGGATTGGGAGGGGGGAGGATGGAGATTTTACAGTATCCTTCCCCTGCCATGCCCATCAAGCCATGCCCACAGAACCGGTAGCAAAAAATTTTGAAACCCACCACTGCACCACAGCAGACTTGAGTAAACTCCTATGGTGACAGAGAATGGATGCTCAAAGACAAGGGACTAGCCAAGTTAGGACAAAGCCAAGGTGCAGACTTGCTTCTTTCAGAGATGCAGCCCACTGAGACCCAGTGTGGGAGACCCCAAAGCAGCAGATGCATTGAGAGCAAACAGCTTCTCTTTTGCTGGGATTCAGTTTCAGCTCGTTTCACCCCAGAGGAGGGGACACCTGAGGAAGCATTCTGTGTTCGGACAGCCCCCCTCCCTCGGAGAGATGTTAACTACCTCCTGATTCTGTCTATGGAGAGTCTCGGTCATCCAGGTCAGGGGACTCCAACCTTGACAACTTTAAGACTCGTGGACTTCAACTCCCAGAATTCTGGGAGTTGAAGTCCACAAGTCTTAAAGTTGCCAAGGTTGGAGACCCCTGATCCAGGTCATGGTTGTCCCGAAGGTGCTTTTTCAAGAGGCAAATGGACTTCCTTTGTTTTTTCTTTTGAAGGCGTTTCACTTCTCATCCAAGAAGCTTCTTCAGCTCTTACCTGAACCCTAACTCTCTTGTTTTTCCTTGAAAACGTTTCACTTCTTTTATTATTATTATTATTTATTATTTTTATACCGCCCTTCTCCCGAAGGACTCAGGGCGGTATACAGCCAAAAGATAAAAATTCAATATATATACAATTAAAACAAAAATTTAAAACAGAGCATATTACAAAAAGGCCGACATTAAAAATTTAAAAATTTAAAAACTCTAAAACAATAAAACCCCAATTAAAATTTAATAAAACTATTAAGCCAGTCCCGCTTGAATAAATAAGTATGTTTTTAGCTCATGGTGAAAGGTCCGAAGATCAGGCACTTGGCGTAGGCCAGGGGGAAGTTCGTTCCAGAGCGTAGGAGCTCCAACAGAGAAGGCCTTGCCCCTGGGGGCCGCCAGCCGACATTGTTTGGCGGACGGCACCCTGAGAGGACCCTCTCTGTGTGAGCGTACGGGTCGGTGGGAGGCATAAGGTAACAGCAGGCGGTCCCGTAAGTACCCGGGTCCTAAGCCATGGAGCGCTTTAAAGGTGGTAACCAAAATCTTGAAGCGCACCCGAAAGACTACAGGAAGCCAGTGCAGACTGCGTAGCAGTGGTGTTACGTGGGAGCAACGAGTGGCTCCCGTTACTACTCGCGCAGCCGCATTCTGGACTAACTGCAGCCTCCGGGTGTACCTCAAGGGCAGCCCCATGTAGAGAGCATTGCAATAATCCAAACGAGAAGTGACCAGAGCATGAGTGACTGTGCATAAGGCATCCCAGTCAAGGAAGGGACTGGCGAACCAAGCGTACTTGGTAAAAGGCCCTCCTGGAGACGGCCGCCAGGTGTTCATCAAAAGACAGCCGTCCATCCAGGAGGACGCCCAAGTTGCGTACCCCCTCCCTTGGGGCCAATAACTCGCCCCCAACAACAAGAACTGAAGAAGTTTCTTGGATGAGAAGCGAAATGTCTTCAAGGAATAACAAAGACAGCCCAGCTGCCTCTTGAAAAAATATCTTTGGGAAAACCTCCCAAATCCAACCACTTACCATTTTTAGTTGCCCGAAGAAACCAAGAGGGATAAGGATCAGTCTACAGGGTGGCCAGACTTGTGCTGCCAAGAATCCTATCCACTTTCTCAGAACGCATAAGGTCAGATAACTTTGCAAGCTGTTATACCAGTGTCCTCATGTATCTACTATGCTTTGGTAGTTCCTGAAAAGTTATATGAAATATTTTTAAGTAAATGACCAATGGAAGAGAATATATGTAGCTCGGGGTTGACATGTGGGATCCTTGATGCCCTCTTGAGCTTGGTGTTTTCTTATAGACGTTTCATTAGGTGATATCATCAGCGCTAGAAGGCAATGGGGTTGCTCTCTGTTTATATATTAAAACCATTTGTATATAACATCTGGAAGAGATACCTGCAAGAAAACAACCAAGCTCAGACAGCATTAAAGACCCACAAATAATGAATAGTTCTCGCAAGTGGACAGTATAAACCCATGATGGCAAACCTATGGCAACCGTGCCACAGGTGGCACATGGAGTCATATCGGTGGGCACGCGAGTGTTGTCCTAGGTTAGCTCCGGTGCGCATGCGGGGCAGCTGATTTTCAGGCCTTCTGGGCCCACCGGAAGTCTGGAAACAGGCTGTTTCCGGCCTCCGGGTGGGTGGGGAAGGCTGTTTTCGCCCTCCCCAGGCTCCAAGAAAGTCTCTAGAGCCTGGGGAGGGTGAAAAACGGTCCTACTGGGCCCACTGTGCCATCGCGTGCCAAAAACGGAGGGGGAGTGGGGGGGGTCGCACGTGCAGCACAGGGGGGACGGGGCGCATTGAATTATGGGTGTGGGCACGCGTGTGCACAACCCCCCGCACTCCCCCCACTTCTGTCACGCGACAGAAAAAATGTTAGCCATCACTGGTATAAACACTCCAACATTTGTGTTCCTCCAGTTCATTTCATCTCACCATTCTTGTATCCATATTACTGTTATATAAAAATCTATGCAACGCAATGGAACAACAGACTTCAGCATGGTCATTTGTATGATTACATTTGGATTTTTCCTATATCACATCCTGCTGGTGCATGTTAGTAGAACAGCATAACTGGACAAAGAACAATATAATGTATTTGCTTCCGGACTGTATGGTTTTCTGTGTTTTATTGGAGCGCATATGTACATCATTAATGGGAAAAACACAGCTTTAGTTAAGAAATGGAAGTACATCTGTAAGTTTGGCAACAAATACAGGAAAAATGCATGGATTTCATCAGGAAAAACAGTCAGATGACTTTGATGTCCCAAGTCCAGATAAAATTTTGAAAAGAAGAATTTTTGGAATCAAGCCTCTCTCTATTTTTTTGAGCTGGGTGAGTATTTAGCTTGACTTTCCTAAGTGGTACCGAATGTACACTTTTCAACCCAAAGAGCTACTGATTCAGCTCACTTTGAATAGGACAGTTCCAAAAATGGTTGTGCCAAGGAGATGAAACAAAGGCTGGCATGGGCTCCCCAACCAGTTCCAACCTTAGTTGCTTTAGTGCTTTGGAGCTCAACAGAGGCTGTTACCAGGGGGCCCTTGTGAGTGAGCCCTAGCATCCGGCTGATGTTGTAACTTTGCCGACTTCTAAAGGCAGAAGAAGAAAAGGGTCTATGTGAGGGACCAGAAAAGGGTGTTATTGTGTAGAGAATCTTGCTCAAGTGGAGAAGCTGCGGGGGGGCAGGAGGGGAGGTCAGCTCCATCCTGACTTTGCATGTGTTTGTACAGTAATGTTTCAGGGTGATGATCTTCTCTGAAATGCCTAGAAAGTTGAAGTATACAGCAGTTGAGTGTGTGGGTATGTGTGAATGGAGGGAAGAAAGGAAGAACAGAAGAAGCGGATCATAGATTCATGGATGGATGGATGGATGGATGGATGGATGGATGGATGGATGGATGGGTGGATGGATGGATGGATGATGGATCTGCAGGCATACAAGTAAGCAGAGAGAAACTTGTGGCAACACTTCCCATCTATGGAGCTGAGCTGGAATGACTCAAGTGCCAAATAAATGGAATATGTACAGGTATTTCTCAATATAATAGGAATCAGAACATTTATTTTAAGTGGTGCAGTCATTAAGCAAGATGATTGTACCCAATTTTATCACCATTTTTTGCTATGGTCATTAAGCAAATCATGTGGTCATTAAGCAAATCACATGGTTGCCCATTGACTTTGCTTCAGAGGTGGGTTTCAGCAGGTTCTGACTGGTTCTGGAGAACCGGTAGCAGAAATTTTGAGTAGTTTGGAGAACCGGTAGTAAAAATTCTGACTGGCCCCGCCCTCATCTATTCTCTGCCTCCCAAATCCCAGTGGATTGGGAGGAAATGGGGATTTTGCAGTATCTTCCCCTGCCACGTCCACCAAGCCACGCCCACAGAACCAGTAGTAAAAGAATTTGAAACCCACCACTGCTTTGATTGTCAAAAGCTGACTGGGAAGCTCATGAATGGCAATCACATGGCCCCCCGGATACTGCAACCGTTGTAAATACATGCCAGTTGCCAAGTGCCCAAATAGCAATCACATAACAGTGGGGACATAAGTGTGCGGAGTGGTTGTAACTCACTTTTTAAAGTGCTGTTGTATTTTTGAATGGCCGCTAAACAAATGGTTGTAAGTCAAGGACTATTTGTAACCTGGTGTGGAAATCCTAGGAACCATTCTTTTTCACGAATGCAAAGACTCTGAATGATTTGTTACAAAATTTGATTAAATGTGGATCAAATATAACAATACAATTAATAACAGGAGGAGGGGGAGGCAGGGTACCAGGCATCTGATCAAACCCACATCCCAGCAGGGGGCTTACTACCAACCTCCATAGACCCTGTTATTGTTACTCCTCCAAATTTTGGATTGCCACTTTCTCAGAGTGAGTGCCTAATGACAACAGCCAAGGAACAGCTACTGTTTGCTTTTATTTCCCCCCATGACTGGGCCTAAAGATACAGGGTGAACCTCTGGAGCAGTGTTTCTCAACCTTGGCAATTTTGAAATGTGGGGACTTCAACTCCCAGAATTGCTCAGCCCACTGCTGGCTGGGGAATTCTGGGAGCTGAAATCCCCACATCTCAAAGTTGTCAAGGTTGAGAAACACTGGTCTGAAGGGTGCTTCTCTAGCAATAATTTCAGGGGTGGGCTTCAAAATTTTTTAGCAAGGGGTTCTCTGCCTGGTTGCTGGGTGGGTGTGGCCATGGTGGGCGTGGTCTAGTCAGCCTCCTCCTTCATGGAGGAGGCCGTTTTTGCCCTCCCCGGCCTCCGGAGGCTTTCTTCGAGCCTCTGGGAGAGCAAAAACAGCTTCCCCAGGCTCCAGAGGCCCTCTGGAGGCCAGAAATGGGCCCAAACTTCTGGTAGGCCCATTTTTCGCCCTCCCTGAGACTCTGTGCATGCCCTGCACTTACCTGCATCCAAAACGGGCCGCGTGGAGACTCTTGGGAGTGGAGGGGCAGGATGGATGGGGCCAGCCAGGAGTGGGATTTGGGGGTTCTCCGAACTCCACAGAATCTTAGCTAGAGGTTCTCCCAAACCCCTGTGAACCCCCAGCAGCCCACCCCTGAATAATTTTGCCCCCCAAACTAAAGTCTGGCAATGATAATAGGAATAGCTTAGGGAAGGAGCAGTGTTGAGGCCATGTGCCTCAGTGGCATCAATGTTCTGAGGTCTGGATAAATCACCGTTCTGTTTTTAGATCACCCCCCTCCCTTTTGGCATTGTGCGTCTGTGAATGAAGAGTCTTCCTCTCTGCTCACTGGAAGCTGTGTCCCCTTTCCCTGAAAGCGCCTGGCTTACACAGATTTCCAAAACAAAGAGGGTGTTATTTTGGCTCAACGGACAGATGATTTGTGCAGGGAGGGGAGGAGAAGAGAAATATGACAGTCTTCCTCTAAGGATAAATTACGAATGACTTAAAAGAGAGGTTCTGTCTCCGTCTTCTTCCCCTCCCTTTGCAGATAGAGTAGTTGACATTACGGGCCTCAGAATGCCTTCAATGCACAAGTGTTTTCAACCCCATTAAGGATGGCTACAGGAATTGGTTGGAATTGAAATTGACAATTAGGTGGGAATTAGAATTGACAATTTGGTAGGAATTGGAATTAATGATTGTGTAGAATTGGATTTGAGTATTGAGTAGGAATTGGAATTGATGATTGGGTAATAATTGGAATAGGAATTGACTATGGGAATGAATTGGAATTGATGATTGGGTAGGAATTGGAATTGATCATTAAGTAGGAATTGGTATTGACTGTTGAGTAGGAATTGGAATTAATGATTGTGTAGGAACTGAAATTGACTATTGGGTAAGAATTGGAATTGAATTTATTATTGGATAGGAGTTGAAATTGACTATTGGGAAGGAATTGACATTAGGTTGGATTGGAATTGACAGTTTTTTGTTTTTTTATTTATTTATTCGATTTTTATACCACCCTTCTCCCGAAGGACTCAGGGCAGTGTACAGCCAAAAATAAAAACAAACAATACAATATACAATTTAAAATACAAATTAAAAAACTTATTTTATAATTGGCCTAAAAAACTTTAAAATATATAAAACTAAAACCCCATTAAAATGACTATTAGATTGGAATTGGAATTGACTGGATGGGAACTGGAATTGACCATTATCAAGAGAAGGCTAAGGGGACATGACAGCAATCTTTCAGTACTCAAAGGGCTGACCAGAAAAGAAGGTGGGGGTTTAATCTCCATAGCTCCTGAAGGTAGGGCAAGAACCAGTGGATGGAAGTTCTACAGAAGAAGATCCAAATTCAAACTAAGGTGAAATCTCCTGGCTAAGAGAGCTATTGGAACAATGGAACAACCTACCTCCTGTAGCCATGGGAGATTGGAGATTTTCAGTTGGATAACCACTGGAGATTTTCAGTTGGATAATATGAAGATTCCCACCCTCTCCTGCAGAGAGTTGGTCCTTTCCAATGGTACGAGCCTATGAAAAGCTGTATTCTACGGGTATTATGTTGCTCTTGATCATATCTTTTTTCTGGCAGTTACTCAGCCCCGTTCTACACGCAGAACCCCCCATCTTCTAGCCCAGCAACCATTGCATAAACAGACAAACAGCTACCTTTTTATCTTAAATCTGTATTGTACTTTATAAAAGCATTACAGCTGATAACAGCCTTTGAATCACTATTGACTCCTGGTGGCTGCCTGGACAAATCCATTAAGTTTTCTTGGCAACCTTTTCAAAAATGGTTTGCCTTTTGCCTTCTTTCTAGGTCTGAGAGAGAGCGCCTGGCTCTAAGTCACTCAGCTGGTTTTGTGCTCTAGGCAAGACTGGAACTCATGGTCTAGCACCTTCAAGTTCTACACCAGGAGTGTCAAACTGGCGGCCTATGGGCCGGATGCGTCACACGCAGGCCACGCCCACCCCAGCTCCGCAAAGGGGAAGAACATCATGAAATGTCATGCAATGGCAATGTGACGCAGCGAGTTTGATACCTATGTTCTACACCGAACTGTAATACATCTAGTCCTCAATTCACAACTATTTGTTCAATGACCATCAAAGTTACAACAGCGGTGAAAAAAATGTGACTTATGATCGGTCCTTGCACTTGCACAACCATTGTAACAGCCCCACGGCCGTGTGATTAAAGTTTTGGTGCTTGGCAACTGGCATGTATTTACGAAGTTTGCAGCAGCATCTGATCACCATTTGTAACCTTCCCAGCTGGCTTCTGACAAGCAAACACAATGGGGGAAGCCGGATTTGCTTAATGACCTGAGATTTGATCGATCGAAAATAAGACCCTGTCTTATATTTTTTTGAACCCTGAAATAAGCGTTTGGCCTTACTTTCGGGCCAGTCTTATTATTTTGGGGCGTGTGGAGCAAGACGGGGCTTCTCTTGCCATCTTACCTGATTTCCAGCTCTGTCTCCCTAACCTTAACCAGAGGAAATGGCAGAGGCTGGCTGTGCATGCGTTTAAATATTTTTGGGGAGAACTTATTTTCTCTCTCTGTGTGTGTGTGTCTTATTTTAGCCTGATTGGGCTTATTTTTTTTAAATTTGAATTTATATCCCGCCCTGTGTAAGCCGCCCGAAGACCCAGGGCGGCTTACACAGTGTTAAGCAATAGTCTTCATCCATTTGTATATTATATACAAAGTCAACTTTTATTGCCCCCAACAATCTGGGTCCTCATTTTACCTACCTTATAAAAGATGGAAGGCTGAGTCAACCTTGGGCTTGGTGGGACTTGAACTTGCAGTAATTGCAAGCAGCTGTGTTAATAACAGACTTAGTCTGCTGAGCCACCAGAGGGAGGAAACAGGGTACTGACAAGGAAGCTGCTTGGTTCAGTTGCAACGCACTGTCTGTGAACCTTGGTCCTGTGAGTTTCCATGATCTCAAATCACTGGAATGGGAAAAAATAATACCCCGAGATCACGAGCATTACATCAGTTATAAGCAATACACGTCCAATGGTTATTTCAGGATAACCTTGCTTTACAATATATAAACATATATTTAACATTTAGACACTTGGTGGTGAGCCAGTTAATTCAATGTATCATCATTGGTATTTGCATAACATTTGAAAAGGCTTTGCTTGGGCTGCATTATAGAATACACACTAAGCTGTAAAACACTTACACATGGATAACATTTAACCATGGCAGGGAAATGCAGCACCTGGATCTTTAACTCACCTGATTAAAGCATCTAAGCCTTGCATTTGCTTTTCATGTCAGTCATTACAGTTCTGTGACCTGCAGATTTTTTTCTGGGCTGAAGATCCCAGTCTTTGAACCTGTGTAAAAACAAGATATTTTTTTGAAAAAGGATTCATTTACATTGAACTAAAAAGAAACACCTTTGATATCATCTTTCTCCAGTTTTCTACTTCCCCATGTCACATTTAAAATTACCACTATGGCTCAGTGGCTAAGACGCTGAGCTTGTTGATCAGAAGGTTGGCAGTTCATCAGTTTGAATCCCTAGTGCTGTGTAATGGGGTGAGCTCCCATTACTTGTCTCAGCTTCTGCCAACCTAGCAGTTCAAAAGCATGTAAAAAAAATGCAAGTAGAAAAATAGGAACCACCTTTGGTGGGAAGGTAATAGCCTTCCGTGCGCCTTTGGTGTTTAGTCATGCCGGCCACATGACCATGGAGGCGTCTTTGGACAGCGCTGGCTCTTCAGTCTAAAAATGAGCACCACCCCTAGAGCCAGAAATCTCTAGCATGCATGTGCAGGGGAACCTTTACCTTAATACAGGTAGTCCTCGACGCATGACTACAATTGAGACCAAACTTTCTGTTGCTAAGTGAAACATTAGTTAAATGAGTTTTGGCCCATTTTACGACCTTTCTTGCCACACTTGTTAAGTGAATCACTACCATTGTTAAGTTAGTAACATGGCTGTCAAGTGAATCTGGCTTCCCCATTGATTTCGCTTGTCAGAAGGTTGCAAACGGGGATCACGTGACCCTGGGGCACTGCAACCGTCATAAATATGAGTCAGTTGCCAAGCATCTGAATTTTGATCGCGTGACTCTGGGGATGCTGCGATGGACTTAAGTGTGAAAAACGGTCATATGTCACTTTTTTCAGCACCATTGTAACTTCAAGCAATGAACGGTTTGTAAGTCAAGGACTGCCTGTAGTGTACACATACTTGAAAATTGCTAAGCAAATTTTTATTTCACAGTCCTGCAAAACATGCAGGAAAGGGAATTTGGTTTCGACCGTCCTCCTTACGCCTCTTGTTGATGCAGCCAATAGGTTGATCTGGCTTTAAATGGGTCCCCGCTGCAGTCCCCACCCCAGCCCTTGCTGTCCGTTTTGGCACAGATCCTGCACTTTGAAGCCTCCTCGCTGCTGGTTGCCAGCGCCCAAGCACTGTTCCTCACTTGATGCAGGGCCCCTGCACAAAGGAGGAGATTGTTTTAAAGCAATCTTGGGAAGGAGCAAATCAAGGCTAAGGACAGGGTGAAACAGCTTGGACAAAAGAGCATCGGCTCCCTTCCAGTCTCAGGAGGAAGCAAATGAAGCGCAAGGACCTCCTTTGAAATCTGGAGAAGTTCATGGTGGACAGAAGTGATCTTTGCCAATGAGTGTCTTTGTGTGTGTGTGTGTGTGTGTGTGTGTGTGAGGGGGGGAGGCTTGAACCCAGGCCAAGAAAACAATGTGAGGAAGCATCTCAGACAAGCTCCTCCTTAATTCCCATGGAGATGTAGTGAGGGAGGAGGGAAGTGCATACAGATTTTTAAGATTCTATTACTATAGCTTTACAATAAAAGTAACCTTGACCAACAGGGCCTTGGTTTCCTGGTCTGGTCTGTCTTGAAGGGCTGACATTAATCTTGCAAGTCTCAACATGCTTTCCCTCTCCCTCCTTTTATCTTCATTTTCATGAGGGATCTCAGATGTTTACTCACATTACTTTTTGGTCCAGGCTCAGGCCCCACTTATCTGACTGTTGGCTTGGTACCTGGTCTTCCACCTGTACTTCAAGGCCATTCCCTCTGACCAGGGGTGGGCTTCAAAACTTTCAGCAACCGGTTCTCTGCCCAGTTGCTGGGTGGGCGTGGCCATAGTGGGCGTGGCCATAGTGGGCATGGCCTAGTCAGCCTCCTGCATCCCAGTGGGTGGGGGGAGCGTTTTCGCCTTCCCCAGGCTCCGGAGGCTTTCCTTGAGCCTCCGGGACAGCGAAAACTGCCTTCCCCGGACTTCGGAGGCCCTCCGGAGGGCAGAAACGGGCCTGTTTCCAGCATTCCAGAACTTCCAGGAGGCCCGTTTTTCCCTCTCCCCAAGCCTCCGCATGGGCTCTGCACTTACCTTGCATCCAAAACAGGTCGCGTGGAAACTCCTGGGAGGGGCAGGGTGGGAGGGGCGGGGTGTGGTTGGCAGGCCCAGCCAGGAGTGGGATTTGGAGGATACCCCTATAACTACTATATTCTGCCCTTTTCCATCAACTTACCTCCAGGTGTTTTGATCTTTATTTTTAGCTAAGTCCAGCTTCTGGCCTCCCTAGCCATCCCCGAGTCAGCATCCCCATGTAAGTGGCATTGAATGCCAGCATTGTTCTCTGGGCCTTACAACCTGCATTTGTTGGATATAAATCTAGACCCCTGAAATTATATTTCTAGTTGCCCAGTGACACTGCCACGGGAATTGCCAAAAACCCTCTTTGCACCCCATGTGTTTTGAATGGAACAGCGATCAGAGGCATTTTGATACGTGCAACATGATTCAGCGGAGTATCTCAGGGCCAAGAAGTATACTCCAATTATAATCAGACAATAACAGTGGAGTCCTTGCTCATCTCTGACCTTGGTTGCTTGTCATAGACCTTTCATTATCCGGCTAGATAACATCATCAGTACTAGTGAGTGTTGGGTTTGTTCCTTCCTTATACAGGTAATCCTCAACTTTCAACTGTTTGTTTAGTGACCGGTTTAGGTTGCAACAACACTGAAAAAGTGATTTACAACCGTTTTCATAATTACGACCATTGCAGCATCCCCATGACCACATGATCAAAATTCGGGTGCTTGGCAACTGGCAGGTATTTACGACAGTTGCACTGTCCCGGGGTCATGTGATCACCATTTGTAACCTTCCCAGCTGGCTTCCAACAAGCAAAATTAATGGGAGAAACGAGATGTGCTTAATGACCGCATGATTCACTTAACAGCTGCAGTGGTTCATTTAACAACCGTAGCGAAAAAAGATCGCAAAATGAGGCACAACTCACTTAACAACTGCCTGGCTTAACAACAGAAAATTTTGGTTTAATTGTGGTTGTAAATCGAGGATTACCAGCGTACAGTGGCTTGCCCTGGTAATTCTCCTTGGTAATTGTTTGATTTGTTGCAACTAAAACCACTCAAAGTTAATACGTTATGTGGATGCACCTGCTATGTTTTTATCAGAAGCGTTTTATGTGAACATAACTGTATTTGAAAAAGAATGTCCGAACCATGACCACATATTTTAATAAATCTAATAAATAAATATTTCTGGAAGAAGTATTGTAGTCTAGCTGGCACTGACAGAATCACTCAGCATCTATAGAAAATGCAATAATGTAATTTTTGGTGGAAGACATTGACACAGCTGGTCAAGGGCTCATTCGCACATCTGTATCCACACTTTTGTTGCTCAGCATTTAATGAATGGCTGAACTGACCCTCCACTAAAGCATTGTGGAGTCTCCCAGTCACTTGCACTGATGTTGTTACCTAGTCGGGCAATGAAACGTCTGCATGCAAACAACCAAACTTGGAGAACACCAAGGACTCTGCAATTCAACCCTTCTATTCTACTTGAAGATTTCTACTTGAAATCTTCCTACTTGAAATCAATAGAGTCATTAAATTATATGTACCACGAATGACTACCATGTCCAAGAAAAACAAACTACCCATATCAATAAAAAAGCTTCAATCAAAAAAAAAATCCCTCTGGAAAAGAAACAAAAAAGGCTATGTTACAAACTTCAGAAACCGTTACAGAAACATATGCAACCAAATTAAAACTGAATGCACAAATTACCACACCAAGCAAGAAGAAAACCTTCTACGCACAAATTCCAATCGTGCCTTTTATAATTTTGTCAACAGTAAACTTAAAGATTCAAGATCCATCCCACCACTAAAAGATTCTAACAACAAAGAATGCAATGACGAAACAGTCAAAGCAAACCTCTTCAACATTTTCTTTGGCTCAGTTTTTGTTAACTCCGATAACACATATCCAACATTCCACAAACGAACCAGCAATGACTATGATGATTTAACTCATATAGATTTCACAGAAGACAACGTTGGTAAAGCTCTTCACAACTTAAAACCATCGCTTTCTATTGGACCTGATGGTCTATGTGCATATTTCTTAAAAACTTTCCATTAATATAGCTGAACCCCTAAGTATTATCTTTGATAAAGCTTTCACTACCAGTTCTCTTCCCAAACTTTGGTCACTAGCCACAGTCATCCCCATCTTCAAAAAGGAGACCCCAGCTTAGTCGAAAACTACAGACCGATCTCCCTTTGCTCGTCACCTGCAAAGTCATGGAATCTATCATCAATCAATCCATTACCTCACACTTAGAAACTAACAACCTACTCTCCAACAAACAATTTGGTTTCAGGAAAAAGTTATCATGTAACTTACAACTTCTCCACTGCAAAAACATATGGACTTCAAATCTAGATCAAGGCAAATCAATAGATGCAATCTACATAGACTTCTGCAAAGCTTTTGACTCAGTAGTACACGATAAACTTCTCCTTAAACTAACATCCTATGGCATCTCAGGACCCCTCCACAAATGGATATCTGCTTTTCTGTCTAACAGACAACAAGTGGTCAAAATTGGCAATGCTTTATCAAATCCTGTTCCTGTCAAGAGTGGCGTTCCTCAAGGCAGCGTCCTTGGACCAACACTCTTTATTCTATACATTAATGATCTTTGTGACCATATCTCAAGTAATTGTGTTCTCTTTGCTGACGATGTCAAACTATTTAACACCACAGACAACACTTCTATCATTCAAAACGACCTTGACCATCTAACCGCTTGGTCTAAAATTGGCAGCTCCAAATTTCAACCAGCAAATGCTCAGTCTTACATATAGGAAAAAGAACTCTAAAACTAAGTACATACTAGATGGACATTACCTTACAGACGACCCCATCCCGTTAAAGACCTTGGAGTTTTCATGTCAAATGATCTAAGTGCCAAAGCCCACTGCAACTACATAGCAAAAAAGCTCTAAGAGTTGTAAACCTAATTTTATGTAGCTTCTTTTCCAAAAACACCACACTACTAACCAGAGCATATAAAACATTTGCTAGACCAATTCTAGAATACAGCTCACCTGTTTGGAACCCTCACCACATCTCTGACATCAATACAATTGAACGTGTCCAGAAATATTTTACAAGAAGAGTTCTCCATTCCTCTGAAAACAACAAAATACCTTATCCCACCAGACTTGAAATCCTAGGCTTAGAAAACCTGGAACTCCGTCGGCCTCGACAAGACCTAAGTTTAACTCACAGAATCATCTATTGTAATGTCCTTCCTGTCAAAGACTACTTCAGCTTTAATTGCAATAATACAAGGGCAACCAATAGATTTAAACTTAATGTAAACCGCTTTAATCTAGATTGCAGAAAATATGACTTCTGCAACAGAATCATCAGTGCTTGGAATACTTTACCTGACTCTGTGGTCTCTTCCCATAATCCTAATAGCTTTAACCAAAAACTTTCTACTATTGACCTCACCCCATTCCTAAGAGGACCATAAGGGGCGTGCATAAGCGCACAAACGTGCCTACCGTTCCTGTCCTATTGTTTTTCTTTTCTTCTTCCTATATATGTTTATATGTATATATACTATATAATCTTTTTGTATGATGTTGTGACAAAATAAATAAATAAATAAATAAATATTCAAACAGCAATTCAGAAATAATAGCAGCCAGATGAAAATTGAAAAAGTGGCAACCATTTCTTAATAATAAAAAGATTTAACGTCCTGATCCTCCCATGAGATATATTTAGCTGGGCAGCAGAAGATGCCAATATGCATCAAGCTCTCGCTATATAAATTGCAAAAGGTTATTTCCTTGCCCTGCTTATAATGTGTAGGGTCCTTCAGCAAGCAAATCAAGCCCTTCGTAACAATCTCTTATTGTTTGCTTTGGGGAGAGAGAGAGATTCAGGCCCTGTTCCGGCTCAGCGCATTTCCTGATTTACTTCATGTTCGATTTCCCTTTCGAAAATAAGAACAAATGTGTGTCCTGTGAAGAATAGCAGCCTCTGTCTGTCTTCCCTTGGAGGAAAAGGGCCCCCAGTTTCCATCCACCCTAATTAAATTAAAATTCCATTTGGAAAAGCATAGAAATACGTGTGAACCCGCTAGAAGTGCAATGGGAGGGGTGGGGAAGTAGAAGAAAGTTCAAAACCAGAGAAAGAAATATGTAAAGATAAATATGTCAATGTTATTTTCTCTCTTTTGTTTTTTTCTGTCTCATTTTCTTTGTTCTATTTTATTTATTTATTCGATTTCTGTTCTAATTTCAATTTGTATTTGTTCTTATTATTCGTAATGTGTTAAAACCTCTAATTAATTATATATTATTAAATATATTACAACTTATATATAAAATATATTATGGGATGTATTGGTTCTGCCCTGATCAGATCCATTTTGAGTGCTGCATTCAGATATGGACATAGATTACAGAGAGAGCAGTGATGTCTGTCTGTCTTGTCCTGTCTTGTCCTATCCTGTCCTGTCCTGACCTATCCTGTCCTGTCTTGTCCTGTCCTGTCCTGTCCTGTCCTGCCCGTCTATCTATCTATCTATCTATCTATCTATCTATCTATCTATCTATCTATCTATCTATCTATCTATCATGCTATCCAGGGGTGGGCTGCTGGGGGTTTGCAGGGGTTCGGGAGAACCTCTAGCTAAGATTCTGTGCAGTTCGGAGAACCTCTAAATCCGACTTCTGGCTGGCCCTGCCCACCCCACTCCTCCCAGGAGTCCCCATGCAGTCCGTTTTGGATGTGGGTAAGTGCAGGGCGTGTGCAGAGGCTCAGGGAGGGCAAAAAACGGGCCTATCGGAAGCCTGGGGAGGCCATTTTTACCCTCCCGGAGGCTCAAGAAAAGCCTCTGGAGCCCAGGGAGGGCAAAAACACCTCCCCCCCGACTGCCGTGGTGCAGGAGGCCAACTAGGCCACGCCTACCATGGCCACGCCCACCCAGCAACTGGGCAGAGAACCCCTTGCTAAAATTTTTGAAGCCCACCCCTGATGCTATCCTTTCTAAAATCTAGTGCCCATAACTGAATGCAGCACTCAAAATGAGTCTGACCAGGACCGAACCAATACAGCGCATAATCTTGATTCTTTGTTCCTCTAAGAGAGCATTCTCCTTTATAGCAGCTGCATCACTCTGCTGGCTCCTAATTAAATGCTTGGATGGGAGATACCAGAAAATCCCAGTGCAATAGCCTGGACTGAGAGATTTTTAAAAAACCCTCAAAGGAGGTAAATGTCATGGATGTGTCACGGAAGTCCTCAGGAGTTGGCCTGTTGCTTGAAAGTTGGCCCGTTGCTTTATGCTTACTTCTTTTTTTATTACTGCAATTTTCATGCGGTTTCATTGTTAACCTCTTTGGTTTAGCGACACTTTGGGGTGGGGGTCGGGTGGAAGGATTGATTGACTGATCCGGATAGAAACGCTTGAGGAGGATTGTTCTCAGTGGTCACAGAGTGGTCATGAGCCTTTTTGTCATTTTAGACTGCAGGACATGGAATAATCGATTTAAATTAGAGAAGGGTGGATTCCAGCTGAACATTCCTAATGCTAGGAGCAACGTGTATTACGGCTCCTCTTCTCTAGTCGTGTTGAAGCGAAGGCTGAATCAGTATATGTCAGGGTTGCGCAAATGTGGATTTCTGCGTTGAGTCGAGGGGCGGACTCCGTAGCCTTAATGGTCTGGTCCGAGGCTATAATTTGTGATGAAGGCAGCACTGAAGCATCTTCAGAGGACTTTTTGAAAAAGGTAGGCCACGTTGGCTGATTCAGCCATCACCCTGAATGATCCATTTTGCTCCCGAGAGCGCTTCTTCCAGGGTGCTTGAGTGTGTTTTCCTCTGGTTCTTGATTTGACAGAAAATTATGCCAGCCTAATTTGCATTGCCCTAAAAACTGAGCTCTTAAATCTATCCCAGCAATCAGGCTGGTTCTGCCTTTACAGCTTTACCAGGGGATGATTTAAGGACAGTTATCAATGACTCCCCTGTTTTGTTTTCTGTCTCATCCAGCTGGTGGGGAGAAAAAAACCCCGCCAGCAACTGCTCTCTTGAGCAGACAATGGGTGGGCCAAGTTTGCATGTGAGTGAGTGGGAGTCTGGGAGAAAGACTTACTTGCAATTGTAAGTCAGTGACGGTCATAAAGCAGGGTATCATGTGACTGATCAAATTTTATCACCTTTTTTTGCAGTGGTCATTAAACAAATGCAGCAGTCGTTAAGTGAACGTCAGATTTGTTAAGCAAACCCATGGTTTGCTACCAGCTTTTTTTTTTTTTTTTTTAACCAGAAACCAGAAGTAAATGCCATTTCCAGCAAAAATGTTGTAAATTGCAGTCACGTGACTCTGGGATGCTGCAAACGTTCAATGTGGACCGGACATTGCTGAATGTCCAAAATGTGGTCATGTGACTGTGTGGGGAGGGTGGCCATCGGAACTTCAGAAGTGGGTCATAAATACTTTTGGGCAAGGTCCGTTTTAACTGAATGGTCATAAGTCAAGGACTATCTGAACTTTCAAGTTGCCCAGGTTACAGGTTGCTGGCATAGAGGTACTTTATGCTTGGTCACTCTTGCGGGCTGTTTCTGAACATGGGATCTGCTGGTCTTCTGAAAGACTTCTAAGCCTGTGTCTAAAAATAACACGGCTGCCAAAAAAGCCAACACAGTTCTGGGCTGCATAAACAGAGGGATAGAATTAAGAGCACATGAAGTGTTAATACCACTTTATAATGCCTTGGTAAGGCCACACTTGGAATATTGCATTCAGTTTTGGTAGCCACGATGTAAAAAAAATGTGGATACTCTAGAAAGAGTGCAGAGAAGAGCAACAAAGATGATTAGGGGACTGGAGGATAAAACATATGAAGAACCATTGCAGGAACTCGGTATGACTAGTTTAATGAAAAGAAGGACTAGGGGAGACATGATAGCAGTGTTCCAATATCTCAGGGGTTGCCACAAAGAAGAGGGAGTCAAGCTATCCTCCAAAGCACCTGAAGGCAGGACAAGAAGCAACGGGTGGAAACTAATCAAGGAGAGAAGCAACTTATAACTAAGGAGAAATTTCCTGACAGTTAGAACAATTAATCAGTGGAACAACTTGCCTCTAGAAGTTGTAAATGCTCCAACATTGGAAGTGTTTAAGAAGATGTTGGATAACCATTTGTCTGAAGTAGGGTAGGGTTTCCTGCCTAAGCAGAAGACTTCCAAGGTCCCTTCCAACTCTGTTGTTGTTGTTGTTACTAATCCGGTCAGGGAGGGTGAAGGGGGAGACAGCTTTTGGGGTAGTGAGGCTTGGTAAGAAGCACCGGGGTGTTGTTCTCTTCCACTTTATGCCTCTAACGGTACCTCTGATCTGGAAATTGGCAGAACTCTGATCAGTTTTATGCCAGCTTCCAAATTCTGCAAATCAGTAAATGTTGCGATAGAATAATAACATTCTGGGAGAGAGGGAGTGTGACCAGCAGCACCCAGAAGTCTCCTATAGAGCACACAAAATGATGATGGAGTAGGCAAATTGGCACCACTGCCCCCCTCACACCAATGATAAAAAACAGTACAAAGCGCAGCTATACAAAAGTTGCAGAAGCAGCAGAAAACCTGCAGTGCCCTCATTTGGGACACAACCAGCAAAACACAGGAGGCAGAAGCCAGTCCTCTTTCCCGATTGAAATCACATTTTTCTATGCAGAGGTTGCGAGTCTGTTTTTGTTTTTTTTTAACTCAAAGCCTACTGCTCTTCCAAAAGTCCTCTAAACACATGTTTAAAACCATCCCAGTGTTCTTCCACCGGACCCATTCATATAAGGAGTTCACATAAGGTCAGGTTGGCACTTTGCAGAGTCAGCCAATTGGACAGAAAGTGGCCGGTGGAAGCTCCAAAATCCCAACCCCTGGTTGTACCATCGCCATTATTGTGATTGAGTTCATCATCGACGTTCATGTAGCAAGACTTGTGTTGGGGGAAGAACAAGGAAAGACATTACTTTTTAAACCAGAACAACTCGTGTTGGATGCAGTCTACCTTTGAGGTGGGCTGGGGATGAGATGAAGCCTGCGTCGTGAGGATGTGCCCTCTAAAAAATACTTATTCAGGGTGTCTTGTGCCATGAGAGTCCAACATCATTTCCTTTGTCTCCTTGGTGTTCTTCAGTCAATTCTCCCTTCGACTGGATGGATTGAGCATTAAGTCAACATACAAAGAGGCCAACCAGTGCCATTCCCTGTGCATCTTATGGAGCTAAATGTTTCTAGGAAGACCGTAAGCTCATTTTGACCCTTATTAAAGACTCTTATAGGGTGGATTATTTCCCCCATAGACGGTTCTGCCGTATAGTCTAGCAGTTCTGGAAATTAATTGCAGGAGACTCCATAGAATGGAGCAATTTCATGCCATCATTTTTTCAGGGACTCGACATTTGAAAAAATTACATGCAATCATTGGACAATCTATGCAGTTTTTGGAGAAACGTCATTATTTATACCAGGCTAAGTAGAATGGTGGTAATCTGAGTTTGGAGCCTCAAAACATCACTTCTGCACTGGATTTTGACCAAGGTTTTAACCTGAAGACCAGATCCAGCCTATGCAATCAACAGGCCACCAATCCAATAAAGTCAGATTCCATAAACAACCCAAGAAATGTCTTCTTAATGACACTAAGTGTATTTTTATTATTTATATTGTTCTGTTTGTTTCCAAGTATGATTTGATTGCTTATGAGTAACCTATTACTATCACTAAGTGTTGTATCTTATGATTCTTGATGAATGTATTTTTTTTTCTTTTTTCCTTTTTTCCTTTTATGTACACTGAGAGCATACGAACCAAAGAAAAATTCCTTGGCCAATAAAGTATTCTATTCTGTTCTGTTCTGTTCTGTTCTGTTCTGTTCTGTTCTATTCATGCCTCTGATGAGTAATCCCAATAGGCTCGTTATCCTATCAACTTGGCATAGAATTATCCTGAAGCTTAAGGCCATACTTGGAATACTGCATCCAATTCTAATCACCAAAATACAGAATAGATGCTGAGGCCCTAGAACGAGTGCAGAGAAGAGCAACAAAAATGATAAAGGGACTGTAAGCTAAACCATATGATGAATAGCTGAGGGTACTAAAAATGTTTAGCCTAAAAAAGAGAAGGCTTAGGGGTGACGTGACCGCCATCTTCTAGCACTTGAAGGCCTGTCACAGGGAAGAGGAGATTGACTTATTTGCCAAAGCCCCCGAGGGCAAGACAAGAAGTAACGGATGGAAGCTTATCAAGGAGAGATCCAATCTGGAATTAAATCAACATTTCCTGATATTAAGAACAATTAACCAATGGAATAGCTTTGTTTGTTTGTTACACTTGTATGGTGCTCATCTCACCTAGAGCTGACTCTGGGCAGCTTAGAAAACAACCTTACCTCACAGAGACTGGGTGGCTCAGTGGCTAAGACACTGAGCTTGTTGATCAGAAAGGTCGGCAGTTTGGCGGTTCGAATCGGTAGTGTAGGTCTCCTGTGTGAGCGGGGGGTTGGACTAGATGACCTCCAACGTCCCTTCCAACTCTGTTACTGTTATTGTTACTGACTTGGGTGCTCCGTCACTTGACAACTTCAAGATTGAAAAGCCATTTGTCCAAAATGGAATAAGATCTCCTGCCTTTGAAGGGGTTGGACTAGAAGAGCTCTGAGGTCCCTTCTAGCCCTATGATTCTAAGTTCTGGAAACCTCTTTCTTTTCTGACTTTTTTAAATTAAAAACTTGCTCTAGGGTGTTCTGGAGAAAAACAGGTTCTTCTTTTAAAACTATTACCTTCTACTGGAGAACTGAAGACACTTCAATGAAGAGCACTGAAATGTATTGAAGCACAAGATGGATTTACTTGTTTTCTAGAAATAACAGGTGATATCATTGCTTGATTTGATATTTAGTTGTTTGGCACACGTTGTTTAAAGAAGCCGAAAGAAATAGGCATTATTGGTCAGGACAATTTAATTTTAATGGATCTCTTTTATATCAAGACATCTAATAAAATTGGTGCAAGGTCCTTGCTTAATTAAATCGTCACTTAAAATAAGGACCAAATATTCTTAAATCTCCCCCTTCCCAAAGGTTATTTTCCCCTTCTTCTGACCACCATTCCCAAAACTGTCAATCAAGGGAAATTGTAGGGGCAGTGAACTTAAGCCTCTGTGCAGCCTCTTAACACCTTACATTGTTTTTTCTCTTGGGGGCCCAATGTTTAATTCTCGCTCCTTCTTTCCCTCTTCTCTCCGGAATTGCAGGAAAAGAGAAAACGCCAAACGGAGATTGAAAACAAACGGCGACAATTAGAAGATGACAGGCGCCAGTTACAGCACTTAAAGGTATTTGAGGGATTTCCAACCTCCTAATTTGCTCTTTTGAAAAAAGATTTTTAAAAAATTTGTATCCCACTTTTATGATTTGTACAAATAACTTATATCCAACACACCTTCCTCCTCCTATTTGCCCCACAACAACAACCCTTTGAGCCAGTGGTGAAATCCAATTTTTTTTACTACTGGTTCTGTGGGCATGGCTTGGTGGGTGTGGTGTGGCTTGGTGGGCGGGGCTTGGTGGGTATGGCAGGGGAAGGATACTGCAAAATCCCCATTCGCTCCCTACTCTGGGGCCAGCCAGAGGTGGTATTTGCCGGTTCTCCGAACTAATCAAAATTTCCGCTACCGGTTCTCCAGAACCTGTCAGAACCTGCTGGATTTCACCCCTGCTTTGAGGTGATTTGGGCTGAGAGTGTGTGACTGGACCAACATCACCCAGCCAGCTTTCATGACCAAGTTGGGACTAGAACTCTCAGTCTCCTGGTGATTGGCTCAAAGTCACCCAGCTGGTTTCAATTATTTATTTATTTATTTTATTTTATCACATTTATATACCGCCCTATCTCCCAGGGGACTCAGGGCGGTTCACAGGCAAGTAAAAAGCACATATAAATACAGACTAAAATAACAGTTAAAAAACTTATTCTACATAGCCGAATTATTAAAAGCAATATAAATAATAAAATCCATTTAAAACCAGTATAAATTTAAAATCTAATCCAGTCCTGCGCAGATGAATAAATGTGTTTTAAGCTCGTGACAGAAGGTTCGGAGGTCCGGAAGTTGACAAAGTCCTGGGGGGAGGATGGCTACAGTGGGACTAGAACTCAGTTTCCTGCTTTCTAGCCTGATGGAGAATTTTGGATGAAGGAAAAGTGTGCTTTGAGCCACACAATCATAAATGCATATGGATCCATTACCCAGATGGAATAATGGGTGTCCTCAGCAACCAGCTGAGGAAAAGTGGAAAGAATCCAAATGATTCGGTACCATCGGGTTGTTGTTGATCTTTAGTAATAGTGTAGATATTTTCCAGGATGCTCTTTCCTCAATCTCAATGTAGATTTCATTACAAGAAATCTAGCAAAAAGTTTATTCCTGCATGCTTTAAAGCAGAGGTCTCCAACCTTGGCAACTTTAAGCCTTATGGACTTCAACTCCCAGTGTTCCTCAGCCAGCAAAACTGCCTGAGGAACTCTGGGAGTTGAAGTTCACAAGGCTTAAAGTTGCCAAGGTTGGAGACCCCTGCTCTAAAGGCAGAACGTAAACATTATTGCAACTTTCTAATGTCATAAATTTTTATGCTAAGAAAAATCAGAAAGGGCTGTTAATTGCTACTGCCTTCACATTTCTTCTGGCTTTGTGATTATTTCTTAATAAATATTTATTATTGTGGCTTTAGAATTTTATCTGTTTTTATTGGTTGCTTTATTTATTGTTGTGTGTTGCCCAGAGTCTCCTGTGGAGGGGAGATGGGCGACTATAACAGAACAGAATAATAGAGTTGGAAGGGACCTTGGAGGTCTTCCAGTCCAATCCACTGCTTAGGCAGGAAACCCTACACCACTTCAGACAAATGGTTATCCAATATCTTCTTAAAACCTTCCAGTGTTGGAGTACCCACAACCTCTGGAGGCAGGTCGTTCCACTGATTAATTGTTCTAACTGCCAGGAAATTTCTCCTTAGTTCTAGGTTGCTTCTTTCCTTGATTAGTTTCTACCCATTGCTTCTTGTCCTGACCTCAGGTGCTTTGGAGCAGGGGTCTCCAACCTTGGCAACTTGAAGCCTGGAGGACTCCAACTCCTTTGCTTTGCTGGCTAGGGAATTCTGGGAGTTGGAGTCCTCAGGCTTAAAGTTGCCAAGGTTGGAGACCCCTGCTCTAAAGGCAGAACGTAAACATTATTGCAACTTTCTAATGTCATAAATTTTTATGCTAAGAAAAATCAGAAAGGGCTGTTAATTGCTACTGCCTTCACATTTCTTCTGGCTTTGTGATTATTTCTTAATAAATATTTATTATTGTGGCTTTAGAATTTTATCTGTTTTTATTGGTTGCTTTATTTATTGTTGTGTGTTGCCCAGAGTCTCCTGTGGAGGGGAGATGGGCGACTATAACAGAACAGAATAATAGAGTTGGAAGGGACCTTGGAGGTCTTCCAGTCCAATCCACTGCTTAGGCAGGAAACCCTACACCACTTCAGACAAATGGTTATCCAATATCTTCTTAAAACCTTCCAGTGTTGGAGTACCCACAACCTCTGGAGGCAGGTCGTTCCACTGATTAATTGTTCTAACTGCCAGGAAATTTCTCCTTAGTTCTAGGTTGCTTCTTTCCTTGATTAGTTTCTACCCATTGCTTCTTGTCCTGACCTCAGGTGCTTTGGAGCAGGGGTCTCCAACCTTGGCAACTTGAAGCCTGGAGGACTCCAACTCCTTTGCTTTGCTGGCTAGGGAATTCTGGGAGTTGGAGTCCTCCAGGCTTCAAGTTGCCAAGGTTGGAGACCCCTGCTTTGGAGAATAGCTTGACTCCCTCTTCTTTGGAATATTGGAACACTGCTGTTATGTCACCCCTAGTCCTTCTTTTCATTAAACAATATATATAAATTTCATTAATGCATTTGATGAATAAATAACTGAACCCATGTTCTAGGGTTCATGCAGGACATTTCATCCTACCCCAGGCAAAGGATTGGGTTTGCATTACGCTGAGCTGCACAACCTCCCACAAAAGATTAATATTAGCTGAGTTTAGCCTATTGTGCAAAGCATTGCTAGGTCTTTCCCTGTCCTGATTAAGCCTGTAAGCCATCACAGCTATCAGGTTATGCAACAGAACAACACTGGGGGAGGGGGGGGCATATAAGGAATCTAATAGAACAGAATACAGGTAATCCTCAACTTACAACCACAATTAAGCCCAAAATTTCTGTTGCTAAATGAAACATTGTGAAGTGACTTTTGCCCCATTTTATGACTTTTCGTGCCACAGTTGTTAAGTTAATCATTACAATTATTAAGTTAGTTACGTGGTTGTTAAGTGAATCTGGCTTCCCCATTGACTTTGCTTGTAAAAGTTGATCACATGATCCCAGTACACTGCAACCATCATAAATATGAATCAGTTGCCAAGCGTTCGAATTTTGAACATGTGACTTTGGGGATACCGCAACAGTCGTAAGTGTGAAAAACAGTCTTAAGTCACTTTTTTCAATGCCATTGTAACTTTGAACAGTTACTAAATGAACTGTTGTAGGACAAGGACTATCTGTATACGTAGCTTTGGGTTGAACTGTAGAATCCTTGGTGCTCTTCACAGCCTCACTGTCACTGAGCACCAAGGAATTTCTTACCTTTTTTTCTTCCTATTGTCTTCAAGTCAAAGGCTCTGCGAGAGAGATGGCTGCTGGAAGGAGCTCCATCATCCACAGCAGAAGAGGGTGAAGCCACAAAGAAGCTGATGGAGGAGGACAACTTGAAGGCCAAGGAACTGGAAGAGAACATCCAGAGGTAATAGAAGCCTTCTCCAAACCATGTATTTGGGCTACACTTCCCAGAAGCTGTACGTTTAGCTGAAGATAGTCAGCGGTCACTACATACCTTGAGGATGGCAGCCTGGGAGAAACCGATACATATTAAGGTAGAATCTAATAGGGAAAGCTTCTAAAAACCTTTCCAAATGATGGATGTGATCAGGATGGAACTAGAGAAGTCATGGCTATCCTTGGACTAGTTTATTAACTCCTGTTTAGGGTGGGCAGACAGCCTTCATGAAGTTCCCAGACCCTTTACGTGGTCTGGCCACTATCTAGTTTAGAGGGTGCCACCAGTATTCATTAAGTGCACTTCTAAAAACTGAAATAAGAAGTTATGATTCTGCACCTTTTGTCATTCCCACTTACCCCACATAATCAGAATGCGCTCTGTCAGTAGAATATCTGATTTCTGGCAAAAACCCCATTCCAGACTACATTAATACTGGTAGCAATGGGAGAAATAAATAAACATTCAGCTATGTCTTTTGCTTAAATATACAGAAAACCTTTATGCAACAGTGGAATAGTTTACTTATTCTGGATGGGCTTCGTGTCTACGGAGGTTTTGAAGAGGCTGGACAGCTACTTCTCATTGGGGAGAAAGGGGTTAATTAGTTTTCCGGCGAAGTACAGAGCAGTGTTCCTCAAACTCAATAACTTTTAAGATCAGTGGACTTCAACTCCCAGAATTCCCCATGCTGGCTGGAGAATTCTGGGAGTTGAAGTCCACTGATCTTAAAGTTGCTGAGGTTGAGGAACACAGCATGCGCAGAGGCTCAGGGAGCGCGAAAAATGGGCCTACGGAAGTTCAGGAAGGCCGGAAAAGGCCTCTGGAGGGCCTCTGGACCCTGGCGAGGCCCTTTTTAGCCCTCCCTAAAGTCCCCCTTCTGGGGTGCAGGAAGCTGACTAGGCCATAGCCACCATGGCCACGCCCACCCAGCAACCAGGCAGAGAACCTCTTGCTAAAATTTTTGAAGTCCACCCCTGCTTGTGTCCCCTTCCGACTCCACTAAGCTTCTATGCTGTGCATTTAACTGAGCAGCCTGTTGATCCACTGAGATGAGGCAAAAGTCTAAATCTGGTCAGAGCGGTAATTTTGGCAAGATCGGGGGGGGGGGAATCTCCAGCTGGAGGGCTATTAGTGGCCCATGAGACTTTCCTGTCTAGCCCAGCAGTCTTCTCTTCCCATATCCTGCCCTCTCTCCTTGACCCACTACTTCCATGGCCTCCTTCCCTAATTGCTCAGCTGTTTCCTACTGTTTCACTAGGTACTGCAGAGCCGGGGTGGGGTGGAGTGGGGGAGACTGGAACGGAGCTGGGGACAGTTTGGAGGAAAGTGAATCATCAAGATGATGAAACTCACTTAGAAAAATGAACTGAAGAAGCATCTTGGATGAGAAGCAAAACGTCTTCAAGGAATAACAAAGAAAATTAATTGAAAAACCCCCTTTAGGGCAAACATGCCTGGATGATTGAGAATCTCCATAGCTACTTAGAAAAAGTTGAGAGGCCGCTAGAGAACTAATTAGAATACTTTAATATATGTTGAGAATATATTCCTGTATAGGTATTATGATACATAATTACAGGTAGTCCTCGACTTAACAACAGTTTGCTCAGTGACTGTTCAAAGTTACAACGGTGCTGAAAAAAGTGACTTATGACCATTTTTTCACACTTATGACGGTTGCAGCATCTCCATGGTCACGTGATTTACATTCGGATGCTTGATAACTGACTCACATGTATGATGGTTGCAGTGTCCCGGGGTCACATGATCCCCTTTTGCGACCTTCTAACAAGCAAAGTCAATAGGGAAGCCAGATTCACTTAACGTCTGTGTTACTAATTTAACAACTGCAGTGATTCACTTAACGAATATGGCAAAAGAAGTCATAAAATGGGGCAAAACTCATTTAACAAATATCTCACTTAGCAACAGAACTTTTGGGGTAAATTACAGTTGTAGATTGAGGACAACCTGTATTAGACAGCATATCCCACCAAATCTTCTGGGAACTACAGGTTGTTCTCTACTTACAATCATTCTTTTAGTGACCGAAGTTACAACCGCACTGAAAAAAAAAAGTGACTTAGAACCATTTTTCACATTTATGACCAGGCAGCATCCCTGTGGTGTACTGCTCTGCTGGTTCCCGTTCTCGGTTTATTCAGAAAGACACAACCAATTTCCCTTCTGTAAAATAGTTCTTCTTTCAGTTACAATAACCTCCTCTGCCTCCCCTCCCCCAGTTGTTGTCTTCTTTTGGCTGTATCCTAACCTCCGAATTTGGAAAGCCAAAGAGAGGGGAGAATGGCCAGGATTCCTGGCATCTGAATAATGGGCAAGAGAAACAGGGAGGGGTTGCATAAGTTGAGCCAATTCTTGCTTTCTTTAAGTCCAGCAATTACGTGGGTGTTAATTAGCAGTGACAGGGCCTAGCCCACTGCCCCTTCTTCTCCCCTCTCTCTTGTACATTCTTCACGCTCAGATCAGTTTCTCAAACTTGGCAACTTTAAGAAGTGTGGACTTCACTTAGCAACTCTGTTACTAACTGAACAACTGCAGTGATTCGCTTAACAACTGTGTCAAATAAGGTCATAAAATGGGGTGTGCATAAGAGCACCAGCATGCCTACCGTCCCTATCGTAATGTTTACTTTATTTGTATCTAATTTTTGTATTCAGTCCATGCTTATACTTATATATATATATATTACCTAATACATTCTTGACAAAATAAATAAGTAAGTAAGTAAATAAATAAATAAATAAAAATTAACTTAACCACTGCCTCGCTTAGTGACAGAAATTTTGGGCTCAGTTGTGGTCATAAGTCACAGATTACTTATGTTACCCCTCCAACCTGTTATCCCAGCATTATTTTTCTTGTAAAATCTTTCTTCCCTCCCTGGCTGGTTTTATTTAATGGTCTTTTAAGCAACTATTACCTCTGTGTGCTGCCAAGTACAATGTGTTTCAAAATTGTGTTGCAATCAGTTATACTCGTTAAGTCATGATGCATGCTACTTATGTAAGCAGGAGAGATTTTTTAAAAAAAATGCAACGTGAAATTGGCTAAAAAAGTTTCCTTAAGTCGAGTTCAACTTTTGGTGACTTTCTGAATATGTGGAGTTTTCTTTGAAGTAGCCATTTTCCACTGCCATATTCTGAGATGAATTATAAT
This sequence comes from Ahaetulla prasina, assembly GCF_028640845.1. NCBI lineage: Eukaryota > Metazoa > Chordata > Lepidosauria > Squamata > Colubridae > Ahaetulla > Ahaetulla prasina. The sequence continues at coordinate 360,566,152 of NC_080539.1, forward strand.
TTCTCAGTCTGGCCAAGATCCCAGGAAGTCCAGAATCAACACTGCTTAGATTTTGGGATTTTGAGCCTCTGTGGCTCAGACTGGTAAGACAGTCTGTTATTAACAGCAGCTGCTTGCAATTACTGCAGGTTCAAGCCCCACTAGGCCCAAGGTTGACTCAGCCTTCCATCCTTTATAAGGTAGGTAAAATAAGGACCCAGATTGTTGGGGGCAATAAGTTGACTTTGTATATAATATACAAATGGATGAAGACTATTGCTTGACATAGTGTAAGCCACCCTGAGTCTTCAGAGAAGGGCGGGATAGAAATGCAAATATATATATATTTAGATAGCCAAGCTCACCAGCTGAGATGGAAACCCACCACACTGGGTTTTCTGATAAAACTGAATAATGTCTATGGAGATTCTCAGTCATCCAGGTCATGGTTGTCCCAAAGGTGCTTTTTCAAGAGGCAACTGGACTTTCTGGTTTGTCTTTGAAGATGTTCCGCTTCTCATCCAAGAAGCTAAGCTGAAGAAGCTTCTTGGATGAGAAGCAAAACATCTTCAAAGAAAAATTGAAGAAGCACCTTTGGGACTGATAAAACTGAGTTGTGAAACTGAGTAGAGAATGGCTGAAGCATCAAGGGTGTGACAGGAAAGGCAGGGAACATTTAATCTCTGATGCCTCCAAAAGTGAGCAGAAATAAAATAGAGTTCTTTTTAAAAATAGCCTGTGTGTAATGTACAGAAACAAAAAAAAAAAGTGACTTAAACCTTTGCATATTTTCAGAAAAAAAAACCGAGCTAAAAACTCAGGTGCATGAAAACATACAATTGTAGTGTAATTGTTAGTGATAGGTGGTCCGTCCAGAGTTACTAACTGGGCACTCATATTATAAATACTTGATATTGTGCTACACAATTTATCATGTGCCTACTGGCTAAGAGATTGCATTTTGATAACTTCTATCAGTGTAGATTCTGCTCAAGTCTCTTTAGAAAGCTTCTCTTAGTGCAAATACTGATATCTATTCAATGCCCATTGAAAGTTTCGGAATTTTTCATTCAAACAGGCATATCACTTGATCTAATCATGTACGTTGATTGGCATGTTGGATAATATCTGGGATTAAACATTGACTTATCTGCAAAACTTTCTTAGAAGACTTAACAACCAAAATTACATCGCTAAGTTCTTGCAAAAGATGAAAAACAGGATTTCTGGCATCTCAACTGCTCTCTTTGGCAGGAGGCTGAGATGTAAAGTGACATTAATGAATTTTGCATTTCTCATCTTATTTATTTTATTGTGCTTCAATTTTGCCAATGTGGTCCATAGGGATGTATTAGCATCAGATATAAAACCAAATAGGAAGTCAATCCTAGACAACAGGCAAAATAAACAAACTAAAACATACCAAAATAAAAAGCCCTCTAATCTTAAAGTAGAATGTAATCACATGTAGCTTAGCAACAGTCCACATCTGCACTTTCCAAAAACTCGCCCCTAGTTTAGATCAGCCTTCTTTCCAAAATGACAACTCCCTTGATTTTTACCCAATAGTTATGCTGGCTAAGAACAGCTGATATGGGCAGGCAAACCTTGTTTTTCTTAAATCCATTGATTCGGCCGGATTATTTTTGCTGTTGAGGAAACTTTGGTGCCACACAGAATGAGTATTTGTGCTGGTGTCACTACTCAGGAATTAAAATCAGTGAAGTTGGAACAGGAATGGAAGAATTTAGGCAGGGGTGAAACCCAGCAGGTTCTGACAGATTCTGGAGAACCGGTAGTGGAAATTTTAAGTAGTTCAGAGAACCGGCAAATACCACCTCTGGCTGGTCCCAGAGTGGGGTGGGAATCAGGGGTGGGTTCTACTTAGCTCCGCTACCGGTTCACAACGGGAGCGCACGCGCTTCTGCACCTGCGCAGATCGTTCATGATGACATCCGGGTGGGTGGGCGGAGCATCCTGCCGCCGTTACTACTGGTTCACAAGAACCAGACAGAACCAGGAGCAACCCACCACCGGTGGGAATGGAGATTTTGCAATATCCTTTCCCCAGGACTGGGGTGGAAATGGAGATTGGCAGTATCCTTCCCCTGCCATGCCCAATAAGCCACGCCCACCAAGCCACACCATGCCCATCAAGCCATGCCCACAGAACCGGTAGTAAAAAAAATTTGAATTTCAACACTGAATTTAGGCAAAGGCCAGGCTATCAAATTATTATTTGCTTGAGGCTTCTGATTTAATTCCTTATTCCTGGAAACAATTTAGGTGGCATACTCCAAATTTGCAGACCCCTCATATCCTGGACATAAACTGTTTCAACTCCTACCCTCAAAACGACGCTATAGAGCACTGCACACCAGAACAACTAGACACAAGAACAGTTTTTCCCCGAAGGCCATCACTCTGCTAAACAAATAATTCCCTCAACACTGTCAGACTATTTACTAAATCTGCACTACTATTAATCTTCTCATCACTCCTCATCACCCATCTCCTTCTACTTATGACTGTATGACTATAACTTTGTTGCTGGTAATCCTTATGATTTATATTGATATATTGACCATCATTTGTGTTGTAAATGTTGTACCTTGATGAACGTATCTTTTCTTTTATGTACACTGAGAGCATATGCACCAAGACAAATTCCTTGTGTGTCCAATCACACTTGGCCAATAAAAAATTCTATTCTATTCTATTCTATTCAAATCTAGTACTCGGGCGAGAAGTTGAATTATTAGAGCTAAATGGTGTCTCTAAAAAAGAACTGCAACTTAGGATACAACAAGGGTGTCAAACTGGCGGCCTGCAGGCCGGATACATCACACGTAGTCCACGCCCACCCCAGCCCCGCAAATGGAAAAATGTAATGAAATGTCACGTGACAGCAACGTGACGCGGTGAGTTTGACACCCGTGGGTTACAATATAGTATGTTGAGTTAATTTATTTTTTATTTTTTATTTTTTGCATTTATATCCCGCCCTTCTCCGAAGACTCAGGGCGGCTTACACTATGTCAAGCAATAGTCTTCATCCATTTGTATATTATATACAAAGTCAACTTATTGCCCCCAACAATCTGGGTCCTCATTTTACCTACCTTATAAAGGATGGAAGGCTGAGTCAACCTTGGGCCTGGTGGGACTTGAACCTGCAGTAATTGCAAGCAGCTGCTGTTAATAACAGACTGCATTAGTCTGTTGAGCCACCAGAGGCCCAAATTTGGGAACCGATAGTTTATTTAGGAGGCTCAGATAGTTTATTTAGGAGGCTCAGGCAAGTCAGTTTTTTAATCACGAAGAAAGAAAGTGATATCACATGATGCGCACGTCTGCGTGGCAAAATAGGATACCTTCTTCCGGAATTAGTATTCCAGTTCTGCAGGCTTTAAACTAGGGGTCTCCAACCTTAGTAACTTTAAGCCTGGAGGACTTCAACTCCCAGAATCCCCCAGCCAGCAAAGCTGGCTGGGGAATTCTGGGAGTTGAAGTCCTCCAGGCTTAAAGTTGCCAAGGTTGGCGACTCCTGCTTTAAACAATGTTTGACAATTCATGTCTCTTTCTGGTCTAGGTTGGAGAAAGAATTGGAACAACTGGAAAATGGCATCTCAGCATCTTCTACCAAAGAGAACATGGCTGAGGAAACAACCAGAGTGGTGGTCAAGGAAGAGAAGCTACCCCACACGCCGAAGGTCAGAATCCGCTGCCTTCTCTCCTCGCGGTCTCCACACAGGGTTGTTGTGAGGATGGAATGAAAGACCCTCCCTGCCGCGTCCGTATGGGCACCTTAGTTCACTGAAGAGAGCTTAGTGGGTAATTCTGATTGCTAGGTGCAAGCCAGGCTCCAGTTTTAACCAAAGCTGGAATCCAACTTCTCCTTTTGGTTTGGTTCATGGATACGGGATTTGCTTTAACCCCCTTGTGCAATGCCATCCAAAGAGAGCTGACTCGGTTCTCACGTTTCTGAAAGGTGTTATAAAAAATTCAGGAAGCTGATGGCTATGTAATAGGGAAGCTTTTAAAAGCGTTTGCATGTACCCAGAATGCTACGCATGCAGCTTTGACTCACAGCCAAGATAAATGTGCAAAGAAACATCTCTTTTCTTGTTCTATTTTGGTAACCTACCTATGTCTCTTCTTCCCACAGACTCCTCTAGGCTCAGCCAAAGGTAGGTGCCAACACAGATTGCACCTGCTGCCTTTTTAAAGAAAAATGTCTTGAATTTGGATTTCAGAAATAGTAACTAGAAGCTCAGGGTTGTCTGCAGAGGGCAGGCACAATATACATAAAATGGGGACAGTGCTTCAATTGTGAGCTTATGATATTTCACTTATTTGAGCCCTTTACCCCACATAGATGCCTCTATATAAGAGCTGCCTTTTCTTGCCCTACGCAAGAAATTGTGCAGGAATCAATCAGGGATTCACCTCTTTTTAAAATACTCCATCATCTCCACCATCACCATCACCATCATCATGGCTACCCAAAATAGAAATGTATGTAACGTTGGGGAAGGAAGGCAGATGTTGTTGGGGAAGCACCAGGTGCAGAAGAAAAATATACAGGGGGTCCTCGACTTACAACAATTTGTTTAGTGTCTCAGTAGTGAAAAAAATGATTTATGACCATTTTTCACACTTACGACCATTGCAGCATTCTCATGGTCACGTGATCAAAAATTTGGATGCTTTGTAATTGGTCCGTGGTAGTTGCAGTGTCTTGGGGGGTCATGTGATCATCTTTTGCGACCTTTTGACAAGCAAACTCAGCGGAGAAGCCAGATTCACTTAACAACTCTGTTACTCACTTAAACAACTGCAATGATTCACTTAACAACTGTGGCAAGAAAGGTCCTACAATGGGGCAAAGCTCGCTTAACAAATATCTCACTTAACGGCCAAAATTTTGGGGCTCGGTTGTGGTCGTAAGTCGAGGACTGCTTGTATTAAGTCCAGAGAGGTGGAAAAGTGTCAAAAAGGGATTCAGATTTTCCCCCAAACTTTGAGTCCTTGTAGTATGAACAGAAGGAAAGAGGAGACAAGGGCAGACTTTCAAGATTCTATTACTAAGGGCAGTAATAGCTCAGGCTGTTAGAAGCCTGTTATTAGAACACAGCAGCCTGCAATTACTGCAGGTTCAAGCCCAGCCTGAGGTTGACTCAGCCTTCCATCCTTTATAAGGTAGGTAAAATGAGGACCCAGATTGTTGGGGGGGCAATAAGTTGACTTTGTAAATATACAAATAGAATGAGACTATTGCCTTATACACTGTAAGCCGCCCTGAGTCTTCGGAGAAGGGCGGGATATAAATGTAAATAAAAATAAAAAACAAAAACAAAAACTATTATTATAGCCTTTCTCAAGGAAGTAGAGTTCTAATCTTCCTGTGGAGTCTGCTTCCTGATCTTGAAGGGTTGACACCCAACCAGATCTTAGGGCTGAAACCTAGCTGGAAGAGTACAGCTTTTAAGTTGCTTCTGAAAAGCAAATAAAAGTGGCCTTCCATACTTCTGTTGAAAGATGTCCCATAAAGTTTGAGTCGCTTGCAAGATCATCTGTTGTCTATCCATACCTCCTGTATCTTGTGAGGTTGGGGGAGCCTCAAGAGGTCCTCTCTAAACCAGGGGCCTCCAACCTTGGCAACTTTAAGACTTGCGGACTTCAACTCCCAGAATTCTGGGAGTTGAAGTCCGCAAGTCTTAAAGTTGCCAAGGTTGGAGACCCCTGCTCTAAACAATGGTGTTAGATGGGCAAGTTCTGTTTCAACAGAGTGTTGCTTGATATAAAACTCAGTCCTACATATTCCACCCAGTTGGTACAGAACTGGCATCTCAGGATCCCTTCAATAGAACAAGACTATTTATTGGGAGCCAGACTTTTCCTGAACAAGGTCTCTTCTGGAGATCTATGTGGCTCCCACCTCGATGGCGTTCTGGAGAGCTTTGAACAAAAGGCTGTTCTCCCAGGCCTTGGGGTAGGATGAGGTGGGTGGGACCCCTTGTTGGATGAGCTTTTGAACATGTTCTGCATTGAGTCATCCAATACCCTATTGGTTATTTAATATTGTAGGGCTCATTTAATAATATGAGCCACAGTGGCACAGTGGTTAGAACGCAGTACTGCAGGCTACTTCTGCTGACTGCCAGCTGGCTGCAATTTGGCAGTTTGAATCTCACCAGTCAGAGTTGACTTAGCCTTCCATCCTTCCAAGGGGGTTAAAATGAGCACCCAGATTGTTGGGGGAAATTATGCTGACTCTGTGAACCGCTTAGAGGGGGCTGCAAAGCACTGTGAAGCACTATATAAGTCTAAGTGCTATTGCTATGCTATTGTGTTTTTAATTTGTTTGTTTGTTTGGCGTTGCCCAGAGCCACCCAGAATTGTTTAGAACCAGGCTAAATAAATAAATGGCTTTAAAAGTAAGAAGCTGCACTTTGAACTGGGCCTGAAATAAATTCTTCTGGTTCCAAACTGGATCCATGCTGCACCAACACGGCAATAACTAATTAATCCGAACAATTTTATATGGCCATCTATGACATGACAGTGACTCTGGGCTGTGCATAGGAGATTAAAACCACAAAGCATAATACATATCATCATCCCCATCATTCTCATTATTGTCATCATCATCCCCAAACATTTCAATTCATACAAACCAAAACAAACAAAAATCCCTATATTTTGCAACACTGTAGGTTCCAGTTCCTTTCCAAAGGCAGCCCCAGATAGGGCATGTTGCAGCAGTCTAAACAGGGGTGCTGAAAATGGTTTCTAATTTTAAAATGTTGCCTCAATCCAGGAGTGAAATGCTACCGGTTCGCTCCAGTTCAGGTAAAGTGATACAAACTACCAATTCGGGTGAACTGCTAGTAAAAAAAAACAATACCAGTTCGGGCAAACCGGTAGTTAACTACCAGTTCAGGTGAACCGGCAATTTAAAAAGCTACCGGTTAGGGCGAACCAGTAGCAGTAGTTTTAAAAAGCTACTGGTTCCTCCGAACCGGTATTTCCAACGATCAGCCATGGTTCGGGGTTTAGCTTTGCTAGAAAGCAGGAAATCCTGCTTTCTAGCAAAGCTAAATCACACACCACAGCTGATCCTCCCCCTCGCTTCTACTTACCTTGTTAAACCTCCTTTTGGTGCACACTGCAGATGTGTGTGGAGCGTGCATACAGCGCACATGCACGGCCAGCAAACTGGTAGCAAACCGGTTCAGATTTCACCACTGCCTCAATCCCTTCCCTTTCTTATGGAGGGTGTTTGACTATGACTGCCCTTCTCAAATTAAATGACCTGCTGATGAAATGATGTTCATATACTGTAACATGTTAGGTTATAGTATGGTTGGGTAGTTTGTAATTTGGCATGTAACTTGATTCCAGGCAATTGGGTTGGTGTACGGATAAGCCTCTACTTGCGATCACAATAGAGCTTGGAATTTTGGTTGTAAGTCATTGAGGTCATAACTCAAGGCACCACATGACCGAACTTGATTTTATGACCATTTTGATCACGTAAGGGCTGGGGAATTCTGGGAATTGAAGTCTTAAAGTTGCTGAGGTTAAGGAACATCGATTTAGAATTTTCCAGAAGCCAAAGCTTTGAATGATAAGAAACATTGAAGCTTTTGCCAATACAGAGAGCAGAGAAGCACAGGCAGTCCTCGACTTACGACCACAATTGAGCCCCAAACTTCTGTTACTAAGTGAGACATTTGTTCAGTGAATTTTGCCTCTTTTTACGGCCTATCTTGCCACAGTTAAGTGAATCATGACAATTATTAAATTAGTCACAGGGTAGTTAAGTGAATCTGGCTTCCCCGTTGTCATTGCTTGTCAGAAGATCTCAGAAGTGGATGACATGACCCAGGGATGCTGCAACTGTCATAAATATGAGTCGTAAGTTACGTTTTTCAGGATCGTTGTAATTTTGAATGGTCACTAAATGTACTCACGGGACCGCCTGCTGCTACCTCATGCCTCCCACCAACCCGTACGCTCACACAGAGAGGGTCTTCTCAGGGTGCCGTCCGCCAAACAATGTCGGCTGGCGGCCCCCAGGGGTAGGGCCTTCTCTGTGGGAGCTCCTACGCTCTGGAACGAACTTCCCCCTGGATTGCGTCAATTGCCTGATCTTCGGACCTTTCGCCGTGAGCTGAAAACGTATCTATTTATTCAAGCGGGACTGGCTTAATATTTTTAAATATTTTTAAATATTTTAACCGGGGTTTTATTATTTTAGGGTTTGTAATTTTAAATTTTAAATCTTTTAATTGGCCATTTTTCTAATATGCTCGGTTTTAAATTGTTGTTTTAATTGTATATATATATTTTTTATGTTTTTTATCTTTTGGCTGTACACCGCCCTGAGTCCCTTGGGAGAAGGGCGGTATAAAAATTTAATAAATAATAATAATAATAACTGTCGTAAGTGGAGGACTACCTGTAACAATTCACCCACCTTAATTGTATTTGATTGTGATTCTAATAATTCCCAGCAGCAATTCTACTGGCTTGTTAACTGGGAATTATGGCTGTCATAATTTGAGACACTTGGAGATCACTGGAATGGGGACACTGGGAAAAACAATAAATCCCAGAATGGCACTTTTAATTGGAACAAAACTTTAAGAGGTTCAGGGTACTTAATGTTTGCTTTATTCATTAATTAATTAAAGTTATATGTTTGGTTTATTGATTTATTAATTAAAGTTATATATCTCCTGACTACAATAACAGAGTGGCTGTGGATGCCGGCACCCCGGTACAATCAGCTGCAGCCGCGGCTGACTGTTGGGGGCGAATCATTGGCCCCAGTGGAAAGGGTGCGCAACTTGGGCGTCCTTCTGGATGGACGGTTGTCTTTCGAAGATCATTTGACGACCGTCGCCAGGAGGGCTTTTTACCAGGTTCGCCTGGTTCGCCAGTTGCGCCCCTTCCTCGACCGGGATGCCTTATGCACGGTCACTCATGCTCTGGTTACCTCTCGCTTGGACTACTGTAACGCTCTCTACATGGGGCTCCCCTTGAAGAGTACCCGGAGGCTCCAGTTGGTTCAGAACGCAGCTGCGCGGGTGATAGTGGGAGCCACACGTTGCTCCCATGTAACACCACTCCTGCGCAGTCTGCACTGGCTACCTGTGGTCTTTCGGGTACGCTTCAAGGTGTTGGTGACTACCTTTAAAGCGCTCCATGGCTTAGGGCCAGGGTACTTACGGGACCGCCTGCTGTTACCGAATGCCTCCCACCGACCTGTACGCTCGCACAGAGAGGGACTCCTTAGGGTGCCGTCCGCCAAGCAATGTCGGCTGGCAGCCCCCAGGGGGAGGGCCTTCTCTGTGGGGGCTCCCACCCTTTGGAACGAACTTCCCCCTGGACTTCGGCAACTGTCGGACCTTCGGACTTTCCGCCGAGAACTGAAGACCTATTTGTTTGTTCGCGCAGGATTGGCATAGGATTTTAATAGGATTTTAATTAGTTTCAATGTTTTAACATTTTAAAATTTGGGTTTATTTTAAATGTTTTAATTCGGCCATCTGTAAAATAAGTTTTTTAAATTATGGTTTTATGTGTACCCTGTTGTTGTTTTTATCATGGCTGTAAACCGCCCTGAGTCCTTCGGGAGAAGGGCGGTATAAAAATTTAATAAATAAATAAATAAAAATAACTGGGCACTTGGCAGTAAAAAATAATAATAAGGAAAACAATGAAAAAAAATAGAATAACAGACAAGAATAAAAGGTGGCAAGAAGAACAAAACTAAACCCTGGCAAGTAGCTGTGGGTTTGGGGTTCGTTGGCTCAGGGAGAATTGCCATCTTTGGTCTTGGATAGGGTGGCATTACCCCAAACAGACCCTGTGCATAATCTGGGGGTTCTCCTGGACTCACAACTCCTGCTCAAAGAGTTGCGCAGTTGTGAGCCAGTTACGTTCTTTCCTGGACCAACAATCCCTACTCACAGTCACTCATGCCCTAATCACTTCCCGTCTTGACTATTGCCACACGCTCTACATGGGGCTGCCCTTGAAGAGCATCCAGAAGCTCCAGCTGGTGCAAAATGCAGCGGCCCGCATGGATTTGTGCAGACTCCTGTGTGCACAAAACTATGCGGGAGCTACATTGGCTGCCGATTTGCTTCCGGGTGCAATTCAAGATACTGGTTGTCACCTTTAAAGCCCTTCATGGCTTGAGGCCAGGTTATCTGAGCAACCGTCTCTTGCTGATCACATCTACCTGACCCGTCAGAGCAGGAAGGCAGGGAATGCTGCGGGTCCCATCCCCAAGGGAGATACACCCGGTGGGACCCAGAAGAAGGGCCTTCTCTGTGGTGGCTCCCTCTCTCTGGAACATCATAGAACGGTCCCCTACTCTAATACTCTTCTGGAAGGCACTGAAGACCTGGTTCTGCCAGTGGGCCTGGGGAACCCAGAGCGGGATGGAGCCCATTAAAATGGCTCGTATGATTTGCTGTCACTGGGGCGGGACGTGAGGGGTGATTTTATTATATTATACTATATTAATGTATTTGTTTCTTTTTATTAGTTTTATTGTTTTATATGTGGTTTTATATTCTGTAAGCTGCCTTGAGTCACCATGGCGAATAGGCGGCAATATAAATTCAATAAATAAATAAATAAAAACAAGGCAGGAACAGAAACGAAACAAACTCACACAATCCAAAGGGGACTTCAATCCCCTTCATCAAATGCCTGAGCAAAAAGCCAGGGCTTTAGCATGCTGTGTGATCTCAGTCTTTGTAAAACATCGGTTTATGGTTTGCATAATGTGCAAACCCAACTAAATTGTGGCTCATAATTGAATGATCCATGACTTAGTGCAGGGGTTTCCAAACTTAGAAACTTTAAGACTGGTGGACTTCAACTCCCAGAATTCCTCAGCCAGCCAGTTCTGGGAGTTGAAGTCCACCAGTCTTAAAAGTTGCCAAGTTGGGAATCTCCTATCTTAGTGCAAAGAATGAGCTCTCCTACACATCATTCATTCATTCATTCATTTATTTTTGTTTATTTATTAAATTTATATGCCATCCTCTCCCTCTGAAAAGTTATTCTGGGCCATCTTCATAGTTGCCCAGTCCTGATTTGTTAAGGATGCCAAAAAGAATGAAATGGACATTACCACCTCCTCCTTCCCACCAAATTTCTCAGAAAAATCTAAACCTCAGGATCATGAGGAAGATAAAATGAGGGAGAAGGAACAATTATGCCCGTTAATGTTCTCTCCCTGGAGAAGATGGGACATAAATAAAAGCAATAAACTTTTATTTGGGGGGAAAGAAAAGGTGGCTAGGAGAGGGGGCAGAGGCAGAAAGAGATCTGGGGAAGATGACTGTGTTTGACCTTTCAAGTTTTGATTTCCCTTTTTTCCCTCCTTCCTGAAGCAGACAACAAAATCTCCAACAGTCCCATAAAAGTGGTGGAAGGCAAGGGCAGCGGCTTGATGAAAGCAGGTACGTTTAGTCCTGATGTCTTGGCTCAGACCTGGGGACTTCTTCGGGTCTCACTGCCCACGCACACCCCGGCCACTCTGGGCTGGCCCTAACCGCATGCTGCTTTGCCTGCTTTCGCCACGAAGGAACTTACGAATCTCTGCCTTAAGGCTTTGGTACTTTGTTCCTTCCCAAAGCCAGAGAAATGGACTCACCCTTTCTGCATTTACGCTGCTTGATGCTTGCCTCTATCTATCTATCTATCTTTGTCTATAGCAAGAGATAGATAGATAGATAGATAGATAGATAGATAGATAGATAGATAGATAGATAGATAGATAGATAGATAGATAGATAGATGTCCTTTCTGTAATCTGGTACCATATTTGAATACAGCATTCAAAATGGAACTGACCAGGGCAGAACAAATACATCCCATAACATATATCTTACAAATCATAAATATAATATATTTAATAATAATTGTAAACTAATCATTTAAAGAAGGAGCTCCTTAAATGTAAATAACCGTTATAAATAACCTACTTTGCTATGAAAAATTTATCCCAGGAGAGAATGATTTTTCAAGGAGATGAACGTTCGGACGTTGTCCGAACTAATGTAGTTCTTCCTGCCCCTCCAGGGCTTCTCTTACCTCTTTTCCATGTCCTCATGCTGCAAACAGGGACAAGTTCTATCACAAAACCATCCAAGTTCATCTAGTCCAACCGTTCACAGTAGGCAGGAATATCAGTTAAATCATCCATGTCTGGTGACTCTCCAGACCCTTCCAGAACTAGAAAGAGAAACAATTCCAGAGATGGAGAGATCCATACATGGACTTCCACTGTTGTGCACCGTAGATTTTATTGTCAGGAAGATTTTTCCTTATCAGGGCCTGATTAGCCTTTAAAAAAAAAAGATGCTTTTGGAATGGTAAGTGAATCTATCTGCAGTCATTAAATAGCTTGCTCGCAGCCTCTTCATGGGGATGTGGCTGTGAAGACCAAAGAATCCTTGAGTGTTGACCTCACAAAGTGCCAAGAGTCCTTGAGTGTCGACCTCGCGGGATAAACAGATAGGAAACACAACCAGATGAGCTAATTATGCTTTATCGTAAAGTTGCATGGACAGTGGCTAGGACATTGAGTTTGTCAATCAGAAAGGTCGGCAGTTCGGTGATTCGAATCCCTAGTATTGGTCTCCTGGGTGAGCAGGGGGTTGGACTAAATGACCTCCATGGTTCCTTCCAACTTTTCTGTTACTGTTACTGAATCTTGCAAGTCTAAAAATACAATCTTCTCCCTTGTCAACTCTGCAGCACCACAAGGATTTCTTTCGAGCCTCTTCCCCTGCCCACTGTCCAGTTGTGGGCTACACTTTCTCTTATCTAGCTATTCCCCTGGAAGTGTTCCTTACCCAGTATCCCAAGATCTTTCCCAGGGCCTCTGTGGCTCAGACTGGTAAGACAGTCTGTTATTAACACAGCTGCCTGCAATTACTGCAAGTTCTAGTCCCACCAGGCCCAAGGTTGACTCAGCCTTCCATCCTTTATAAGGTAGGTAAAATGAGGACCCAGATTGTTGGGGGCAATAAGTTGACTTTGTATATAATATACAAATGGATGAAGACTATTGCTTGACACAATGTAAGCCGCCCTGAGTCTTCAGAGAAGGGCGGGATATAAATGCAAATAAAAAAACAAACGAACAAACATACCATCATAGTGAGCTACCAGAAAATTGTAATGGCGTAAAAGTTGCTGCTGTGGTAACGATCCCTATCCTTGCACTCTTGATCCTGGCAAATGGTGCTGTCTCTATTTACAATGTACAACTCACATTAAGAACAGGGATTGGTGGATTTCCCAGTTTTGTTTTTCGGCCAGCCTTCCAAAGATCACCAGCTAGTGGGGAGCCAAACACCCATCACTCTCCTTAATATATATTGGGGTGGGAGGTTAAAAGTTTTGACAGAAGATTAGCACAGGTTCCTGCTGAAAGGAATTGTGTAGAACACTTCCACCCAACTAAAGCTGATTGTTACGCTCCTTCTGCACACAGGTATAGTGCTGTTCTAGAATTGCACTAAATCTATTGAAAAGAGGAGACCAAATTTTCAGGCATAGGGAGAACTGAATTATGAGGCACCATAGACAGTGTGGGTTTTCTTTCTACTTCATATATAGACCGCCCACCATCTCCAGTCAGCTGGTGTTCAGGTTGATCCAGGCAGGGGTGGGCTTAAATTTTTTTAGCAAGGGGTTCTCTGCCCGGTTGCTGGGTAGGCATGGCCATGGTGGGCATGGCCTAGTCGGCTCCTGCAGTATGGCCAGGGGGGACGTTTTTGCCCTATCTGGGCTCCGGAGGCTTTCCTCGAGCCTCTGGGAGGGCAAAAACGGCCTCCCCAGGCTCCAGAGGCTCTCTAGAGGCGGGAAACAGGCCCAAACTTCCATTAGGCCCATTTTTTGCCCTCCCCCAGCCTCCACGCGTGCCCTGCACTTACCTGCATCCTAAAACAGGCCATGTGGGAGGAGAGGGGCAGGGTGAGGCCAGCCAGGAGTGGGATTTGGGGGTTCTCTGAACTGCACAGAATCTTAGCTAGAGGTTCTCCTGAACCCCTGCAAACCCCCAGCAGCCCCACCCCTGGATCCAGGCCTCTGAGTCAGGAATCAGTTCAAAGATCTGGTGGGTACCGGAGAAGAGGCTCAGTTAAAAGAATCAGACTCTGAGAGTAGAACAGTCCTGGAGGACCATGCTCTGATCCCCAAGAGAGGGAAAGGTACCTACATCAGCCTAAAATTACCAATAGGTGATTCCATTCCTAGGAGACACCTGACTGCAAGACTGATCAAATGGTTGGTGAAGTGCATCAGATGATACTCATGGCAAAACGATCCATTTCCCCCCATTTAAAGCAATTTTAATGCCAGAACAGCTAAAGACAACCTTATGAGTTTCCATAAAGTTTTAAAAGTTGGTTCCCAGATCTTCCGACAATCAATTTCCGTCCCCTCAGTCCAACCAAACGATTTTTGTGCCAGTTTTATACAGAGAGATGATCCCACTTTATTTAAGTCTTCCATCTGAGGCTGAGATGGGGCTGAAACAGTTACCCGACCTCTTTTTAAATTATTTTTTAAGTTAACATTCTCATAATCTAAAACAGGGGTCTCCAACTTTGGCAACTTTAAGCCTGGCAGACTTCAACTCCTAGAATTCCCCAAAACTGGCTGGGGAATTCTGGGAGTTGAAGTCCGCCAGGCTTAAAGTTGTCAAGGTTGGAGACCCCAATCTAAAATATAAATGAAAATGAAGATAATAGGGAAATGGCAAAGGGAAAAAGGGGAAGGAGAAGTGTAGGATAAAGGGCAAAGTTGGGGGGGGGGGAAGCATTGACTTCCAACTTTTTTCAGCAGAGTAAAACACAAACTAAAATTAAGGCTTCCATCTTTTACTTTTACATGAAGCACCTAGCAAATACTAGCCATTTCTATAGCACCAAAGTAATGTAATCAGCAAATCCCAAAATCAAGACTACATTTTCATTTTCATTTACCTGTCAATGACTACTTCAGCTTCAACCACAACAACACATGAGTACACAATAGATACGAACTCATAGTAAACCGCTCCAAACTCGATTACAGAAAATATGACTTCAGCAACAGAGTGGTCAATGCCTGGGATGCACTACCTGACTCTGTGGTTTCTTCCCTAAACCCACAAAACTTTAACCTTAGACTGTCTACGGTTGACCTCATCCCATTCCTAAGAAGTCTTTAAGGGACGTGCATAAGCACATCAAGGTGCCTACCGTCCAGTGGTGGGATTCAAGTAATTTAACAACCAGTTCTCTGCCATAATGATTTCTTGCAACAACCAGTTTGCCAAACTGCTCAGAAAGTTAACAACCAGTTCTCCCGAAGTGGTGCGAACTGGCTGAATCCCACTACTGCTACCGTCCCTGTCCTAATCTTCCCTTTATTCATTTCATGTATTCAAATCATGTTTATACTTATATCTGTTACACATGTTTGACAAATAAATAAATAATATATATATATATATATATATATATATACAGCTGTCCATCTCACAAAAGTGATTCTGGGCTGTGTTCTATCCTATCCTACTGTGCCCTACTCCACAGTTGTTTGATAGTTGAGATGGACAGCATATCAATTTAGTAAAATACATAAGTCCTATATGCCTAAAGCTCAGGATTAAGGTCATGTTTTATCATCTATTTACAACTTCACCCCCTGAAAAGCTATTCTGGATGCATTTAAAAGGCCAAATTTGGTGTTCCTTTTTGCACTTGGTTGGCCTGGATTTTTGCCTTGATAACAGCCCGGAATGACATGTTCTCCATTTGCACAAGGTCAAAGGAAGAATGGCCAGGAGGTTGAGGGGAAAAAACAAACCCAGTCACCATAGAGCTGCCCTGGATCTGCCCTTGATAAATGTTGTTTTAACTAAGGCATGTCACCCATTAGCTGCATCATAGCTATCCTGAACTGGAAAACCTCTGAGGGAGCTGTACAGTTTGATCGGTTTTGTGCTCGGGGCTCAAAGGCAGCTTCGATCATGGTGATGAATTTGTTTCCTTTCTGCTCTATTGGGTGGCCGGCTCTAATAGGACATTTTAATCAATAGGAACAGGCAGGGAGAGGGCTGCAGCCTTAGAAGTCCACCTTTCTCACAATTTCCAGGCAAATGTAATATGCATTTATTTATTACTCTGTTACATCTATGTCTTGTTTTTCCTAAGGAAATCAAGTCAAAGTATATAATGTTCTCTCATCCCATTTTTCCCTTACACAACACCCCTGTGAGGTAGGCTGTGATGACCGGTTCAAAGTCTCTCATAAGCTTCTGAGCTGAGGAGGGGTAGAATCTGGGTCTCTGTTGCCAATCCACTTAATCACTAGGCTACACAGTCCTAGCTCTTTTCTCCCAGAAAATTATTTTATTTTATAAATTATTGTAGCTAGTTCCTTATGTTGCAAAAGTTCATACTCTATCACAGTTTTAGGAGAAACCGCATTTAGAAATGTGTGGTTTGAGATAAACCACGCATTTACATTTAAGTTTGGAAATTATAGTGTATTTAAATACCGTGTTTCCCTCAAAATAAGACATCCCCTGATAATAAGCTCAATTGGGCTTTTGAGCGCATGGCAATAAGGCCAAGCGCTTATTTCAGGGTTCAAAAAAATATAAGTCGGGGTCTTATTTTCGGGAAAACATGGTATGCATTTCAACAAGCAGGACTGATGGAACTGGAAAACTCTGAGCCATCCTGAATTAAAACTCTGAAAATATGCTGAGAAAGCAATTTGTTTTTAAAAGAGTTCTGGGCCACGTATGGCCAAATTTTATGTGCTTTCAGGAACAATTGTCAACTGGAATGAACCCAAATTCGGTGACACCTTTCCTTAATCAGGCAGGCTGCATACATGTAGAACTACATCTTGCATCCTAGCTAATCACTGTGGTACTTTAGCTGGAAAATACAGACTTTGTAATCCAACACATCTAAGGGCGCCAGACTGAGAATAATTTAGCACTTAAATTTCAATCCATTGTTTAATCTAAGTCTCACTCGCCACTTGATGCTTTGCATTTTTGTTTCTAAGTAATTAACAAGCCAAAATAGTATGTAGTTGCATTTCAGTTGAGCACACACAAACATCATGTTGTTTGTGTTTTTGACATCTCACTGTCCTGACTCAGAACTCCTTTGCTGAAAGTACGCAGGCCTTTTGCCAAAAAAATAGTTTAACAGCTGTTTCATGTTCCTTCCTGACCTGAGATCATGGACAGCCTGCAAACACAATCATATATTTATTTTTCTGCCTGTGGAACAGTGACAAAGTATATTATCTCTGTCAGAATAAGCAAATGAACTTTGGGCTGGTGTTACGTTCAAATGGTGGCTGCAGGTTTGCTGAGTGATGAGGGACAACGCATTCTTATCTACCTTGGCTGGTTCAGCCCTTTCTCTGCACATCTGCTTTGCCGTGCTTCCTATCTTTTCACTCCAACTTCCGATCATGTCTTTCTCTCCCACTGACAAAGAAGCTAACCCGGCTTTTCATCCGAATTCCTGTCTGCTTTGATGCTCAGTTCAGAATCCTTTGCTTTTGGTTTTGGTTTTACTCATCATTCTTCTCTGCTTGGGAAACTTGCTGTGCTTAATCTTATAACTTTAAAAAGCCGAATTTGGCTAATCCCAAAAAGCTAAACAAGGTTCTTGGATAGGAGACCCCTAGGAAAATCCAGGCCAGGTGTTTAAAATGAGAAGTTAAAAAAAAAAACATCCTGGAAGAAAGAAATGATAAAACATCTTTATCTTATGCCTGGCTAGGTGGCTCAGTGGCTAAGATGCTGAGCTTGTAGATCAGAAAGGTCGGCAGTTCGGCGGTTTGAATCCCTAGTATATGTTTCCTACATGAGCAGGGGGTTGGGCTAGATGACCTCTAAGGTCCCTTCCAACTCTGTTACTATTATTATATTTTTATTAAATTTTATTTATTTATTAAATGTTTATGCTGCCCACCTCCCTTGTGAGGTGCGGAGGAAATGTCCAGGAAGCCACCAAAGTTGACTTTAGCTGAAAGGAAATCTTATTTAAAAAAAAAAAAAAAGATTGCTAATGCTCATACTTACTACTCCATCACAAACAAATCATCTTTCTTTGAGGCACGGTGGTGCAGTGGTTAAAGTGCAGTACTGCAGGCTACTTCTGACTGCCGGCTGCCTGCAATTTGGCAGTTCAAATCTCACCAGGCCCAAGGTTGACTCAGCCTTCCATCCTTCCGAGGTGGGTAAAATGAGGACCCCAATTGTTGGGGGCAATATGCTGACTCTGCAAACCGCTGTAGAGAGGCCTGTAAAGCACTGTGGAGCAGTATATAAGTCTAAGTGCTCTTGCTCTTGCTTTTCTCCTTCTTTTCTCCGTTCTCCTGCATATGCACCACAGCATTTATGCAGGGCCATTCTATGTTGAACAACTCTTAAATTCATCTTTCCTTGGCTTCATTTAAACTTAACCACTTCTTTTTTCGCTTCCTATCTTGCCCTCCTTTTCCAAAAGCAAAAACTCTGATCTTTCAGCTAAACCCTCATCTCATCTTTGGCTAAGGGATCAACTGTAAGCTACTGAGAACATGCAGGCTGACTAGAGAATTCCGGGAGTGGAATTCCCAGGATTCCTTTAAAACGCATTTTAAATTTGCCAAAGTTGAAAAAACACAGGTTTACATCACCCCCCCCAGATCAACATTTTAGAAATGCTGACTGAGATACCATCAAAGAGAGCCACAGACGGGCTCTGCCAAGAATTTGGGAAAGCAACGTCTCAGATGCTCTTTGGTTTGCTGCTCCTTGGAGCTCAAAGGCCTTTGCTTGCCTTGCGCATCGCTTCTTCTCTTTGCCTCTAATGCTTTGGGCCTGTTCACAGGTCCCCCAGCTGCCCTGCGCCTCCCACTTTCCTTGCTCGTACCGAATGCTTCATTTCCGAGCTCAGGGAGGGAGAGGTCGGTGGGCGGAGGGGCAGAAAAACTTGTTGCTCACTGTCTCCTGTTTATGTCCCAGCTATGTACTCTGTAGAGATCACTGTGGAGAAGGACAAAGTCACAGGGGAGACCAAAGTCCTGTCCAGCACCACTAGACTACCCAAAGAGAACACAGTTCAGGGAGTCAAAGTGTACGAGGACGAGCTGAAAGGTATGCACTGGAAGGGAGTGTCCACAGACCAAGGATGCGTCTGTCCTCCTGCAAACAGCTTTCATGCTCCCTGGGACTCAGATGGAGTCCTGAGCAGCACATTGTTATTGGCTCAAGAAGACCTGGCTTCCTTCCCACAGCGCAGCTGTTGGAGGTTGTGTTTGGAATTGTGTTGGGGGCTCTGATGGCACAGCGGTTCCAGGCAGGGGTGAAATGCTCCCGGTTCGGACCGGATCGCCCGATCCAGTACCAATGGTTGCAGGTGATTCGGAGAACCGGTAGCAAAAATCCCTGCCCCTCCCCCATGCCCAGATGAGCCGCGCGATCATCAGAGAGTTGTTTTTTTTTACTTTTAAAAGCATTTTTTCTTCAGCCGAAAAAATGTTTTTAAAAGTAAAAAAAAAAGCCTCTGATGATTGAGCGGCCCAGCTGGGATCATCAGAGGCTTTTAAAAGCATTTTTTTACAACCTCTTTGCCGAAGAGGTTGTAGAAAAAATGCTTTTAAAAGGCTCCTCTGGCGATCCCAGCTGAGTTGCCTGATCATCAGAGGCTTTTTTTTCTTTTAAAGGCAAAAAAAAAATGCTTTTAAAAGTTAAAAAAAAAAAGTTGGCCACGCCCACCTAGTTACATTATCCCATTACCACCAAGCCACGCCCGCAGAACCGGTAGTAACAAATTTTACATTTCACCACTGGTTCCAGGGCAGTACAGGCAGTCCTTGATTTACAACAGTTCGTTTAAGTGACGGTCTAAAGTTAGGACGACACTGAAAAAAAGTAACCATTTTTTCTTTGCAATCTTTGAAGCATCCCCCCAATCCTGTGATCAAAATTCAGATGCTTGGCAACTGGCACATTTATGACAGTTTACCAAGGTCATGGGATCAGTTTCTATAACCTTCTGACAAGCAAAGTCAATGGGGAAGCATAGATTCACTGTGCTGGTTGGATTAGAGGAATCCCATCCCTTCCCTTGTATCCATCTTGCTTGCAGTGTTTTGGCTATTGCGAAACCATTCTGTGTTCAGGAGGTAGGGTGTCTGCTGGAAATATGAGGAAAGCTCAGACGCCAAGACTTCCTATGAATAATTTTAATATGATCCTATTTACCCAAATGAATATCATCGTCTAATTGACTGGATGTTATCTCCAATTGCTTAGGTCGGACTTAATGACTTGAGTTATGGAGATTTTGCTATAAAACGTCTTTTACAGACGTCCAGTAAATTTAATATTTCTAAATATTTGCTGAATCCTTTTCACATTGTGCCAACATTATAATTGGTATTAACAATTAATGTTTAATGCTCTGTTATTTTTCAGCTTTAGTATATGAATTATGGTATTCAGATATTTTCTCCCAGAGTTTTTCAACAATTCAGCAGCGTTCCTTTCTGTAATAGCAGTGCCTATGAGATCATGTTCCTATTGGTAACGGTTTGCATGTTGAAACCTCACAAAATTTGGATCTCATTTTGCAAACTTTTTTCAGGCATAAAAATCCCAGTGGTTGGTTTTTTTTGTGTGGGTTTTTTTTGTGTTTTTTGGTTTTTTTTGCAAACAGTAAAGTTGAATTTTCCATTTTAAATCCCAATGGACAATTTTTGCAGTTGTATAGAGATATTTGAGATGATGATGACAATGAAGATGATGATGATTTTAGCCTAAAGTTTTTAAGTCTCCACAGGTGTCAGCACCTTGTCAGCATTGGTTGATTTTTCCAGCACTAAGCAGGGTCACAAGAGATCACAATACAGATACTATTCAGATGGGAAATCCCTAGGAAATTCTGGGGCAATAGGCTATATGGTGGACAGTTCAAAAAAATCTGGGAAGAAAACAATTCTGGAGCGTTGTGTGATCATAAGTAGGAGTTAAGTTCAAATAACGGGCACTTTTTTCCCCGTTTTCCCCCTTTATAGTATAAAAAACATAAGTCACGTTTTCCTTTTTCTGTAAACCCTCCTCAGAATGTTCCTTACTTTTCTTACCTTCCATTCCAGTGTGGAGAATAGAATAATGCAAGGGATTGTTGTTTATTTATTATGAAAGTGCAGGTCAAGGAATGAGTAAGAAGGGCATTCATGGTTGAAATACTCCTAGAATTGTGTGGACTCACTCATTTCCTACCCTTACTACTTTTGCTTTTTCTGTCCAAATTTTTATGCACCTAAACTAAAAAGTGTATTTATAATAGCTGGGTATAAGTGGCTTTTCTAAATTTTCCACTAAATGTGTGGATGCTTCCCCACCCCCGAATTTATCCATGGTGGGGGAGGGGGGAGAATTTCCAACTCTTTCTCAAGAGAAGAACTCTGAAAGAGCCCCACAAAAGATATTCCTCACTTTGGATTGAATAGCAAGTAGGAAGCCAGAGCGCTTGCAGGCTGCCAGAAAGATAGATATTGATATAATGGAAGACAGAACATTCATACATCCTTTTTGTCCTCCCATGATCACCCCATTCTCACATTCCCCTCTCCGAAATGAAAAGTGACGGTTCTTTCGTTGAATTGCTTGGGAGCTGGCCTGATATTAGTATGCACACAGAGAGAACAAAACACTTGAATAAAGAACAGGTAGGTGTGGTTGGTATTTGAAGTGCTCAACTGTTGTTCTGTCAGAGGCCTACGAGATTTATCAAACCCCTCCAAAATAAAAATCCATTCTGCTTTAAAGGACAAATTCTTGGCATTTTTGAATCTCGAGTGCCACTTCAGCGTTCCTTAAGGAGTAGAAATGTATCTATGGAGATTCTCAGTCATTCAAGTCACGGTTGTCCCAAAGGTGTTTTTCAAAAGGCAACTGGACTTGTTTTCCTTCTTTCAAGGAAAAATAGTCTAGTTACCTTTTGAAAAGCACCTTTGGAAGTAGAAATGGAGCAGAATGTAGTCCAGAGTTGCGGGAAGGAGGGGCTCTTTCCCAGAGATCCAAGAGACAACATAGCTTAGAATCTTTGGTATGCAGGAAGAGGGTGAAGGTGGACGCTCCCTAGCACTTCATAGGGCAATAGTTATGTAGTTAATTATTTAGTCTAGCAAGATTTCTGTCTATAAGTCAGAGTTGGGTTTCAGCAGGTTCTGACCAATAATGGAGAACCAGTAGCAGAAAATTTTGAATAGTTTGGAGAACCGGTAAATACCACCTCTGTCTGGCCCTGCCCCCATCTATTCTCTGCCTCCGGAGTCCCAATTGATCAGGAGGAAATGGGGATTTTGCAGTATCCTTCCCCTGGAGTGGGGAGGGAATGGAAATTTTACAGCATTGTTCCCCTGGAGTGGGGTGGGAATGAAGATTTTACAGTATCCTTCCCCTGCCATGCCCACCAAGCCATACCATGCCCACCAAGCCACACACACAAAGCAGGTAGTAAAAAAATTTGAAACCCACCACTGCTACAGGTGAACAACAATAAGGAAAGTACTTTGAACTTACTCCTTGGTTCTTTCTTGGTTCTTTGGGCTTGAAATTAATCTTGCCAGATTAGACTGGAATAGAATAGAATTCTTTATTGGCCAAGTGTGATTGGACACACAAGGAATTTGTCTTTGGTGCATATGCTCTCAGTGAACATAAAAAAGAAAATATATTTGTCAAGAATCATAAAATACAACACTTAGTGATAGTCATAGGATACTAATAAGCAATCAAATCATACTAGGAAACAATAAAAACAATATAAGTTGTAAAGATACAAGCAACATGGATATAGCCATAAGTGGAAGAGATAGGTACTAGTAAGGATGAGAAGAAGAACAGTAATACAGTCTTAGTAGTTAATTTGACAGATTGTGGGAATTAGTTGTTTAGCCAAATGATAGCATTTGGGAAAAAGCTGTCCTTGTGTCTAGTTGTTCTGGTGTGCAGAGCCCTATAGCGCCATTTTGAGGGTAGAAGTTGAAACAATTTATGTTCAGGATGTGAGGGGTCTGTAGATATTTTCACAGCCCTCTTTTTGACTCATGCAGTATCCTCAATGGAAGGCAGGTTGGTAGTAATTGGTTTTTTCTGCAATTCTAACTATCCCTTGAAGTCTGTGTTTGTCTTGGATGGATTAATGGATTAATCCATTATCAATGGATTAATCAGTTAATCAATGGATTAATCAGTTACCTGCATACAAGATGTATTCTATGAATTGCTAGGCAGGGTTTCGCTTTCACCCTTTTCTTGCATATCAAAGGCCCCAAGCTATGTTGTTTCTGCTCTCTGGGAAAGAGTCCCTCCCTCCCTCCTGTGATAATAGTGTACATTCCACCATCTTTTTTGAAAACAACAGTGAAGGTCTGGTCATGCTTCTCATTGTCCTCATTGTGTATCTTCTCTACCTTCTCTTGCAGTGGTCCATGCAGTCCGTACCGAAGATGGGGCTATTGAGAATGGTGTCCACCAACTCAGCTCATCCGAAGTGGATGAGCTCATCCATAAGGCCGATGAAGTGACCCTGAGTGAAGTCTCTGAGAAGGCTGCCAAAGAGGCCCAAGGCAAGCTCCCAAGCCAGAAGGTCACCCCCCGGAAGGAAATCACAGGTGTGCAGGCTAAACCAATGGAGAGCCCAAAGCTTGGGGGTGATGGCCCAGAGCCTAGCAAAGAACAACCCGTCACCATGATCTTCATGGGCTACCAGAATGTGGAAGATGAAAATGAGACCAAAAAAGTGCTGGGGCTCGAAGGAGAGCAAATCAAGGCCGAACTGGTGGTGATAGAAGATGCTGAGAATAAACCAGCAGGAGACCACACAGCAGATCACGCCCCACCTAATGGCAGCGCGATGGAACCCTTGCCTCAGAAGGAGGAAAACCAAGTTGGAGCACAGCCATCAGCCAATGACACGGACCCGAAAGGAGCAGACCAGGATCTTGACGTGAAGAAACAGCGTTGTAAATGCTGCTCGGTTATGTAAGAGGCCCTTGCCAAGCCCCTCCCTCAACTATACAGCCAATCAGGACTGCCTTTTCCCATCATTCTCACCTGGACACCTTGACTCCGCCTCTCCAGTTACCTTCTCAATTCTACAAAGGTCTGAGTTCAAAGTGTTGCTATTTTTACTTAACAAGATGTGCTATTTGCATCCCCCCAAGGATGTTCCCCCTCCCTTATTTTCAAGTGACGGGGGGGGGGAATATAAGTGCAGTGCTGGTGAAATCATGTAAAATAGCCAACAATGACACTAAATTGCCAGTCTGATTTTTTTCCTGCCTCCATTAACTCCTTTATTCATTATTTCATAAAGGAACAGACCCAAAATTTAATGATGGAAGTGATCAATCAGTCCAGTCCCTTTTCTTTCCTATTTGGACATTTTAAATTGTAATGGTTGAATATTCCATGGAGACCTTTTGATTAGAAATGAAAACGAGTGAATGCTTCCCCACAGTTCAGTGCTGTTTCCATTTTCTGAAATGTTTAAAAAAGAAAATTAACCGATCAAGGAAGGAGACTCACCATTCTTGGCTTCCTCTTGAAATTTCTGAATCTTTTGAAATCCAATTATCTTTGATATCTCCCAAAGTCCTTCACATCCTAATTTCCTTAAGGATACTGGTGACAAAAATCTTCTACAGTGGGAATGTTAAGATCAGAAAACCATCAAGCAAACCAAGTTTTTCACAAGTTTTAAAAACAGGTCAACTCGTGTTTTTTTTTTTTTTGTGCACCACAGAACTTGGTCCTGAACCAAAGCATCCAGATGTTGGAAATTGGTTTCGCCTCCAAAATAACTCCATGACATCTTCACAAGAATTTATTGGCCTTCTCATCCTGTTGATTGCAGGAGCTTTGACAAGGATGTAATTGTTGAGCTTTAAAGCTCTGAAAAAGAAAAAACTGGGTTGATTTTGTATGTTTTTCCCCCCCAAAATACCATGACAACTACTCTGGACTATAAGACTCTGGGCCTATGGTTGATGTCCGAGTAGACTTTATGATTCAGTGAGCGATCTCTATTGATGATAAGAATTATTGACACTAGATGTATATTTTATGGCTGTTAGACCAGTCTTCCCCAACCTAGGATTTACACATTGGACCATTTGGCTACAGATGATGGGAACGGTCATCTAACACATCTGAAGGGCATCTAGATTGGGAAAAGATATGATGGATTCGCTCAGTGGAATAGAGAGCTGTGCTGGACTGTCAGGTGCTCAGCATCAGATAATGTACCTGCAAATAGTTAGGAGGCAGAAAAAACAGTCCAGTGAAAGAACCAAGATTAGTCTGGTGGGGGGAATGGGAGGGTCATAGGTTTCCCTGATGGAAGAGGCAAAAGGCATTTAAAACCAACAGTAAGCAAAGACATAGGATGGGATGTCACTGGCACAAAGTAAACAATAGTGAAACTTAGAAGAGATAAGAATTGGTGGTTCTGTGGTTCCTGATAAGCTTCATCAAGGAGAAAGGTCCCTGATATCAATTTGGGGGGCTGGGGGGGGGGGCTTGTTCTGAGAATAATTCCTTCTCTCTGCTTCCCCATCAAGTCCTTTAAGGGAAAAAGTGCCCTTGGCACTCTTAGATATTTAACAAGTAGTCTTCCCTTCCCTCCTCCTTATCTTTATCTGGGCCTTTCCCATTTTTATTTACATCCTTTAAAGGGTTCTTCAGTTCAAGGCTGCTTCACAAACATTTCTCCTAATTTGTGGTGGCTGGAATTTTTGGAGACCAGATGGATCAGATTGAAAAGGCGCTGACTATCTCCATCCCCCCCCTAAAGAAACTAGAGTCTGCCACATGTCTCGGCTTCCATTCCTGAGATATTACAACCTGAACTGTCAAAGTAAACAGTTCCACTTCAGCTACTGAGACAAATAACATAAGTAATATTTGGGTTTTTCTGGGGCTACCTTGCATTCCCCAATTGTATGGAGACCATAGCTTCCAGGGGTTCCCACCTGGCATAGATCTGTCAATCAAAATTCTGGGAAATGTAGTGTCATGAGGTTCCAGATTGTAGAAGGTCTATCCCATATATATGAAATCAGAGGCAAAATATATGCAAATCTCCATATATGTGCATATATATAAAATCTCCAGGTTAATCATCCTTCTGGCCATGATCATACCTAGTTAACAGGGCATCTTAATTTTTATTTTGCTTAACTAAGATCCATGGATTGGCCTTGCTTTCTAAGCTGTTCCCCAGCTTAGACCCCTTCATGCTGGTCAACTGTCTGTGGGGCACCGCTGAGCAGTATAATAACTGCACTTCCTGTTGTTCTACTCCTTCTTAGATCATCAGCACAGCTTTCTTTTCAAGCACTCTAAGATGGATGATCTTTGAAAATATAGAATAGTGTTCAAGGATGGAATGAAGAAACCTCAGTTCCCACCAAATTCAGCTGAAAGCTAGATTCCCACTGAGCCTTTCTAAGCCTGATTTGCTGAAAAGGTGAAAGATAAAGTTCTAGTAATTTGAACAAGTTCCACTTTAAAACCAAATTTATCTTTTGGTTTGTTCGGATGGAGACTTTCTCATTTGCACTTTTTTTTTCTTTTTTTGTGAACTGATGAGTTAGTTCTTCCCCTTCCAGATAATTGAAAACTGTATGGATATTGTTTTCAAAGCATCTCCTGAATCTTTCCCAAGCTCTGAACAAACTGTTGCATCAGTTTCTCAAAATACTATAGCTTCCAAATGTTGTATCTCTACTAACCCACACAAGTCTTAGGAGCAGGCCTTGACAATTCTTCCTTGGATCTGATGGAAAAGCAATGAAGAAACTGTTATATGGTGAAGAAGACCCTCTGTGCACATAAGGGTGCTTCCCATAAGACTTTGAAGGGTTTTTTTTTCATCCCAAAACACTAGAATCCTACTGATCAGTATCCAAGAATTTTAGGATTTTGGAGTATGTTCCCCATTCCATCTCCCCAGCAGTGTTGAGATTTGTGACTGACAGGCAACGGAATCTGATAACTCTACTTGCAATGTTAGAGTTCCAAGTTAAGGAAAGTCATTTTGAGGACACTTCCTTGCATTGACCAAAAGAACCTGGAAGAAGAGTTTTCCATAACGATATCATTCAAATGCCTTCTTCCATCTGTATTCATAAAATGCATCCATGCAAAGTTTTAGGGCAGGGAGCAGTCACTGGGTGAGCTGCTTTTGCACATTTCTGCTTGGCTTGACAATCATATTTTTCCGAAGGAAGTCATCCTGTTACCTTTCTCATCCCATGTTCTGCTTCCTTACTTTCCCATAATTAGCAAAGCAACAGGTGTATTGGAAGAAGCCATGCAGAGATGCCCTGTTACCTCTTTCACCAGAGACGTTGGGCAAGGATCAAACTTGAACATTTTGCCTGTACAATGAACTGTGCACCCCTCTGAATTCAAATTATTTGTCCATTGCGATCAGGGATATCCACAGTAGCCCTAAAATGAAGCAGCCAATTGAATCTGGAAGTTTTGACATTCAAAGCATAGGCAGTCCTGTTGAGTGATGGGTGTTCTTCAAATTCACTTTCTTTTAAAAATGTCCTAAATTTGCAAACCTTGATGAAGAGTTGAAGGCAATCTTAAAAGAGGAAGGAGCAAGATTCCATGGTTTGACCACTATGTAGTGTCCCCCTGCAGCTAATCTTTAGAGGTGGAGAAGGAATTTCCCATTCCAGCATTGAGATGATCAGCATCTAAGAATGTGACATGGGTTATCTTTTGAGGGCAAATCACAGAGCTGGGTCTGGATGCAGAAATCTCAGCACTAATACAGGTGAACTTTCCACAACATTCGTCTGGATTCTCACTTGTCTAGTTGGGGCTCCACATGATAATGTAGGCAATAAAAAAAATAGATATAGGGGCTGAGCTGCTTCTGCTATGTCATTTAGAACAGTATTTCTCAACCTTGACAACTTTTAAGATGCGTGGATTTCAACACCCAGAATTCTGGTTGGGGAATTCTGGGATTTGAAGTTCAAGCATCTTAAAAAGTTGTGAAGATTGAGAAATACTGCGTTAGAGCTTAGTCATTTGCATTCGATCAGTGCCAGACAAGAATCCACATCTGGACTATGCCTTATTTTATTACTATTTCCCCCCACACATCTCTCTCTGGCTGAAAATTACCTTTGCATTTCCAAATAGGTGAGAGATTGGGGATGGAGACCAAGGAACTAATATTTAAAAGCTCAAAAAATATTGCATTGGTAGTTACGATGAAGGGGCACGATCATACTAATCGAATTATAAAAGGGATTCCTTGGGATTTAAGCTGGATTCAACCAATCTCCGTGGTTGGGCAAGGCTGGTTGTGCTTAAAAAGTTATCACGTATTATTCTGTTACAATAAAACTGAATTATCCTGCATAATAAATACAATGTATGGGTGGTGAAAGAGGGTGTTTAAAAATGAGAGATCAAGAATTGTGCGGTGGAGTGGAGGAAATCCCCGTTCAAGAGATTCTGGGAATCCCTTCAAATTTGATGGGTCTGTGATATGAATCCATTCTTCCAGGGGAAGAGAAATCCACTGATGCCTCCTTGCCAAATTTCCCTATCTGACATGAAAAGCTGGAAGAGGTGAACCCCATGACTTCCAAGCCATGGAAAGACTGTGTGTCTCCAGACTTTCTGCTCAAGCTGCCATTATTGTTTTTTGGCTCTGGACTCAACAGTCCATTGTTGTAGTTTGTGACTTGGAAACTCGTCCTTCTTCTGTTCTCCAGGTGTGTCACCTGATCATCTGCTCAGTAGGCTTCTGAACCCTCACAGCTTACCAACCAACCCATCATTTTGTCAATGGTCAGCTCACAAGCCAAGAGACACCCCTCCCCCGCACGCTTTTTGCATTAAATTTTTGGCACTTTGTGGAGACATCACTTGGGAATCTTCTCTGTAATGGACAAGGGGCAGTCTTTGAAAGCTCTAGACATCTCAAGCTGTTCCTTGGGCCATTGGGAAGGCCCTCAACATCAGCATCTCCAGCAACCAATCTCCCATCAGCAATGTCTTCTTTCCTCCTCTACTCAACAATGATCTTCATCTGGGTTGTTTGACCCAAGACCAACAGCAGCAAACGCTCCTACCTGGATTTCTTTGAAGCTGAGAACATCTGTCAAGGGGATTGAAAGAGAATCAAGGAATGAAGAGGCTATTCGGTGCTGCTTCAGAGATTCTGGTGCTGGTGCAGTTAAACCCCTTCCCCACTTTTTCTCCCCCACAACCCAGTCTCTGTCTCATCTAATGTGTATGACATGGTGATGATAACCTTTGTGTGCCCAGTTCTCCACTGTTAATTCCTTTCATATTCTTTGGCTCGCAGAAGTGCACTTCCCCCTTTCTCCCAAGCTTTCCAAACATCATGGCCAACTGTTTGAAGATCTACCTTAAATACACCCTGCCACACACACATGCACACTTCTCTGTTGTTTGTTTGTAATATACTGGAACAGAGCAAATAAAAAAGTGTGAATCATCTGGAACAAAAATGTTCAGAGGTGTTTCTTTCCTTTTAACAACAACAACAACAACAATAATAATAATGATACCCATTGTCATCGGGGCACTTGGTACCATGTCCAAGAATTTTATAAGATACATCAACAAATTGCAGCTTCCTGCAATAACACCAGCAGAACTGCAAAAGACTGCGCTACTTGGAATATCATATATCTTAAGAAGGTACTTGGTTGATACCTAGGATGCTGGCAGCAACCGATATCAGCCATCAGCACCAGTCACTGGTATTTGTGATGCCTTTTTGAATGTTCAGTTGACTGAATTTCAAGTTTAATGAATAAAGATAAATAATAATAATAGTGGGAATGATGCTTAAGCTGCCCTTGGAAAAAAATCTGCAGAAGTGGCAAATGATCAGAATGATAAATGCCATATTGTACAGAGATGAGCAGTAGAGCAGGCCAGTTCTAAAAACTGAGCATCAGTATTCAGCGAAATAGGTATTCCAAACATGGAAATAAGGGCAAATAAATATTTTTTTAAGATATGGCAATGACAAAGCAAACATTCTTTCTTGTGAAAAACTGTCAAGAACTGTGTTTGAATATTAGTAGCTTGGGTTGTCCCAACTGACAATTCAAAACGCACTGACAATGTCTCTTCAATGGTGATGAAATGTTTGCAACCCAATTGCCAAGCTTGGAACTCAAACCAACAGCCTAGAGCAAGGGTGTCCAAATGTGGCAACTTTAAGACTTGTGGACTTCAACTCCCAGAATTCTGGAAGTTGAAGTCCACAAGTCTTAAAGTTGCCAAGTTTGGACACCCATGGCCTAGAGTTTCAAGAGACATGTGTCATTCTTAAAAGATTTCTGGCTTGGTCACTGTAAACCTACCTTATAAAAAAATAGGCAACCCTCCAAGCATTCCCATCACTGTTCCCCGACCTTGATTCCAACATCAAGGATGACAGATTTTCAACCCTCTGGGGCATCATACTGACCATAACTGAGACCCACCCCACTAATAGCCATTTTGGCCATAGGTTGTGATAGTTGTAAAATCATCATCTTGTGATTGATTTTATGATCTTTTTTTGGAGTAATTACAAGCTCTCAATTTACAAAAGTTCGTGTAGTGACTGTTCAAAGCATTGAAAAAAGTGACTGTTCAAAGCATTGAAAAAAGTGACTCATGGCCATTTTTTACACTTAAAACGGTTAGCATCTGCGTGGTCACATGATCAAAATTTGGATGCTTGACAACTGACTCAGATTTATGACAGTTGCAGTGTCCAGGGATTGTGTGATCATTTTTTGCGACCTTCTGACAAAGTCAATGCGGAAGGCATATTCACTTAATAACCTGTGACTAACTTAACAATTGCGGTGATTCACTTAAAACCTGTGGCAAGAAAAGTCATAAAATGGGACAAAATTCACTTAACAACCATCTTGCTCAGCAACAGAAATTTTGGATTCAATTGTGGTTATAATTCAAGGACACTTGTATTAAGCTAACACAATGGTCGTTAAGTGAACCCATTGGTCGCGCTCTGGCATTTTTCGCTGAAAACTGGAAGTAAACATTGGTTTCCAGAAAAAAAAGTGCCGTAAATCAAGCTTCAGATAGCAGAAGTTCGAATCTGGGTCATAAGTCTCTTTTTTGGGGTCCATCAGAACTTCAAATAGTGTTGCTAAGTGACCGGATATAAGTTGAGGACTACCTGTAGTCCTAAAGGTTTTTCAAATTATGAAAAGTATTTTTTTCTCCTCTCCTTGTTAGAGGTTTGGTGGAAGGCAGGTTTTGAAGTTGAGAGTTGTTGAAAGAAGTCAACTCAGCAGAAGAGGCAGAATGGAGAACAGGAAGTGCCATTTCATCCAGAGATGGTGTTAACGGATGGAATTCACTTCCTCAGGATGCAGCGCTTAAAAGGGGTGGGGGGGATGAGGGAATTGGTGGCATGTAGCCAGCAATTTTGATAGAGAAACTGCCTACTCTCCCACCCCCATTGAGACAATCTGATTTTGATTTTGTAGACCAGTTGAAGCAACCATCTCTGCATTTTGTGACCATGTAAGACAGCATGCTGACTGGGGGATTCTGGGAGTTGAAGTCCACACATCTTAAAGATGACCAAGGTTGAGAAACATTGGTGTAAGACATCTGAATGACCACTACTGCAAATTCAATGCTGTCAAGACAAATTTTTCTCTGTTTGTTCTTGTGCCTCTCTTTATTATTTTATTTTAAAAAGTTGCGCAGTCTTAAGCAGAACTTTTCTCCAAATCAGCCACAATTTATGATTATGATATGGCTGTCATGGAGACAGAGCAGTCAACCTCTAAATTTCAGATGCTGGGGACAATATTGTATTAGGGAAGACTACTACACTTGTAAGCTAAGTTCATATAATACACTAAACCCCAATTAACAAAACACAATTGTGCTACAGCTGAGTAACATATTTTTCATGAGGGAAAACTCCAGAGTCTCTTTTAAAAATTTTAAATTGGGGGAGGAAATGAAATGGCAGAAGAGTTTCTCAAAATACAATGATCAGAGGGGAGCCAAGATGGTCCAGCATTTTCCCTCTCAACGCAACATGCAGATTTATATTTCACATTTGTGAATCACTCATCTCCCTCAGAGTTGTACTGAATTTGTAGTCCAACATAACTGGGTGACATCAAGCTGGTGAAGAATGGATTAGGGCAGTGGTTCTCAACCTTTATAGTGCTGTGACCCCTTTAATACAATTCCCCACGATGTGGCGACCCCAACCATAAAATTATTTTCGTTTTGAATTTATTGCGCCTGAAGCCATATTGGCTAGCGATCTGAACTACTTGCGATTGCCTTGAGGACGGAGGCATTAAAGCGGAGACTCCTCCCCTATTAAGTTTATGGCGCCTGAAGCCAGATTAGGCTAGCGATTGGGAGTGATTGCAGCTGGCTTGAGAGGGAGACATCAGAGCAAAGATTTCTCTCTTTTTTAATTCATCGCACCTGAAGCCGAATTCGGCTAGTGACTTGAAGAGCCTGCAGCTGGCTTGTGGAGTCAACCATTGGAGCGTGATTCTTCGACTCGCAAGTATACTTCCCATATTTCCGATGGTCTTAGGCGACCCCTGGCAAATCGTCATTCGACCCCCAACGGGGTCCCGACCCACAGGTTGAGAACCGCTGGATTAGGGGATCAGGTTGGGGAAACTCAGACTCAAAATCGCAAAAATTCATATCTATCTATCTATCTATCTATCTATCTATCTATCTATCTATCTATCTATCTATCTATCTATCTATCTATCTATCTAATCTATCTATGTACTGAATATATGCAACACCTTCCTCCCCCTATTTTCCTCACAACAGCAACCCTATGAAGTAGGTTGGGCTGAGAGCAGTGGTGGGTTGCTACCGGTTCACCCTGGATCAGGAGAACTAGTAGCAGCGGTGGCGGGAGGCTCCTCCCACCCACCTGAATGCCATCAAATACACTCTGCGCATGCGCAGAAGTGGCTCACTCACGAGCGAACCGGTAGCAAAGGTAAATGAAACCCAACACTGGCTGAGAGTGACTGGCCCAAAATCACCCAGCTGGCTTTCATGGCTAAGGAGGGACTTGACCAAAGTTGAGCCCAAAATTTCTGTTGCTAAGTGAGACAGTTTTTGAGTTTTGCCTGTTTTACAACCTTCCTTGCTGCAGTTGTTAATCGAATCACTGCAGTTTTAAGTTAGTAACGTGGTTGTTAAATAAATCTGGCTTCTCCATTGACTTTGCTTGTCAGAAGGTCACAAAAAGTGATCACATGACCCCGGGACACTACAACCATCATAAATATGAGTCAGTTGCCACTGCAATTGATATAAGTCAGATGCTGCAGCAGTCGTAAATGTGAAAAATGGTCATGTCACTTTTTCCAGGGATTGCTACCCGTCACTACCGGTTCGCTCATGGGTGTGCATGCACAGAAGCATCCGGGTTGGTGGGCGGAGCCTCCCACCGCCACCGCTACCGGTTTGCCCAAACCGGTGCAAACCAGTAGCAACCCACCACTGACTTTTTCCAATACCATTATAACTTTGAATGGTCGCTAAGTGAAGGTTATAAGTCGAACGACTACTTGCATAGCTAAATAGCACTTCAGTATTCAGAGGCAGTCTACCTCAGATGATACAACAGGGATACAACAAAAAAAGTGATTGCCTGCAGGGCTTGCATGTTTAGAAAGCATCAGAACTGGACTAGAACGCAGGCTAAAGAGAGCCATTTATGATCCAATCAAGAATATTCCTTTTCTCGCTGAATCTCTGTTTTATTAATGGCAGGAGAGCATTCCTCCATCAAAGATTCCTGGTCAGCAACATTCCAGAGCCGGCATTCTGCCC
Organism: Ahaetulla prasina; assembly: GCF_028640845.1. Lineage (NCBI taxonomy): Eukaryota > Metazoa > Chordata > Lepidosauria > Squamata > Colubridae > Ahaetulla > Ahaetulla prasina. Next base: position 360,600,125 of record NC_080539.1, read on the forward strand.
CGTCAGCGACCGATCCTCCCCTCCTTTTGTTTACCCTTCTGGAGACACATTGCCTCTAGTAGCTTTGCTGTTGCCAACTAGAGCTGGGCCTCCATCCTGGTTTCCTGCAGGTTTTTGAAAAAAATGGAGATCACCCAGTTGATCTTCCAAAACCCACAGGCCAAATCCCGCAGAGTCACAGTGGGGGAGGGCCAAGGATCAAGAGGTATCTGGTGTTCCAGATGTGGGAGTCCCTGGTGTAATCTTGGGAGACAGGAGGAAGAGGTGCAGCTTAGATAGACAAAATTAGAGTCTTAACATGGAAGAGTATGGAAAGCATCCATGACAAAGGGACTCTTCCTAGTTTTCAGGACAGTAAAAATGAGAACAGGAGGGGCATTTTTGTAAGATGGATGTTAGCCTTGTAAGGTAGTCCAGACAAAAAGGACAGCCAGAAATTCTAGCTCTATTTTTATTTTTATTTTTTGTAAAGTTATTATTACAAAATCTTGCAAACCTGGAAGTACTATCCCATCTCTCACTTTTCCTTTCCTGAAAACCAGGGAGGGTCCCTTCAGAGATACTTTCACCACTCCTTGTTTTTCAAACTTTTGGATTATATTTATCAGATCATTGTCCACATTGTGGGTCTTCATCCTGTCCCTGAAGGTCATTCCCACAAACCATTATACCTGTTTTCCACATAATAAAAGGAATTTTTAAAAGAACAGAACAGAACAGAATTACAGAGTTGGAAGGGACCTTGGAGGTCTTCTAGTCCAACTCCCTGCTTAGGCAGGAAACCCTACACCACTTCAGACAAATGGTTATCCAACAGCTTCTTAAAAACTTCCAGTGCTGGAGCATTTACCACTTCTGGAGGCAAGTTGTTCCACTGATTAATTGTTTTGTCAGGAAATTTCTCCTTAGTTGCTTCTCTCCTTGATTAATTTCCACCCATTGCTTCTTGTCCTGCCCTCAGGTGCTTTGGAGAATAGCTTGATTCCCTCTTCTTTGTGGCAGCCCCTGAGATATTGGAAGACTCCTTTCATGTCTCCCCTAGTCCTCCTTTTTATTAAACTAGACATATTCAGTTTAACATCATCAGTCCTAGCACAAATAAGTTCTAGTTTGGCAATGAAATGTCTGCAAGAAATCAACCAAGCTCAAGAGAGCACCAAGGATCACACCCAAAGAAGAGCTAGGAAAGAGGTTCCCTCTACAAATAATGAACACCAGAGGGTGCTGCTCCAGGCCAGGAGAATTTGCAGCCATCAGTAACCACAGCAGTGCTTCCCAGACGCGAGTAAATTATCCAAAATTAGATAAAAGTGTTTTTTTCCCTTTGGGTAATGACACGTGAACCCAATAACCATAGAGAAATTTAAATTGACTTAAAGATTGCCACATGTATATGGTGGTTCTCAGCCATCCAAGTCATGGTTGTCTCAAAGGTGCTTTTTCAAGAGGCGACTGGATTTTTTTGTTTTTCTCTTGAAGACGTTTCATTTTTCATCCAAGAAGCTTCTTCAGCTCTGACTGGATGGTAGATTCTTCCATTCCCCACCGTCCAGTCAGAGCTGAAGAAGCTTCTTGGATGTGAAGCGAAATGTCTTCAAAGAAAAACAAGTCCAGTTGCCTCTTGAAAGTCCAGTTGCCTTTCGGATACGCATACTAAAATCAATTTGAAAATCTCCCAAAGGATTCCTATTAAGGTTGAAATTGTTGACACTCCCAATGGTCATTTGTTGAAGTGACATAAAAATCATCAATGATATTGTTTTTATATTACAGATAGTCCTTGAGTTACGACCATTCGTTCAGCAACAGTTCAAAGTTACGACGGTGCTGGAGGGATTTTTGATCAATCCTCAAAGTTCCATCAGACTTTCTGATAAGTGGTTCAGGGTATTTGGAGAAAACATTTGGGAAGAAGCAACCTAGAGCAAACCTCTGTGCCCAAAGTATTCTCGAGAGTTTGCTTGCCGTACCCCTGCATGTTTTGCTCCTTGGGGCTTTCCAGTACTTTCTCATATATTTCCCTTCACAAAGTGCCCTTTTAACAATGTGAACTTTGGTTTCCTGAGCGGCAGTGTCAGATTCTCCATTCCACTTTGTTTTCTAGGGCACTCCCTTGTTTCTGGCCTTTGTCCCCAAATATTCTTTTTCTCTAGAGAAAGAATGTGGAAGGTGCTGCTTTTAAAAATGCTTACAAAGAGCAAGGATGATCTTCCAGATTTAATTTCCAGATCTCTGGAAATAATATAAAAACCAATCTAAAATTTAGCAAAAAGAAAGGGAGGTATTGCGAATGTGAGCATAATGTAGGTTTAGTTTTCTTTCTTCCCCTTATCCCATGCCTCTAATTTTGTGGGCTATTTCAGCTTTCCATTCTACATTTTGTAAAAACTATTTACCATAACAGATTTCCTCATTTGTTCGCATCTAAGGTAGACTGCCTCTGAAAACTGAAATTCCATTTAGCTATAATGATGAACCTGTGAAAAGCAGGGGGCTTCTTATGTATTAATCCCCAAGCTGCATCATCTGAGGTAGACTGCCTCTGAATACTGAAGTTCCACTCACTTTAATTAAGAATTTATGGAAGGCGAGGATCTTCTTCTGAAGCTGGGGTGTCCTTAGAGGAGTCAAAAAGGTTAAGATGAAGGCTACAACCTTATCAACAAAGTCCTGCCCCCTTTTTATGTGACTCCTTCAGAAAGAATATCCAACTGCTGTTAGCTGAGTTACTTGCAGGACTGTCATTATTTCTGCCTGGCCAGTATGAACTGTCGCCACGTACATTCCTGAAGAGGAGACTCCAAAATACAAGACGTTTATATGAAAGAAACAATAGAGGTTTCACTTTGATCTAGTCATTAAAAAGAGCAGGTTAGAAAGTGGGAGGCAGTGAGTTCTAGTTCTGCCTTTGTTCTGCTTTAACAATATAACAATATAACAACAGAGTTGGAAGGGACCTTGGAGGCCTTCTAGTCCAACCCCCTGCCCAGGCAGGAAACCCTACACCATCTTAGTCAGATGGTTATCCAACATTTTCTCAAAAATTTCCAGTGTTGGAGCATTCACAACTTCTGCAGGCAAGTCTTTCCACTTATTAATTGTTCTAACTGTCAGGAAATTTCTCCTTTAGGCATGGAGTCAGCTGGATAGTCTTAGGCCAGCCACTTTCTCTTAGCCCTGGGAAAAAAGAAGACAAGGGCAAGCATCTTCTGAAAAATATGGTAAAGAAAACTGCAGGGATTTGTCCAGGCAGTCAATAGGCATCAAGACTGCCTAAAACTAATAATTGTAAAACGTGATTTGAGTGCAATCCTAAAACACCCAAAGCACCACGTAAATACAATCAGCATATCCTCATCAGTAATTGCAAAAGGCAGCTTTTCTTGAATGGTTTACATCTCGTGATGATACCTTTAACATCATCAGACAACAATATCTGCCTATCCCAGGTTCTTGGAAGGACTCATAAGTGAACAAAAGTACCAAATCCAGGGTAAACATGTGGCTGACTGGATGATCAACCATAATAATAGTAAGATGTTTGAATTTGTGCTTCCAAACTGGGACTGCAGAGTCACCTCTGTGCCCAACTGTTCGTTTTCTTCAAACCTCAAAGATGACCAACTTAATAATATACAGCTCTCTGTGTTACATATGCATTCCTAATTTCCAATTTAGTTTAGGCCACTAAAACATGAAAAAATGAGGGAAGCCAAAGGCCAAATTTGTGTTTCTGAGGAGAAAAAAGCCCTGGCTGTGTTTTTACCCTGGGTCTCCATCTAGAGTCCAAAGAGGGAATTGCAGGGAATTACCTTCATGTGAAATGTTCCTTTTTTTCTGAAGGTTCTTCTTTTTTCAATCTGATCATTGATTCTTTTATAGTATTGCTCCCGTTCTTCTTAATCTAAGACTCACTCCTCCAAATCTCTCTTTAGATGTTGACAGTCCTGATGATCGAGGATACCTTTTGAACTGGAATGGTGTTTGGAATCTGTCCTTATGCCTTTCTTGTTTTATGTATCTAGATTTTATCAGGGGTGAAATGCTACAGGTTCGCACAGGATAACTGGTAGTGGCGGCTGGTTTGGAGAACCGGTAGCGGCAGCAGCACGAGGCTCCACCCACCTGCCCGGACATTGTAACTTCCTGGTTTGTTGGAAGAAATATCCATCTGGGTTCAGTTTCAAGTGGGGACAAAGACACTGGAAACATGGAGGCTGCTTGGAAAGATGGTTTAATGGTGGTCAGGATCACATGGCTTGAGTTCCTGAACAGAAAAGGGATGAGATCCTGTGTGCTCCCTGGCTTTATGCTTTTTCTGAGCTTTAAACTTTCTGGGGCACAAGAAGAGTACCCTGATTGGCTGTCAGACTCCCAGGGGGTGGGGGTCTTAGCTAGCCTTGCTGGCTGATGTATTCTTCCCAGGTGCCATGTGGTGAGTTTCAGTTGCTAGATGGGTTCTATTATGATGCAGATGATGGCCCATTGACAAAGGTGGGGGGTGGCAGGAAGTTGCAGGGAGCTGCTTTGTCTTTAAAACATGTTTCTCCATTTCTCATCCAGGGAAATATATTCTGCCTTTTTAAATATTTTCTAAAATATTTCATTCTTCTAGGAGGGGGGTGGGTGCTAAATTCCTACAGGTTTTAACCAGGAAGTAACCTGTTTTTTACCCTCTGCGCATGCACAGAAGGTTTTGCACACGCGCAGAGGATCCAAAATCGCATGTGACACCTACATGCTTCTGAACCAATAGAGAAAGTAAGTAGATTTCACCCCTGGGTTTTATGATACAGTGCCATGCCCGCAACTTTTCAGCTTATCTTGTAATCCTTGATTTATGACCACTATGGAGCCCAAAATTTCCATCACTAAACAAGACAGTTATTAAGTGAATTTGGACCTGTTTTACCATCTTTCTTGGCATGGTTGTCAAATGACTCACTGCAGTTGTGTAACATGGTTGTTAAATGAAGCTGGCTTCCCCACTGACGTTGCTTGTCAGATGATCTTCCTGCCCAAGTCAAGATTATCCTTCAAGGCAACTGAATTGGGGGTACTGTGCCATATTGAAGCATCCTCCTTCTCATTCCTTTAGACCCTAGAACCACTCTATATTTAGGTAACACTGATGCCTCCATTATAAAATATTGTTTTTACAAGGTTTTTAAAAATATTTTAATTACCATCATATTTTAATGTTAACTATGCCCAATGAGGGGGTATGATGGCTCAGTCGTTAAAAAGACACTGAGCTTGTCGGTTGGAAAACTGACGGCCTGGGTTTGAGACCCGAGTGCTGCATGACAGGATGAGCTCCCATTACTTGACCCAGCTCCTGCCCACCTAGCAATTCGAAAGCAAGTAAATGCAAGCAGATAAATAGGTACCACTTCGGTGGGAAGATAACAGCATTCCATGTTCCTTAGGTGTATAGCCATGCTGGCCACAGGACCATAGAAAACATCTTTGGACAACACTGCTCCCTCAGCCAAGATACAAGAGATGAGCACTGCACTCTAGAGTCGGACACGACAGGAAAGGGGAAATCTATGCACAAAGATGTAAGTTCTTTCATTCAATTTTTAAGTTTTTGTTATGCAACTTAGAATTTACGGTTGTTTGGATGTTAATATTATTTTATTCAGTGGTGGGATTCAAGTAATTTAACAACCGGTTCTCTGCCCTAGTGATTTCTTCCAACAACCAGTTTGCCAAACTGCTCAGAAAGTTAACAACCGGTTCTCCCAAAGTGATGCGTACCGACTGAATCCCACCACTGTTTTTATTCCCTGTTTTATCTCAGTTCTTTTTAAAAGTAATTTTAAAAAGTTTGGTAAGTTAACTTGAGTAACCTTTGCTGCCAGAGAAAAAGATTGTCCTCCTGACGTGAAACTCCTGCCAATTCTCTCTTTGTTAAGAAAAATCTTCCTCCTTATTCAGTGTAACAACTCTGAAAGGAGACACTGTTTGCTTTGCCCTGATTGCTTTTGACCCATATTCATCTGCAGTTTTCTCATCTTGTTTCCTCCTTCCAGCTTCTCTCTCTCTTACTGGGAGGAGGAGACAATGCGAAGAAGTATATGTCAAGGTGTGGCAATGTGACAGGGAGTTTACCTGGACAGGTGTGTGCCGATTCACTTTCCTTTTCCTCCAGCTCTCAATTTGACTCTGAATCTCAGCAGATGCTGGTTGCGTGCAACATCCGAGACCATGTGGGGTTCGAGAAATGGGAGCCTTTCTTATGACCAGTATACTGAAGCTGAGCCGGAGCATCCTCCTTCTGCCATCTGCAATCCTCAACTCAAACAGGCTGGTTCAAGAACGTCTCTTTTTAAATACACTCCACCGTGGCAGGTTTTCTGTGCAGCTCTAGGTTCCAAGTTGCAGGTAAGAAGATGAAGTTCGAAGTGTGGCTATCAGCTGATTGGTCCAAAGTGTGTTTATTTGTTTATATATCCCACCTGAATTACTTTTACAAATAACTCAAGGGGGCAAACATTCAACACAATAACTCTGTGAGGAAGGTTGGGCTGAGAGAGAGTGACTGGCCCAAAGTCACCCAACTGGCTTTCATGGCTAAAGCGGAATTTGAACTCACAATCTCCTGCTTTCTAGCCTGCTGCCTTAACCACCAGATCAAACTGACTCTCAGTTTTTATTAGTTTGAAGTTTGAATGGTGTGTGTGTGTATGTGCGTGTGTGTTTGTATCATTAACTTTAACTTTGTTTAATTTTGAATCAAATTTAAATCTGGATTAGATTGCCTCATTGTTGGTCTGATCCACTTCTTTATCCTGGTCATGCCCACTTTGGGGGATGTTATTCTGTCCACTCTGAAAGAAACTCTCCCCCACCTCCAATTTATAAGATGGTCCCTGCTGCCTTTCACAGTGCAGAGCTGGCATTGATCCCATCTTAGCTTCCCAAGAGCCCTGTGAGGTAGATTCTTCCTGGGTTTTCTCTTTTTTCATGTTGAAGCCAGGCTGAACAATAAATTGCTGTTCCTCATCCAGAATTCTCCAGAGTCTTAAAGAGTAATAGTAGTTTTAAATAACAGTTGAAGGACTATATTTGATGAGACATTGTCAAAGCTTCCTAGGTACTTAAAACAGCCATCTGTCAGATATTCCCACCTGGATCTAGCTGCAGGTATGGAGGTATTCAGAGTGGGAATCCTGTCTCCTATATAGGGGAAAGCATTGTTCACTAGCAGTGATTCCTCAGGATAGACTGACTCAAAACATGCATGATCTAATCCAACCATCAGATAAACTTCTTTACCAAGAAAATATCAAAATATCTAAACATTTATCTGATTAAACTGAAAATAGTCTAGTTAATACTTTGTTTTTCTATGCTGCAAGTAGTCCTTGTTGAGCCTGCAATTTTGGTCATAAGTTATAACAGTCATTAAGTGAGTCACAATAGGGCCACGCCTGATTTTATGAACTTTTTTGCAATGGTGGTTAAGCAAATGCTATGATCATAAAGCGAATGCCCTGGTTTTTAAGCAGACCCACTGTTCACTATGGGGTGGTTTTTGCTGCAAAACCTGTAGTAAACACAGGTTTCTGGCAAACCCATCATAAATTAGTCACATGATTGTGAGGGAGGGCAGCTATTGAAACTTGAAATCTAGTTACTAAGTAGCTTAGTCTGTCACACCTTTGAATGGTCCCTAAGCAACCGGTTGTAAGTCAAGGACTACCTGTAATCAAATGGAGGCCTTTAGGAAGCACAACGGCATGATTTTAAACGTTAGGGTCCTTTATTCAATCTGGATTTCCGCTGTTGTATTCTGCCATTGTTGGGGGGGAGCTAAGACCCGATTATACAAGCACGCATCCCATTTTATTCTCACAATAAACCTAGAAAGTCACTTTGAACCAGTGACCTAATTAATCACTGAGCACGGATTGCAATCCGAATAAAAGTGCCATTGTTTTCCTTTCAGGACACTGGGTGAACTCTATAGAGATGGTTTTTCTAATGAAACTGAGTAATTTTGCTGCATTGTGAAGGTGTGGGTCTAGTCCAATGTTTCTCCATCTTAGTCATTTTAAGATGCATGGATATCAGTTCCCAGAATGCTCCAGCCAGCATTTGTGTGGGAGTTGGAGTCCACACATCTTTCTTTCTTTCTTTCTTTCTTTCTTTCTTTCTTTCTTTCTTTCTTTCTTTCTTTCTTTATTTATTTATTTATTTATTTATTTATTTATTTATTTTTGTCACAACAATATATGTAGGTATCATACAAAAAGATTATATAGTATATAAACACATATATGAGTAAATATAAGGAGGTATAAGCATATATAGGAAGAAGAAAAGAAAAACAATAGGACAGGAACGGTAGGCACGTTTGTGCGCTTATGCACGCCCCTTATGGTCCTCTTAGGAATGGGGTGAGGTCAATAGTAGAAAGTTTTTGGATAAAACTTTTAGGATTATGGGAAGAGACCACAGAGTCAGGTAAAGTATTCCAAGCACTGATGATTCTGTTACAGAAGTCATATTTTCTGCAATCTAGATTAAAGCGGTTGACATTAAGTTTAAATCTATTAGTTGCTCTAGTATTATTGCAATTAAAGCTGAAGTAGTCTTTAACAGGAAGGACATTACAATAGATGATTCTATGAGTTAAACTTAGGTCTTATTGAAGGCGACAGAGTTCCAAGTTTTCTAAGCCTAGGATTTCAAGTCTGGTGGGATAAGGTATTTTGTTGTTTTCAGAGGAATGGAGAACTCTTCTTGTAAAATATTTCTGGACACGTTCAATTGTATTGATGTCAGAGATGTGGTGAGGGTTCCAAACAGGCGAGCTGTATTCTAGAATTGGTCTAGCAAATGTTTTATATGCTCTGGTTAGTAGTGTGGTGTTTTGGAAAAGAAGCTATGCAAAATTAGGTTTACAACTCTTAGAGCTTTTTGCTATGTAGTTGCAGTGGGCTTTGGCACTTAGATCATTTGACATGAAAACTCCAAGGTCTTTAACGGGATGGGGTCGTCTGTAAGGTAATGTCCATCTAGTATGTACTTAGTTTTGGGTTCTTTTTCCTATATGTAAGACTGAGCATTTGCTGGTTGAAATTTGGAGCTGCCAATTTTTAGACCAAGCGGATAGATGATCAAGGTCGTTTTGAATGATAGAAGTATTGTCTGTGGTGTTAAATAGTTTGATATCATCAGCAAAGAGAACACAATTACTTGAGATGTGGTCACAAAGATCATTAATGTATAGTATAAAAAGTGTTGGTCCAAGGACGCTGCCTTGAGGAACGCCACTCTTGACAGGAACAGGATTTGATAAAGCATTGCCAATTTTGACCACTTGTTGTCTGTTAGACAGAAAAGCAGATATCCATTTGTGGAGGGGTCCTGAGATGCCATAGGATGTTAGTTTTAGGAGAAGTTTATCGTGTACTACTGAGTCGAAAGCTTTGCAGAAGTCTATGTAGATTGCATCTATTGATTTGCCTTGATCGAGATTTGAAGTCCATATGTTTTTGCAGTGGAGAAGTTGTAAGTTACATGATTTTTTCCTGAAACCAAATTGTTTGTTGGAGAGTAGGTTGTTAGTTTCTAAGTGTGAGGTAATGGATTGGTTGATGATAGATTCCATGACTTTGCAAGTGACGCAGCAAAGGGAGATTTTAAGCAAAGATCTTAAAATGGTTAAGGTCGAGAAACGCTGGCCTAAAAAGCCACTTGCTGATCCTTGACTCAAGGGAGGCATCAGCTTTTCAGTGCTCAGTTCTTCATGTAATCCACAGTCCACTTAATTGCTGTTCAATTGCTTCTAACCAGAAGTATCTGCTGGACGGGGTCAAAAAAACCAAGATGGTGGCCACAATCATGTGATCAAAACCTTGCTCTTTTTATGTGTGTCGTAACACCAATAATAGTTTGAGGAACCATCTCCGGATTCATAGTTCAAAAATGTCTATCCTCTTTCTTTTGTTTTTTTGTTGATCTCCAGCTTTTATAACCAACCTTTCTCTTCTCTTGGAAATACCACTGCTTTAAATTATTGTGATGACCATCTTTATTGCCATAAAAATATCCTTCTCTTTTACAATCTTGCCTGCTTGTGTTTATTTATTTTTATTTATTTATTTTATTTATTTATTTTGTCACAACAGTATATATAAGCATAAGCATGAAAGTAACTATATAATATATAAGCATATATATAAGTATAAGCATGCAATAACTATATTAATTGGATATAATGAAAGGAAACAAGAGGACAGGAACGGTAGGCACGTTTGTGCTCTTATGTACACCCCTTACAGACCTCTTAGGAATGGGGTGAGGTCAATAGTAGACAGTTTTTTGTTAAAGCTTTGGGGATTTTGAGAAGAGACCACAGAGTCAGGTAGTGTGTTCCAAGCATTAACAACTCTGTTACAGAAGTCATATTTTCTGCAATCAAGATTGAAGCGGTTAACATATTAAGTTTAAATCTATTGTTTGCTCTTGTATTGTTGTGACTGAAGCTGAAGTAGTCTTCAACAGGAAGGACATTGCAATAGATGATTCTATGAGTTAAACACAGGTCCTGTCAAAGGCGGCGGAGTTCTAAGTTTTCTAAACCCAAGATTTCAAGTCTGGTGGCATAAGGTATTTTGTTGTATTCAGAGGAGTGGAGAACTCTTCTTGTAAAATATTTCTGGACACGTTCAATTGTATTGATGTCTGAAATGTGGTATGTGTTCCAGACAGGCGAGCTGTATTCAAGAATTGGTCTAGCAAATGTTTTATAAGCTCTGGTTAGTAGTGTACTGAGTAGTGTAGTGTAGTGTAATAGTGTTATTGTCTTCCTCCTTAGGATTAATTTCCTCTTTATTTCTTCAACATACCTTTGTCATTATCAATATTTAATCCTCCTCCCTGCAAACAAAGAAATAAGTATGTCCACTAAATATTTTGGTTGACATTACCTTTGACATCTTAATATTCAGTGCTAACCCAGATTTCTTTTTCATGTCTCATTTACTTTTAGCTAGCACAGTAGTATCATCTTCATATCTGGTGTAAATACATGCCGGTTGCCAAGCAACCAAAATTTTGATCACGTGGCTATGGAGATGCTGTGACAGTTATAAGTGGAAGGACAAGTCATGCCACTTTTTATAGTGCCATTGTAACTTTAAATAATCATTAAACAAATAAATCAAGGACTATGTATAATAGAATACCGTATTTTTTAAATATAAGATGCACCTTATTTTTGGAGGAGGAAAATAAGAAAAAAACTGATTGGCAATTGGATCGGCCTCTTGAATACCCCCAGTCAGCTGTTTCTAGAGCGAATTTTAGCAACAGGTTCATTGGTTGAGAGCTCTGTGCCTTGCTTTTTTTTCTGCCTCTGAAAGCCTCCAAAACAGAGCTTCAGAAAAAAAGCCTCTTTTTTTTTGAAGCTTTGTTTCGGAGGCTTTTTTTCCTGAAGCTTCTTTCAGAGGCTTTTTCCAGCCTCTGAAATCTCTGTTTGAGAGGCTGAACGAGGCTACATTCAGAGTATAAGATTTTCACTCTCTTTTTTGGGGGGGAAATCTGCGTCTTATACGCCGAAAAACACAGTACATTATCTGGAAGTTAAATACATTTAAGGTCAAGGTGCATCCTACTGCAATTCTATGCTATATTGTAAACCATTCTTGCTTTCTAAACTTAGTTTTCAGAGTAGCATCTTGTTCACTCTAAAGATTCCTCCAAAGAATAACCAGATGTTTTGGCTCATCGTATATGCCCCATTTTTGTTGACCTGTACAATCAAAGGACTTACTCTAGTTACAAAAACCTGCTCAGCAATGTGAGGCAGCAGCCAAAAAAAAAAGCTAATACAATCCTTGCTTATACAAACAGAGGCATAGAATCAAAACCACATGAAGTATTAGTACTGCTTTATAACTCCTTGGTAAGGCCATACCTAGAATACTGTATCCAGTTTTGGTCACCAGATTACAAAAAAAGATGTTGACATTTTGGAAAAAGTACAAAGAAGAGCAACTAAGACAATTAAGGGCCTGGAGACAAAAACATATGAAGAACAGTTGTAGGAATTGGGTATGGCCAGTCTAGAGAAAAGAAGGACTAGAGGGGACATGATAGCAATATTCCAGTATTTGAGGGACTACTGCCACAAAGAAGAGGAGTCAACTTATTTTCCAAAGCACCAGAAGGCAAGACAAGAAACAATGGAAGGAAACTAATCAAGGAGTGAAGCAACCTGGAATTGAGGAGAAACTTCCTAACCATGAAGACAATTAACCAGAAGGAACAGCTTTCCTTCAGAAGTTGGTCGTGCTTTATCACTGGAGGTTTTTAAGAAAAGACTGGACAGCCACCTATCTGAAATGGTATAGGGTCTCCTGCTTGAGCAGAGGGTTGGACTAGAAGACCTCCAAGATCCCCTTCCAGCTCTGTTCTGATTGATGGATTCCACATCTCTTCTGTGATTACTTCTTGGTAAACATCTATATGGCACAGTGCTGGGTTACATCATCAGGCAAACGCCTTCCCAGAACTAAAATGGCTTGTCTGGTCTGAACATCTTGTGATGACTTCTTGAGGATCCTCATCTCTCAAGACAGCATTTCTAAATCTTGGCAGCTTGAAGATGTCTGGACTTCAACTCCCAGAATTCCCCAACCAGCATTTTTCCCCCCACAACCAGCAATTCTGGGAGTTGAAGTTCACACATCTTCAAGCTGCCAAGTTTGGGTTCATTGCCTGAGAGAAGCAAGCAGTTTAGGGTAAATAATAGGTTTTGTCCCCACTCTTTGAAATGTGCTATATCTCTGGAAGCATCTCTTCTGGTGGGACAAAGGGAGGGAGCAGAGCTTGATGCCAAATTTTGAAAAGCAAAGGCATTGCCTTTTGGTGCCACTCTGGCTGCCTGTTTTATGATAGTTATTCGTGCTTTGTTATTCATCACTCAAAGTCTGATCAGATTGGAGCGTTGGCAAAGATTATCCATAACTGTTTCTACCTGAGTTGCTGGAAGTGGACGCTGTATATTAAGTGTGTTTGTAAGAGAGAGCCTGGATGTGTAAACAATGCAACCTTGAGAAGTGAAAGTGAAATTCAATGGTGGAAAAAGTAAGGTTCTACATTTAGGCAAGAAAAACAAAATGCACAGGTACAGTATATGTGCTAGCTCGCTCAATAGTAGTAACTGTGAGAGGGATCTCACAATATGCACCAAGACAAATTCCTTGTGTGTCCAATTACACTTGGCCAATAAAAAATTCTATTCTATTCTATTCTATTCTATTCTATTCTATTCTATTCTATTCTATTCTACTCTACTCTACTCTACTCTACTCTACTCTACTCTACTCTACTCTACTCTACTCTACTCTACTCTACTCTACTCTATTCTAATCTTGGAGTCCTAGTGGACAACCATTTAGATCTGAGCCAGGAATATGCTGCAGCTGCCAAAAAAGCCAACACAGTTCTAGGCTGCATAAACAGAGGGATAGAATCAAGATCATGTGAAGTCTTAATACCACTTTATAATGCCTTGGTAAGGCCACACTTGGAATACTGCATCCAGTTTGGTTGCCATGATGTAAAAAAGATGTTGAGTTTCTAGAAAGAGTGCAGAGAAGAGTAACAAAAATGATTAGGGGAGTGGAAGCTAAAATATATGAAGAACGATTGCAGGTACTGGGTATGTGTAGTTTGATGAAAAGAAGGACTATGGAGACATGATAGCAGTGTTCCAATATCTCAGGGGCTGCCACAAAGAAGAAGGAGTCAAACTATTCTCCAAAGCACCTGAGGGTAGAACAAGAAGCAATGGGTGGAAACTAATCAAGGAGAGAAGCAACTTAGAACTAAGGAAAATTTTCCTGACAGAACAATTAATCAATGGAACAACTTGCCTCCAGAAGTTGTGAATGCTCCAACACGGAAAGTTTTTAAGAAGCTGTTGGATAACCATTTGTCTGAAGTGGTGTAGGGTTTCCTGTCTAAAAAGGGGATTGGACTAGAAGACCTCCAAGGTCCCTTCAAACTCTGTTATTCTATTCAATTATAAATAAGTAGTTGGTGTATCTCTTATGGCTTGCAGTGAAACTAGGAGACCTCATCTGAACTATATCTTCAGCTATGGGAGTTCAGTTTTATGCTTAGGTGTTCATGCAACACTTATCCCCAAACCTATTAAAGAATCTAGCAGCTGCATTCTCACATTAAACTATGGTAAAGGTAATCCTCAAATTATGATCAGTTGTTTAGCCACTGACATTACAATGGACTCCCAAAAAGGTACTTACAACCCAATTTCAAAGGTATGATAGCTTTCTACGGTTAATGAAATCTGGGGCTCTTTAGGGGATCTATAGTTTTAAATTTTTTAAGGTGGGAGGTTATGTATATTTTGTATACTTTAGCTTGTGATTGTTGGTTATAATACCCGGTATTTGCTCTGGGAAGTCTGGGGGGGGGGAAGGGGGAGGAGTGGGGGAAGGAGGTGGGAAATGAATCAACAAGTGATACATGGACTGATTATTAATGTACAGTAATTTTTGAAGATATGAAATTAAAAAATTTAAAATGATATTGGGGGTGCTCGACTGCCATTTCAGGAAGAAAAGGAGAGAGGAGTAGGAGGAGGGAAGAAAGTAGGTAGGAAAGTGTAGAGAAGGAGGACGGGAATAAGAGGGTTAGATAGGGTGGAAGAAGGGAGGAGTGGAGAAGGAGGAGAGGAAGTAGTAAAGTGAAGGGGATGAAGGATGGGAAAGTAGTAGAGGGTAGAGAGGGAGGTTGTGTAGTAAGGAAGTGGCAGTCGGGCAGGCCTGAATCAGTAATAAATAAAAATTAATGATTAATGATGGATAATAGTTTGTACATAAATATGATGTTGAAAAATGGAAATAAAAAATTATTTAAAAAAAAAAGAAAGAAATCTGGGGCTCTTTAAATATATTGGGTTACATCTGATGCACCTTTTGGCCGGGATCATAGTCAAGAGATCTGGAGGATAAGAAGTTGGGGAGTTACCATTTCTCAAAATTTTTGCAGCAAAGCAGGAATGTATTTTTGTGGCAAGATGGGGGTGCGAAGCCTCATCCTGTGGGAATTTTAAAAAAGTTCTTCAACAGTTGTTGGGCTGAAAGAAAATAAAAATGAAAGCAATATAGTTTCTATTGGGCCATAAAAATGGAACTGTCTCAAGGGTGGTGCCTGATGTTTTCAGCAGTAGCTGTGGACTTTGTCTTGGACATGCCATTAAGGTGAGATTTACAAGGTCATGTACTGGCACCTAACAAGTTTTCCTTTGTCATAAAGAAATATTCTGGGAACTAGACTGACACACACCTATTCTTTCCTGGATCTAGGCTATCTTGGGGTAAGATTGAGTACTTTGAGCCTTCAATGAATTACCGCAGGCTCTAAGAAAGAGGCTCCTGAATGTAGAAGTAGCCCTTGATAAATATATACAAATACCTCAGAGGCAGGGGTGAAATCCAGCAGGTTCTGGAGAACCGGTAGCAGAAATTTTGAGTAGTTCAGAGAACCGGCAAATGCCACCTCTGGCTGGGCCCAGAGTAGGGAGGGAATGGAGATTTTGCAATATCCTTCCCCTGGAGTGGGGAGGGAATGTGGATTTTGCAGTATCCTTCCCGTGGGGTGGGAATGGAGATTTTGCAATATCCTTCCCCTGGAGTAGGGTGGGAATGGAGATTTTGCAATATCCTTCCCCTGGAGTGGGGAGGGAATGGAGATTTTGCAGTATCCTTCCCCTGCCATTCCCACCAAGCCACGCCCACCAAACCACACCCACAGAACCAGTAGTGAAAAAAATGGATTCCACCACTGCTCAGAGGATAAATGGCACCCTTCCAGCCTTGCAAGGGTGAATATGGCAAAAGTTCCTGGTGGTAGAGTACTCAGAATGCATAGAAACAGCTAGTCCTTGACTTACAACAGTTCAAAACTACAATGGCAGTGGAAAAAAGTGACTTAAGACTATTTTTCACACTTACAACCTTTGCGGCATGCAAATGGTCATGTGATCAATCAATCAACCAACCAGTTTATTACAATCTTAGACCACAGCCTAGAACAAATAAAAACGCTCAGTAAATATACCATTGGAAATTCTTGTATAAAATAATAACAACTAAAATCTATAATAAAATCCACTCTGTCAATTATACATGGTCTAACTAAACTAAAATTACAATCCATAAACTGTGTGGCCCGTTGTAGGTTCAACACTAAAAGGGAAATGACTAAGCAGTACAAAGAGTTTGCCACAATTGTTATATAACATAACTGTGATCAAAATGCGGATGCTTGGCAACCGACTCAAATTTATGACAGTTTCAGTGTCCTGGGGTCATATGATCCCCTTTTGTGACCTTCATACAGGTAAAGTCAATGGGGAAGCCAGCTTCACTTAACAGCTGTGTCACTAACTTTAACAACTGCAATGATTTGCTTAGGTTGTAAAATGAGGCAAAACTCACTTAACAAATGTTTCACTTAGCAAGGGAAATTTGGAGCTCAGTTATGGTCGTAAATTGAGGACTGCCTGTATTGGAGGCTAATTCTGCCCACAGTCTGACTGGCTGAAGTTTGACTCAGCCTTCCATCCTTCTGAGGCCAACAAAATGAGGACCCAGATTGTTGGGGGCAATAGGCTATAAACCACTCAGAGTGGGCTGTAAAGCATTATGGAGCAATATATAAACATAAGTGCTGTTGCTACTGCTATGGAGCAGGATTGTCAACCTGGTTATAGAATTTGATTGCTCTTTCTGCCTTGCTACCATGGTCTAAGAACTGAGATACAGATAGCCCTCAACATATGACCACAATAGGGCCTGGAATCACTAAGCAAGTATGGTTATGAATAGAATAGAATAGAATAGAATAGAATAGAATAGAATAGAATAGAATAGAATAGAACAGAATAGAATAGAATAGAATTTATTGGCCAAGTGTGATTGGACACACAAGGAATTTGTCTTGGTGCATATGCTCTCAGTGTACATAAAAGAAAAGATACCTTCATCAAGGTACAACATTTACAACACAAATGATGGTCATAGGGTACAATTTAAAGAAAAAAGAAAAAGAAAAAGAAAGAGATTATGTGAGGATCACACAACTGCACCCAATTTTATGGCTATTTTTCCTGCAGCTGTTATGTGAATCGCTGCAGTCATTAAGCAAGACATTACATGACCATAATTTGCAATCTTCCCTGCTGGCTTTTTCATCTAGTTCAGTGGTTCTCAACCTTTATAGTGCTACGACCCCTTTAATACAATTTCCCACGATGTGGCAATCCCCAACCGTAAAATTATTTTTGTTTTGAATTTATCGCGCCTGAAGCCATATTGGCTAGCGATCTGAACTGCTTGCGATTGCCTTGAGGACGGAGGCATTAAAGCGGAGACTCCTCCCCTATAAAGTTTATCGCGCCTGAAGCCAGATTAGGCCAGCGATTGGGAGTGATTGCAGCTGGCTTGAGAGGGAGACATCAAAGCAAAGATTTATCTCTTCTTTAATTGATCACGCCTGAAGCTGAATTCGCCTAGCGATTTGAAGAGCCTGTAACTGGCTTATGAATTCAACCATTGGAGCACGATTCTTCAACTCGCAAGTATACTTCCCATATTTTCGATGGTCTTAGGCGACCCCTGGCAAATCGTCATTCGACCCCCAACGGGGTCCCGACCCACAGGTTGAGAACCGCTGATCTAGTTGCTGTTGTAACTGCACAACGGTTGCCAAGTCCCTGAATTACAATGAGGTGACTGGGTGGATGCTGAGGTATTTGTAAGTGCTAGTACAGGTCATAAATAACTTTTTTCAGCATCTCTGCAAATTTGAACAGTCATTAAATAAAAGGTTGTATACGGGTAGTCCACAACTCACAACCACAGTTAGGACCAAAGTGGGAAGAAGAGCAACTAAGTAAGAGGATTAAGGGCCTGGAGACTAAAACATATGAACATATTGCAGGAACTGGGTTTGGTCTGTCTAGAGCAGGGTTCTGCAAACTTGGCTCTTTTAAGACTTGTGGACTTCAACTCCCAGAGTTCCTGAGCCAGCAAAGCTGGCTTCCAGTATTTGAGGGGCTGCCAGAAAGAAGAGGGGGTCAACCTATTTTCCAAAGCACCAGAAGGCAGGACAAGTAACAATGGATGGAAACTAATCAACGAGAGAAGCAACCTGGAATTAAGGAGAAATTTCCTAACACTGAGGACAATCATCCAGTGGAACAGCTTGCCTCCAGAAACCATGGGTGCTCCATCACTCGATATTTTTAAGAAAAGACTGGATAGCCACATATCTGAAATAGTATAGGACAGGGGTGTCAAACTCATATCACAACAGCGTAATGTGACATAGCAAGACTTCCCCCCCTTCGCTAAACTGGGTGTGGGCGTGGCTAGCACATGACGCATCGGGCCTGCAGGCCAGGAGTTTAACAGCCCTGGTGTAGGGTCTCCTGCTTGAGCAGGGGGTTGGAGTAGAAGAGGGGTCTGCAACTTTGTCAACTTTAAGACTTGTGGACTTCAACTCCCAGAATTCCTCAGCCAGCAAAGCTTCCCACTCCAAAGCTGGCTGAGGAATTCTGGGAGTTGAAGTCCACAAGTCTTAAAGTTGATAAGGTTGGAGACCCCTGGACTAGAAGACTCCAACATCCCTTCCAGCTCTATTCTGATTGATTGACCAGAATTTCTGTTGCTAAACAATATGATTGTTAAGTGACTTCCGGTGGCGCCACCTCTTCGCTGAACTCCTAATTAAGGGGCTCCGTACTGAACATCGTAAAGCCAAGAAAAGCCGGCTTTAATCTCTTTCCCTGGATGAAAGGGAAAAGATAAGAGCAGCAGGGAAGTGTTGGTAGACCTCCCCAGGGGCTTTGTTTTTAATTAAGCAGAGCCCTGAAGGGTCGACGGTCCCATAAATATTCCTGCCATGCTCCGACTTCAGTGCGTGCCTGCAAAAGCAGGAAAAGAAGAAAGTGTCCATCTCTGCTAGTTGTCTTATCTTTATGGATCTCTTTAAGCAGACGGAATGAGTGCGAGCGAACAATTACTGGATTGCAAGTATTTTTGATTTCCTGACTTCTACCTTTTAAAAAAGAGAAACTTTTTTTCCTTTGTTTTAATTGACTCTTAAAGATGGCGCCTGAAAGGGAGTGAAAGTGACGAATGGAATTTCAAACAGCCTGTGTAACTAAGAAGATAAGAAATGTTATGTGTGGATTTTAATGAAGTGAAGTGAGCTCTCCTATACTTAAAGGGGAAAAGAGAAGTTTCTAGACTTATATTTTGTGAATTTTAAAAACTGAAATGGCTACTAAACCACCTAAGACTGGGGGTAGAAGGGGTTCTGAACCAGCTTTAGAAGATCTGATTAAAGAGCAAGGGAAAGTGTCTGAAGAAAGGTTTAAGGAGATTATGGATAATAATGAGAAAATAAGAGAAGAAATAAAAGAGAATAATAAAAAAATAAGAGAAGATATCTTGATGGCTTTTCAAGGTTTGGCAAAAAGACTGGAGGTGGTGGAGGAGGAGGTGCAAGAAATTGTTCAGTCAAATCAACAAATAGAAAATAGAATGGGGGGAATGCAAATCAAATTGGACAAAAATGAAGATCAAGTGGTGGTGATGCAGTATAGAATGATGGAAGGAGCTCTGAGAATTAGGGGCTTGAATGAGGAGAAAGGGGAAGATTTAAAAAAAATTTTATCAGAAGCTCTGGCTGAATTTATTGAACTTGATCCACAAGAGGTTGCTTATCAAATTGACAAAATTTATAGAGTTAATTCTTGGATTGCTAGGCAAAAGAAACTTCCTAGAGACATTGTGGTTTATTTTTTGAAAAGAACAGTGAGGAATCAAATTTTGCAAGTTGCTTTTCAGAAAAACTTGAAAATAGGAGAACAGGAGTTGAAGGTTTTGAAAGAGATTCCTCCCAAGATGTTAAGGGATAGAAAGGACTTTACATTTTTTACACAAGAACTTAAGAAATACCAGATTCAATTTAGATGGGAGGTTCCAGTTGGTTTGACAGTGTATTATCAAGGAAGGAGATATCGTATTGACACAGTGCTTAAGGCCAAAGATTTTCTTTCTACAGTGCTGAAACTTGAAATAGAAATAATAGAAAAAAGAATTCAAGAGACTCAAATGGGTGTGGAAGCTGAGGTGATTCCAGTGATGTTACCATCTGAGGAACAACCACAAGAACAAAGACTGACGAGGGGAGCCCTTAAGCGTAAAGAAAAGGAGCAACAAACTCAAAGTAAAGTTCAGGATTCTGCTACAGAAGCGGTGGAGGAGCACGGCCGAAGATACGGGAGGACGATCTTCAGTTGATTGCTCAAAAGCTTCAGCAGCCCAGTAATGGCAAATAAAATCTTGACTTGGAATGTCAATGGTTTGAATTCAGCTCAGAAGAGAAGAAAAATATTTCATTATTTGAAACAATTTAAAATGATGTTATTTGCTTACAAGAAACATATTAAATTATCAGATCAAAAGTACTTAATAAACTCAAAGTTAGGTAAACATTTTGTTGCTTCAGCTTTGGAGAAAAAACATGGCATAGTGGTTTATTTGAGAAAAGATATACCAGCCAAGTTAATAGAGGCAGATATTCACGGAAGATATATTGCTATTGAACTTACAATAGAAACAAAAAGGACTCTCTTGTTTGGTATATATGCACCCAATCAGCAACAAGAAAAATTTTATAGAATGTTATATGATAAGTTGATTCTATGGGATTATAAATCGTGCATTATATTGGGAGATTGGAATGGAGTAATAGATACACGAAAGGACAAGAGAATTTCTTCCAAGAAGATACCTGCACATGCAAAGCTGCCTAAATCCTTTTTTGATATGATAGAAGATTTCGAGTTAAGAGATGTATGGAGACTGCGGAATTTGGAGGAAAGAGACTATACTTTTTTCTCTGATAGGCATCAATCCTTCTCACGTATTGATTTTATTTTAATTTCTAATGATTTGCTTTTTAGGGTGAAGAAAACTAAGATATTTCCAAGATGTTTGTCTGATCATAGTCCTGTTTGGATGGAATTGCAATATGGAAAAGAGGGTAGAAGAACTTGGAGATTAAATGAAAATTTGTTTAGATATCAGGATAATGTAAATCAATGTAAAAAGCAGATGAAAGAATTTTTTGATTATAATTTGAATAATGAAACATCGATAGAAATGGTTTGGGACGCCAGTAAAGCTTTTATGAGAGGTGTATTAATATATCTTAATAATAGACAGAGAAATAAGCAACAAAGACAGCGTAGGTATCTAGAAGAGGAAATTTATAAGAAACAACAATTATTAATACATAATCCACATGATCAAAAACTTAAAGATGCAATAAAGTTACTACAGAATCAATTTAATATGATAATGGCTGATCAGGTGGCAACAAATATACAATATGCCAAACATAATACTTTTTGTAACGCAAATAGACCTGGTAGGTGGTTAGCATACACCTTAAGGAAAAGACAAAAACAACGTACTATAGAAAAAATAGAATACAAAGGTAAAGAGAGATATCAACAGGATAAAATTAAAAAAGCTTTTTTAGAATATTATACAAATTTATATCTTAAAGATAATATATTGAATAGGGATATTGATAATTATTTGAAGGAATATAAGGTTAAAAATTTAACTTTAGAACAAACGGATGAACTGAATCGGCCTATAACCTCTGAAGAAATTATTTTGGTAATTAAACAATTAAAATGGGAAATCTCCTGGTACGGATGGGCTCACAGTTAGTTATTATAGGAATTTACAGGATGAGATGTTAGGTCCACTTAAGGAATTATTTAATCAGATACAACTAGGAGAATTCCCCTCATGGAGAACCTCTTTTATTTCATTGATACCAAAGAGGAACAGGATTGTTCTAAACCTGGGAATTATAGGCCAATCTCACTTTTAAATAATGATTATAAGATTTTGTTAAAATAATAGCTAATAGATTAATGTTGATTCTGCAGCGAAGAATTCATAATGATCAATCTGGATTTATAAAAGGGAGACAGATGAGGAATAATGTTAGGCAGATTGTTAATTTACTGGAGTACTTAGAAAAGAAAAATTTTATTCCAGCAGCATTTATTTTTCTCGATGCAGAGAAAGCTTTTGATCGATTGCATTGGGATTTTTTATTTAAATTAATAGAAAAGATGCAATTTGGAGATGGTTTTTTAAGAATAATTAGGGCAATTTATGGAGAGCAAACAGCACAGATTATAATCAATGGTAGCTTAACAGAACCTTTTAAGATTGCGAAAGGAACAAGACAGGGATGTCCTTTATCACCATTATTGTTTATTTTAACTCTAGAACCATTATTGGATAAAATACGAGAAGTAAAGGAGATAGAGGGAATTAGAGTTAGACAATATGAATATAAACTAAGAGCTTTTGCAGATGATTTGGTGATTACTTTAACAAACCCTATAAATTCTAGTAAATCTTTGTTGGAAATAATTGATCAATATGGGAATGTTTCAGGGTTTAAGGTAAATCAGAAAAAGACAAAAGTGATAATAAAAAATATGGCCAGACAACAGAAAGAAAAACTAGAGGAAATAACAGGATTTGAAATTGTAAAGAAGGTTAAGTACTTAGGGATTTATATATATAGACGATATATATATCGTCAAATGTGAAATTGTATAAGAATAACTATGAGGTTTTATGGCAAAAAGTTCAGAAGGAGTTGACTGTTTGGAAAAAATTGCAATTATCTTTGCTGGGGAGAATTGCTGCTATTAAAATGAATGTTTTACCTAGATTTTTATTCCTCTTTCAGATGATACCAATAATTAAGAAAGATAAGAATCTTGAGGAATGGCAGAAGGGAATTAATAAATTTATATGGGAAGGTAAAAAAGCTAGGGTTAAAATGAAAATAATTCAAGATTCTCGGAAAGGGAGGTTTAAAATGCCTAATTTTAAATTATATTATGAAGCAGCTGCTCTCTCTGCAATAAGTGATTGGTTTAATTTAACAGAGGACAGAATTTTGAATATAGAAGGTTATGATTTGCTATATGGATGGCATGCATATTTAATTTATGACAAAAAGTGGATAAGGCCTTTAAAAATCATGTGCTAAGAAATGCCCTTCTGTGTTTGGAAAAATACTCTTATAAACTAAATTATAAGGTTCCTATATGGGCAAGTCCTAGACATACAATAGAAAATATAAACATAGAACAGAATCAGGAAATGATTACATATAAAGATCTTTTGTATACTGAAAGAGGTAATTTGCAGTTAAAATCTCTGCAAGTATTAAGAGAGGAAGGGAAAAATTATACTTGGTTTCAATATGAGCAACTACGTGCTAGATGGAAGGGAGATCAGAAAATTGGTATAGAGCAGAACGAGGGAAATTTGGTAAAGCAAATTAGAAATCAGTCTCAGGAGCATATAAAGAGATTGTATAATGTGTTACTTGAAATAGATTCTGAAAGGGACTTGGTAAAGGACTGTATGATAAAGTGGGCACAAAATTTTCAGGAGCCAATATTATTGGAAACTTGGGAAAAATTTGGGTTAGAAATGTTAAATTCACATGAGGCACAGAATCTGAGGAAAATTTTTATAAAATGTTTTATAGATGGCATCTAGATCCTAAAAAATTATCGTGTATGTATCCAGATATGCAAGCAAAATGTTGGAGATGTAATTGTGATGACGCTACATATTTTCACATTTGGTGGACTTGTAAGGACATAAAGGCCTTTTGGATAAAAATTTGGTGGATTTTACAAAATGTTTTGAAAAAGAAGATAAAGTTCCTGCCGCAATTTTTCTTGTTGGGAATTATTACGGATTGTACAGTAATTGAGACTAAATTGATTTTAAATCTAATAACTGCAGCAAGATTACTAATAGGACAATACTGGAAGAAAAAAGAAGTACCTACAATAGAAGAATGGATATTGAAGGTTGCCAATTTGGCTGAGATGGCGAAGATATCAGCCTTTTTGAAAGACAATACGCAAGAAAGATAAAGGAATGGAAAAAATGGATTGACTATATTCAACGTAGATATCAGACTAAGAGTTATCAGACTGTTTTTGAATGATTATGATGCATTATTCTTGATTGTTTTTGGGGGAAGTTAGGAATTGATGATTGTAGGGGTATAATTAAGTTGGGATGAAAAATTTTTAGCATATGTTTGTTTTATTTTTAACTATACCTTGTGCCCGTTCCGGGAAGTCGGGGGGGGGAGGGGGGTTGTGAAGGGAGGGGAGAGGAGGGGGGGAAAGGGGGAAAAAAAATTTTGTAAAACTTTTTGAATAAAAAAAAAAAAAGATGATTGTTAAGTGAGTCACATCCAATTTTATGACTTTTTTTGGCACAGTTGTTAAGCGACTCATTGCAGATGTTAAATGAATCCGACTTCCCCCATTGACTTTACTTATCAGAAGCCAGATACGATGGTCACAGTGGGCAATCAGGTGATCCTGAGATATTGTAACCATCATCTGTGGTGTGCTATGGTGGCACAGTGGTTAGAATGCAATACTGCAGGCTACTACTTCTACTGACTGCCGGCTGCCTGCAATTTGGCAGTTCGAATCTCACCAGGCTCAAGGTTGACTCAACCTTCCATCCTTCCAAGGTGAGTAAAATGAGGACCCAGATTTTTGGTGGCAATATGCCGACCCTGTAAACTGCTTAGAGAGGGCTGTAAAGCACTGTGAAGCCGTATATAAGTCTATGTGCTATTGCTATCTATTGTACATACTGGTTGCCAAGCACCTGACGTCATACGACTATAGGGATGCTGTAACAATCATAAGTGTGAGGATCAGTTGTAAGTCACTTTTTCAGTGCTGTTGTAACTTTGAAGAGTTGCTAAATGAATGGTTGTAAGTCAAGGACAACCTGCAATGAGCTCCATCATTTAACTAATCTCTTAAAACCCCAAAGCAAAGATATAACAATGAGTTTAGCCATCCTAAACCAATTGTTTAGGAGGGTGCTTCAATGCCAAATGGGTATGACAGAAATTCATCAACACAGGCTTTCAAAGGGCATCCATAGGTTTATTAAATGAATTTTTTTTTCTAAGTCTTATTTTCCAGGCTTCTTGAAATGACAATTGCAGAACAATTGACCATTGTTACACAGGAGATAAAAACCAGCAGAAAGCAACCAAAACAAATCCAGAAACAGATGAAACTGCAAGAACTGTAAAGACTTTTCAAAATGCAAAAAGGGTTAATTAAATCCCCACAAAAGTCTGATGTAACAGATAGGACTTTGCACAGTACTTTGAAAAAGCATGTCATCTCTGGAATCCAGCAGGATTAAACAAACCATCCTCACCTTTAATTTTCATACAGTCTCTAGACAGTTTACAAAAGTGGTTCTGTTTTTTAGATAATTAGGGATCATTTCTGAACAAATGCAACCTGAACGTGTGACCTCAGATAATTAATATCTACCTTAAGGCAGATTCAGGGTAGGAATTTAAGGCCGTGGGGCAGTGGGAGGCTTGGCTAATTTCCTTCTTTGTTGTTTTCCCAGTGTTGACTTTCTTCCTTGAAAAATCAGTAGGAACACTTTCCTTTCCGTAACAGGTGGCAAAGTGAGAAGGGGGCATGCTTTGACCTGAAATTAATTGCATCTCTGCTGTTTCAAGTTCTAGGAATTTGTGTGTGTGTTAGAGTGAGTGTGTGTGGGTGAGATCCTGGTTGAGAAAGCTTATCAGTGTGACACAGCCCACAGACTAGTAGTGTCTCTGCCCCTCCCATTCTTACTCTTGTTCAAAACTGCCAACGCAGCTCAAACTTGCAAATACCTCTCCGATGAGATGCCCCCGAGCAGGCCTCTCACAGCAGACAAGCAATCAAGTTGGGAAGTGTTGGTCTGGACTCAGAAGGCTGGGACTGGCCGACATTTTTGGTTCTGCCTGTGCTAGGCATGGATTTGGGACGCTACCTGTGCAAATTCAGACATGGGTCTCTGGGATCCTGTGCAGGTGAGTCCTCAGGGACGTGGGAAGGGTTTGCTCAAATATGGGCTTGTAAGGAGGAACGAAGAGGGCAAAGATAGGATTCCGAGCCAAATTTTGAACATGGCTCCTGATTCCAGACTTAGGTCCCTGAACAACCTTAGAATGTGGTATCAGACAAGCATGTGAGAAATTGGGTTAGAACAGGGGTCTGCAAACTTGGCTCTTTTAAGACTTATGGACTTCAAACCCCAGAGTTGAAGTCCACAAATCTTAAAGGGACCAAGGTTGGAGACCCCTGGGTTAGAAGGTGTTTGAGGGCAAACTTACCTAATTTCCTTTCTAAACTCAGATGACATTTAACTATGGTTTGAAAGTCACAGCTCTGCCAAGTTTGCAATATATTTGATTAATAATGATGGAAAATGATAGAAGTGAATGTACATACAGTGTAAAATGTAAAAACAGTGAGCAAGCATAATATAGAACTTGGTTTTAACAGGTGAATATCATGCTGAATTGCATATAGGAATCTTGAGTTTCGAGAAATGTTAATGCAATCTTTAAACATATTAATGAAGATTGTGAAAATGAGGGGAACTGAGTATTTGCTTATTCTTAGCAACAGGTAGATTTGTATTCCTAAAATCTTTGGATCTCCTTTTATTTGACTTCCTGGAAGCAAACAACGACTCTGGAAAGTACAGGAAAAACTGAAAGATATTTGAAGAGATGGGTGGTTTAAAAATGTGATTAGATAGATAGATAGATAGATAGATAGATAGATAGATAGATAGATAGATAGATAGATAGATAGATAGATAGATGGTGGATAAGGAGAGATGGCTGCCTAGCCAGAATGCTGGCTGGGGAATTCTGGGAGTTGAAGTCCACACATCTTAAAATTGTCAAGGTTGAAAAAAAACACTGATCTAGTCTCTGAGGGAACACATCCAATGACAGGAAGTCGATCAGTTGAAATGTGCAACTGCTTTTATTGTTACACATTGAAAAGCGACTTTTTTGACTGCACTCTGCAAACACTTGTGATGTAACTTTAATCCATTATTTCTCTCTAGAACAAGAGAGAACAAGTGTTCTTCTTTAGAGTTTTTTTCGAGTTGATCTTTTAATTCCTAAACAAAATGTCAAAAAAAAAATTGAAAATCAGGCAAATAAGGAAGGAAACTAAATAAGACTTATATAAAGATCTCTGCTAGATTCAATCAACGTGCCCCAAACTATTTATATCCCAGCATCCTTTTTCCAGCAGGGTTCAATCAGCAGCCTCTGAGAAACTCAGAATATGGAGGCAAGAGTTCTTCATAATTCAGAGATAGACTGCCTCTGCATCTGGAAGCCATCATGATTAAGTCATTAACTTAATTTGTGTTGTAAATGTTGTACCTTGATGAACGTATCTTTTCTTTTATGTACACTGAGAGCATATGCACCAAGACAAATTCCTTGTGTGTCCAATCACACTTGGCCAATAAAATTCTATTCTATTCTATTCTAACAGTACAATCTTCAATTTGTTTTTGAAATAATTTTGGATGATGCTTTTTACCTTTGGGTGGAAATGTATTTCATAGGTATCATGTAAAGGTGGAATACTGGAATAAATTGTTTCTGAATATGGAGGCACCATTGTTGACCACTTTGGATGGGAGCTGCTGATGGCCAAAGTGAATCTATGAATAACAGAGTTGGAAGGGACCTTGGAGGTCTTCTAGTCCAACCACTTGCTCAGGCAGAAGACATACCATTTCAGACAAATGGTTGTCTAACCTCTTAAAAACCTCCAGTGTTGGAGCATCCGCAACTTCTGGAGGCAAGTCATTCTCCTGATTAATTGTTCTAACTGTCAGGAAATTTCTTTCTTTCTTAGGTTGCTTCTCTACTTAGTTAGTTTCCACCAGTTGTATCTTGTGCTGTCTTTAGGTACTTTGGAGAATAGGTTGACCCACTCTTTACTTTGTGGCAGCCCCTCAAGTCTACTTTTCTCTTTCCAAGATGCCAAGACAGGAGGTGGGCAAATAATGGATGTTCCCTTTTTTCCCCCTCAGCATTTGGTTTTCCAAGCTAGACATCCACTTTGCCTCAGTAATACAAGCTGTGCTGACATATAACAAGTTAACAGTAATCCTCAAACTATTTAGGACAAGACTCCAAATGAATTGTTAATGTGCTTCAAGAAAGACATAAGTAGCTTTCTTTGGATGACCAAACAGGATAGTCTTTGTTCTTCTTATGCTAATTCACTGAAACCTGAAGATGAAAAGGCAGAATCTTTTATTTTTACATAGTGGGGATACATTCTTGGGAAGCAATCAGCCTGGCTCCTCCATTTTGTTATAAAATGCCCCGCCCAATCCGTTTCCCCCCAAGGGTGGAGCCTCTAAACTCAGAGGCAGTATACCTTTTGAGGACCAGTTGCTTAAGTCAAAGATCAGGGGAGTGGGGGAGCATTTGGCCTTCTCAGTGGACCTTGTCTTACAACCATTTGTTTAGTGACCAAGGTTACGACAGCGCTGAAAAAAATTGACTTATACCTGGTCCTCACACTTACAACCATCGTAGCATCCCCACAGCCATGCGATCAAAATTCAAGCACTTGGCAATTGGCATGGATTTTCGATGGTTGGAGCATCCTGGTGTCATATGATTTCCAATAAGCAAAGACAATGGGGGAGGCAAATTTGCTTAACCACCACATGATTCACTTAACACGGGGTGTCAAACTCAAGGCCCAGGGGCTGGATCCGGCCTGCAGGGTGCTTAGATCTGGCCTGCGGGGCCGCCCTAGAAACAGTAAAGGACTGGCCTGTGGTGCCTGTGCCAGCAAAAATGGAGCTCAGGAGGGCCGTGCATTGCCCCCACAGGCCCCATTTTCAGCCACAACTGTCTCCTGCAGCCCTTTGCCAGCGAAAACAGAGATCCGTTTTTGCTGGCAGTGGGTTGCAGGAGGTCATCACGGCTGAAAATGGGGCTTGGAGGGGGCAAGTGCGGCCCTCCCGAGCTCTGTTTTCTCTGGCAGAGGGCTACAGGAGACCATCGCGGCTGAAAACAGAGCTCAGGAGCCCGTTTTTGCTGGCAGAGCGCTCAGGCCACTACAGGCACCCCCGACACATCAAGCTGGGCATGCCCACCCTGGCCACGCAGGTCAAACACAACCCTGATGTGTCCCTCAATGAAATCAAGTCTGACACCCCTAACTCAACAAGTGGAGTGATTCGCTTAACAACCGTGGGAAGAAAGGTCATACCATTGGGCGGGACTCATTTAACGACAGCCTTGCTTAGGAATTCTGGCCCCAATTGGGGTCAAAAGTTGAGGAGTACCTGTATCGAAAAGGGGGTGTTGGACGAGAGGCTGGACCCGTTTGGAGCTCTTTAAATTTCTGGATTAGAGTTCAGACACCGATTATAGCAGAGACACTGATAAGCATGCATGGGAAGTTTACTTTGAAACATGAAAGGGCCAGGTTTCATTCCAACCTGATTTAGGAGGCACTTTACTTGTCAGCCACAGAGGCAATGATTTACAGATGTCTTCTCATTTTTTTTTATTACCTCTGCTACCTGGTCAGCAAGGAAGGAGGGAAGTATCGATTGTAGGGAAAAGAGGACTCTGTGTGTGTGTGTGTGTGTATAAGAGAGGGAGGGAGGGAGGGAGGGAGCGCTTCTAGAGCTTCTAGCAACCTCGCAGTTCATTCCCATCCAGCCTCAGACTGTCCTATCCTGGGTTTGTTCTGAATTTTCTCAGCAACTGCATTCTCCAAACTCAAACAGCAGCCTGAGCAAAGGGAAGGGGGAGGAGGAATATTTCACATTGATGCCAACTATAAGCTAATGCCTGACTGGCGTTTCTGCAAATAGCAAGAACCCTCTTTGGGTGGACTTTTGACTCCCAGGCGTGATAAGCTGAAGAGAGGTCATAAACCTCTATCTTGGCTATGGCCAAAGGTCAGACCGAGAAGACAGAACAAACTGTGGGTGGAATGAGTACAACTCGAAGAATTTGGCAAAAGGGGGGGGGAGAAATACCTGGGGACAGTGGGGATGGGCTGAGGGTGTGGACAGAAATTCCTGAGTTGCTACTTCAGCTTTACCTTGTGGGGGAGGACATGGAACAAAACCGCCTTCCTGCTCTCCGAAAAGCCAAGAAATAGCTGCTGAACTAAGTCAATATCTAACTCAACTAAGCAGAATTCCAGGCGATTAATTCAAAGTACATTTTAATATATTAGGACGTGGGAGATAGCAAGGCATCATAACAAAGGAAGTGTGTCAACAGGTCCTTTTGTCATCCACCCAAAAATAAAAGCAGGCATAAAACAAGAAGAAAACAGGCAGCAGAACAATTTTTGGTACCGCCTTTCTTCAAGACAAATGAGGGTTTTGTTCAGTTTGGTTTGGTAGTTCTTTTGTTTGTTTGTTAACATGTTTTTAAGTGATTTAAATACCCCAACAACAGCCAAGGAATAAAATAACTATTAGCAAAAATCGATGGGGAGAATCCAGAGAAAAGGGGCATGCATTAGAGCACAAATGTGCCTACCGTTCCTGTCCTAATGTTTCCTTTCATTATATCAAATTAATATAATTATTACATACTTTTGCTCATATATATGCTTATATGATATTTTGCTGATTTATGTTGATGCTTGTGTATACTGTTGTGACAAAATAAAAAAAAGAGAGAGAGAGAGAGAGTTGTAGAACCAACCTACCTGATCACGTAAATCAGGTGTGGCAAACCTGTTGCGCTTCTGATGTGGCTGAACAATAAATGGGGGGGAGTCCTTGGTGCTCTCTGACCTTGGTGGTTTTCTTGCAAACATTTCATTACCAAACTAGGTAACATCATCAGCACCAAGGACCCCATAGTTCAACCCTGAGACGTAAATATTTTCTTCTATTTGAACCATAAAACCAGCATCCCTCATCATTTATGATAAGGTGTTTCTGAGGGTGCTGTGAATTATAATTCAGCAACATCTCAATCCCGTTCTCTGATTGGTCCTTCACTGCGTTAGCATACTGCAAGATTGAAACACCTTTTAAGAACTATCGTGCTAATTCAAAGCAAGTTTGTCTAGTTGCTTTGGTATACTATAACAGTGGGAGGGGTATTTCTAGGAAGCCGACAATCAGGCGCATGAAAGCAACAATTCATTCACCCATTACGTATCTGCCATAATAATTATTTGCAGATAGACTGTTTATGCCTACAGAGAATCTGACAAAAATAAATGTTCCTCTGGCTTAAATCAAAAGAGACATCTGGCTCACTCTGGTATGCCAACCAGGTGTTTCTGCAAAGCTTTGGGGGGGGGATAGAATAGAATAGAAGAGAGTTGAGTAGAATAGAATAGTATAGAATAGAACAGAGCAGAGCAGAACAGATCAGAACAGAACAGAACAGAACAGAACAGAACAGAACAGAATAACAGAGTTGGAAGGGACTTTGGAGGTCTTCTAGTCCAACCCCCTCCTCAGGCAGGAAAGCCTATACCATATCAGACAAAAAAGATTCTTCCATTCTTGCCCATACCTACCAGATTCAAGCTGATTGGCCCAGTAGAAGCGGGCCCTTACAAAGCTTGGCTGCTCAAAAATATTTCTTTTTAATTTTCATCAGTCACGGTGAAGTCACTGGTTTCATATCTTGTGCCTGGGCTAAGATGTAATGTGGTTTATCTAGGCCTGGGCCTACGACTAGATTGGGGTGGGCAACCTTCAGCCCTCTTGTAGCTCATCTGCCCATTTTCTAGTACATTTGGGGCCCCGCCAGAATTCAATAGTCCCATTCTGGGTGGTGCTGGAGGAATAAGAGGCGAAAAGATCAAGCAAAAACAGGCCTATCAAATCTCAGCTTGATTTCATCCACTTTTTTTAACCTCCTTCCCTCCGAAAACTGCCTCCTAGAATTGTCCAAACCAGCGTTTCTCAACCATGGCAACTTGAAGATGTGTGGATTTCAACGCGTTAAGTCCATACATCTTCCAGTTTTTTAAGCTGAGAAACGCTGGATCGAACATTTCAATCCTGTTCCCTTGGTTTGTGGCTTGGCACGTGTGAATCCAGTAACAGCAACTCATTTAAAAACCAACAAACCTGGGTTAAACCACAATCTGTGCGCCATCTCAGTTTGCCTGCATAGTGGAGATTCTCGAGTAATTCCTTTCGCACAGAAGCCTCTGAGCTGAGCGTTCAAGGAAAAGAAACAAGGCGGCATTAGATACCAAACACCTGAGAGCACACAATAGATGTGATTCCCACTGCGAGGTGAGAATTAAACAAGGCCAGCTTGTTCTCCTGGGGAGAGAACCTGTGACTCAGATAACGGCAGTCTATTGCACTTTGTTCTCCCCACCCCACATCCGCCTGAAACATCCCTCTGCTCCCTGGGGGGGCAAAGGAAAGCATCTGGCTTGAAGCCTGAACAAACCGAGCTACGTAGTTGGCGGGGGGAGGGAGGCAGCAGCCAAAATATACCTTCTGGACATCAAATTTCCCTTTCCCCACATCACAGTCAAACTAGTCGCCCCCTCTGTTGTCACTGTGGGATTGTTTACACAACAGGCACCATCTGCAGCATCTCTCCAGGTAACGTATAAAGAATGGGATTGGGCTGGGTTCATTTGGGGACATCTAAGCAGTCTGGGGAGATGATAAATCTGGATGAAGCCCTGAGGAGGTTGGTCTTGAGCCCAGAAATTTGGCAGAGGGGTTAGGGGCTCCAATCCAGATTAGGAGTTAGGGGTTTTAATCACCTCAGCTCAGTACAGAAGGTGTACTGAATTAGTTCTCTCCTGGGCTGAAAGTGGCCTGTAAGGGATGTGTTAGCTTCCTCCAATTTGAGGATGGATTTCAATTCCCCTAATCCTTTATTTTATTTTTCTAGTGAACGCTCTTTCAAATGGAGTTGCAGACTGCACTGATGTGTCATTTAATCCTGAGCATCTCAGTGGAGTTTACAAAGTCTCCAGAGGCAATCTTGGAAACAATATATACTGGAGGCTCAAGATGCTCTTTTTCTTTTAATTAAAAGAAACTTCCCTTTAAGGTAAAGGTACATCAGAAGCCTGGCAGGTGCCAAGAAATAGCTCAAAAATGACTCTTAGATAGTACCTCTGGTACCCTTTTGCTGATGTGAATGCTGCTCTGAGACATCAAAGTTTGTCTCCAGCTTGTTGTGTTAAGGTTTCCAAAATCAGCTTGAATTACACCTGGTGTGGGGATGGAAGAGAGATTCTTAGTTCACCACATTTTATTTTTAGGTTGGTGCAAGAATTTACAGCAATCTCAGTTTTGCAATATAGTTCTTTTTTAAAGATAAGAAGATAAAATATAATTTGCAAAATACACATGTGAATGCAAAACACTAGGAAAAGTGCTCACTTGCAAAAACTTTGAGCAGGAAGAGAGACGTGCATACCAAAGCATGTACAAATGTACCTGCAAACTTTTTTTTTAATTCTCAGACTGATGTAGGAAAAGAATAAAATTTAAGATTGCAAAAATGAAAGAAGACGAAATCTGACAGCTCTCCAACTTGGAGCTGGGCAGTTTCTTCTTTTTGGGTCTAATTTTTCTTCTCTTGCAAAGAAATTTGATCCCATTTCTAAAACCAGAATTACTAGCTCCACTGGACTGTGGGTCCTGAAATGCTCTCCAGAGGGAACTTATCTGGGTTTGGTTTCCTTTGGAAGAAGGGCTCCAAAAAAACAGTCAGTAGGGCTTTTTTTTTTTTTTGTATTTTGCATAATAAGTTTTTTTCCCCACAAATGTACAAATTAAATTTAAATGGAAAAAAACAGCATGACGCAGATCTAAATGACATAATCTGAACTGAGGGAGGAAAGCCATTTAATATAGCAGGGGTCTCCAGCCTTGGCAACTTTAAGACTTGTGGACTTCAACTCCCAGAATTCCTCAGCCAGCTTTGCATAACTGTCAATTTTAGTCCTGATTTAGACAGCCAGACACCGGAGTGTATTTGGGCCAGTCCCTTTTCCTCAACTCAAGAACCAGTTTGACATATGGGTGAAGGTGCTGGACTAGAAACATTGAACCTGAGTTCTAATCTTGTTTTGGGTATCAACTCAATTGGGTGACCTTGGGCCAGTCACTCCTACTCAGCCCTAGGAAGAAGCAAGCAATGAGAAGCCACTTTTGAAAAATGTGGCCAAGAAAACTGCAAAGACTTGTCCTGATGCTCAGCAGAAATCAAGATTGATTCAAAGGCAGAAAAAAGAAGTGTATGTGTATTAGTGAAACTTATTTGGTTAGTTTAAGCCCAGTTTTCCACCCCCTTCAACCCAGATTCCTTTTTGTTGTTGTTGTTGTTGTTAAAGAATGAAAAATGAAACTAGCAGATTTCTTCTTGCTGAAATCATCCATCGTTAGCACGTCTTTACGGAATTGTTGAATATCCAAGCCTGAGGAATGGAGTTTAATTGGAAGTTGCATGACCTTTGGGTTTAAAGTTCAGGTAGTCCTTGACTTACAACAGTTTGTTTAGTGACTGTTCAAAGTTACGACGACACTGAAAAAAGTGACTTACGATCATTTTTCATGCTTACAATGTTTGAGCATCCCCATGGGCATATGATCAAAATTCAGATATTTCGCAACTGGTTTGTATTTATGGCAGTTGTGGTGTCCTGGGATCATATGATCACCTTTGGTGACTCGCTGACAAGCAACATTAATGGGAAAGCCAGATTCACTTAACAACTGGGTTGCTAATCTAACAACTGCAATTATTCACTTAACAACTTTGTCGGAAAAGGTCATAAAATGGGGCAAAACTCACTTAACAACATAATTTTTGGGGTCAATTGCAGTATAAGTCAAAGACTACCTGTATACCATTTTCTTGCTGTGAAACAATTTACCACACATATTTTTTGTTTTGCCCCTCATAATTGCAAAACTAATACCGTGTCACGATGCCAAAAACCTCAATTCCGGTTACACAATCTTTAAAAATAAGCTTGGATTCTGCTAATTGTGGATTGTGTGAAAAATAAATGTTTGTTTTTGCAGGTTTTGTTTTTTTCTCTCACCTATTCAACATAAATTGAAACTCTTGATTCATCCAGTAGAGGGTAATAGTTACTCATCTTTTATCACAGGGTAGCCAGCTTGGCTGGGCCATGGATTCTAGGATATTGGTGTCTTATATTTAAAGCTTTGCAGAATTTTATCCAGAACAGACATCATCTTAGGTCTCAATTTCAATGGCAGACACCTCTTCATCTCCGTAACAAATCAACCCATGTAAAGAAAGAATGGCAGCTTGAGCAAGGGCTGACAAATTGCATTTCCCCCCCAAAACCTGATAAAGCTTATGTAGGTAAAATAGGAGCCTGTTAAAATTTTGCCCAACCCTGCCTGCACAAGTCCACAACAAGACTGGAGAGTTGAGGGGTCCCTGGGACACTGGGATGATAATGGGGTAGGCATTATTAAAGGTCTCAACATATAGAACAAGATAAGGGCTCTGGAGGCTAAATTGTACAATGAACGGTTGTGGGAACTAGATATGTCTGGTTTAACAGAAGGACAAGGGGGTGACATGATAGTAGCCTTCCAGTATCTGAGGGGCTGTCACAGAGAAAAGTGGATTGATCTGTTCTCCAAAGCACCTGAAAGCAGGACAAGAAGTAACAGATGAAAACATATCAAGGAGAAAACCAACCTAAAACTAAGGAGAAACTTCCTGGCAGCGAGAACAATTAATCAGTGGAACAACTTGCCTCCAGAAATTGTGGGCGCTCCACAGAGGTAGTTTTCAGCAGGTTCTGACCAGTTCTGGAGAACCGGTAGCAGAAATTTTGAATAGTTCAGAGGACCGGTAGTAAAAATTCTGACTGGCCCCACCCCCATCTATTCTCTGCCGATTGGGAGGAAATGGAGATTTTACAGTATCCTTCCCCTGCCACACCAACCAAGCCATCTCCACCAAGGCACACCCACAGAACCAGTAGTAAAAGTTTTTGAACCCCACCACTGGCGCTCCATCACTGGAGGTTTTTAAGAAGCAATTGGACAGCCATTTGTCCAGAATGTATAGGGTCTCTTGGTATAGAGACTTCTAAGGTCTCTTCCAACCCTGTTATTCAATTGTATATTGTTTTACTGCATGCTTATTCTATTTCTTGACCAACTCTTAACCCATTAACTCTATTCATATAAATAATTTCTCATTGTAGAGTAGTGATGGCAGCATGTCAAAAATTCAGCAAATGCTTAACTTGACTCTGCTAGTGTGGCACCTTCCCTCAACAAAAGAGAAACAATTCTCCACGTATTCATTTATTTAGAAAATGCAGTCCAGTTGTGTGTGAAGTTATATATTATATAAGGAAATGTTGGATAATTACAAAAGTGAAATATAAGTAAAACAAAATCATTTTTGGAGGCTCTGGAGACCACTTGAGAACACGGCAGAGGTGGGTTTCAGCAGGTTCTGACCAGTTCTGGAGAACCGGTAGTAAAAATTCTGACTGGCCCTGCCCCCATCTATTCTTTTCCTCCTGAGTCCCAGCTGATCAGGAGGAAATGGGGATTTTGCAGTATCCTTCACCTGGATTGCGGTGGGAATGGAGCTTTTGCAGTATCCTTCCCTTGGAGTGGGGTGGGAATGGAGATTTTGCAGTATCCTTCCCCTGCCATGCCTACCAAGCCACATGGAACAAGCCATGCCATGCCCACCAAGCCACACCCACAGAAACAGTAGTAAAAATTTTTGAAACCCACCATGTGAGAACACGGCCCCCTTGTTTGATTTCTGGAGAGTCCAGACTCTGTGTGACAGCATACCTATTCTCACACAGCCTTCATAGCTTCTGAAAATCACACAAGAAAGGGGGGGGATGTTTTTGAGTGTGTTGGGTGTTGGTGAATACCAGCATGTCACCCAAACGTTGTGGTGTGTCAGCTTTGACATATACTATCACTATTGCAGATGCTCAGGGTACCACAATGTTTGGGAGCCCCTGTTTTTTTTATTTTTATTTTTTTATTTTTATTTTTTTTAATTTGAATTTATATCCCGCCCTTCTCCAAAGACTCAGGGCGGCTTACATTGTGTAAGGCAATAATCTCATTCTATTTGCATATTTATATACAAAGTCAACTTATTGCCCCCCCAACAAACTGGGTCCTCATTTTACCTACCTTATAAAGGATGGAAGGCTGAGTCAACCTTGGGCCTGGTGGGACTCGAGCCTGCAGTAATTGCAGGCAGCTGTGTGTTAATAACAGGCTACATTAGCTTGTTGAGCCACTTCCCAGCCCTTATATCCCAGCATTTATATCCCGCCCTTCTCCGAAGACTCAGGGCGGCTTACACTATGTCAAGCAATAGTCTTCATCCATTTGTATATTATATACAAAGTCAACTTATTGCCCCCAACAATCTGGGTCCTCATTTTACCTACTTTATAAAGGATGGAAGGCTGAGTCAACCTTGGGCCTGGTGGGACTTGAACCTGCAGTAATTGCAAGCAGCTGCTGTTAATAACAGACTGTCTTAGCAGTCTGAGCCACCAGAAGCCCTTCCCTTTGAAGAAATCTGTGGTGTTTGTACTTTTTCTGGTCACTAAGAAGATGCGGGATGTGGTGGCTCAGTGGATAAGACAGTGAGCTTGTCGATCGAAAGGTTGGCAGTTCAGCGGTTTGAATCCCGAGTGCCGCGTAACGGTGTGAGCTCCCGTTACTTGTCCCAGCTTCTGCCAACCTAGCAGTTCGAAAGCACATAAAAAATACAAGTAGAAAAATAGGGACCATCTTTGGTGGGAAGGTAACAGCGTTCCGTGCGCCTTTGGCATTAAGTCATGCCGGCCACATGACCACGGAGACATCTTCGGACAGCGGTGGCTCTTCAGCTTTGAAACGGAGATGAGCACCACCCCCTAGAGTCGGGAATGACTAGCACATACGTGTGAGGGAAACCTTTACCTTTACCTTTAAGAAGATGAAGAATCACAAAAAAAAGTCATTTGTTCATAGCTCTGGATGTCCAAGGTAGCATTAGAAGTGAGAGTTTCTCCTTAGCCATAAAATCCTTCTTAGATTTGCTTTTCTCCTCTACTCCATGGTGTTACTGTTAAGAACAATTTCATTCTGATAAATTGGTCTGAGCCCTTTGGTGGAAAGAGAAAGAAGGCCTTAACAACTTAATTGTGAGGATTCCTTAATAAGCCTAAACCTACTTTCCAGCAGCAGGTCAAGAAGGAACTTTTCCAGAGGGCCTTTGGAACCAATTAGGAAAGCATCATAAGAAGTATTTATATGTTGCTCTGGTTCTAAATTAAAAATAAGTGCTGATTACGTTGTCATTATTATTATCCTATTACACTGTGGACATTTTCTTTTTTATAAGCCAGTCATGTGGAGAGATGGAGGTGGGGGGACTGGCTACGGTGGAAGACGTTTTAATATGTAGATAATCATGAAAGAGATCCACTTTCTAAGATTTAATCCTGAAACCATATCTACCATATGGTTATCATATCTCTATCACACAATCCTATGAGGTAACTTGAGGAGAGGAGAGGAGAGGAGAGGAGAGGAAGGAGAAGAGGCCCAAAATCACCCAAAGCATTCAGAGTGGAACTTGAGTCTTCCCTGTTTCAGTTCAATGTCTTAAGCACTACCCTGTTTTGTATAATATATATTAGGAAATGTTTTTATCTAAATGTCCTCTCTTGTCCTTTAGAATCGACAAAGCCCAGTTGTTGATGCAAATATTTCTCAAGAAAACTGGATGACCCAAGAGATCCCTATCACTAACGAACATCTTCCACAAACTGAAGACAACATCTATGAAATCTCTCTTCCAAATATGAAGTCCAGCACCAGGGACATTCCCTTCAATTCGCCCCAGAACACAGAGCTCGGTTATGAAGATCAACATGAGCAGAGTGGTCAAGAAGTGGTCTTACAACAAGAAATGAGATCTAAGGACAAAGAAGGTGAGATTCTTGACTTGGGTCAACCTGAATTGAAGGTTGAAAATGGATGGAAGATGTTAGATCCCACAGAAGATCAATCCTGGTGCATGACCAAATCTATAAATGGAAGGACAGATCTC
This sequence comes from Ahaetulla prasina, assembly GCF_028640845.1. NCBI lineage: Eukaryota > Metazoa > Chordata > Lepidosauria > Squamata > Colubridae > Ahaetulla > Ahaetulla prasina. The sequence continues at coordinate 360,639,254 of NC_080539.1, forward strand.
TGGATGCCATCCCCAGACAGAGAATCCAAGTTGGAAGTGCTCAGATCTGGCTCACACTATGACATCCGGGCTTACAAAGGGGAGAAGAAACCTTCCAGACTCTATGAAGAAGATGACGAGGAGTTACAGTATAAGATTCCCTCCAAAGATGTCTCACCAGAAATAGCCAAAGAACTGGAAGATGAACGGCAGGAGGTTATCAGGAGACAAGTTGTGAGGAAAAGCAACACAATGGCAGAAAAATGGAGCTCTACAAATGAGTTGGAAGCCATCGGCACGTCCTCTCTTGGCAAGGTGACCACAGAACCCAGAAAGAAGAACCCCACTAGCTTTGCTCTTTGTTTTGACAATCCTTCCCCGGATTGGACAATCATCCCTGTCAATCCTGAGAACATAGACACAGAACAGATAAATTTTGCTGCTGCCCGACAGCAGTTTCTCGCACTGGAAAAGACTAATCCAAAGATGTTGTTGGAACCCAAGAGACACATTCCTTCTCCAAGGGAGCTGAAGGCAACAAACCATGCTTTTGGGAGCAAAGAACCCCGGAATGCTGAAATGCCAAGGAACAATAAGGAATTAGACGAATTCAGCCAGAGAAAATTGAGAGAAAACTCAATTGGAGGAGACCTCGTTCTCCCCCAAAGAAAAGCCAGTTCTTATTTAGGAACTGCTTTTGTTTCTGCAGGAAAGATACCCTCTGGCTTGGAGGTTGATATGAGCGCAGGCAACGTTAATGAGAGGACATTCGAGAAAGAATCAGGAAATCCTCTGGCCAGAGGCCAAGATCCTGCAAAAGAGCCAGAAGTTAGGAATGAGACCCCCATTGAGCGGGAAATCAGGTTGGCCATGGAGAGGGAAGAGAACCTTTGGAAGGAGAGGGGCATCCAGCGAATCAATACCAAAGAGGATCTGGTGGAGATCCGATCCAAGCCGCTCCTCTCCTCCCCAGTCTCTTCTCCAGCTTCCTCCAGGAAAGGGAAGGATAAACCTCACATTTCCTTTTTTGTCCAGAGGGAGATTGAGCAGGAAGCCAAGCGTGAGGAGGACCTGCAAAAGGAAGGGAGGTTGCTGGGAATGTATGACCGAGGAGGACTTCGCCAAGAGCTTGCAGAACGTCGGAAAATTTTTGAGCGAGAAGAGGAAGAGGTTCCCCTGCCTTCTCTGGACAAACAAAAGAAACAGGGGGAGCTGCTGGAGACCCTCCATGGAGACTCTGCAACACTCTGTTGCAATGTTGTCCCACCCAGAGAAGGGATTGCAAGCCAGAATGTGAACTGGAGCTCGGAGCTCCATCAGCCCTCTTCAGTTCCAACTTTTGGCAAGAAAACCTCAGGAAATGAGCCATCCTTAAAAACGTGCTCCGCTGCTTCTTCTGCGAAGATGGATTTCCCTACTAGCCGATTTCCTCCTTGTAGCCAAGATTTGAAAGCCCCAAGAGACAAGTTTGTGTTAAAGAAGCAACATTTTGCCATTCCGGTTCGCAAATGCCAGTTCTCTTTTCCTGAAGATCAGGGACCCCGAAGCCTTCAGAGAAAAGAGCATAAACCTCAGAAACCAGCTCCACGAGAGGAGCTTTATACTCTGAAGACATGGCGGCCCCGGACATCCATTCTGATTGACCAGGAGATCCAGGATGCTTTGCAAAGAGAACTGGAACTTCAAGAGCAGAGGAGAAAAAACAATTGGACTGCACAGGAGCTCCCAAGTTCACGGGTGTCATCTCAAAGTTCAGGTAAGAGAAACGGAGAATAACAACAAAAGCGTGGTGGGTTCTTCTGACTAGCATAAGTGGAGGAGACACCATACTGCATGCATGTCATGTTTGAAAAATGTCTCCTTGTAAGCAGGGGATTTGTATTGTTCAAGGGTGGTTCCTGTCAAGAGATTTCCAGTATTAACTGAGTTTTATTTATTTATTTGTCAATCATATATAAGATAACAGGTAAAAGTATAAACGTAATTTGGATACATGAAAAGAGTAAGTAAAAAGGAATATTAGGACAGGGACGGTAGGCACGCAGGTGCACTTACGCACGCCCCTTAAAAATATGGAACGCTTCACCAATTTGCGTGTCCTCCTTGCGCAGGGGCCATGCTAATCTTCTCTGTATCATTCCAATTTTAGTATATGTGCTGCCGAAACGAGCAATAAGAGTTAATTAATTTATTTATTAATGTAATTTATTAATTTATTAAGCGAGTTAATAAGAGCGCAAGTCAGCATTTGACATGGTTGGTCGAAATCGCAGGAGCTTTCTTCTTGACGGTTCTGTTTTTGTTTTAGCTCTGTCCTCAAATCTTGTTCTGGGTAGAACAGATAAGTTGCTTTTAATGTAACACTACTCTTCTTTTCACCAAGTTTTTAAAAATTGGGGCAATATTCTTCCACCTGCCCTGCATTTTCAGGCCCTTTTCCTCCCTTTCAATCAGGGGTCTCCAACCTTGGCAACTTTAAGCTGGTCAGACTTCAACTCCCAGAATTCCCCAGCCAGCAAAGAATTCCCCAGAACAGGGGTCTCCAACCTTGGTCCCTTTAAGACTTGTGGACTTCAACTCAAAGCTGGCTGAGGGACTCTGGGAATTGAAGTCCACAAGTCTTAAAGGGACCAAGTTTGGAGACCCCTGTTCTGGGGAATTCTTTGCTGGCTGGGGAATTCTGGGAGTTGAAGTCCGCCAGGCTTAAAGTTGCCAAGGTTGGAGACCTCTGATTCAAATTACTGAGCTTAATATATCTCATAACTCTTTATTTAAAGCTCATTTACAATGATGTAAAATAGGGCAGGAAGTCCTTGACTTGCAACCATTTGTTTAGCGACTATTCAAAGTTACCAGGACAGTGAAAAAAATGACTTACGACGGGTCGGCCACTTACGACCATTGCAGCATCTCTACCGTCATGTGATCAAAATTCAGACTTTTGGGCAACCGGCCTGTAGTTACAAACATTTGTGATGTCCCAGGGTCATGTGGTCACCATTGTAACCCTCCCAGGTGGCTTCCCACACGCAGAGACAATCAGAGATGCCAGATTCTGAAGGACTGTATGATTCATTTAACAATTGCAATGATTCATGTAACCATGGCAAAAAAAAAAAAAAGGCTGTAAAATAGGATATGACTCACCTAATAATTTCCCTGCTTAACAATGGAAATTCAGATCTCAATCATGGTTGTAAGTCGAGGACTATCTGTGTTCTCCAAATATTAGAATAGCAATTTCTGGGAGTTAAGAGCAGAACACCTGAGGCATGGAGGGCACTCTGTTAGAGAAGGCTGGCCTCTATTTTCAAAGACAACTAAACGTTTCTAAATCATAATGCAAGATTGACTGAGCCTTCCATCCTTCCGAGGTGGGTAAAATGAGGAGCCTGAGTGTCGAGGGGCAATAGGCTGACTCCAGTGGTGGGATTCAGCCAGTTCGCACCACTTCGGGAGAACCGGTTGTTAACTTTCTGAGAAGTTTGGCAAACTGGTTGTTGGAAGAAATCATTAGGCCAGAGAACCGGTTGTTAAATTACCTCAATCCCACCACTGGCTGACTCTGTAAACCGCTTAGAGAGGGCTATAAAGCACTGTGAAGCAGTATATAAGTCTAAGTGCTATTGCTCTTGCTATAATCAAAACCACAACAGTCACAATGTAGTTGGTGAAATGATACGGAGGTAACGGATCCTTGCTACCAGGGAAGGCTGTTTAGAATAGAATAACAGAGTTGGAAGGGACCTTGGAGGTCTTCTAGACTAACCCCCTGCTTAGGCAGGAAACCCTACACCACTTCAGTCAAATGGTTATCCAATCTCTTCTTAAAAACTTCCAGTGTTGGAGCATTCACAACTTCTGGAGGCAAGTTGTTCCACTGATTAATTGTTCTAATTGTCAGGAAATTTCTCCTTAGTTCTAAGTTGCTTCTCTCCTTGATTAGTTTCCACCCATTGTTTCTTGTCCTGCCTTCAGGTGCTTTGGAGAATAGCTTGACTCCCTCTTCTTTGTGGCAGCCTCTGAGATATTGGAACACTGCTATCATGTCTCCCTAATCCTTCTTTTTATTAAACTAGACATACCCAGTTCCTGCAACCGTTCTCCAAATGTTTTAGACTCCAGTCCCCTAATCATCTTTGCTGCTCTTCTTTGCACTCTTTCTAGAGTCTCAACATCTTTTTTTACATTGTGGCAACCAAAACTGGATGCAGTATTCCAAATGTGGCCTTACCGAGGCATTATAAAGTGGTATTAAGACTTCACATGATCTTGATTCTATCCCTCTGTTTATACAGCCTAGAACTGTGTTGGCTTTATTGGCAGCTGCTGCACACAGCTGGATCATATTTAAATGGCTGTCCCACTAGGACTCCAAGATCCCTCTCACAGTTACTACTATTGAGTGAGGTACCACGTATACGGTACCTGTGCATTTTGTTTTTCTTGCCTAAATGTAGAACCTTACTTTTTTCGCCATTGAATTGCATTTTGTTAGATAGCAAGTCTGTCCAGATCCTCCTTTATCTTAAGCCTATCTTCCGGAGTTTTGGCTATCCCTGCTAGCTTGGTGTTGTCTGCAAATTTGATGAGTTCCCCATCTATCTCCTTGTCCAAATCATTAGTGAAGATGTTGAAGAGTCCTGGGCCTAAAACAGAGCCTTGGAGGACCCCACTGCATACTTCCATTCATGTAGATGCAGTTCTATTGACTACACCTTGAGTGTGGTTGGTCAGCCAATTACGAATCCATCTGGTGGTGATGCTGTCTAATCCACATTTTTCTATTAGGTCTACATTAGGACCTCCTATCATACTAAGTTTCCTTTTAGTGTATTTAATTACTTATATTTTGTTAATATAAAATTATATTCCATTCCTTTAATGCAAGGGTCCATAAATACCCAAAGAAACTCAGAATGCAGAGTGAGATGGAGTCCATCAAGTGGCTTATTTGATTATTGTCTCCATGGGGATAGGGAATATTGTGGGTTTTTTTCTTGTTTGTAAATTAACTTTAATTTCTGTTAGCTGCCCAGAGTCACTGAGAGTGAGTGGGCAGCCATGCATGTTTTCTTAAATAAATAAGTAATAAAAATGTGAGTTAAATACACAATGATTCAAGTACATTACACAATACTACTTATATGCAGTACCGTATTGCACAATAATGGTGTTCGGGTTGATATACTTATTTGACTGAAGGACAGACTTCAACTGGGGACTCTCTATCAATTAATCGTATAGCCAAGGATTAGGAGCAGAATTAGAGGAGAATAAGTGCCACAGTGCCCACAATTTGATATAAAAATGTACCATTGAATGGAAAAGGTCAATCTTCTAAGCTTAAAGCAACAGTGGGGAAAATGAAATCCCAGCAATGATCACTTTATGAATTTATTTCACATCCAAAGGACTTCCATCACCCCATATTTATTATTCTGGGAGGCAGAATAGAATAGAATAGAATAGAATAGAATAGAATAGAATAGAATAGAATAGAATAGAATAGAATAGAATAGAATCGGAGTTGGAAGGAACCTTGGAGGTCTTCTAGTCCAACCCTCTGCCTAGGCAGGAAAAAAGGGAACAGCTGGAGGAAAACTGGACACAGTGTCAATCACATGCAGGATAGAATAGAATAGAATAGAATAGAATAGAATAGAATAGAATAGAATAGAATAGAATAGAATAGAATAGAATAGAATAGGATCGGAGTTGGAAGGGACCTTGGAGGTCTTCTAGCCCAATCCCATACCTAGGTAGGAAAAAAGGGAATAGCTGGAGGCAAACTGGACATGGTGTCAATCACATGCAGGTCATTAACAGAATAACAGAGTGGGAAGGGACCTTGGTTCTCGACTTACAATCACAATTGGGTTCATAGTGTCTATTGCTAAGCAAGGCAAGTAAGTATTTGCCCATTTTTTTAATTTATTTTTTTTATTTGTCACAACAGTATATATAAGTATAAGCATGAAATAACTATACCATATAAAGCATAAATATAATCATAAGTATGTAATAACTATATGAAATTGGATACTATCAAAGGGAACATTAGGACAGGAACGGTAGGCACGTTGGTGCTCTTATGCATGCCCCATTTTATGACCTTCCGCCTCCACCCCCCAGTTGTGAAGCAAACCACTGCAGTTGTTCAGTGAATCATGTGGTCATTATTAAGCAAATCTGGCTTCCCCCATTGACTTTGGTTGTTGGAAGCGAGCTGGGAAGGTTGCAAATGGCGATCACGTGACACTTACGTATTTGTGAAAAGCAAACCACCTTTAAGTTCATGCTAGTTGCCAAGTGCCCAAATTTTGATCACATGACTGGGAAGCTGCTGCAGTGGTCATGTGCGTGGACCAGTTGTAAGTTGCTTTTTTCAGCACTTTTGTAACTTCGCACGATCGCTAAACGAATGGTTGTAAGTCAAGGACTATCTACAGTCCTTGACTTACAACCAAAAAATCAATTAAAAAATTACAAATCCCCAAAAATTACAAATTAAAAAAATTACAAATTACAAAATTTACAAAAATTACAAAAATTACAAATTACAAAAATTACAATCCCCAAAGCTTCAACCAAAAACTATTATTGACCTCACCCCATTCCTAAGAGGTCTGTAAGGAGCATGCATAAGAGCACAAGAGTGCCTACCGTTCCTGTCCTATTGTTTCCTTTCTTTATATCCAATTAATATAATTATTACATACTCATACTTACATATATGCTTATATATTGTATTTTATTTATTTATTTATTTATTTATTTATTTGATCATATTTATATACCGCCCTATCTCCCGAAGGACTCAGGGCGGTTTACAGGCACTTAAAAAACACATAAATACAATATAAAAACAATTAAGAAACTTATTCTAAAAGCCCAATAATTAAAAATATAGAAATAAAACCCAATTTAAAACCCATAAATTAAAATCTAACTCAGTCCTGCAATTAAATAAGTATGTTTTAAGCTCGCGGAAGGTCGAAGGTCCGAAGCTGACGAAGTCCAGGGGTAGTTCGTTCCAGAGGGTGGGAGCCCCACAGAGAAGGCCCTTCCTGGGCGTCGCCAGGCGACATTGCCTCGCTGGCGGCACCTGAGGAGTCCCTCTCTATGAGAGCGCACGGGTCGGTGAGAGGTATTCGGTAGCAGCAGGCGGTCCCGTAAATAACCCGGCCCTATGCCATGGAGCGCTTTAAAGGTGGTCACCAAAACCTTGAAGCGCACCCAGAAGGCCACAGGTAGCCAATGCAGTCTGCGCAGGATAGGTGTTATGCGGGAGCCACGAGGGGCTCCATCTATCACCCGCGCAGCCGCATTCTGGACTAACTGTAGCCTCCGGATGCCCTTCAAGGGGAGCCCCATGTAGAGAGCATTGCAGTAATCCAGGCGAGACGTCACGAGTGCGTGAGTGACCGTGCATAGGGCATCCCGGTCCAGAAAGGGGCGCAACTGGCGTACCAGGCGAACCTGGTAGACCGCTCCCCGGGAGCCGGCCGTCAAATGATCTCCTAGAGACAGCCGTCCACCCAGGAGGACGCCTAAGTTGCGCACCCTCTCCATCGGGGCCAATGACTCGCCACCGATGGTCAGCCGCGGATTTAGCTGACTGTACCGGGATGCCGGCATCCACAGCCACTCTGTCTTGGAGGGATTGAGCTTGGGCCTGTTTCTCCCCATCCAGACCCGTACGGCCTCCAGACACCGGGACAGCACTTCGATAGCTTCGTTGGGGTGGTCCGGTGTGGAAAAGTACAGCTGGGTGTCATCCGCATACAGCTGGTACCTCACACCGAAACCACTGATGATCTCACCCAGCGGCTTCATGTAGATGTTAAACAGAAGGGGCGAGAGGATCGACCCCTGCGGCACCCCACAAGTGAGGCGCCTCGGGGCCGACCTCTGCCCCCCTGTATAGTTATTTCATGCTTACGCTTATATATACTGTGTGACAAATAAATAAATAAATAAATAAAAATAAAAAGTACGTAATGTAGCCAATGGAGTTTGTTTGCAAACTGAAACATCAACAGAGGGCCTGAATGGAGTTCAGATTTGGACAGAGCTTTTGCAAAAGAAAAAAAAATTCTTCTCCACTCAGTTCAGAACAGCCAAATAAATAAGCCCCTCAATAATAGGATCTGCCCTCTTTTTTTTTTTTGCATATCTACTGTTACTTTAACACTATTCACAGAACAGCCAGTTGCATGCAAAACATCGTGTCCAATTGCCCATCAGAGGAGAGCAAATGATAATGATAAAGTCATGAGTTCAAATTTCACTCCAAACACAACTTCTTCTCTTTCTTCTTTCCGCTTGACTCCTCCTGGGATTAGCAAGGGCATCAGTGGTGGGTTTCAATTTTTTTTACTACCGGCTCTGTGGGTGTGGCATGGCTTGGTGGGCGTGGCAGGGGAAGGATATTGTAAAATCTCCATTCCCCCCCCAATCCAGAGGAAGGTTACTGTAAAATCCCCATTTCTTCCATATAAATTGGGATTTAGGAGGCAAAGATTAGATGGGAGCAGGGCCAATCAGAATTTTTACTACCGGTTCTCCGAACTACTCAAAATTTCCACCACCGGTTTCCAGAACTGGTCAGAACCTGCTGAAACCCACCTCTGAAGGGCATGGTGAAGAAATGGCCTGGCTGAACCTTAACACTCCTATATTTTTCCTCCTCAGCTGCATCGGGAGATGCTGGCAGGTATTCGGTCTCCTCTTCACCTGTTTTTGTTCCTAATTCGCCTGTGAGGTTACCTACTTCGCCCATCCTGTATCGAGCCAGTTTGACAACAAACTCTGCTGAATCAAATTTCAGAAGGTGCCAAAGTCCAATACAATCCAGGATAAGACCAAAGGAGGATGGGAAGGTAATGAGCGGGAAAGGATTTGAATTCATGGAGGGTGGCCTTACACAGGAAGAGGAGATTCTACCTCTAACAAGTTGATCAGGATGGCTACATCAAGCCTCTAGGATCAGAGATAGCTTATCTCAAAACACTCCTGGCCAAGGATCAATAGAAGTACCTTAAAGACCAGTCCAGAAGGATTTTTTTTGGACTGCTATTAAGAATCAGCAGGAATGATGGATAAGCCAGGCTCATCTGTGACCAGAACCACAAAACTCCAATAGAAGAGAATATCTTAGAACATAGAATAATAGAATTGGAAGGGACCTTGGAGATCTTCTAGTCCAACCCCCTGCTTGAGCAGGAGACCCTATATCATTTCAGACAAATGGTTGTCCAGTCTCTTTTTGAAAGTGATGGAGCACCCGCAACTTCTGAAGGCAAGCTATTCCACTGATTAATTGCTCTCACAGTTAGAAAATTTCTCCTTAGTTCTAGATTGCTTCTCTCCTTGGTTAGTTTCCAACCATTGTTTCTTGCCTTGCCTTCTGGTGCTTTGGAAAATAATTTGACCCACTCATCTTTGTAGGAGCCCCTCAAATATTGGAACAGTGCTATCACTGTATATATATATTTATATATATCTGTAGGTCAGGGTTGAACTGTGGAGTTTTTTGTGCTCTCTGAGCATGGTTATTTACCTGCAGATGTTTCATTACCCAACCAGGTAACATCATCAGTGCTAGCAAAGTAACAGTAACAGAGTTGGAAGAGTATGGGGTTTATAAACAGGGTATAAACATTATAAATGGTCCCCGTTTATATGCAGTAGCTTGCCCACCCAGTGTTGGGGGTACATAATTTTCTCCTTGGTAGTTCCTTGATTACGGTATTATTTTCTCCATACTGTAACTAAAGAGAGGCCAAGATCTGTGTTTCTACAAGGTCAGCCTAACATCGTAATTATTATTCACAATGTGATTCGCTTCAGAAATATCCTAATGAAATACACATTTCTGAATGTAAATATGGACTGGTGCTCTTTGCACGTTCAGTTCATATAAGGAACTGCAAGAGTGGGTGTAATACTCTACCTAAAGCAAAATCAGGAAATCTTTTTTCAAGCTGGAGGTAGAACATTCTTTTTGCGCCCTACCTAGAGACCGCAGAGGGTGTGGTCATAAAAATGTGATGACCCTCTTTACGACAGTCACAACTTATGACCGTTATTGCCAGGCTCAGTTACAGTTCTACGTCAAAGACTATCTGCATGCCATGCTTGGCTGCAAAAAGGCTGCCAGTCAGGAGCTGCAGTAGGTTCTTTTTAGCCTAAAAAATATTGGCAGACAGTCAACCGTCCCCAGTTTGCAAACTACAGTTTTAACTTCTGCCTTCTAACTTCTTGTCTAACCTTGTCCCATTTCCCCTATTTTTCAGTATGCTGGTATTGAACTCAACGATGAGATTGACACTGAGGTAACTTTGTGGGAAGAAGTATATCTTGCCATTACTTTGGGGCAACAGGAAAAAGACACTAGTTTGAGGAGCTTTCCCCCTGGTATCTCAGCATCTTCTGTGGCCAACATTTTTACCTGCTGTTTCCCTTGACGGGGCCTTCATCTCATCCCTGGCCATACTGCAGACAGATGGAAGTTATTCTTAGCTATCTTAGTGTTGCAGTAGAGTTTTTTCCTTAAGCAACCAATAAATTGCAGCAGTTTTACCACGGGTAAAAACCAAATACCCTTCACTGACTATATTGGCAGTAGCACTGTCGGGTCCCCTTTTCCTTATCATCCGTAGCTTTATTTATTTTATTTATTTAAGCTGAGCTTCACCCCGGTGACTAAGTGGGCGCACCACATAATTTTATTGGCAAAGGCATAGAAGTGGTTGCCTCTTGCTTTTGTCCTGGAATGATTTTTGACTCCGCTTTTATCCCTGAGATGACGTGATGATCTCCCAGCCACTTAGAAGAGCAGATCCAGTCATGCTTGTCTTCTCTGGGGAGTCTTAACATGCTGCTACATATTGTGCCTAATGGTGGATCTTAAACACTCTACCTGGGTATGGCCAAACTGTGAGTCAGCTCCCCCCCCCCTCTCTCTCTCTGTGTGTGTGTGTGTGTGTGTGTATGGAAAGGCTGAGACAAGAGTGTTCTTCCTATCTGATGGAGGCTTTGCTTTATCACAGGTTGTGAAATCCATCAAGCCCATTTGCCGGAGGAGCGCCCTGGCTCAGCTTTGGGAAACGGGGCAGATCCGTAACATAGATGATGACAGTGACTGATGAAACCATTCACCCCCCCCCTTGTGTTATGCAATTCAAACAAGGAATCAGATCCACCAAAACAACTACGGGCATGTTGCCAGCAGAGCTTTCTTCTGCGTTGTACACACTGAAAACTTCTTCCCTTCCCTTCCCTTTTAATTTAATTCAGTGATCAAATCTCTCTGACTGACCTACATTCAATCACAGAACTGTTTTTTCAATTATAAGAAGTTGCCCATGGCACAGTATGATCTGATCTTGCCAACAGTTTCTGGGGTATCCATTTCTATCTCAAGCCTGCTACCAGATTTGGCACCTGCCTGCTATTTTCTTTAGACTCAGATCGCCTGAAATCCAGAGAAAAGCTTTGTAAAATCAGGGACGATGACTGCCAAGCAATATTTTAATCTCCGAACTTTACAGTGAAGCACTGACTGGGAAAAATAAAAAGGCGGAAAGAAGAACAGAAACCAACCAACCAACCAACTGACAGAATACAGCATTTAAATGAATTTCTCATCTTCAATCTGGTGCATGGACTTCCTTATCTCTTAAATTTTAACTTCTTAGGAATATCTCAATAGTTGGTCACTCCGCAAATAGGTTGCATCCCTGTGTAGCCAAGGTGGTGCAGTGGTTAGAGTGCAGTACTGCAGGCTACTTCAGCTGACTGCTAGCTGCAGTTCGGCAGTTCAAATCTCACAGCTCAAGATTGACTCATTCCTTCTGAGCAGAGGTGGGTAAATTGAGGACCCAGATGATTGGGGGCAATATGCTGACTCTGTAAACTGCTTAGACAGGCCTGTAAAATTACTATGAAGCGGTATATAAGTCTACTGTATGTGCTATTGCTATTATGTTTCTGTGCATATTATGTCCTGATTTATTGAGAGCACTAAACTCCCAGTTGGAAAGACCATATCGACCGTATCGACAATTCTGGAAATTGCATTGCCAATGTATCTAGAACAGGGGTGTCAAACTCGATTTCATTGAGGGCCACATCAGGGTTGTGTTTGACCTCAGGGGGTTGGGGTGGGGGTGGGCAGCTCGACATCGGGGGCACCTGTGATGGCCCGAGCGCTCTGCCAGCGAAAATGGGCTCCCGAGATCCATTTTTGGCTGTGACAACCTCCTGCAACCCTCTGCCAGCGAAAACGGAGCTCCAGAGGGGCAGCCCTCCTGAGCTCCATTTTCACTGGCAGAGGCATTGTGAGCCAGTCCTTCGCTGTTTCCAGGGCAGCCCCGCAGGCCAGATCTAAGCACCCTGCGGACCGGATCTAGCCTCTAGCCCTTGAGTTTCAAACCCCTTATCTAGAAGGTACAAAGTTAAGGAAGACTAGTTTACAGGCAGGCAAGTGTGTGTCAGATTAATTTTGCTCTGCTTTACCAGTCACGCCCTCTTAATTTATGGTTCAATGTATTGTACAACCCTCCAAAAATGGATTAAGCAGGTAACATGAACACAGGATCGTACGAAGCTGTGTGCATTAACAGCAGCAGCTGAATGTTTCAAAGGGTATCCTTGTTTCTTTGCAAGGAAAAATATAGCCATGGACCTCCTGCATTTTGTATATTATTATAGTACTTCCCAACAGAGAATGCCTAACCTTTTCTATCTAAAGACATTCTTCAGCTATTCCCATTCTGTCAACAGATTTTCTGGCTTAAGAAAAAAAGACCGAAAAGCTAGAAGGATTATAAACAAAGATGACTTTGGCTACTTATGCAATTATCTTGTCTCCATTATGGCTTTATGAGAGGTCCAAGGTATTTTCCCTCCCATTTGTCATCTTTTTCACATGGCTTCTTCCATCTCTTTTCTTGCCTCATGAACAAAATGTTAATGTGGGGAAAATGGGATTGTAGCAAAAGGGAAGTCAACAAAATTGGGATACTTAGGTTAAACAGATTTGCATTAAGTTGTTCATCCAGGAGGAACTTAACATTCTCCCAAATGAATAAAAGTAAGAAAAACTATTTGTGTACTTTTGTGGGACCAACTACACTTCCTTTCTTCTTTCCTTGGATTTATCCACCAAAACGGCCATCCTTGTACACCCAGCCAATTTCACTCTGAAATCTTAGATGGTCTTTTCTCAAAAACAAATTATAAATCACTGAATTAGTGATCCCCCTTTAAAAAACAACAATCTTGGAAGCTGAACTCTTAACCTTAACTCCTCTCTTCTAGCACATGCCCTTTTCCCCCCAACCAAAATAAAATATCAGCCTGCTACAGCTTTCCACTATCCTTAGTGTTATTGTTTCTTCAATAGATATTTGGGGATGAAGGATCAAGAGAAGTTGTTGGAACATGGAGGAAAGGTAAACAAAGTATGTGAGAGGAGTACATTCATAGCAAAACATACTATTTGATGCTTTAAGGAAGGATGTTTCAAACAATTTCTAAGAAACCCTTGATTAGATTTCATAAGAGAACTGCAGGGGGAAAAGGGAAAGTTTACTTGAATGTAGCCAGGTGTAGTGGAATGTGTCCATGACCTTCCTTGGGGAGGAGGTGCTGCCTCGGAAACCACCAGACAAGAGAGGCAGGACTCAGGAGCCGCCGGTTGGCTTAATGGTCAGAGGAAGAACGTTAGGAAGGATCAAGCAAATTAAAAGCGGCAGTGAGAAGTTTGTACTTTTAGACTTGCAAGATTCTGTTAATGTAAACCTTACAATAAAATAAGAATTAGTTCAACTAGTCCCATGATGGCGAATTTATGGATTTCATGGAGACAGCAATCTTGCAAGTCTGAAAGTATGAAGTTCCCACCACCACCTTTAACTGCTTGGTGTCTTGAAAACTTCTTTCTCTGACTCTTAAGCCACTGGGGGCTCCTGCCTCTTTTGTCTGATAGTTTCCAAGGTAGCATCTCTTCCCCTCTTTCCCCAAGGTCATCCACACAACCCATTGTCTATCATTACAGCTTGCCTTGGAAGCAGGGGTCCTGCAATGTTTTTAGTTAACATGTTCCATGGCCTGATCAAAAAAAAATTCCTGGAGTAGCTAATACAGTTATTCATACAGTTAAGAAATTGCTCCTGAAATCTAGCCTGAATTTCCTGCCTAGTAATTTGATCGAGATCTCTCTTCTGGTGCAATAAGTTAGCTCACTCTCTCTTTTGCATAACAAGCTTCAAATGTTTGGAATGATATTTTCCTTTCCTTTTATGTTTTGTAGGGTAAACATACCCAGATCCTTTAATTGTTCCTGGTAGGCTTTGCATACCACATCCTTCACCAGCTTGGAAACTCCGTTCCAAAGTGACTCAAATATTTCACCGGCCTCTTTGAATTGACCCCCAAAATACAGTCCTTCAAATGGGCCCAGACCAGGGGAGAGTATAAACCAGTTGCTTCTCATGATTGGGACTCTATGGTCTTCTAATGCAGGGGTTCCCAAACCCCAGTTCATGAATCGGCACCGGACCGTGGCATGCCAGAAAACAGGTCGCGCAAACAAGTGAAGCCTCATCCGCGGGATGCAGGCAACACATGAAACCACGCCCCTCCGGTCTGCGGAAAAACCTCTCCTCACAGAACCGATCCCTGGTGCCCAAAATGTTGGGGGCCACTGATCGAATGCATTTCAATTGCCTTTTCACTAGCAGTAGTGCATTGCTGCCTCATGTTTAACTGATTGTATACTGCTCTAGAAATCACACAAATTATGCACAGCATAGATGATTTTTTGGCCCAAGATAAAGCCCGATAAAACCTTCATCACATGAAACTGTGGTGGAAAATCCTAGGGTAGCACCAGAGGTGGGTTTCAGCAGGTTCTGACCAGTTCTGGAGAACTGATAGCGGAAATTTTGAGTAGTTCAGAGAACCGGTAGTAAAAAATCTGACTGGCCCCACCCAGTGGTGAGATTCAAATAATTTAACAACCGGTTCTCTGCCCCAATGATTTCTTCCAACAACCAGTTCACCAAACTGCTCAGAAAGTTAACAACCGGTTCTCCCGAAGTGGTGCGAACTGGCTAAATCCCACCACTGGCCCCGCCCCCATCTATTCTCTGCCTCCTGAGTCCCAGATGATCGGGAGGAAATGGGGATTTTGCGGTATCCTCCCCCTGCCACGGCCACCAAGCCATGTCCACCAAGCCATGCCATACCCACCAAGCCACACCCACAGAACCAGTAGTAAAAAAAATTGAAACCCACCACTGGGTAGCACCTGGGAGCCAGCAAAAGTAGTTGTGTCCTGCTAAAAAAGAGAATCATAAACAAATAACTATTAACATTAACCCCAAGTTTCGTGTGTGCTGTGCTAATCCATTGGATAAGTTGGCAAAGTAGCTGTTCAAAGCTTGGGCAGAAAGGGAGAAAGATAATTGTCTGTTTAGGACACTTCAGTTCTTGTGACAACCTTGTCATACTTTGCCAACCTTCAGCCGGTCTGTTTGAGTCAGTCTCTTTCACCTTGTTCTGTAAATACTGTGGCTCCCCGATTTTTACAATGTTGTCATGTCCGACCCATCACGACCCCATTGTTATGTCCTCCTCGCCTCCGTCCAAACGATGGCTTAATTAGCCGGCTCTTATCAGCTCTGGCAGCAAAAGACCCAGCGTCAGCCAAGAGCCCTCGTTGGCTGCCAAGATGCTGGTGAGTCACAACCTTCAGCTCTAGTCAATCCGTGGATTTGCCTGATACAAAGAGACACACCAGCTATATCCTGTGGGGTGTGGCTCCATGACTCAGAACTTCCTAGGCCTGCCCCTCCCCTGCTTCGGTTGTTCTCTTCTCTCCTGCCTACAAAACCTGGGATTGAGCCAAGCCTGATTGCTGTCAGCTGGGTCTGCAGGCGTGGCCTGGGTGGGGAAAGAGTCAGGAGAAGAAGGACTCGTTATCTCTTTCGCTTGGCCTGCTTCTGGTTCCTGGAGCTGATCCAGGGAGGCCGGTGCTTCCGAGGTAAGTCCTGATGGCCCTTCCCCCTCACTGTCCAAATCACTTTTTGGCAGCAGGCCCGGCTCCAAGGCACTTTCGGGCATGGGGCCAGTTTCAGGGGCGGGAGCCACAACACCCATGGACAACGTTCCTCCAGGCCTTCCTGTCCTCTACCATCCTCTGAAGTCCATTTAAACTCATGCCGACTGCTTCAGTGACTCCATCCAGCCACCTCATTCTCTGTTGTCCCACTCTTCTTTTGCCCTCAATCTTAATAATAATAATAATAATAACAACAACAGAGTTGGAAGGGATCTTGGAGGCTTTCTAGTCCAACCCCCTGCCCAGGCAGGAAACCCTACATCATCTCAGACAGATGGTTATCCAACATTTTCTTAAAAATTTCCGTGTTGGAGCATTCACAACTTCTGCAGGCAAGTCGTTCCACTTATTTTATTTTATTTATTTATTTTTTGCATTTATATCCCGCCCTTCTCCGAAGACTCAGGGCGGCTTACACTATCTTAGCAATAGTCTTCATCCTATTTGTATATTTATATACAAAGTCAACTTATTGCCCCCAACAATCTGGGTCCTCATTTTACCTACCTTATAAAGGATGGAAGGCTGAGTCAACCTTGGGCCTGGTGGGACTAGAACCTGCAGTAATTGCAAGCAGCTGCTGTTAATAACAGACTGCATTAGCAGTCTGAGCCACTCAAGGAGCCACTCAAGGATTAATTGTTTTAACTGTCAGGAAATTTCTCCTTAGTTCTAAGTTGCTTTTTTCCTTGATCAGTTTCCACCCATTGCTTCTTGTTCTACCATCAGGTGCTTTGGAGAGCAGCCCGACTCCCTCTTTTTTGTGGCAACCCCTGAGATATTGGAACACTGCTATCATGTCTCCCCTACTCCTTCTTTTCATTAAACTAGATATACCCAGTTCCTGCAACCGTTCTTCATATGTTTTAACCTCCAGTCCCCTAATCATCTTTGTTGTCTTCTCTGCACTCTTTCTAGAGTCTCAGCATCTTTTTTACAACGCGACGACCAAAACTGAATGCAGTATTCCAAGTGTGGCCTTACCAAGGCATTATAAAGTGGCACTAACACTTCACGTGATCTTGATTCTATCCCTCTGTTTATGCAGCCCAGAACTGTGTTGGCTTTTTTAGCAGCAGCTGCACACTGCTGGCTCATATCTAAATGGTTGTCCACTAGGACTCCAAGATCCCTCTCACGGGTACTACTGTTGAGCAAGATATCTTTCCCAGCATTAGGCTCTTCACCAGTGAGTCCTTCCTTCTCATTAGATGGACAAAGTATTTGAGTTTCATCTTCAGGATCTGGTCTTCTAAAGAGCAGTCAGGGTTGATCTCCTCTAGGACTGACCGGTTTAATTGCCTTGCTGTCCAAGGGACTCGCAGGAGTCTTCTCCAGCACTCCAGTTTTTGGCATAGCTTTCTCATAAGAGCAATGAGATGTTCTGAGATTTTTACTTTTCTGAGCACATTCCATGGCTTGATGTCACCGGCACAGTCCAAAGCCTTTGAATAATCAAGCTGCCCAGAGTCAGTGGTGGGTTTTTCCCGGTTCGGTCCAGTTCTTGCGAATTGGTAGTAATGGCAGCGAGAGGCCATTACTGACATCGTCGCTGACGATCTGTGCATGTGCAGAAGCTCCTGTGCATGCGCAGAAGCATGCGCGTGCAAGCACACACGCATGCACGGTCCCATTGCGAACTAGTAGTAAAGGTAATTGGAACCCACCCCAGGCCAGAGTCGCCTTATTGGTAAGACGGGCGGCATATAAATTTAATTAATAAATAAACCCTGAAGCCGGAGAGCGGGAGTCACCTGAAGAACAGTTCAACAGCAGCTAGTGTGTGGATTACAGTTAAATAGGGATTTGAACCCAGCGCTTTGTTGTTTCCACTACCTTTCCAGTGTCCTTTCAGCGTCCTTGAAACTTGTCTGTTTACAAGCACGAAGGTTAAAGGGAAGCCCAGCAGCAACCAGCAAAGGCAGCCCCCTTCCTGGTCCTCCCATTGCAGAAACTTTTGGTATGCATAATCTCTCTCTTCTTTTTGGCAAGCTGAGCTTGGGGGGCGGGGGGGGGGGCATAGTCAGTCCACACGGGTCACTTCCTCTCCTGTGTGATTGCACTTTCTCGTGCCAATTTACAGAGTGTGAAAAATCAGACCCGAGGTGACCTTTGCCCCAAACACAACAGCTTTGGATGCTATCTTTTTCTAAAACCAGAAAATCATAGGCTTGGCTGGATCAGCTTGTTGGTGTATAGAATTTTGCGAGGGGTGGGGGTGGGGGCGCAAAAAAACAGACTGCTTTGTTTTTGTTCTTTCCTGAACCTAAGCAAACAATGGAGGAAAGCCAAAGTGGATAGTAGGAACATGACCCTCATTTTATTTTTCCTTTCACTGATGGGTCCCAAATGTTCCCACTTTATTAGGAGCACATCCAACTTCCTGATTCCTCTCCTGAACAAATCATTTGTTTCCTCTCACCAAGGGACAGCATCTGTCACTGTTAGAGGACCATGGCTGAAAAGATCACTTTTAGTGGGCTTCACATCTCTCTCTCTCTCTCTATCTATCTATCTATCTATCTATCTATCTCTCTATCTCTATCTATCTATCTATCTATCTATCTATATATATCTCTATATATCTCTATATTTATATATTTGTTTTCTGAGGTTTTCGCGGGTGTTTGTAACAGGACACACCCCCAGCCAATCAGAGCACAAAAAAACCCCCAGCCAATCAGAGCACAACCAAGCTCCCACCCAATCAGTTCAAACCCCCACTAGCAGTTAAAAAGGAAGAAACAGCTGCAATCACACATTGCTCCCAGAAGCACGAAGCTGAAGCCTGAAGATGACGAATGAGACTTCGTTGAAACGTCGCCAAGACACTTCCAATTTTACGCGGGAGAAAACCCGAATAACCAAAGACCTACATCTATATCTATCTATCTATCTATCTATCTATCTATCTATCTATCTATCTATCTATCTATCTATCTATCTATCTATCTTTCTCCTAGAAGCATGAAGCTGTAGACACCTAGCCTGAAGATGACGAATGGGATTTTGTCGAAACGTCGCCAAGACACCTCCAATTTTACATGGAAGGAAACCCGAATAACCAAATAACCAAATAACCAAAGACCTATCTATTTATCTATCTATCATCTATTTATCTATCATGGGAAGTCCTCCCCCCCAAAGAATGAAATACTTTGAAAAATATTAAAAAGGCAGAATATTATATTTCCCTAAATGAGAAACGGAGAAAACATGTTTTTAGAGGCAGGAAGCAGACTCTGTCTTTCTTAATAGCCCTCCCGCCAGCAGATAATTTGTGCCCATTAAGAAAGATTGGGCCAGCCTATCTGCAAAACAAAAGACCTTCAGCTTCAGGGTGATGGGATTAAGAAGAACAATTTCATAAACCTTCAGGACATAATAGGATTAACCCACTACCATTTAGCAGAAGACACACTCAT
Organism: Ahaetulla prasina; assembly: GCF_028640845.1. Lineage (NCBI taxonomy): Eukaryota > Metazoa > Chordata > Lepidosauria > Squamata > Colubridae > Ahaetulla > Ahaetulla prasina. The sequence continues at coordinate 360,658,793 of NC_080539.1, forward strand.
TACGTTGCACAATCTCCTAAGGGGCATTTCAGACATTGCACCACCACTCCCAGCAGCATCTCTGAAACTTATAAAAATCCATGTACTTATCAAACTAGTTGGTCAGCTGCACCAGAACCATAAACGCTGATGGTTCTGTTCATCATTAAATCATCTGTTCAATCAGCCTCCAGGTTTCCAGTGTCTTTCTCCCAGCTTGGAACTGAACCAGATGGATATTTCTTCCAACACTGCCTGCCTGCCTGCCTGCCTCTCTCTCTCCCTCTCTCTCTCTCTTTCTCCTATCTATCTATCTATCTATCTATCTATCTATCTATCTATCTATCTATCTATCTATCTATCTCTATATATCTCTATATATCTCTATATTTATATATTTGTTTTCTGAGGTTTTCATGGTGTTTGTAACAGGACACACCCCCAGCCAATCAGAGCACAAAAAAAACCCCAGCCAATCAGAGCACAACCAAGCTCCCACCCAATCAGTTCAAACCCCCACTAGCAGTTAAAAAGGAAGAAACAGCTGCAATCACACATTGCTCCCAGAAGCACGAAGCTGAAGCCTGAAGATGACGAATGAGACTTCGTTGAAACGTCGCCAAGACACTTCCAATTTTACGCGGGAGAAAACCCGAATAACCAAAGACCTACATCTATATCTATCTATCTATCTATCTATCTATCTATCTATCTATCTATCTATCTATCTATCTATCTATTTCTCCTAGAAGCATGAAGCTGTAGACACCTAGCCTAAAGATGACGAATGGGATTTTGTCGAAACGTCGCTAAGACACCTCCAATTTTACACGGAAGGAAACCCGAATAACCAAATAACCAAATAACCAAAGACCTATCTATTTATCTATCTATCATCTATTTATCTATCATGGGAAGTCCTCCCCCCCAAAGAATGAAATACTTTGAAAAATATTAAAAAGGCAGAATATTATATTTCCCTAAATGAGAAACGGAGAAAACATGTTTTTAGAGGCAGGAAGCAGACTCTGTCTTTCTTAATAGCCCTCCCGCCAGCAGATAATTTGTGCCCATTAAGAAAGATTGGGCCAGCCTATCTGCAAAACAAAAGACCTTCAGCTTCAGGGTGATGGGATTAAGAAGAACAATTTCATAAACCTTCAGGACATAATAGGATTAACCCACTACCATTTAGCAGAAGACACACTCATTACGTTGCACAATCTCCTAAGGGGCATTTCAGACATTGCACCACCACTCCCAGCAGCATTTCTGAAACTTATAAAAATCCATGTACTTATCAAACTAGTTGGTCAGCTGCACCAGAACCATAAACGCTGATGGTTCTGTTCATCATTAAATCATCTGTTCAATCAGCCTCCAGGTTTCCAGTGTCTTTCTCCCAGCTTGGAACTGAACCAGATGGATATTTCTTCCAACACTGCCTGCCTGCCTACCTGCCTCTCTCTCTCCCTCTCTCCCTCTCTTTCTCCTATCTATCTATCTATCTATCTATCTATCTATCTATCTATCTATCTATCTATCTATCTATCTATCTATCTATCTAATCTATCTATCTATCTTTAAATCTATCTTTATTTATTTATTTTTCACCTGTCCCAATCCAAAGACTCTCACTGCACTAAACCATTTTTGTTTAACTATGGTTTACAGAATAGTTTTCTTAATAGTTTAACAGCTAGTTTGGTCTAGTGGTTAAAGCACGAGGACTGAAACCAGGAGACTGAGTTCTAGTTCCACCTTTGACGTAAAAGCCAGATGAGTGACTTTGGGACAATCACCAGGTGACTGTGAGTTTTGGTCCCACTTTAGGCTTGAAAACCAACTGGGCCAGTCACTCTCACTCAGCCCAACCCACCCTCTCCTTGTTATAGGGAAAATAGGAGGAGAAAAGAGTATTAGGTATGTTCACCACTTTAAGTTATTTATAGAAGAATAAAGGTGGGATGGACAGTCAAGAAACATGAAATATAAATAATAAATAAATAAATTTAAACAAATTTAAATATCAGAAATAATAATGAAATCAGGATATGGATAAATAATAAACCGCAGCTGGCTGAATTCACCCAGCAGATTACACAGTATTGTTAGTTATCACCTAGTTAAGTGAGATCAAGCATAATTCACCATGCTGATGATACCATTCAGGCTCCTAAATAATCTGTGGTCTGACCAGGAGTGAAATCCAGCAGGTTCTCACAAGCTCTGGAGAACCGGTAGCGGAAATTTTGAGTAGTTCAGAGAACTGGCAAATACCACCTCTGGCTGGCCCCAGGGTGGTGTGGGAATGGAGATTTTGCAATATCCTTCCCCTGGAGTAGGATGGGAATGGAGATTTTGCAGTATCCTTCCCCTGTCACATCCACCAAGCCACACCCACCAAGCCACACCATGCCCACCAAACCATGCCCACAGAACCGGTAGTAAAAAAAATTGGATTTCACCACTGGCTCTGACATATTTTAGTGGCTTTTTCCAAACCAATCTAACTATTCCTTAGCATCAAACATCCCTTCACCATTTCCCACCTATTTTAGAAAGAACTTTCAATTCTGCATCTAAACCTGGGGTCTCCAACCTTGGCAACTTTCAGACTTGTGAACGTCAACTCCCAGAATCCCTCAGCCAGCTTTGCTGGCTGAGGGATTCTGGGAGTTGACGTCCACAAGTCTGAAAGTTGCCAAGGTTGGAGACCCCTGATCTAAACTGTGGAAAGTTGCCAAGATTGGAGACCCACAAGTCTGAAAGTTGCCAAGGTTGGAGACCCCTGATCTAAACTGTGGAAAGTTGGAGACCCCTGATCTAAACTGTGGAAAGTTGCCAAGGGAAAGAACTTCCTTTTTAGAAAGGCAGCATTTGCTCCAAAGATATTGGGATATTTTACTTCAAATACATGACTTGCTAACTCTGCATGCTTTAATAATTTGTCATTATTTGGGATGCTTTTTAATATTTTTTTAAATGATTTAAATTTTGTATTAGCCATTTTCAGTGATGCATGTACATTAAAGCAGGAGTCTCCAAACTTGGCAGCTTTAAGAATTGTGGACTTCAACTATCAAAGCTGGCTGAGGAACTCTGGGAGTTGAAATCCACAAGTCTTAAAGTTGCCAAGGTTGGAGACCCTTGCATTAAAGGAATGGAATATAATTTTATATTAACAAAATATAAGTAATTAAATACACTAAAAGGAAACTTAGTATGATGTAGACCTAATAGAAAAATGTGGATTAGACAGCATCACCACCAGATGGATTCGTAATTGGCTGACCAACCACACTCAAGGTGTAGTCAATAGAACTGCATCTACATGAATGGAAGTATGCAGTGGGGTCCTCCAAGGCTCTGTTTTAGGCCCAGGACTCTTCAACATCTTCACTAATGATTTGGACAAGGAGACAGATGGGGAACTCATCAAATTTGCAGACAACACCAAGCTAGCAGGGATAACCAAAACTCCGGAAGATAGGCTTAAGATAAAGGAGGATCTGGACAGACTTGCTATCTAACAAAATGCAATTCAATGGCGAAAAAAGTAAGGTTCTACATTTAGGCAAGAAAAATAAAATGCACAGGTACAGTATATGTGGTACCTCGCTCAACAGTAGAAACTGTGAGAGGGATCTTGGAGTCCTAGTGGACAATCATTTAAATATGAGCCAGCTGTGTGCATCAGCTGCCAAAAAAGCCAACACAATTCTAGGCTGCCTAAACAGAGGGATAGAATCAAGATCACGTGAAATGTTAATAACACTTTATAATGCCTTGGTTAAGCCACATTTGGAATACTGCATCCAGTTTTGGTCGCCACAATGTAAAAAAGATGTGGAGACTCTAGAAAGAGTGCAGAGAAGAGCAACAAAGATGATTAGGGGACTGGAGGCTAAAACATATGAAGAACAGTTGCAGGAACTGGGTATGTCTAGTTTAGTAAAAAGAAGGACTAGGGGAGACATGATAGCTGTGTTCCAATATCTGCCACAAAGAAGAGGGAGTCAAGCTATTCTCCAAAGCACCTGAGGGTAGAACAAGAAGCAGTGGGTGGAAACTAATCAAGGAGAGAAGCAACCTAGAACTAAGGAGAAATTTCCTGACAGTTAGAACAATTAATCAGTGGAACAACTTGCAGATGGTTAAAACTGAAAGTTTTAAAGAAGATATTGGAAAACCATTTGTCTGAAGTGGTGTAGGGTTTCCTACCTAAGCAGGGGATTGGACTAGAAGACCTCCAAGCAGAGGTGAAATCTAAAAATTTTCCCTATCGGTTCTGTGGGCGTGGCTTAATTGGTGGATGTGGCTTGGTGGTCAGGTGACTGAATGGGCATGGTCAATAATAATAAATAATAAAAATAATAAAGTATACAAAACTTGGGAGGCACCAGACTACCTTCTTTAAAAATAGAGGCTTCAGTCTACCAATTGCATTTTACTGAGAGGCACCAGTCTATCTTCTTTAAAAATAGAGGCACCAGTCTACTAGCTTTCTACAGCGCTGATCAGCTATAGTGCGGCCCTTTGAAGTGCCAGGGCAGTCATCTAAGGCCGTTTACAGCTATATCACCACCGAGCACATCAGGGACAGAGAAGAGGAACAGCGAGGCATGGGTAGTGGAGGGGGGCAGGGATTTTTGCTACTGGTTCTCCAAACTACCTGCTCCCATCATTACCGGATCGCGCAATCCAGTCCAAACCGGGAGCATTTCACCTCTGCCTCCAAGGTCCCTTCCAACTCTGCTATTCTGTTTTTTAATGTAAGTACATGTAAGATGGAAGTAGGCAAATTCTATATTGGGGATTAATATTAATATGAAATACACCAGAAATAAACACAATCTATGTATAAGCTAGGCAGACACAGACATAGATAGATGATAGATAGATAGATAGATAGATAGATAGATAGATAGATAGATAGATAGATAGATAGATAGATAGATGGATGATAGATAGTGTCGTGTCCCACTCCTCCGCTGACAGCTGGGTCAGGGAAATCCGAATCAGGCTTGCCTCTGCAGCTCTGCCCAAAGTCCTAGCAAAGTCCTCAGAGCAGGCAGGAGACCAGTAAGTGACTTCAGCAAGATAAGTTCAACTTTTGCCTGACTCAGAGACTGCCAGAAAGTAGATCCTTTATATAGGCCATGGGGTGTGGCTCCATGACTCAGCACTCATTAAGGCCTGCCCCTCCCTTCCCTCTGTTGTCTCCGCCTATCCAATCTTCTGATGCGAGGATTACTCCAATCAGCTGTTGGTAATAAACCCTCCTCAGGCTCACATGCTGTGGAGGAGGGGGAGGGGTCTAGCTGCTCCGTTTGCCTGGGCATGGAGTCAGGGCTGGGGCAGGGAGATTCTCCTTCTTCTGCAGTTTGTGTGGGCATGGAGCCAGGACTGGGACCGGGAGGCATACATTCCTCAGTGTTCGGGAGCAGGTAAGAAGGCCCCGGCTGCTCTGAGGGCGGGCAAGACACAACAGATAGATAGATAGATAGATAGATAGATAGATAGATAGATAGATAGATAGATAGATAGATAGATAGATAGATAGATAATGACAGGCAAACAGACATATAATAAGATAAACAAACAATATTTGCTAATATTAAAATGCATTTATAAACATGTAGCAGATTGCCTTGGAATGTCATCTATGGTGTAGGCCACCACCATGAATTGTTCAGGTTTTGTACATTTCAGCTCAGAGAGGATATTTAACGCTGGAGAAAACACAACCTTGCACACCTGGTCTCCTGCCCAGAGCATTTGAACTGGACTGCATGGCTATAATGGGCCCTTCCAAGTTTAGGAGTCTCTCCATAACGATGCAGTTCATCTGATGAAACTAACGGGTGCCATCAAGTCTATAAAGAGAAGCTGACTTCACCCAGTGCATGGAGAAGTGGGTGAATCTGGTGCTATTGGACATCCGGGTTCCAGAGGTGGCTGTGAAAAGCAACTGGCAGATTCATAAAGGGAAAGGCTGATTAGTGATTCCAACAATGGCATCTCCTGCGTCAAATTTGGGAGTGGGGAAGGTTTCAGTACCAGTGAAAGGGGACCTGGACAGAAGGATAGTGTTGCCCCTATTTCCTGCTCATGAGCTTGGGGGATGCAGCTGGAGGGTCTCTAAGGGGGCAGAAAGCTGGACCAGGGCATCCCTTGGTGGTCTCTCCAGCCTCTTATGCCACACTCTTGTGGATCCCATATTTAATAAAAATATTAAGTCTAGCCTCTCTTTAAAATTTTTGCTGGTTTTAAAAGCATTTAGTAGCTTCTGTTTATTATTATTATTATTATTATAATATTCTGATCCTGCTGTTTAGTTCTTTTCCACTGGAGCAGCTCACAGGATTAAAGACACGAGAGGCAGGAGACACACCAGGCTGCCAGTGTCCTCTCAGCATACATCTCTGCAGAGGCAACATTGCTGCTTTTGATCAGAACAGTCCAATTTGCTCGAAGACAGGTTCAGCTATTCCCTCTGCAGGTGGCTTTGCTTTCCATTTAAAGAAAAAAAATAAATAGTTATCTTAAATGTGGGGAGTCTGTGATGCTTACCCACCACTCCATCTTTGCTGCTTATTTTTCTTTAAAAAAAAAGAAGAAGGAGGACATGGATTTAAGAGACACAGAGAAGAGCATCAAAGATGATTCAGGGTCTAGAGCCCTGATGGCGAACCTATGGCCAGAGGTGGTACACAGAGCCTGTTATGTCCTGCACCGGCAGTGGCGGCCCCTAGTGGTGGAGATGGTTTATTGTTCTGTTCTGATTGGCTCCTGCTTTTGGAGCTGAATATAAAGAGGGCTGTCAAAGCAGGCCTGGTCTGCTGGTTGTTGCTGGTCTCTGTGAGTTAAAATAAACGTTATGTGTGAACATCTGGGGAGCCTCAATTATTACGGAACCCACAGAATATAATAGAGCCCTATCTGTGGACACACGAGCTGGCCAGCTGGTCTTCGAGGGCACCGGAGCACCAGAAAACGGCCCGAAAAACGGCCCAAAAACAGCAGAGGTGGGTTTCAGCAGGTTCTGACCAGTTCTGGAGAACCGGTAGCGGAAATTTTGAGTAGTTCGGAGAACCGGTAGTAAAAATTCTGACTGGCCCCACCCCTATCTATTCTCTGCCTCCCGAGTCCCAGCTGATTGGGAGAAAATGGGGATTTTGCAGTAACAGGCTGTTTTTCAGACGGTTTCTGGGCCATTTTTCAGGTCATTTTCAGGTCGTTTTTTGGGTGATTTTCAAGCCGTTTTCAGGGTGTGAAAACAGCCCAAAGAATGGCCTGAAAACAGCCCAAAAATGCCCCCCCAAAAAACAGCCGGAAAATGGCCCGAAAAACAGCTAAAACAGCCCAAAAACAGACGTGTGCCGTGCTGGCCAGCTGGTTTTCAGGTTTCCAGTGATTCGGCGCACACAAAGATCAGCTGGCCAGCGCGCATGTGCGTACCAGAAACCCGAAGACCAGCTAGCCAGCGCACCCATGTGTGCTGGCCAGGTGGTCTTCGCGTTTCCGGGGCTCCAGTGTATGCTCATGCACACATATGCACACGCATTCCGGTTTGGCCACTCGATGCCAAAAAGGTTCGCCATCACTGGTCTAGAGGCTAAAGCACACAAAGCATGGTTGCAAGGACTTGGTATTTCTAGCCTAAGGAAGAGAAGGACAAAGGGTGACATGATAGTTTTCTAATATTTATGGGGCTGTCGAGGAGCAGAACTGGATAACAACATAATTGTTGGGGCCTGTCGGTGGCGGCCCATCCAGCAGCCGAATCAGAGGAGGAGGAGGAGGTGTGGGAGTCAGGGTCAGCATCAAGGCAACCTGGGAGCTCCGAGGGGGAAGAGAGAATGGAGCTGGCAGAGAGAGACAGACAGAAGTGGAGCCTGGGTCCTCCGTCAGTCCTGAGATGGAGCGCCAACAACCTCCGGGTCTGGAAGTGGCTGATGAGGAAGAGGAGGAACAGCTGGGTCCAGTGCCTGATGCACAGATGCACAGAAGGCAGAGGAGAGGAGAGCAATGGAAATCCATGGGCCGATCCTTGGGAAGGAAGATCCACCGCTGCTAGCAAAGCCCCACCCTAACTCTGGGGATAAAAGGCAGCGGGCGGAGATGAATAGAAGTGGCAGACAACTATTCATCTCGTTGCCGGACGGACTTGTTAGCCTTCGGTGAGAGAGACAGTTTTTGCTGGGGTTGCCGGCGTTCCTAATAAAGGAATCTTTGAGTTAACTTCAGAGGGTTTGTCATGTTTGGGGAGCTAGGTCAGAACAATAATCTCAACCAGATTGTACAGATGGCAGGCAAAATAAAAGTTTTGTCTGTGTCTAGAAAGGACAGAAGAAGAAAAAAAATATGCTCTCATTATTCATTTGAAAAAAGTGAATTTCTAAATAAGGAGGAACTTTTGAAATCTAGAACAGATGGCATCCTAGGAAGAGATTTCTGCTTTTAGAATCTACTTTGTTTAATGGAAGGTGGAAAATCCACTATTGGCTCCAAAGGTTTATTGAAATGTTGAGGTCAGTAAGAGGAATGTTCCAAACATTAAAACAATCTGATTTACTTTTCTGACCACGTTAATATGGTTAGATTCTGGTCCAGCAGCTTGTCTTGACATATTATTTCAAAAATCCACACCAAATTTAATAATGTTTAAGTCATCAAGGAAGCAGTATCTTTATATATATCTCATCTGATGTGTTACATTTTGTTAAGATAAAATGTGTGGGGTTTTTAAAAATTCAAACTATCCTGCCTGAACTCCTGGTTATCTTGATGCACTCTTCAACAGAACCTGCAGGAGCCGAGAGTGGGCGAGGCTAGAGCCATGATAGCTAACCTTTGACACGCGCACCAGTGGTGGCACATAGAGCCCTCTCTGTGGGCACGCACACCGTCGCCAGCTGCTCTTCTGGTTTCAGGCATGCACATGCACGTCAGCCAGCTGGTGGTTGCAGATGCCAGAGCACCAGAAAACGGCCCAGAAAATGGCCCAAAAAACAGCCTGGGAAATAGCCTGAAAACGGCCCAAAAAACAGCTTGAAAATGGCCCCCAAACGACCAAAAAAACAGGCCTGGAAAATGGCCTGAAAACGATCCAAAAAAAGGGGCAAAAAACAGGCATGCACGCGCCAGCCAGCTGGTCTTTGGGTTTCCGGTGCTCCAGCGCGCACAAAGACCAGCTGACCTGCGTGTGTGGGAAATCCGAAGATGCGTGCCGGCCAGCTGGTCTTCAGGTTCCTGGTGCTCCGGCGCACATACATGCACACAATTTCCGATTTGGGCACTCAGTGCGGAAAAGGTTCACCTTTTGGGCTAGAGAAAGAGTTTTCATGGTATTCAAGTCTTGGCCCTATTCTATATGTATCATGCTGACACATACATGCCCAAAGGGGAAGGGGAGCTTGCAGCGTGACATTGCAACACTGCTTTTGTGATGAACATGGTGAAAAGTGGCAGGCACAGCAGGCAGAATTCTTTAATAGGCCTGCAGGGCATTTCAGATTAAATATCCAAGAGGCTTCAGTGTGTGCAGGAGCGCGAAAATAACGTTTATTGAGGGATTTGGGCAGGACTGAGCAGCAGAATATACCAAGGCTGCAATTTAAAGGGTGGCGCTTCACACAGGGCAAGAGGAAAAACAGAAATAAAACATTTAAACAGAGTAAGGGATCTGCGGCTGGCTCAGGGAGGAATGGAATTAAAAAAAGGCTATGGGCAGCAGGTAATGGAAAATAAGAAAACTAGGACAAGGCACCGGTCGTGGAAAATTTGGAGCTGCTCCAGGTTTGGGGGCGTTTGAGTGAAATTAGACTAAAACAGTGAATAAGAAAGTTAGTCCCTTGGCAACACTCACTGTGGAGATGCGTAATGGGCCGAGAGCCAGATGTGAGGCAAAGCTCTCCACAAGCCCAGCAGTGGAAAGAGAAAGAAATTATGTATGAATTTTGAACTTGCAATTCTCCAAGGTCTTGACTCAGATAGTTACTGTATCCAGTTGGCTGGTTGCTCTTATAGCATGCCTACATTTTTTATACAAATGTGACTTCATCACAGCCTTTTCTCAGTCATGTTGAGAGTGACCTTTGCTTTATTTATTAAATTTATATGTTGCCCTCCTCACTATCCAGAGTGACTCTGGGCAGCTTACAATAGTTTGCCATCCTTAAAATGGCTTTCTATCCTTATTTTTAATCAGTGAATCTCATTTGGAACTTTCCTTCCTTCCTTCCTTCCTTCCTTCCTTCCTTCCTTCCTTCCTTCCTTCCTTCCTTCCTTCCTTCGCTCCCCTCTCCCTCCATCCCTCCTTTTTCCCAATATTCCCATTGAACTCTTCACTAATTCCCCAGTACAGTACTGGGAAATTTTGCAAGTCATCTATCAACGGAAATATGTCCATTGTGCTTATAGCCTAAAGTTAGAGAATTATGTACAACAGAAAACAATACAATTGTGTTCTGCCTGGAGTTTTGGTGTCTGTTCGAATTTCATTGTTTACTTCAGAGTCTATATATTTCTGTTGCAAAGCTACACCTTATGAAGCTTTCAAGCAGAAATATTTCTTCCAGTCTAGAAGAAGAAAGCTAAGAGAGGAACTGGATCTGAAACAGAAATTAATGTGTTGGTGCCCCTGGATATAATAGAGTTGTTTTATGGAAAGCATTTTCCTTGGGGTTGAATCAGATCTGTTGTGCAAACAGTTTTTCATCTACTTCTATTATTTAATATTGCAACTGGAGTACAGAATAGCATCTCCAAATCTGCCTTGCAATTTCTCAAAAAGGTTTCTACCTCAACTGTTCTCAGAGTTCTTGAACATTTATTTTAAATTTCGTGGATGAATGGCCTTGAGTAGAATTTCTGTTGGACATTTTCCTAGCAAAACCCATGTACAGTGTCAGAGAAATTATTATATATTACAACAGGACATTCATCACTGAAAAATGCAGTTGAAGTCACACCCTAACCAGCAGAATTTAAACAACATTGTCTTTAAATCTTTTAAAGCAATTGTTAAAACATGACAGGAAAAAAATGCAGGAGGCAACAACAATCAGAATCACAATACAGCTATCTCTGGCCTCGAGGCTCGAATTTAGGGAGTGTGGTGGGATGGGAAAACGACCTGTGACCCTACAGATGTCTGAATGGCAATTATAATTTCCAATATTGGATAAGTTCACAAAAATTCTGGGAAATGCTAAAGTGTCACAGCTAGTAAGACTGCATTACAACAACGTAAAAGGTGGAAGACTGCAAGGAAGCAAAACCAATTTGTATGTATCAGACTTCAAAAGAGCCCAGTAGAGAGAAAATTTGGGGGGAATCTGCAAAGGAATGGGGCTATTTGTCTCAATATATATTCATCCTTGATAGCGTGGAATGAAAAGCATGCAGCTGCAGGGGATGACCCATTTACTAAAGTGGAGGCCAGGGTAAGGGGCAAAACTGGCTTTAGGAGGAGGGCGTAAGAAAAAGGTTTGTGCATATCACCAGAGGAAGAAAGCTGTTTCTGAACTTCCCTGTCTCTCCCTGAAAAGTTAATGGGTAATCTTCTTTAAAATGTGGCAAAATAGTACGTTTTGTCCCTATTTACACACACTTTCTCTCTTTCTCTCTCTCTATCACACAGAGCTTTCTCAGAACAAAAAATATATGTATATGTGCATGTACACGTGTGCACAGGTACACACACACACTGAAAGCCAGTTTGTCTAGTGCAGGGGTTAGCAACCCACGGCTCTGGAGCCGCATGTGGCTCTTTCATCCCTCTGCTGCGGCTCCCTGTCGTCAGTCGGCTCCACAATTGATAGGGCTTTCGGTTAGGACAGGTAGAGGAAAAAGGATGCCGTGCTAGGAGGAGACTCTATGGTGGGGGAACCGGACTTCCGGTCAGCAGAGGAGAAAGGATGCCACGCTAGGACGTGGGGGGGACACTGGACTTCCGGTTGGCTCCAGAATTGAACAGGGGGCTTCCCATTAGGACCTTTTTGGCTCTTTGAGTGTTTAAAGTTGCCGACCCCTGGTCTAGTGGTTAAGGCACTAATCTAGAAACTGGGAGGCCATGAGTTCTAATCTGTATTAGCCATGTAAGCCAACTGGGTGACTTTGGGCCAGTCATGCTCTCTCAGCCCAGCTCACCTCACAAGGTTGTCGTTGAGAGGAAAATAGGAGGAGGAAGATGTGTTGGATGTGTTTGCTGCCGTATGTTTATAAAAATAATAAAGGTGGGATATAAATAAATAAATAAAAATAAAACAAAGTGGGCAATGGTGAACTACTTCTGAAATCGTCAGAAATACACACACACACACACACACATACCTCCCATCCCTATAGCAGCATCTCCTCTAGACCTGTGGGTTTTCTTGACAGCAACAATATTGCAATCAAACTGCTAAGGTGCTTTGCCACAATGGTGCTGCATCAGTCAAGCAAAACTGGGAAATAAACAAAAGAGCTCCTGCCCGTTGGCATCAATGCCATGCACAATCCATTCTGTGATTTATTTTTTGTTTAAAGACAGTTTCCCAAGTGTCTGCCCAACTTTGACAGAGCAACGAGTAAAAAGGACTGCTAGGGATAATGGAGGCCTCTGCATGAATGCTAGCATTTGGGCAGCTGCCTGAAGATATGAATTCCACCCACCTTTGTTTATTTGGCCACAAACCCTGGAGAATCCTAGCTCTAGATTCCTGACTTAGCAAATGCTTTGTTAAAATATTATGACGTATAAATCACCAGCCCCTTTTCCCATGGGAAGGAGGACGTCCCAGGCATGTAAGCTGGTGAATACATAATGTACAGTATCCATAAATCCTAAGGCAGTTCACAAGGCAAGTCCACCATTTCATAGGATGCAGCTGGTGAAACATATTGAAACCTATAGGAATTAAGTCCACAAAACTCAATAATGTCTCATAGCCTAACTTATCCCACAAAATGGCTGTTGTTAGGGGAAATAGGACAAAGGAACATGGGCTATAATGCAGGGATATCAAACTCAAGGCCCGTGCGGCGGGATGCTTAAATCTGGCCTGCGGGGCCAGCCTGGAAAAGCAAAGGACCAGCCTGCGGTGCCTCTGGCAGCCAAAATAGGGCACAGGGGACTGTGCAGACCCTCCTCTGCCCTCTTTGGCTGGCAGGGTGCTGCAGGAGGCCATCCAGGCCGAAAACAGCACACTGTACCCCTTTTTGGCTGGCAGGGTGTTGCAGGAGGCATCCATCCTCTCTCCCCCACCCCCCGGCCAGTCCATGGAGGAGAACTATAATGCTGATCTGGTCCTCGAAGAAATCCAGTTTGACACTCCTAATCCAGCAGTGAAATGCTACTGGTTAGCACCAGTTCGAGCGAACCGGTAGTAAAAAGAAAAAGCTACCGGTTCATTCGAACCGGTATTTCCGATGATCAATTTTCAAGTGAATCTAAATCGCACGGCACAGCTGTTCTCCCCACCCCCCTTGCTGTTCTATTTACCATACCTTCCCAAGCCTCCTTTTTACGCGCGAAGCACACATTTGGTGTGTATTGTGTATACACATGCACACAGCATGAGTTTAGCACACACTGTGTGCACACATGCACAGCATGCATTTGGCACACAAGGTGCATGCATGCGGGCAGCGCACGTTTGGCACGCATGCGTGGGCCGCGAACCATTGGCAAATCGGAGAGGATTTCACCACTGCCCTGATCTAATGGAACAAAGTCAGGAGATCCCTCTCTCTGTACATATCATATAAAATAATGTGCAGCATCTTAATATTTTGAAGGAAGAATACTTCATAAATAAGGGATGACATGATTAATAACATTGTCTGATTTCCCCGTCTTGAAGAATCTAGCCTGCTCCTGTGTCTATGCTTTTAACTGATCAATTCTAAAACAGCTGTATAGCAAAGGAAGGCAGATACTCTCCACTCTTCTCTCACAAGAAATTGGAAATCAATTCTTCTTCAAGTTTTATTTATGCTGTTGGAATATGTTTCAATGACTTGGACGAGGGGATAGATGGGGAACTCATCAAATTTGCAGATGACACCAAGCTGGCAGGAATAGCCAACACTCCAGAAGATAGGCTCAAGTTACAGAAAGATCTTGACAGACTTGAACATTGGGCGCTATCTAACAAAATGAAATTCAACAGTGAAAAAAGTAAGGTTCTACATTTAGGCCAAAAAAACAAAATGCACCAGTACCGTATATGTGGTACCTTGCTCAATAGTAGTACCTGTGAGAGGGATCTTGGAGTCCTAGTGGATAACCATCTAGATATGAGCCAGCAGTGTGCAGCAGCTGTTAAAAAAGCCAACACAGTTCTGGGCTGCATAAACAGAGGGATAGAATCAAGATCACGTGAAGTGTTAGTGCCACTTTATAATGCCTTGGTAAGGCCACACTTGGAATATTGCATCCAGTTTTGGTCGCCACGATGTAAAAAAGATGTTGAGACTCTAGAAAGAGTGCAGAGAAGAGCAACAAAGATGATTAGGGGACTGGAGGATAAAACATATGAAGAACGGTTGCAGGAACTGGGTATGTCTAGTTTAACAAAAAGAAGGACTAGGGGAGACATGATAGCTGTGTTCCAATATCTTAGGGGCTGCCACAAAGAAGAGGGAGTCAGGCTGTTCACCAAAGCACCTGAGGGTAGAACAAGAAGCAATGGGTGGAAACTGGTCAAAGAAAGAAGCAACTTAGAACTAAGGAGAAATTTCCTGACAGTTAGAACAATTAATAAGTGGAACGACTTGCCTTCAGAAGTTGTGAATGCTCCAACACTGGAAATTTTTAAGAAAATGTTGGATAACCATCTGACTGAGATGGTATAGGGTTTCCTGCCTGGGCAGGGGGTTGGACTAGAAGGCTCCAAGGTCCCTTCCAACTCTGATGTTATGTTATGTTAATGTTTTATTGTTTATTCAAAACGTTTCTGGATTGGCTGTCAGGGTATGCATCTGCGAAAGAGATACAGCATTAAAAACCATTAAGATCGCAGATCAAATGCTATGTAATTTAAAATAAAAATATTAAGTAATGAAAGCATTAACATATGTCAAGATGTTCAAAATGTAAAAACCAATGATCAGGTGTGGTAGAGATAAACCTTTGCAAGATGTCACATGCCAAATTGAAAAAAAAATGCTGCTTGTATGCCTCTCAACTGAAATTTGAAGAAAAAAAAATTCAAAAACATTCAGAAATCTCTTGAAAGTTGTTAGATTTCCAATTGCCCCTCCCTGGCAAAACTGTAATGGTATACAGTAGTGTTGAAATGCTGGCTAATTAAATGGCAGATTTTCACAGAAAACAGTAAGAGTTTGATCAGAAATGGAACACAACCCAATGGATTTTTCAAGTTTCTTAGCTCTCTCATTGATAGCAATAAATGCAATTTTGATATTATTTCCTTATCCTTTCCTTAATCTCATTTAATGTATTGATGCCATCCATTTAGAAATTACTAGCAGACTGGTAACCAATTCAATGACAAACTGTTTTGCTGGTCTTTAGGTTTTTGATTTTTTATACGTTCTGCATTTGCAAATAAAATGACATTCATCTCTGGAAAATGGGCCAAGAAAAAAAAGGGGGGTGGATTTTACTCTGTTCTTACAGTAGCAGCTTCTGGACCCATTTACATTATTTTGTCAGGAACTTTCCATGACATGCAGAAAAGATGAAAGAAAAGGAGGACATCGGAGCTCTCCCGCATGAATAAATAATCTAGAAATTGAATTATTTAGCAGTAGATCTCATAGCCTAAGAAGCTGCAATACCCAAGCCTCTCTTGAATGCCATTATCCAGCTTATCATTTCTCTCTTCTCCAACAGACTCAATAGTAAAGCACAAAAATTCAGTAAACTTGAAATATTTTAGGGGGGGGGGAGGAAAGTGGAACAGCACTTTTAGGCTGAGGGGAAGTTTCTAGTCATATTGGGGAAGGACAAGCTGCCCTTCGTATTTCTTTTGTGGGAAGGTGGGAGAGTTGCAATGTGGAAGTAATGACTAAAGGGTAATTACATGAAATTTTAATCACATTTAGGCAGTGCTCACACAATAACCTTAACCCAGAAGTAAGTCCCACTGAACCGAACGAAGCTTTTAGTGGAAGTATGCTTAAGATACGGGTCAACTGCTTGTAACTGGAGAATTAACCATTGGTGAGGGTGAAATGCCTCCTTTGCAAAGATTGCTCTATGTCCTTTTGTAAGGAGGCAAGTCGCTGGAATTTTACATCTAAAATTCAGTTCTGTACAAGGGAAGCTGACCAAATCGGACCTTAAACATATACACAGATGGACATGCCTTTCGGATATCCAGGCTTTGTGGTTTCAACAAAATGTCTTAGCATGGTAGGCAGGAAATGGCTGGGGTTTCTTATGGTTAATACAAGGAAATGAGTAATCAGAAAGTTCTAAAGGAATACAGAAAGCAAGAAAGTGCTGAAAATCCATGGAAAGGGTAATGGGATAAATTTGCCCATTTACAAAAGGTCAGGAAGGCCAGAGGGGGAAAATGTTTTATATTCACATGGGGATTTTGCTTCCATTGATCTATTTGGTTATAGCTTCACTTTAAATAACCTTACGCATAATAAGAAAAGATAGATAAGAAGGGCTAGGCTAGGGAATCATAGAGCTAGTAACTGTATTCATAGATCTCATTAATTTATGATGATTAAGCTACGATTATCTGAATTTTGGAAATTACTGATTAAAGTAATTTCCCTTTGTTTACAATTTGCAACTGCTGAATTCACTTAACACGCAAGGGCCAAACAAATAAAAATATAGCTTAGCATGATCTGTGAACTAGGACAAAGATGCCTTTCTCAATACTAGTGCTACCTGCCTGTCGAATTAGAGCTTCCTAGATTATTGATTGAGGCACACAGTGGCTTAGTGGCTAAGATGCTGAGCTTGTCGATCGAAAGGTCAGCAGTTCAGCGGTTTGAATCCCTGTGCTGCGTAACAGGATGAGCTCCCGTTACTTGTCCCAGCTTCTGCCAACCTAGCAGTTCGAAAGCACATAAAAAATGCAAGTAGAAAAATAGGGACCACTTTTGGTGGGAAGGTAACAGCGTTCTGTGCGCCTTTGACGTTTAGTCACTTATTTATTTATTTATTTATTTATTTCGATTTTTATACCGCCCTTCTCCCAAAGGACTCAGGGCGGTGTACAGCCAAGTAAAAAATTCACTATATACACATTAAAAGAGATTAAAAAGGAACATATTATAATGTGGCCGAAAATTTAAAACAATTTAAAATCTTAAAATATAAATAACCCCAATAAAATTTTAATCCAGTCCCGCTTGAATAACTAGGTGCGTTTTCAGCTCACGGCGAAAAGTCCGAAGATCAGGCACTTGACGTAAACCAGGGGGAAGTTCATTCCAAAGCGTAGGAGCTCCAACAGAGAAGGCCCTTCCCCTGGGGGCCGCCAACCGACATTGCTTGGCGGACGGCACCCTGAGAAGGCCCTCTCTGTGTGAGCGTACGGGTTGGTGGGAGGCAAAAGGTAACAGTAGGCGGTCCCGTAAGTACCCGGGTCCTAAGCCATGGAGCGCTTTAAAGGTGGTAACCAGAATCTTGAAGCGCACCCGAAAGACCACAGGAAGCCAGTGCAAACTGCGCAGGATTGGTGTTACATGGGAGCAACGAGTTGCTCCCACTATTACCCGCGCAGCTGCATTCTGGACTAGCTGCAGCCTCCGGGTGCACTTCAAGGGCAGCCCCATGTAGAGAGCATTGCAATAGTCCAAGCGGGAAGTGACAAGGGCATGAGTGACCGTGCATAAGGCATCCCGGTCAAGGAAGGGGCGGCCACATGACCATGGAGACATCTTCGGACAGTGCTGGCTCTTCAGCTTCGAAACGGAGATGAGCACTGCCACCTAGAGTCAGGAATGATTAGCACATATGTGCAAGGGGAACCTTTACCTTTACCTTTAGATTATTGATTGCAATATGTTCTACCTGGGGTTGCCCTTGAAGATCATCTAGAACAGGGCTGTCAAACTCAAGACTCAGGAGCCGGATCCAGCCCATGGGGTACTTAGATCTGGCCCACAAGGCCACCCTGGAAACAGCGAAGGACCAGCCACGGTGACTCTGCCTATGAAAACAGAGCTTGGGAGGACCACGGGTAGCCCTCCAAAGCTCCGTTTTCGCTGGCAGAGGGTTGCAGGAAGCCATGGCAGCCGAAAATGGAGCTTGACTGGCAGAGCACTCAGGTCACCACAGGTGCCCCCGACATGAGTGACATCGAGCTGCCCCCCCCAAGGTCAAACACAACCTTGATCCGGCCCTCACTGAAATTGAGTTTGACACCCCTGATCTAGAAGCGACAGCTGGTTCAAAATCCAGCAGTGCAAGCAGTAAGGGTAACTTCTTCCTACACCCGTTTGTCATGGTGAGGCAGCTATCTGGCTTCCAGGCGCTGATCGTTATATAAAACTCTTCATGGCATAGAGCCTGGTTAGCTTAGGGTTCCCTGATCTCCCATTGAATCTTTGTGCTGAGTTCATTCAGACAGAATGGCTATGCTCCTGATCTGCTCAAATTAAAGCAGGCCATCTTATGGGACTCAAAAAGCACACCTTCTCTGCTGCTTCTACTGCCTTCTGGGACAACCACCCCAGAAATATAGATGATTAAAAATTTAGCTTTGTTCCTAGGCCTGGAGTTAATATATTATACGTTAATGGGGATCCTGTTATGTTTTTATTGTCATTGTTGTTTATAGTCCAGGCTGTTTTATGTTTTATATCCCTTTAACTGTTTTAATTGTGTATTTGGATTGTGTAAGCTGCCCAGAGTCTATTAGAATAGCCAGCATTTAAATACATTTAATGAAACAAATCTATACATCCATGCATACATCTCCCTCCATATTCCTTCGCTCAGGGAAGGCCATCTTCAAGGATCACAGCCAACTCGGTGGCTGACTCCCCTTATGGAACAGCATTTCTCCAGAAAATTCCTATTCTGTTGACTCTCAGGAAAGGAATTAAAATGTGGTTTTCCAGCAGGCACTGGGAGCAAAATGTTGTGATATTTTTTCCCTTGGACAGTAGAATTTGTCTGCTAAATTATGTTCCCAGTAGTGTGTGTTATAGGTTGTTGCTAACATGTTTCAATATTATATTTTTATATTTTAACTTAACTTAGGAACAGTGGAACATATGCCACAGAAACGTTTGCAAATGGAACAGCTTGTAAATCCATTAAACTGAAATAAAATTAAATATTTCTCATTCTAGATTGTACGGTCACACAGTAACATTAATGAGCTGTTTGCTGCTTATGGAACTTACTGACACAATATGTGGTTGTATGCATTGCTTAGCACCTTTAAACACCTTAGGATCAGATAAATTAACGGAACACACAGAGTTTTCAGTCTCTATTTGTTAAACAAGACCTCCATATTTTATAAAAATCTCTGTCTGAATACTAAGCAATGGGAAGCAGAGGGACCAAAGGAACAATTGTTTATTTCTTCCCCTAGTCACAGATTTCCTAGAATTGTTCTTCCATTTTCAGCAAAATAGTTTTGCACAATTCACGTTAACAGCAGGATCTAGATTTCTTGTATAAATTTAGTGCTTTAGGTGTTTCTCAACCTAAACAACTTTAAGATGTGTGGACCTCAGCTCCCAAAATTCTCCAGCCTATGCCTGGACTAGGGAAATTCTGGAAGCTGAAGTCCACATGTCTTAAAATTGCTGAAGCTGAGAAATATTGCTTTAGGTGCTGTACAGAGAGGATGCTGATCAAACATTTACTAGTTAAAGAGGAAAAGCTATTTAATTTTATCCCAAGTGGTGGGAGTTAGACTGACAGTGAAATGAAATCGCTCCTCAATGAAACTCAATATTGTGAAGTAATATAATAGCATGTGTTATTTTGCTCCTACACACAATTTATTGACATCTGGCAAACTGGAGACAGAACAACTCAGCTGAAATGAAGGTGCAGAAAACTGAACTATAGGCTTCATTCTCTCATATCTTTTACCCTATTTAAGGTTAACAATACCACACTGCTATCTTATCTACATTTTCCTGAGAATAAACCTTACTTCAGGCATTCCATGGGCAAGTTTAACTTTGTACTGTAGGGCTCAGTGACAACAAAGGAACCTGCCAAGAATTCCTATTAATGGTAGCCCATTTTGTTTAATGCTAGGGCTTCTCTGGACTGGGTGGCCACCAGAATGCCTCGATCTGAGGATCACTTGTCCTGAAGAGCCACACAAAATGGCTGCTCAACTATTTTGATATCTTGAAGAAAGCAGACCCGGAAGGCACCTGATCTAGAGAGGTGTCCCAAGACCTTGTTCTGAATAACACATAGAATGAGGCACTTGAACTACTAGTGAGTTAGGAAGGTCCTGGCTAAGGGGTTGATTCTTTTCTTTACCCTTTCTGGCCTGCTGGCTAAGGTGTTATGTCTTAACATTCTGGCTGGCCCTTGGTGGTTTTGATCGAATCACACCATTTTTGTGAAAATTCTTCCCTGATTAGAGCACCAGTGAAGAGAATCTCTTTGAAGTATTCTAACCAACTGCAATATTTCAGCTGAACACGATGGCAGAGTAAAGTTGTCTTATGTATTTTTGTTGCCACTTATTGGTCATTTGGATTTTTGCAGCTTAGATCTGGTAGCCCATTTCTAATGCTATCTTCTAATGTTTCATCCATCCATCTGGGCAATAAGTGGAGCACGGTAATTACCAGGAACCTAGTACCTTGTTCATTCTGGTATTTATTCCTTTTTATGATGATGAACAGGAGGAAAAAAATCTTTGGTGGGGGCAGCAGGACTCATCCGTTCTCTGGAGGCAGGAACTCAAAACACCCTATCCAACAGCAACACTTCAATATCCTCAGCTTAGCATTTGTTCTGGAGGAGCAACTACGAAACAAGTTAATTGGCTCCACTGTGGTCAAAGTCTAGTGCACAGGACTGCCATTCCAGGCTCAAAGACGACACAGAGAAATCTAATTGAGTCCAATTGCTTACACTTACGGACAGAAAATTGCCAAACTAACGGTATAACTAGCATACTAAAGAGCAGATACATCACCCTGCCAACAAAAGTGTATATAGTCAAGGCTATGGTTTTCTCAGTTGCAATGTATGGCTGTGAAAGTTGGACCATAATTTATTTATTTATTTATTTATTTATTCGTACTTTTATACCGCCCTATCTCCCTAGGGACTCAGGGCGGTGTACAGCCATATAAAAACACATAAATATACAAAGTAAAACATTCATCTAAAAAACTTATTATATAGGCCAAAATTTAAAATAGACATATAAACAATAAAACCCAATTTAAAACCAAATCTAAAATTTAGACATTTAAAATTTTTAAAAATTTTAAAAAATCTAGTCCAGTCCTGCGCAAATAAATAGATGTGTCTTGAGCTTAAGAAAGGCTGAGCCTCAAAGAATTGAGGCCTTTGAACTCTGGTGCTGGAGAAGACTCCTGCGAGTCCCTTGGACTGCAAGGGGATCAAAACGATCAGTCCTAGAGGAGATAAACCCTGACTGCTCTTTAGAAGGCCAGATCCTGAAGATGAAACTGAAATACTTTGGCCACCTAATGAGAAGGAAGGACTCATTGGAGAAGAGCCTAATGCTGGGAAGGATTGAGGGCAAAAGAAGAATGGGACGGCAGAAAACAAGGTGGCTGGATGGAGTCACTGAAGCAGTTGGCATCAACTTAAATGAACTCCAGAGGATGGTAGAGGACAGGAAGGCCTGGAAGAACATTGTGGGTCGCGATGGGTCGGACACAACTTCGCAATTAACAACAACAACAAAATGGTATAACTTTCTTACCTACTAGATATATCCTGAGATATGGCTATAACTGAACCTCATCCCCCCCCTCCCCTGGGACTGCACAGTCTCTTAATTTGGGCTTCTCTATTGCCTGGGAAAGCTCTGTGATGCCAAGACTCCCACTCCAGTGTTTCTCCAGGTGCACATTTCACCATAAGTAATGATCTCTACTGTAGTCAGCACACAGTCTCTGTGTTTTAGGTAACTTAGTGTGATATGTAAATCCTTTCAGAGCATTTTCTGTGCATTGTTCACAATCCAAATCCAACATGTATTTTTCTAAGATACAGAGTTGGAAGGTCATCTAGTCCAACCCGCTCCCAAGCAGACGATACACCATTTCTGACAGATGGCAGTCCAGTCTCTTCTTGAAAGGTTCCCGTGATGAAGCTCCCACAGGTGATAATGATGACTAGATTTGTTAAAGGCCATCCAACCCCAAGACTTACAACCCCAAAATAGGGTAGAGCAACATACAGCAATACAGAACAGCTAAAGTATTAGTTTGGATAACAACATCGACACAACTAAAAAACCAAAGACTGACTGATTGAAGCATTGATTGAACTGGCTTTCTAATAAGCAAGGAGAGTTACAGCCAGTGGTGGGATTCCGCCAGTTCGCACCACTTTGGGTGTTTGTTGTTGTTAACTTTCTGAGTAGTTTGGTGAACTGGTTGTTGGAAGAAATCATTAGGGCAGAGAACCGGTTGTTAAATTATTTGAATCCCACCACTGGTTACAGCCACCTATAATTCCAGGATAAGGTGTTCCATCAAGTCAGAACCATCATCAAGACTGGCCTGTTGATCGAGGCCACCAAGCCTAGGAGAATACATGCTAATTATATATTCTTTTGTATATTTCTCTTTTGTGTAAGCCAAGAATGGGCAGCTTGTAGACAGTAGAAGGAGCCATGGCTAGGGGTTGGCACAAATTGTGGTCTGGGGTAGAGTGCGGTTTAAAGACATATAACTAAGTAACTTTTAAAAAAAACTACCAAGAAGGACGACATATCACAAAGAGTCTTACAAAAAAGTCAAATTTTAAGTCACTGGGGACAAAACGGCTTTGAATTCTCCAGAAAGAGAATAAAAGGGACGACATGTGCTGGTTTCAAATATATTTATTTATTTATTTTATTTTGTCAAACACAACAATATATGTAAGTATAAGCTTGAAATAACCACACAAATTGAATGCAACCAAAGGGAACATTAGGACAGGGACGGTAGGCATGCTGGTGCTCTTATGCACGACCTCTTAGGAATGGGGTGAGGTCAACAGTAGACAGTTTTTGGTTAAAGTTCTGGGGATTTTGGGATGAGACCACGGAGTGCATTCCATATATTAATGTAGATACTATATAAATTCTTTTCAATGAAAAACGAGCTCGAAGAACAATCAACGAATCTAGCAAACTGCGCTACAATCACCGTCTTTCTGTTCTTCCTCAACTTGCCCGGCCAACTTTTTAAAGATTTCCCCGGCGGAGTCTGGTTCTGCCATCTTTCAAAAGAGCCGCCACGGCTTCAACCCCTGGCTTTCCAACTATGGCCGTCTCGAGAGCAAGTCGCCCTCTGGATTAATTTGCCCGTAGCCACAATGGCGGTCGGGACAGACCTGGTTCAAACAGCGGAGGGAACAAAAAATAATAATAAAAAAATCCCAACCCTCCCACCTCTTTTAAGATGGCCGCTCCCCGTCTTCACCGCCAGAGCTCAAGAAGGCCCCGCGAATCCCACAGCGGACAATCCAGCCGCGAGCCGGAGTCCAACTTCGCTCCAGTCGCTTAGTTTCCACCAATGAGAAATCCTAGTCGGCTCGCGCTGGGCCGAAACGGCGAGGTTCCGTTGCCTGCCCCTTCCAAGCGACAGGCCAAGCAGCCAATCAGTTTTCAGCGTCGGGAAGGAGTCGAGGGCGGAGCCTTTTCGAGCCGCCATTTTGTGAGTCTATATAACACGTAGCCGTTGAATCCGCTCCTGCTACTCCGGCGCCTGCACTCCGCTTCCCTTCGGGTTGCCTTCGTGTGCCATGGACGGGTAAGCGATAACGAGGACTAGGGGTGGGATGGCGTCACTTGTGAGGCGATATTGTTTCCGGAGTGGCTCCCAGCTCACCTGGCCGTGTGGCATAACTGAGGCGAGGGAGCGGCCGCTCTCCGCCCGGCGTGAGAGAAATCGCCGGACGCGGGCGTGTAAAGGGAAGGCGGAAACTAGGCCACTCGCACCATGGCAAAAACTTTGGCCGAGTTCTGGAAACAGAATTGAAGAGACTCGGGGATACACGTACAGCCGTCCCACGATAGCACCCCCCCCCTCTCTTCCCTCTACCGGAATTTGCCCTCCCTTTTTAAAAAAAAAAAGTTCTGCGCCGCCATCGTTTCCCCCCTCCCCCCCTTTTCCTCGCTAGCGGGCTGCGCGCGCACGCTCCCGACCCTCCCTCGGACGTTCTAAAAACCTTCCACCACCGCTACCCTCGCGCGCGCGCCCCCCTCTTCCCGCGGTCGCGACCTAAATCCGGATGCCCGATATTCTGCGCCTCGAGTTCTGTCTTGCTGCCCTTTTCCGCCTACCGTTTCCGGCACATGGTTCGTGGTTTTTCCACCAACCTGGTCTCCCCCCCCCCCCCACCTCCCACTCCGGTTGCTCTATAATTCACAGGAATGTGCTCGGGGGTGGGTGGGGGGGAAAGCTCGTGTAGTTTTAGATGTGGGGTGTGCCGGGTTGGAGTAACTGTTTTGCTCCCATATTCTCCTTTACTTCCTGCGCTTTTACTCAAAGTCCCAAATGCGGCCGGGCGTCCTCACCCCTTTCCCTCGCTTCTCTTATTTTTTTTTTAAATTAACTCTCAAGATAGTTCCTGCTGGCTTCGGCTGCCTCGTGCTCCTGTTCTGGCCACGCCCCCTTCCGACATTTGGCCGCCTTCCGTCGCCCGGATATTAATTAGCCCAAAGGGCTTTTCTTTTTTGCCTCCGCCCTAATCCCACTCTTGCTTCTCTAACGTCTTAAAAGACAAAATTATTTCGGAGAGGGGAAGAGCATTAAAGAAAATAAAAGGTATAGTCCCTTTTTACGCGGTTTATATATGCTGAACGATGACCCCCCAAAAAGTTGGAGGCATCTAAGAAAAGTTAAAATACGTTTGGGATTTTTTTTTTTTTAAAAAAATGGTGGGATGATCTCTGAGATGGACACAGTTGGGAAGATCCGTTTAGCTTAAAAGGGTAAGAGTTGTGGAGGGGAAGATAAACGATTTGGGGGAGAGAAAGAGAAATTTAATAAGCCTTTCTAGTTGCCTCTGAATGTTCAGTTGTAATGCAATTCCGGATGATGTGATGATCTGTGTTCAAAGTAGGCTCTTTCATCTAATTGGTTTCACACCCATCTTTTAAAAATCAAAGTTACATTTGAATCCTAGGTACTTTGCCTTCATTTGTCTTGTTTCAAATATTTTCTAAAAGTGAAACCTACTAGTGTCCTTCTCATTAAGCCCTAAGGATTGTAATATGACAGATCTGCAGTGTAGCCTTCAAGTTTACAGTTCATTTAAAAAATGAAAGTCTTGAAAGTAAGAAAAGCAGGGAAGCAGCTTCACATATAGTTTGTGCTATTAAGACCAGCTCAGGTATAAATAGCTAATGAATCATTATCCAGCAGGTAATAACTGCAGAAACCCAAAAGCAAATGGAATCAACAAATATTGAATTTTTTAAAAACCCTTTCTGACCCCATAGTAGAATATTTTAAAGAGGCCTGTAGGACACCTGGAAAACTATAAGCTGGGTAGTTCTAAGGCTAAACAAACTGTTAGTAATGAAAAGAAAAATAACTAAACAAAGTGAACAAATATCAATTCCATAAGGATAAACTTTGTTCCATTATTTGAATGTGTCACAACTTTGTTCCATTATTTGAACATGTCAGCAACACTTTTCAATATGCTGTAGTTGGATTTTCACAAAGTCTTTGATGAAGTTCTTCATTAAGGGCTCTTGAGTAAACGTAGTGGTCATGAGATAAAAGCCTGTTTTTGAAGGCAGGAATGAAGGAAATAAGATGTGTTGATTGTGGTAGGCAAAAAGAGCTCAGTGTTTAGATTGGTGCTTTTTAACCTTCATAAATTATCTTAATATAGGAGCAAAAGCTTGTTCGTAAATTGTTTGTAAAGCTAGCAACCCAAATTCATAAATAACGCTAAATAATCTGGATGATAGGAACCAATTTTTATTGTAAATATATATTTTTTATTTGGTGAATTGTCAACCAAATGACAGATAGTTTAAGTATTTAAGGGTAAAATTTAGAGAGTAAAATAGTGTTCACTGAGGGAGAAAAATCACATATATAATGAATTGTCTAAGAAACTAAAGTTTTGGGTTTATGGTAGATAGCTCAATAAATAAAACTGGCAGCTGTGTAAAAGATTAATGCTAGCAATGTCAAAGGGATTGAAAATAAAAAATGCCAACATTGTAGTGTCTTTTTAAGTTTAGTTCTCTTTTGTTCTTATTACTGTTAAAAATAGGAAAAAGCATAGAACACAACTACAATGATCAATGGATTTGAACATGATTAAATAAATAAATAAATAAATAAATAAATGTTTCCTATAAGGAAAAAAAATACTTGCTTGCATGAGAAAAAACAAGTTAGTGGAAACATGATCCAGGTTTTTAAAAGCAAGCATGACATAGAAGTTTTTCTTTTTATTCTCAAAAATTAGAACTAATTGGAAAAAGTTTTGGAATAGATAAAAAGATAATGCTTTACATAGAATATATAGAAATGATTATCATCTGATGATGGTTGTTGCCTGGGAATGGTTGAAAGGAGATTAGATAAATTACAGGATTGTTCAAGGGATATTAATCTTGATACGCCATGCTACTTTGTTACCATATTATCTTGGATGCAACATTCTTCTAAATCAAATTTCAGGGAAACCACAATTGGATGGGAATATGTCTTCATCTCCTAATGTAAATATTTCTTTGGCTTTATTGTAAAATAAAAGAAGCTAATCCATCAAGACTATTCTGATATTCTTGCAAATACTCTGGTTTTGCTTCTGTTCTTTATTTACTCCATACTGGTAACTGAGTTCAAAATCTAGACTTGAAATATATTTAGAAAGTGTGATCTTCTTTGCTGTTGATATCTTTAAACAAGGTCTTTAAAGCTATTTCATAGAATAATAATTTTCCCCCTTTCTTGATGATTTTATTACATTTTATGCTTGAAGTTATAGCCTTTTATCTTCCTTTTTGTGGATGTGGTCAGAACTGTATCTTAGAAATACATTCTCATCATGTCATCAACCTTCAGAAGAGAGGGCAAGTGATAAAATGCAGATGACTGCAAAAATCCACTTACCAACTCATGTAAGATATTGAGATGCAATTATAAAAGAGTGACCTTTTGTTTTGATGTCATACTATATGTTCTGTCATTTTAGTGTCACTTTCACTAGTTGTAGAAACTGTTCTACATCCATCCCATTTTTCATATATCAGACATTTGTTATTTTTAACTGTTCATTGTGAACCTGGTCAAGTTTTTAAATTCAGTAGAATGTTTTTGTTTGGTGACTTGACAAGCTGGACAAAAGTTAAAACTCTGAATGATGGATATTATGTGTAGATATGGTAATTGGAGAAGAAGTACTGTACTTCAGTTTCTTCATTTGCAAAGAATAGTTACAGAAAAAGTTCCCTCCCTATAACTTTTCTCAATCCATTTTTGGAATCAAGTTGGCCAGTCTTCACTTTCTTAAAAAAAAGTTTAGCATGGCCAGTGTACTGTAATTCTTGCTTTATGGTCCTCTTAGAGTGGTTTTATTATGCCAAGAAAGGTTTTCACTTTTTTTCAGTTAATTGTAGATATTCTTGGTGAGAACTGCATCATTTCTTCCTTCTGAAAACTTAGAAGAATAAAAATTACATTTTGCATGAGACTGATACTCTGTGATGTCATCTTGTATAATGGCATTTGTATTATGTCACAGCATAAGAGTCGCTATTTTGGTATCACTGCCATTGTTACAGATACTACTGTGTGTTCAAATTTGGGTCTTATTTCAGATAACAGAACAAAATAAGAATTGGAAGGGACCTTAGAGGTCTTCTAGTCCAACCCTTTGCTCATGCAGGAGACCCAATACCATTTTAGATAAACGGTTGTCCAACATGTAACACTACATATTCTTCATTTTAGCTAATCTGTCAGGCCAATCATTGTCTCTGAAAGTATAAAAAATAATTTCTGCCATAATGAATTAGATGGTGACTACATTGCCAGATTGGCTTTTTATCTAAAGTTAGCTTCTGGAGCTAAATTGTAAGCTGATGCAGTAAACATTTTGGTGATTTAATAAAGGGATCACCAACCTTTGGTCTCTGGACTGGCACTGGGCTGTGGCATGCCAGAAACCAAGCCAGGCAGACAAGCGAAGTCGTATCCACTGGATGCAGGGAACACACAAAACCACACACCCTCCAATCTACAGAAAAACCTCCACGAAACCAGTCCCTGGTGACAAAAGTTTGGGGGCTGCTGACTTATTTTTTACATTATTATACCTTACACCTTATTTTTCAAAAAAAGCTATAGAAAAATGCGCTGATGATATGCAGTAGCTTGCAGTTGCTTTTGGTGGTGTTTCTGAAGGGATTCATCAGTCGTGAAAAGACTTAAATTTGTCAGACACCTTTGAATAATGGGCCGATGACTGTGGTTCATGTCCTGGTGAACATGAACCCCTCATCCATCTAACCTCTTATGAGCAGGAACTGTGGGAGATGAAAATCAAACATCTGAGAGATAACAATTATGTAGCATATATTACTGAGTTTAGTATCTGTAATGACCCAAGCTGATTAAAGCAAATAAAGCAGTTAGAGAACAATCATAACATTTCTTGAAAAAACTTAAAAGCCTTTTATGCAGCCTTTGTTCTTTTCCCATGTATTTCTTTGTCCTTGTGACTACTATTTCAGCGTCATTCATGGAAATTCTTATATGCAGTGCTAATGCTGGGAAAGGGGTGTGTAATATGTGCATGCAGGGGCAGTGTCAGCTCCCTTAGGGCTGCCCTAGCTGCCGAGAGAGTATAGGATGTGTTGAAACTGTTGTAGGCTCCAGAGTGAGGGCTGATGAGTTCATTAAATCCAGGATAAAAAAAAACCTTACTTGATGCATAAGATTTAAAACAAAGGGTGCAACCTTGTTATTTAGTCTTGAAAGTCAGGTTTTAGATGTAGTTATACATCTGCAGGAACAATTAACCTTGTGCTACCATAAAGCTTAATTTGATGTGGGAGGCATTATCATATTCAAAAGCCTACTTCTCTGAACTATATAGAGTTGGGTGGAGTACCTTTTTTCAAGTTAATAGAATTTGTTTCATTCAGTTTATCCTCTAACTTGTTTTAAGCATATGGAGATAAATGTCATATGGCTTTTACATATTGAAATGTATGTGCAATACTGTATATTTGGCTTGAATATAGTCTGACGTCTAATTGTATCACATTCTTAGGAAGAGCAGTTTTTGTGGTATTTGCAGTAATCTTATTGGGAGATAGGTATCTTCCTATAAATTAAATTTCTGATTACTTTTTGGTTCCAGCACTATTTTAAGCATACAGTGTCTGCTCGGAATTTCATATTTTAACTTCATTTCGCTTTGTTTTATTTCACATATCTTTGATGTATACATGTAAATCGACTAACTATGTAATCTTTTTCTTCTTTTATAGCATTGTCCAAGATATAACAGTTGGAACAAAGGTAGGTGTTTTTATTCCTCTCATTGTTTCAGCAACTACAAGTTGTAAAACCATTCTCACAAAACCAAGCTATTTTAAGACTTAGGTTTCTGAATGGCTTTGTTAATGAAATGAGATTGTAATTATCACATTGATATTGTCTAATGCTTTTTTTGAGAGGGGGTTGCTATATTCCAGGGGGACAGGTTCCATGAAGACCTCTTTGGAAGATTGCTAATACCACACAGACTTCTTTGGAAAGCAATTTCCCCTCTCATCCACTCTTCAGGACTGAAAAATTCAAAAAGAAAATAATTGCATTATTGTATGCAGAGTAATAGCGAAATTATAGAGGAACTTGCCAGAATTGTGTGAACTCTAGAATGCTTCAGGGATATTTGATGATATGCAAGAGGTCTTTGATAGATTAGTGCAAAGAAGGTAACTCAGTTTGATATTTTAAACAGTATTAGATCAGTTTTCTTTGTGGGAAATAATTTTTTTTAACTTTCAGGTTTCCTCAATGCTTATTGAGAAGTCTTTGTTGAAAGGACTGGTTCTTAATTAAAAACTAGTCAAACATCTTTGAATACAACAAAACATGACTATTCAGTCTGGATATTTTGGCCCTAGATTTATCACCGTTAATTATAGAGATGACAATGATGAGTAAACACACATCAGCGGTAATGAGAAATAGGTGTTCGGAGAATGCATCACATCGCTTGGCTATGAAACATTGCAGTCTTATTAATGTGTTGCTATCTATGAAATGTGAATCTTCTATTCAGCAAGATTTCCAATCAATTAAATTTATCAGAATTATATTCAAATTGGTAAGCAGGAAGGGAAGGTGATGTGATTAAAATCTGAATTGTGCAGAAAAAGAACTCTTAATTTTGAAAATTATGCTATACTGGTTATGTTGAAGACTGCTTGAAGTCTGAAATAGTTGAAATATTTGAGATGCCTCAGTTTTTTTGTATTTAAGATAGCTGTTTTTTAAGCTGTTGAAAGACTTGTTTTACCAAAAAAAAATATTTCTCAAGTGCTATTGTTGTTACACTATTGATAATCCAAGAAGTGAAATAAAAAATCCAAGAAGTGAAATAATAAACAACTTCAATTGCAGAGAAGAGCAGCAAAAATAAGGAATCTGAAGGCTAAATCATATAATGATCGACTAAGGGAACTACTTATATTTAGCCTAATGAAGAGAAAGTTTAGGGATGACATGATAGCCATCTTCCAATACTTGGAAGGGTTGTCACAGGGAAGAGGGTCTGATTTGTTCTCCAAAGCAGCTGAGGGCAGGACAAGGAACAATGGGTGTAAGTTCCTCAGAGGAAAATCCAAACTTCCTGGAACTAAGGAGAAATTTCCTGATTGAGCAATCATTGAACTAGCTTGCCTCCAGAGCGTTCCATTGCTGGAGATTTTCAAGAAAAGATTGGTCAACCATCTGAGATGGAGTAAGAACTCCTGCCTTGGGCAGGAGGTTGGACTAAAAGACCTTCCAGTCTTATGATTTTATGGTTCTCACCTAATATTTCGATAAAGTACTATATTATTATAAAATTGTGCCTCATATCAGCTTTAACTATGGAAAATATAGTTCGCTAACTTGGCATTAAATTTATGCCCTCATCGCATAAAGACTTGGAATACCTGTGTATTACTACAGAAGTAGTGCAGTGTAAATGTGCTTCATTACACACTGCCTTGACCTTGTTAGAGAACATTCACTCTGTCAGGCTAGATAGACCTACTGTTGTACAGAGACTAGGATCTTTGCCATGGAAACAGGGAATATGGCTTCAGGCCCCAAGCCAAGAATGTCAGTGGAGACATTCCAGGCCTAAATGTGCATCTTCAGTTCTATTACAAGCTGGCTTTTGATGGGCTTGCTGTAACAGGCTTTATCACATATGTGAGCCACATGTGTTGACAAAGAAATATTAACTAATGCTTCTCAGTTTGAAAATATGGAAAGCATGTGGAATATGCATCTTTGTCAGTTTTTTGCAAAATTTAACCCTTTAATTCATGAAATTCTTGTAGGAAGTAAATTATTGTCCTTGCTTTAAAAAATGGTTAATTCTAAAATGAGAAATGAGGTGTTAAGGGAAAAGACAAAAAGAAAGTTAAATCTAGGCTTAAACATTTGATTGCTGTATTCACATAACTGCTGGTGAATTGTGTTTTAGGGAGCCACTTTGTGCTAATTGGCTGGTGTTAATGAGGGTTTTAATTCTTGTTAGTCACCCCAACTTCATTTGTAAGGTGCGTAGCCATATAAATTTTACATAGATACATAAATGTGTGTGCATGTGTGCTATGCCCAAATATATGAACCGTTATGGCTTAATGTGGTGGGTTAGTTCACAAGAAATGCTGAATCAAATTATTCTAGCCTAAGTCAGTACTAAACCCAATTGTTGTATTGCAAATTAAGGAGCATTTAGAATCGTAGTTCTCATCCAGAATCTGAAGGGTTAAGGTTAAAACAAAATTTTTGTGTTTTAGATTCTGAAAAATGAAAATCATGATAACTATTCTGGCAGGAAATATTGGTTATCAGTGTGGAGAAAACAGTTTCTGAAAAGCTGTGCTAATCAATCAGCAATAAATGTTAAATTGGGTAGAGGTGGTCCTCGTTTCATAGTTGCCTCAGAGAGTGAACTTTTGCATTTACAGATGTGATGAAAAAATAACTTTGGCAACAGTTACAAACTCTACATGTCTGTAAAGCAAAGGAATGATAAGTAAGATCAAAAGAATAGTTGGGGTTTAACTTAGCAATTAGTTTTAAGTTGCAACTCTAAGAAGCAACTTAGAACTAAGGAGAAATTTCCTGACAGTTAGAACAATTAATAAGTGGAACGACTTGCCTGCAGAAGTTGTGAATGCTCCAACACTGGAAATTTTTAAGAAAATGTTGGATAATCATCTGAGATGGTGTAGGGTTTCCTGCCTGGGCAGGGGGTTGGACTAGAAGGCCTCCAAGGTCCCTTCCAACTCTGTTGTTGTTATTATTATTATTTCATTTAATAGCTGAGTTACCAGTCCCAACTGTGTTGCTAAACAAGGACTGTCTATCTTGTTTTAAATACAACAGCTAGGATCACATTTTTTGATAATTTAGTTTTCAAATCCCTGAAGATTAACAAGGATTGAAGAAAGGTATCTTTGTCTCAATAAGTGGCTAGGAGTAGATAAACCGGTATCAAGTCAATCCTCTAGTGAACAATAATTCTGATACTCCTGAAAATTTATTTATTTTTAAATCAATCTTTATAACCTAAACATATTTATGTGAACTTTCTATAATTAGACCAGGGCCAAGTGTTTGTGCTGGAGCCCTGCTGCTCCCTTGGGTTATTTTGGGGTGGGGTGTTGTCATAATTGAACCAATTTAAGGCTGAAATTAATGTTAATAGTTTCATTTGTAACTGCCAATCTTTTGATTCAAAGGTTCAGTGATGAGATAAGAGTTATCTCCACATCTATCTCTGTCTATCCTCTATCATATCAAAACAGACATCCTGTTTGGCCTCTAGCAGCACAATGCTTCCATTACCAACATTATCCAGTGGAACAGCTGGACATTTCAACTGAGAGACTTAACTAGACTAGACACAGTGCTATGTTGCATTTTATTTTGCCATAGTTTGCTGAATATTTTGTAGTCTGATTTGTACAAACTAAGTAAACTTTTAACTGTATAAACGTGCAGGAATATGTAAGCAAACTTAGTCAAGAGATTCATTGTTCCCTGTAATGAAATAAAATCATTAAAACCTGGTGTGGATGAGAATCTTGCAGTGCAATGCGCTTGTAAATGTTGGCAGCTGTAAACCTGGGTGTGGAGTTCTGTATCAGACAAGAAAGACTGCATAACTTTGATTATTCTGAGTTCAAGAACTCTGAGCCATTTGACAGCCACACCCTTCAGATCCATTCAGAGCAGAGGTTTATTTTATGACTAGTCTCTATAGTAACTGGAAAAAGTCTGAGAAGGCTAAGGAGGGTAATGCAGCAGAAGAGAGCTGTGCTTTTGAGCAGTCAAGAGACCTTTATGAAAGGTAGACAAAAATGGATTAACATCTGAGGGCCCAACAGGACCAACAGTTGAAGAGGTGGGGAAGGACTCCTATTGTCTTCCAGATTTGCTGAACAAAAATTGCAGAATTCCCAAGCACCAACAATAGTGATAAGGGTATTTGGAAGTTCCAATATATTATAAAGGGCATCAGTTCTATGGGTTAGCTAGAGTTAGTAGAGCACATAATTCAATCTAAAATCGTTGGAGGCAAGTTTTCTAATCTAATTCAAATATTTTGTGCCATAAAAAACAGGATATTTGAGTTGCTGAAAGATTTGAAAGAAGTACAACTAACCAGGATTCCTTTTGTGCCAGCATTGAAAATCTGAGCCCCCCCTTCCATCCCCAAAAATAGTTTTGAATAATAAAGGAGAGGTCCTTTCTGGTTTAAAAGGTGATTAAGTCATCTTGTTCCTCATAGCCAATGTGGCTGATAAAAAAAACAGCTTCATTGGGCATGGTTAACACTGAATTGGGAACCAAGAAATGGCGAGGATACAGACTTAGAGAAGAAATGGTGAGAGGGGAAATGTAGGAAGAAGGCAGTAAGAAATGGCTTCTGTATTTTTTACCCAGCATGATGTATCCATGAAGTCACATTGAGTTAAAGGAGGCTTCTTGTGTTCTTAAGTTGCAGAGGAAAGTTGTCATAAAATTAATTCATAATAGGATGGAGCAATTCTGTTATAATAGAAATATTTTTTTCTTGTGATTTTTTGCTTTAAAAACAAAATGATACTAAAATAAGTTTATATAAAATAATTTAGCCTAGGTTTTTATTAAAATTTTATTAAAATTAAAAAGTTTTTCTTTTTCACTGCAGTATGTAGTCTCGGGCCACTAAATGGTACCTATATGGACAGGTGCTTCTAGCTTATTTGTCCAGCTGTTCTGAAATGTTTTAAACTATCGCAAGCATTTAATAAATGTGTAAATCAGCACTTTTCTGTAATAACTAGGGGTATTCATGGAATGGAAACATAGTTTTGTTTTAAACTTGGAACAAATCACTGCATTCCATAAGTTCTGCTGGGGTCAGCCCTAGCTTGGCAGAACTGAAACCTGGATCATTTTCAGGAGTCAGATTAAAAAAAAATACAGACATTGCTGGTGTGCCCTGCACCCTTCCTCATCTGAGTTGTCTTCTGCATGTCCCAGGCTGGTGGCTCACCACCAATCCCCAAAATTTCCTAGCACTTGCTCTTTGTTTCCTTTTTTCAGCCAATGGTGAAAATTTCATTGCTGCATGCCTCACCTTCAATTTTCCCAGCACCTTCCCTGCCTCCCTCCTGAGGGAACAGCCAACAAAGATAACCCATTTTAATTCTGATTTCCTTTCAGAGATATAGGTAGTCTTGAATTACAGCCGTTTGTTTAGTGACCATTCGAAGTTACAACAGCGTTGAAAAAAGTGACTTATGTTTTTTCACAAATGGCCATTGCAGCATCCCTCTGGTCACGTGATCAAAACCCGGCTGTTTG
This sequence comes from Ahaetulla prasina, assembly GCF_028640845.1. Classification (NCBI taxonomy): domain Eukaryota; kingdom Metazoa; phylum Chordata; class Lepidosauria; order Squamata; family Colubridae; genus Ahaetulla; species Ahaetulla prasina. Next base: position 360,694,007 of record NC_080539.1, read on the forward strand.
GCAATTGGCATGTGTTTATGATAGTTGCAGTGTCCCTGGGTCATGTGATCACCTTTGTGATCTGACAAGCAAAATCATTGGGGAAGCTAGAGTCACTTTAATAAGCATGTACCTAACTTAACTGTGGCAAGAAAAGTTGTAAAATGGAGGCAAAACTCACTTAACTGTCTTGTTTTGGCTTGGTTTTTGTAGAAAATTGAGGATTTAACTGTACACAGTGCAGATATTACTAGTTGAGTGGATTACTTATACAACATAACTATTTTGGAATGCTGCTTTTGGGGGGGGTGTTAAGATGGAATTTTCATATAAAAATTTACATTTTTGTTACAAGGTTTTTGTACAAATGTTACAATCTGGAAACTTTGTGTTTTTTTCTTTTTGAGACAGCAATAGAAAATACGTATTGGCTGCATAATTTTAGACAATGGCCTCTATTATTGCCATGACTAACTGATTCCAAGCTACTCTTCTTCAGCAGCAATGGCCACCTTTTCAATATAAATTCAGAGTGTGGCGGGGGTGGGGGATATTACCATGCTGGGACATGTGATGACTAAGCAAAAGAAACTTACTTGGGCCTGCTGAATGAAAAGTGATGTGACACACTTCAGTCTGGTTTTTCTCACACACTTTTCAGTTGTTGCCTGAGTCCTTGTGTTTTTCACCTTTGTCATGGTACAGATATTCAGATCATAATATTCAGTTCCCAATTTAGATAAACGTCTGTTTTGGTTTGATATGGACATGGGGCAAACTGATTGGCATAAAAAGAATTTCAATGTGGTAAAAAACATAAAAAGCTTCAATATATCTCGTAACTTGCAGACCCTGTTAGTCAAGAATTTTCCCTAGTTTCCCTTATCTGTCTTCTAACTACAATGCTTTCTCAAATGAAGACCGTCTAGAGAAATAATACTATTTTTGCAAACATGCAGCATGTATTCTCTAAGTTTCAGCTGCAATTTTGATATCTCACCAATCTGATTGGCTATATCAAGCTTTGTCCAAATTTCTGCTAAATTAGATAGGTATTCCTCTTACAATAAGAGGTGGATAATGCCAAGCTTTCTGCCTGAGGAAAAGCTTGAATTCAAAAATGTTGCCAGACTCATTTGCACCTGAAAACTTTAACCCCCTAGCCTTCTTATCAATACAGCAAGTAAATGTGATTTGCTAATTTTATAGTGCAGCTAGAGTCACCGTGCCCCATAAATGCCTTCCCCCTTTTCTGTCACCTTTGGGGCAAAAGATGCTGCTTTTGAAAAATGCATTTTGAGAAAGAACTCAATTTCACATGCTTTAATTGGTTTGCTGTCCATCTAAGAATCTATTTCCTTTTTCATATGGGAAAAGTATCCTACTATTTTCACTAATATTTCACTCAAATAAAACAAAATTGTTTCAAAGTGGATTGAATTGCAAGGTTTGATTTTACCTTCATGTTGCAAAGCCAAGCTATGGCTCTTTGTAGTTCCCTTGCTTTAAGAGAGGAAGGCTGCAGCCTAAACAATCATTCAAATAAATTGTTTCTTTTCTTATATTTTCAGAATATAAATCTTACTCTTGGTTATGGGCACTGTTGGAGTTGCTCTATTCTTGCTTGTATGGTTCTTAACATGTCGTTGCTGATTCCATTATATGTAGGGTTGAGTGGAATATCAAGCTTTCCCTTTACTTTCTCCACCCATCTCAGTTTCTCTACCACTTTTAATTCTTGTTTTCATAGCACCTGGATAAAAATTAGCAAAGTGCTGTCAACTTACTTTTTTTCCCTTTCTGTTTCTCTTTCAGCGGGGATCTGACGAACTTTTTTCTACTTGTGTCACTAACGGACCCTTTATCATGAGCAGCAACTCTGCTTCTGCAGGTAACACTGATAGCCCCAAGATTTTAACATTTCTTTAGCATTTACTTGCCAGGGGAAATTGACCTCTAAGGCAACCTGAATACTTATTCCAGTCAGTTAGGTAGCAACTGGCTCCAAAGGAGCTTTTGCTGCCATTTATTAAAGGGTTTCAGCAGTCTTAAGTTCCCTAGTGCTGATACCTGAAATAATGTCTCAAATTTTATATAGGTGATTAATGCAGATGAAATATTTTGCATAGCTTAGAAGAGCAAGTAACAGCCATTTGCAGAAAAAGAAATTATTGCAAAATGGACTTGTCTTCATGTAAGGGTTATTTTCTGAATATGTGACACACACTGGTAAGATCACTGTATAAAGATTACTTTCTGATGTCTGCAACTGAATAGTATTTGTTTGAAGTGTACTGGAGGTTTTTATTTTGGTTTTGTTCTCCTGACCTTCACTGTTGTGCCTACAGTCTTGTTTCATCAGAGTTCCCTCTTAAGACTAGCTTTTGGGCATTCTGTAGCAAATCTATTGCTGCAGAATGATATTCTTCTGAATATTTAACTATGTTTTACAAAGCCAGTCAATATTTACTTGTCTGGCTTTATTTATTTATTTACATATATTTATTTAAGAGATTGTTCAACACTGGGTGGCTTATAAAGGATAGAAAACAAAAAAAGCATGTCCAGACACAGTACACACCAAATAATACAAAATACAACCAATAGCAGTTCTACAACCTCCTTGCCCAAAGACCAAGTTTTGAAAGGCATTTGAAAAATCAGGGAGGTGGTTACAGAAATTTTGGGAGGGGGGGGATATTGTTCCAGAAGGCAGATTTCATGACAGAGAACACCCTTTCTAGATCCTGCTGGATGGCATCAAGCTCATCAACTCTGCCTGATCTTGCCAGTTAGGCAGAAACCATGGGAGTAGATGGTCTTTCAAATAATCCAATGCAGTATCCTGAAGGGCTTTAAAAGTGATAACCAGACCTTGAACTGTACCTGGAAACCACCTGATAATAGCGAAGCAGTGGTGCAACATGGGACATAGTGGGGCATGCCCATCACTACTGGAACCATTGCATTCTGGATCAGCTAATTAGCTTATTAAGATATAAATTGCTTATTTTTGCTTGTTTGCTTGCCTTGTACTTTCTATTTGCTGGTATTAGTCTTTAGAACTAGGCGACTGTGAATTAAAATGAAATTATAAAGTTGCCCTCGCTGTCTAAATCATGATATCTTTGGATCGAAACGTATGCTTAAGTGCCTCATGCCCAACTCTGTTGGAGTATAAAAATGCTATTGTATTGATCAGCTGTGTTTTTATGGAAGCATTATGAAATTGTTGTTATTAGGGCTAGGTGATTAGCTAGTGAACATGTTCTTAAGCTGTATGTAATAGTTTTAAAGCACCATTGGTTGCCAGTCTTAAATTGCTACTGTTGGTTGCAAGTTGCCGTACAGCAAACAGACATGGAGGTAAATGTATGTAGGAGGTAAAATTCCCATCTGAGTTTAAATTATGAGTAAGGTAAGGTAATTTTATGATTATCGGTATAATAGGTTATTACAGTGTACAAGCTGCTACGATGACTGCTGGTAGCAAAACCTGAAGTAGAAGTTCACTGGATTAGTTTTGTATATATTGTACATATATGGCCATGTCAATATAATTAACTATATTAAGCAATCTCATTAGAATAAATTAGTCTGTTCCATAAGTAACAGTTTTGCTGATGTGCATATTTGAAAACTTGAAATTGTGTCATACAAATTTTCATCACATAGCTATTATGAGTTGATGTATACATTTACAAAATGACTGCACAGGGGAGAATAACCTAAATAGTGTACAAAATTAATATCCATGATTCCGTTAGACTCCAGGATATCCTGTAGCACTGTAATTTAACTTCGCTTTTTATTCCAAAATAAAACAACTACCTGCCATTTTATTTTCTAAAAAGATGCCTGTAAATTTTATGAATAATGAAATCCTGGAGAACTTTTGGAAATAGTTGTTTTGAAGAGAAATATTTACTGTATTGTTTAATTTGATGTTCCATACCAGTTTTTAAATCTGAGTATAGGCTTTTAAAAATGAAAAATTGATGGGAGAACAGTGGAGATCAGATTGGGCATCAGGTGGGCAATCAGATTGGGCATTTCTGCTATAATCTAGCAAACTGCAGTGTGTTTGGAGCCAATTAATTTATAATACAATTGGGCTGGCTAGAACTTCTTAAAAGGGAAGTTGTCTTTTGAACAGAAGCAGTGAAGTAACTGAAACTTTTTCCCATCTTGTGTTCAATTTCTAGTCTATGATAAATGAACTATTTGTCTTGATTGTATCAGAAACTACCTATTCTTGTGTAATCTTTTTGTAGCCAATGGAAATGATAGCAAAAAATTCAAAGGTGACAGCAGAAGTGCAGGAGTTCCATCACGAGTAATCCATATCCGTAAATTACCTAGTGACGTAACAGAAGCTGAGGTTATTTCCTTGGGATTGCCTTTTGGGAAGGTCACAAACCTATTAATGTTAAAAGGAAAAAATCAGGTAAGTCGTTTTCAGATTTTATTTTTAAACAAAATTTAGTTTAGCTATGCCAAAACTTTGATTCTATTTTGTATTTAAAGGCTTATCTGCCTATATGAGAATAGAGACAGCTTTATAAAAAATGATTTCCAGATTGTGGTTAGAAATCTTTGTGCAAATGCAATATAATTTTGTTGTTCCTTATAATCTACCAGGCTTTTATAGAAATGAACACAGAAGAAGCAGCTAATACTATGGTGAGCTACTACACCACAATTGCTCCTGTCCTCCGGAGTCAGCAGATCTACATCCAATTTTCTAATCACAAAGAATTGAAGACAGATAATTCTCCAAACCAGGCAGTGAGTATTGCAGCTAATCTCATAATTATTGCTAAGGTGAAACACTGGTAGTCCTTGGTTAACAACCACTCATTCAATGACAGCACTGAATGAGTAGTATTTTAAACAGCCATCTTATGATGGCTTATCCCGTGGCTGTGTGATTACCATCTACAACCTTCGCTGCTGACTTCCCACAAGCAAAGTCAATGGGGAAGCTAGCAGGTAAGGTTGCTCCCTCTCCCATAGATTTTTCTTCCAAGGAGCCCCACCAGACAAAATAAGATCAGGGATCTTGTACTCTGCAGTGCACACCTACATCCCTGCCCACACTCTACAGTCTACACATAGTTGCCTGGCTATGTTTGTGCTATGCCGCAACACTACAGCACTGTTCACCCATTGGCCTGTTTACAGGCCACTTAATAAAAGGTTTGTTGTGACTGGGACTTTCCAGCTTCTCCGTTAACTTTGCTTGTTGGCAGCTGGCAGGAAGTTGCAATTCCTGGTCATATGAGGTCCTCTCTTAATGACCTGCCATCTTCAACATTGGGAATTGGGTTGGTGTCACTAAGTGATGCTGTCACATAACATCATAACGTTACATTGCTTAGTAATGAAAATTCTGGTCCTAATGAACATTGTTAAGTGAGGACTACCTGTTGCTGTATTCCGGATTCTTTTTATGTTTGCATATCTGCACTCATTGAAAAACCCTTTATCTTATATGAAGAGCAGATTTATCCGGCTTCTTCCTAATAATTTGTCGTGAACCATCCTTTCATAAAGAGCAGAATCACAAGACAACATCTGTAGAATTTTTTTTCTTCATAAAGTAGCAACAATGTCATATTTGAGAGAGTTTGAAAGAAAATAATTTTGCTAGTATAGAATAATGGATATGTGCTTTTTTTCTATTTACTACTTTATTGATGCATTATAACGTTTGATTCCATAGCGTGCTCAAGCCGCCTTGCAAGCAGTCAATTCTGTCCAGTCTGGGAATCTGGCACTGTCTGCTTCTGCTGCAGCTGTGGATGCTGGTATGGCCATGGCTGGTCAGAGCCCAGTCCTGAGGATCATTGTGGAAAACCTCTTCTATCCTGTTACTCTAGATGTCCTCCATCAGGTGAGATGTGACTTCCAGCTTTTAGCAGCCAGCATGTGGCAGAGAATTAGCTGTGATAACTTCTGCCCCAAGTGGCATGACTATTTATGATTTCTTTCATTAACCCTCACAGTTTTTTTCTGACATTTGCTTAGATTAGGAGCATAAACAGTATATTCTTACTTACACAGCATTATTTTTATTCCCATCCTTACAAAATAGATTGGATTCTTGAGGTCCAAAAGCTGCTTTTGTGTTAGATCTAGGTCCTCTAACCTTGCTTTCGCCCACCAAATAATTTACTCTAGCTTCTATTTTTACTATTTATCGTGCTTATTCAAACTAGTGGGAATTGCACTACAGACACCTTCAGTTTGAGGAACATTGTTCTAGTTACCATGTGTAATTCGCTTTTATTCACTATGGGTGCATTGGGGAAAAATTCTGATACGCCTTGTGGATAAAACTCTGGCATGTGCCCATGTAAATAAGAGTACCTGTGTCCTTATCAGCTAATATGGTACACATTGCTACATATATTAGACATTGTTTCACAAGGGCTGTGGAACACTTTGGATTTAATCCCTGGAACATGTTTTTGAACATAAAAGTTCTCAAATGTGGCACTTCTCTGCAATACCTTAAAGAAGCTGTGATTTTTTTGCTTAGATCACACACAAAAAAAAACAATCTTCAGATGTACTGATGTATCTTTTGCAGATTGAATCCAAACCACTGTGTTGTCATGTTTTTAAAAAATTCTCCAGTCTTTCTAAAATATTAGCAGAAAGCAAAGCACAGGGGGATCAAGTTTCTGTAAATGTTTACAAGCAGGCTTTGCTCTGGAAGGAGCAATTGGTTCACTGCATGCAAAATGAAGGAAAAGTTGGGAAAGAGGCCTACAAGGTTTCTTTTTACTGTACCTCTAGTGCCACCTAGAGTTGCTAAATTCAAGATGGAATGCTAAAAAATGGGATCCGCCCCTTGAGATTGGGCAAAGATGTCTTACGTAATGTAACTTCTTCCTCACAAAGAATTTGTCAGTACATCCTTTACATGTTTGAATCTTTTGGCTTTTTCCTCTGGAGTTTGTGGTGCAATTCTGTTGTGTTAAGTTGTTATCATTCCCCAACCTATTTCATAATTGCAGAAAAGACTTGGAAGCAATTGCTTTATGACTTCTTTGTGTTTTTTGCGAACACAGATTTTCTCCAAATTTGGGACAGTGCTGAAAATAATCACATTTACCAAGAACAACCAGTTTCAAGCACTCTTGCAATATGCAGACCCTGTGAGTGCCCAGCATGCCAAATTGGTGAGTTCTTTTCTTGCTTCTGTTTCCAGTCTATAATGTCTTCAACATATTATACCAATACATTACAATAAGCAAGCCTATGCAGCAGGACCAAACTCAAACAATTGTGACTAGTACTGTCTGGGACATTTTGGGTGACTTAGAGGAATGTTGTAAATTTTAGAAAAGTAAAGATATTGTGCAAATTTTATGAATTAGGTCTTAAGTTTTAAACATAGAGTTTTAAATTGTTAATTGGGGTGGTAATTTTGAAAGTGCTTAAATCTGAAATATATAATTACTTTGACCAGGTAAGGAATAGTACCTATCCCTTAACATTAGGAAGAAGGAAATCTTGCTAAAACTACATAGCATGATGGAGAAGCAGTACAAGGAGTGCTACTGATTTCCATCCTCTGAGACATTGCCTGCTCCTGTGTACTCTTTCCAGAGGAATACAGTATCGTTCTAGATTAGATTTTAGCTACAGCATTGTATTACGTTATGTACTGTACATTACTCAGAGATTTAAAGATTTAATCTCATGTTTATCTAAATGTAACTGTCAGGTCTTTGCAAACAATTGTATGGGCACTCAAAGACTTCCTCTCTTTAAGATTATTTCTCAGTTTTATACATTGGATGAATATGGAGTGTGTAGAATTTTTTTTCCTGAAGTAATTTGCTTGACTTAGAGGTACTCTGCTCTGGTTTTCTATAGTCTCTTGATGGGCAGAACATCTACAATGCTTGCTGCACCCTCCGTATTGACTTTTCCAAGCTCACAAGCCTCAATGTAAAATACAACAATGATAAGAGCAGAGATTACACCAGGCCAGACCTGCCTTCTGGAGACAACCAGCCTTCCCTTGATCAGACCATGGCAGCTGCTTTTGGTAAGGGATTGACAAGATTTTAACTGGGAAATCTGAGATAATCTTTATTTCTTCTTAGCAATAATTAACTGGCAAATTAGACAGCTGACTTTTCATCTTTCCTTCCTCCTAACTCTCAGATCACCCTACTTTATACAGTGTTGGTTAGGACAGAAAGCACAACGAACACAAGTGCTAATGTAGCTACAAGCTTCCTTTCCATGTTTTGCTAGCTTATGGCATTATGTTACTCCAAACAACTAGGTACAGATAGTCCACAACTTATGACTGTTTGTTTACCAACAGTTCAAAGTTTCAGTGGCCTCAGGAAAAATGAATTACAACCATTGCAGCTCCCAATGGCCATATGTTTGGGTGTTTTGCAACTGACTTGCATTTATAATAGCTGCAGCATCTTGCAGTCAAGTGATTGCAATTTGTGCCCTTCTCAACCAGCTTCCAACAGGCAAAGTTAATTGGGGAAGCCAAATTTGTTTAGTGACAATGATGACCCCTGTAAAAAGTCATAAATTGGGTCCAATCACACAATAACTCGCTTAATGACCATTACTTACCGACTAAAATTCCCAGTTTAAGTAAATGGTTGTATTTTTTTTCCACTTGTTAATAGGTGAAAATATTAATATCCAAACCCGACAATTAGTTCAATCTCTAAGAGCAGTAAACAGCTAATGAAATAAAATGTTTAAGTTATATTATCATTCATAAATAGACTCTCAGTACAGTTAAGCCTTTCATATTTCTTCCTTCTTCGCATACATAAAAATCCCTTGATGTAAAAGATATATCAAGTTCTCTTAGAGCCATGAGTTGAGTGGTGTTCTAGAGGCACCTGAGGCTCTATTTATCAGGAAAGAAAAGACAAGGGAATTTCCTTCATTTCCTGTGAGACAACTGTTTATGAAGAGTAAAAAAATCATGTGACACGTTTAAGGTAAAATTAGTGGGCAGAAGCCTTTACTGGAAATAATTGGCAGGGTGAACTCTGTATCATAGAAATTTACTTTGCAGATTTAAAATGTCAAAAAAGTTGTTCAAGCATTCTATTTTGCTCTAAAAAAGAATAGAGATTTCGGATTTTCTCTCCTTATAAAGCAAATTTACTTGTCAAATGTACCTGTTTCTAATACAACTTTCCAGGCATTCCCCACAGAAATTCTTGCTTTTCTAGTTTTACAAATACCTGTGAAGAAAAATGTAATTAAGCTTTCTTTATAATTTACACCGTTACTAGAATACCCAATCCAAAAGGAAACTTGTGAACAATTTAACCAGTTAAATTAGTTCAGTTCCCTCTAAGAAAATTTGTAAATCTTATGCAATGCAGAGAAGTTACCACCTTGTCAATTAACAAATATTGGAAACCAGTTGTCCTGATGGCAATAACAGTTTATTAAACTTTATCTGCCCACACCTTCCTATGAAGGGACAAATCTGAAATATTGATCCAAATGAGGACAGCATTAGCACTTAAACTTATATACCACTTCATAGCGCTTTACAGTCTTCTCTAAGCAGCTTTACAGAGTCAGCACATTGCCCCCAACAATCTAGGTCCTCATTTTACTGACCTCTGAAGGATGGAAGGTTGAGTCAGTGAGGATGAGTCACTCCTGACAGTGAGTTGAATTAGCCTGCAATACTGCATTCTAACCACTGCACCACCACAGCTCCTAGGATGTTAATTAAGGGGAGTGAGACTTGTATGCTTTTTAAAATAGGGATTGGGAAGGAGGGGGAAGCAGGAGGGAGAGAGACAGATACATGCAGTGAGATAACCTTGTTTAAAACGTGCCCTAGTAGGGATAACTGCCATGTCTAATGAACTATCCAATCTTTTCTATTTTGTAGGTGCTCCAGGGATCATTTCAGCCTCTCCTTATACAGGAGCTGGCTTCCCTCCTGCTTTTGCAATTCCTCAAGCTGCAGGTACTGTTTCTTTAAACATTGCTCACCTTTTTGTTGTACCATTGCCCTTCCTCCTCCCTCTTATTTTGGACTCCTAAATGTTAGTAGCAGATTGGGAATCGTAATCAGTACCATTTGAGAAATCTATGACCACAGGCTCATAAGATTCCTATATTCTATGATGATGGAAAACGTCCTTAGTTCCAGTAGTGGGTTTTCCATGTGCCCAAAGTCCTCTTACTTACACGTAGTGGCTTAGATCCTAATGAGGATGTGCATTACATATCATTTTTGTTTCAACATTTGCTTGGAACATTTTGTCCTAGTAAGATAAAAACCTTCAGATTGATTTACAGTATGGATACCATAAAGGCAATATATTAAAAAGAGTTCGCCTAGATAGTTAGGCTGTGGTAACGTCTCAGTTTATCTGAACAAAATGTATTTTACCTTGAGGAAAGCACATGGGCATGTTGACTTTATAGTTGATAGGAAGGGAAGAGGCTGAAAAGTCTTAGATTTGAGATTTGGCACTATAGCAATAGCACTGTTTACGAAGTCAGCATATTTCCCCCAACAATCTGGGTCCTCATTTTACCAACTTTCAGAAGGATGAAAGACTGAGTGAACCTTGAACCAGTGTAGAAATTCTAATAATTTCAATGTCTCAAATGAAAAATTTCTGTTAATAACTTTTGATGGATTTTTTTATTAAATTTTGCTGGATGTAGTGCTTGGAAGGGACTATTTGAAGCACACACTGATAATCATTGCACAATATACATACTTTTCCTCCCATTGGTCCTATAAAAAAACAAAGCAGAACTATTCATATTCCCACAATAATCCCTGTTCTCATGGACAAAGGAGGTAAATGACTTTTATGTGCCCTTCAGGATTATGTGCTTTTGATACAATGGAAGAAGCTCGTGTTTAGATGCTTGTATTGGGATGATGTCATTTGTCAGTGACTGGAATGTACATAGTTATGGTTTTAATACCTGCATGATAAAAAAGAATGAGGCACTTCCAGCATGCCTTGGTGGAAAAAACGTACAAATGCACTGCTTTGTGTGTGTCATCTCCCTTCCTGCTTCCCCTTCCCCTCAGTGACTTTGCTTAAATAAGCCTATGAAATTTTGCAGAACTTATTTAAAAGCAGGCGTCTGATTCACACATCACCCAAGGAGAGCCAAATGCAGCCCCACCAGGCTTATTCCTTCTGTCAGAAGTTGAGAGCAGAGTCCTGAGCAATGCCAGAACTGGAGATGCTTCAGCCCATTAATGTTCAAGCGTATCTGGTTTCTGGGTCCTTGAATGAAAGAAAATGTACACTAAAGTACTTCTTTTAAGAAACATGTTGGTCAAAGGTCCTTATTTCCACTGCAAATCGTAGCAGGGAATGTGCTATGGACTCTACTAGTTAATACTTTTTAATTTTTTCAGGCCTCTCAGTTCCAAATGTACATGGAGCACTTGCTCCTTTGGCTATCCCATCAGCCGCAGCAGCCGCAGCTGCCGCAGGACGGCTTGGTATTCCCGGCCTTACCGGGGCAGGGAACTCCGTTCTGCTGGTTAGCAATTTGAACCCAGAGGTTAGTGGAAGCCTTGTAATCTTTTCTATCCAACTTATCTCATTTATTTTTTGCTTCCTTCCAATTTCTGACCTTGCTTCTATCTCAACTATTCCTTCCCCCAAAAATCTTGTGCTGAAGCTTCAAATGCTGATTTTTTTTCCTCCCCGAAATGGAGTGTCTAAAATCAAAGTCCAGCAGCTGATTCAAAAGTAAATAAGGGGCGTGGACTACGATACCTGGCCCTCAACCATGGTGGAAATTGTATGCCTTAGAAGTTGTCGTCCAGAATAGCTGTAGGCACACTCATCTGCGTTTTGATATTTGATGGGCTGTGGGTGGAAGGCTTAACATCGTTGCTCCTCTCTTTATGTGAGCCAAAGTGTTTGCTGGCCTGCTCTCACTGCCTAAAGCAAAATTTTAAGACCATTTCATTGCGAAATTTTCCGCCGTACTTTTTACCCTAATGGTTTTGTCTCTACTTGGGTCTTCCTCACCACAGCAAAAACCCTGTAGTCCTCCCCCTGGCATGTTGTAACTTTCAAACCCTGCAGTTGGAGTGACAGTGTTCATTCTGTCCTCTTTATGGGTGCCTTGATCTTTGCCTCCCCTGCCAGCTTAGCTTCGTTTTATCTTTTGCCAAGTATGTATTTTCTTTGACGTGCATTGATACATTTTCCTTTACCAAAATTCTTTGAAGTTGTGTGCCTTATTCTGTTCTTTAAGTTCTTAAATAATTTTACATTTTCAGTTCCATTTAACTTTCTCCCCTTTTTGATTGAAACATTTGGCTGCCTTAAAATGGACCTTGAAGGCATGTTAAACGATCTTCTGCACAAAGGATGTAATTCAATAGATCCACTTGGACTTTGAAGTGGGTACTGAAGAAGTAGAAATTACATTCAGTTTTGCCTCTGCAGTGAGCTTATTGCTTGAACCCCGGTGCTTAAAGCTATGCTTTAAAGTTAAATTTCTGCTTACATTACTTATGTCAGAAGCTCTACTGCAGAGGGATGGATGAAAGAATTATCAATTTGAAAATTAATAGGAAATTAACCATTCGTAATCCATTTTGTTGTTTTTACCTATCCACTATAACTATTCTTTTCAGGACATGAGATTTTGCCAGCAATACTCAGCTCATTCCAGGACCCTCTGGAATCCTGTGCTAGAATTCTGACAGCAGATCTCTCTTTTTCATTAGGAAAAATTTGGCATGGATGATAAATTGTAGAGCAAACACCCTAAATTGAGATCCTAGAGGGGGCTTGGATAAAGGAGGAAGCAGTAACAATGTTTCAATTCTCCCTGAGCATTTTCTTATTCTCTTTCCAAAATAAAAATTAAGCATTCAAGCACCTGATTGATGGCTACAGAGTTTCCTGAAGTGAGTGAGCAATTAATGAACTTAAGCAAAGACTGTAGCATCAGGTGTGCTATTGTTCAATCCTTTTTCATGTTCAGTAACATAATAGGAGGAAATTCCTAATAAACTTATGGATTTAACTCAAATTGCGACAGAGTGGAAGCATATTCTATCCTATATTATCCTAGCAATCAGATATCTCTACATTTTTAATGGAAAATACCTTTTGTAAAGATCAGAAAATGAGTAGGTAAATTCTTTAAAATTAGAAAAGGATAGTTGAAGCCGGTGCTTCTGAAAATAGAGGGAAAGTAAATGTCTGGAATTGAATTCTAAAGAGCTGAATACTAGACTAGAGAGGTGCTGAAAATACAAGTTACTATGAAATTGATTGGATCTCTTTTTGCATCTTAAATTTAGTACCTCTGACCTCAAGTTTGCATGAAAAATACTCTACCGCTTTTTAGTTAGTATATCTTTGAGAAATGTTACAACCAAAATTCTGAGGCTATTTTACTCAGTAGCTATGCCTAAGTGAGTATTGCTGAGCAACTGATTTCATGCCTCTTTGTGTGTTTATTTTACTCATTCATCCAGTTTCTCTTTTGGGCTAGAAGCTACGATATCTCTAGTGAAGCTGAACTAACGACTTCAACTTTTTATTTTTCATTGCTTGTATAATCAGTGTTATAGAAACTTAATCTGTGCATACAGTTGAGAGGCAGTATTCTCCAGAGGGACTCTTACTCTCCCTCTCCCCCCCCCCCCCCGCCACCATTGGAAACTATATATAAGAGACAGGAGACTGGCAAACCATTCTGGCTGAGGAGATGCAGACTAGTATGGATTCTCAGACTTTTGTCGGGTTTTCTATTGATTACTCTTGATTTATAAATGTTGCCTGCAGTCTCAAAGCTAAAGTGCTACTAAAGTGTACCTGTCAGTTGGTATATGGACATTTTAGGGTATCAGGGTGGTATTTCAAATGCAGGGTGCACAATGCTGCTTCACACTTTGGGTTTTGGAAAGACCACTCGAGGCACCTTTGTGCCACCCATTTACTTTATTATGAATATAGAGTTTTTCTTGAGACACTATTTCTCAGGAAGAAGAATCTACAAGGAGAAATTGGGCTAGATTTAGTTCAATAGCTACGTTGTCATAGCTTGAGCTTTACCCCTAAATATTGGGTGAGGAAAGAAGAATCCAGCCCTCATCCAGATTAAAGCTGGATTTTTCTTCAGTTTGGTATAAATTTGATGCCAGATTAGTCTGAATTTAAAGCCAGATTGATTTAACTTTCAGCAGATGATGATTATCTTAAGAGAAGATATAGATTTAAAACCGAATGACTCCATGGGGCCTTAACATTTCTCACAATAATCAGTTTCCACCAGATTTTGGAGAGAAGCTTAAAACTTTTTGAGATTGAAGAGAGAACCTTTTCACCTGTTGCTTGAAAACCTCTCCAGGGTTGTTTAAAGGTAGAACTAAGTAAACACTTCTGCTTTAGAAAGCTGATGGGAGTCCTTGGCAGGTTTTTCTTTGGAGCATTAAATGGGCCTCTGCCTCTGTTTCTTGGCACTGTCATGAATGTTGCCCTTTAGTCACTCTGTTGCAATACTGCCTCTCCTTCTTAGTTATATCTTACTTAAGTAAAGTGCTCTTCTTTTATTGTTGTGTTCCACTAGGCTAAAAAAAAACCTATTAACTAGTTTTTTTTCTGTTGAAAGTGTTGTATGTTTTAGAAATCTATAAATCTTTACTGATGGAACACGACATATTTCTTTTATGTATTTACTGACCTGTTTTTTGCTACTTTTTTTCTTTTCTCTCCACCCCATCCCTCAATATTTTTTTTCCTCCCCTTCTCCCTGATCCGGAATTTCTTTGCCAACTGACTGCACGGTACTTCTGCTTCCTGTTGTTGCTTGAAACAAATATATATACATATATATAAAAATGCCCCTCTCAAAAAAAAAAAAAAAACCTTCCTGCTCTTCGGAAACCAACTTGCCCTTCAATATTAACCATCTTGAAAACTTCATCATCCATCAACCAATTTCGCCATTTCCTGCGGGGACTCTACCTTTCCTTCGTTGTCGACGATTTGCGCAACCTTCACTCTCCCCTCCGATTCCTTACCTCTTCCCTGTCCCTCCGCTGCCTTGCTCTGCTGTTCTCTAAAGAGAGTTACACCCCAATGCCTCTTTATTCTTTTCGGTATGTTATCATTCACACTTTTTTTATTACCTTTTTTCATTTTGAGATTTTACTTTGGGGAAAGCAAGTGTGGTTGAGGGAGGGTTTGCTGTCGGTTGAATGCTCTAGTTACGAAATTTGTGCTGGTTTAGTTTCATTTTACCTGTTGTGCATGGTTTTGATTGCTTTGCATGTTGGTTGGGCAGGTCAGAAACAGACAGCATGTGAAATGGTACATCTCAGCTCTGCTGTCGGCATTTGGCATTTCGTTGGGTGCTCCCCAGTATGCTTATAAATACAGTACTCCAAAGAATTGCTCCAGTTTTCTGTTGCTGATCAGATTTATCCTCAGCAGAATAAAGCAACTTTTAAGTGGAGTGAAAACAGTCTGGGGTTTGAATGGGTCTTGGATGAATTTGAGAAAAGTTTTTTTCTGAATACTTGCTTTTTTCTTTGCTGACTTCCCTAAGGGGTATATGGTGATGTACAAAGAGTGAAGATTTTGTTCAATAAAAAGGAGAATGCCTTGGTTCAAATGGCAGATGGCAATCAATCTCAACTGGGTAAATATACACTTTTTTATTATTCTGTGGTGAATAAAGTGGATCTATTGTTTGTTTTGCTGAAACTCATTTTATTAAAAACAGGTTTATGGTTTGCCATGTGTATGTTTTTTGAGGTTGAAATAGTCTTGTGCATCAGGCATATTTAAGGAGGTGCAGATATTCAGGACCAAAGTGGGAAAGTGCTTTGGGTCTTCCATTCCCACCCCCCACCCCATTTTGTCAGGTGCATCTGTAAAATGTCATGCCTTTTCTTGGTTCCCACTGACAGCAGCAAGGCTTTGACTGAGCTGGGTCCAAAGGGTGTCTTTTACTTTGGGCCCTCTTAAACATTAGTGATAACACCTCAGTGAGGAAATACAGTAATAGCACAGAAAATTAATTTCTATTAAATCTAGTGTACTGACATTATCTGACTGGCAACAGTCTTGCATATAAATCATAAAAAGCATAACATAATCCTGAGAGGTTTCTCTTTTGAAGCTTTTCAGGATTTTTCTGTGCCTTTTATAGCATTAAACCTTGTGGCAGTACATAGCTGTAACATACATTTTTTCGTCTTAAGAATTGCAGAGCATTATGAAAGCTGTTACCTGTCCAGATCAGAAATTAGGTTTGTTAACATACATTTTGAAACTCACATCTTTCAGTTGAGTGATGGAAATGTAGGAACCGATTCTCTGCATTCTTCCATGAACAGGTTTTTCAGCTAGGAATCTAATTCTATTGATTATTCCACCCCAAGAATCAGGTTAACACTGCAAATAACGACATGCGAAGAATGTCATTATTTTAGCCTAGAGCAGTGTACGATGTAAGCTAGGTTCCATCCATACCAATTTGTCCTCTTGTCTTGATGGCAGAAAAATAGACTTGGCTCTGAATTCAACAATGAACCTTATTGTTTATCCTTGAGAGAATACCACTTAGATATTTTCATTACCTAAAGCATTTTTATTCTTCTCCTCTTCAACTATAGGCTCTCAGGATGGTTTAATCATTCTTAAGGTTACTGCCTAAATAGATATCTAAAAAGATTTTTAAGAGGGAAAAAAAAGTGCAGCTGCTTCTATTTCCTTGGTCTGAGGGGGGCAGAAGGACCCCGAATCATATGGTGAAAGCCATAGAAAGAGAAGAAGGCATTCCTTATTGTTATTTTTTTTTAATAATTTCTTTCTCCAAGGGGCATTTATAGTGGACAGAATACAGTAGTCTTTAACTTACAACCACAGTTGGGACCAGAGATTCTGTTACTAAGTAAGGTGGTTGTTAAATGTCACATTCAATTTTATGACCTTTTTGCCACAGTTGTTAAGCAAATCACTGTAGTTGTTAAGTGAATTGTGCAGTTTATTAAGCAAATCTGGCTTCCCCCATTGACTTTGCCTGCCAGAAGCTGGCCAGGAAGATCACAGGTGACAGTCATATTTCCCTGAGGCCATTGCAGCTGATATAAATACATGGCCAGTTACCAAGAGCTGAATTTTAATCGTGACCAGGGAAGCTGCAAAAATCATAAGCACCTGTTGTAATTTTGGATGTTCAGTGAATGTAAGTCAAAGACAACTTGTATTTTCTTATTAAAACCATTCCTCAAGTTTTGTGTCTTATGTATGACTCTCCAGAACCCTTTGACTCTCCTATGAGAATAGCACAGCTAAGGGATTTTGGCATTGTCTGAACCAAGGTCTTATGCAATGAGGTTTAAGTCAGCAGAGTTTTATTTCTTCACAAATTAAGTGCTATGCTGTATTGAAAGTGGAACTTTTGTACCTGCTGGTGGAGAGGTTTGTACAAGTCCATTAAATAATGCATTTGAATCTGCACTGGAAGCCAAACTACTATAGATTATCCTCTTTTTTTTTCTCCAATTTTTGGCAGCCATGAGCCATCTCAATGGTCAAAAGCTTCACGGGAAGCCCATCCGCATCACTCTGTCAAAACATCAGACAGTGCAGTTGCCCCGTGAAGGACAGGAAGACCAAGGGCTTACCAAGGATTATGGCAACTCCCCTCTTCATCGCTTTAAGAAGCCAGGTTCCAAGAACTTTCAAAACATCTTTCCCCCTTCTGCCACTCTTCACCTCTCCAATATTCCGTAAGTAGTCTACTTGTTTGTTTTCAGGTCTAAGAGCAACTCATACCAGCAATACTCAAAGTTATGTCATGACTTTATCATATACTATGTTTTTTAGGGCTTCAAGCATATCAACTTGTTACATGGATTTGTATCAGCAGAGAAAGATCCTACATGTTCTCCATTTATTCAGCTCTCCCTTGTCTACTCTCCCATTGATCTCAGATATACTGAGTCTCAGATGAGATTTTGTGCTCACAGTGGTGGCTGATAAGCTCAGATCCCTGAGGCCTGTATTTGGGGCAAGAGCAACAATTTCAGATGCAACGTATAAGTAATCAGTTCAGTCCCCTAGCAAGGATTATCTAATCTTTCTATGATAGTTTGCTGTTTGGGAGAAAGATGTCAGCTTCAGAGACAAAGAGAGAAGAAATGGGCCGTTAATACTTCGTATTCTTAGCTTTGCCCAGTGCTGTAGCCTTCACACATATTATTTGGGGGAAATGAGATTCCTTAATTAAAACAGGCTCTTAAACTTAATTAATTTTGAGCATAGTACCTAAATACCTTAACAAGTAGCCCTGTATTTTTTGTTTTTGGGTATCATTATGTGAGCTTGTCATGTACCTCAAATGCAACGTGACTATGTTCAGGATAGCTCAGAAATTCATGGCCTCCATGATGCCTGTGAGCTTGTCCCACTTGGAACAGGCTCAACAGGTCCAGGTGATCGCACTCTGGATTTGCCTTGGAGCAGTTGGCATATGACCGGAAGGTGGAAGATATCTCCTCCTTGATCATGTAGCTGGTAAATTGCCTTGTTTGTATGTAGTTTGCCCATATCATTGGTCTATATCAGAGTGGGAAAAGTAATTAAGTCTTTATCTGTTAATGACTGATGATTCTATAAGTCATAGAATTATGATTAGAAATAAATGACGTTGGAATGATACTTGTTGATGATTGCAGAAATGAAGGAAGGATTCCACATTTGGGGGGGCGGGGGATCTGAAATCCCAGTCTCAGTTGTTCAATTTCTGCCCAATTGTTCCTCCTGCTCCAGGCCTTCAATAATAGAAGACGACCTCAAGCTGCTCTTCTCAAGCAACGGTGGGATGGTGAAAGGCTTCAAATTCTTCCAGTAAGTGGCCTTAGTTTCCCTGGAGAAGGGAGGAGGATAGTCAGTGGTTTCCTTGAATGCTTTTCTGCTTCGTGCTTGAGGATTCCCTGTCCCTCTGAAGGTTTCTGTTTGCTACGTGGGAACATCTAGCTTTCTATAGGCAATAGGGGGAGCAGCCTTTCTTAAACTGGGGTATATCCTGTGAATAATGGCTCATTTGTGAGTTTGGGGCTGCTGCCACCACCCAAATGTTCGTGCCAAACAACAGTCCTTTTCTCTCCCCCCACCTCTCCCCCCCTTCCCGCCACCAAATTTTATTAAAAGCAGCCTTTTTTTTTTTTTTGGTGGGGATAATATTCAAGACTGGGAAAGGGAGTAATTAAGTCAAACAATTCAAGAACGACTGGTTCTATATAAATTATTACAGGTAGTCCTCAACTTACAACTGTTTAATACTGGTTCTAAGTTATAACCGCTTTGGTCCCCCCTATGGTCATGTGTTTGCTATTTGGGCATTTGGCAACTGGCTTACATTTATAATTAGTTGCAGCATCCTGCAGTCACATGGTTGCAATTTGCTACAATTTGGCAAATTTTCAGTTAAAAAAAACCCCATTGGGGAAGCTGTGCTTGCTTAACGACCACAGTGATTTCCTTAAATGACTGCTGTAAAAATTGTCACAAAATCAGGTCTGACTCGACTTATGACTGCGAGGAGTTACG
Organism: Ahaetulla prasina; assembly: GCF_028640845.1. Classification (NCBI taxonomy): domain Eukaryota; kingdom Metazoa; phylum Chordata; class Lepidosauria; order Squamata; family Colubridae; genus Ahaetulla; species Ahaetulla prasina. Next base: position 360,713,584 of record NC_080539.1, read on the forward strand.
GCAGAAATTCCAGTCCCAATTATGGCCATAGGTTGAGGATTATCTGTTGGATTTTGTGTCCGACTTTTAGCATTTCTCTAATTTAAAACCTCTGAAAATAAGTGTTAGCTTATTTTTTCATAAGAAATTCTCCATGAAAGCACCTCACATCGGAATGTAAGAGATTACTATCCATGATGGTTGATGCTAGATTCTAATGTTTGAAATGAACTTAATTTTGTTTAGGACACATTTGCTTGTTCCTCTTTCTCCTCTGACCGAAGTTTTTTTTGGCAGGAGAGACCGCAAGATGGCTCTCATCCAGATGGGATCCGTGGAAGAAGCCATTCAGTCACTCATCGACCTCCATAACCACGACCTTGGTGAGAATCACCACTTGCGTGTCTCCTTTTCAAAATCCACAATTTAAGTGCTTTGGGAAAGCATGCAGCAAGATGGACCTGACTGAAAAACAAATCACCACTCTTCTTAATAGGCTCAGCCTTGCATTTTTTTTTCAACGGCTGGACCACCAGCATGGGGTGGGACAACTTACATCATTCCAGAAACAAAAAGAAGCCACTTTATAAGAGAGAAAGAGAGAATGCAACTGAAGTGACCTTAAACAGATTTTATTTTTTTAAGGAAGAAAACAGTTTACTGTTTTTTTAAAAAAACAAAACAATGAGTAAATCTTAATTCATATTGCTATAATTTTTCTTGCAGAGTGTGAGATAACAATCTTTGACCAGGAAAAAAAAATTCACAAGCTTAAACGTTTACATTCTTTGTTGGAAGCCTCTCTGGGAGTCTTTTACCTTTTCTCCCATACTTAAACAAAACAGTCCCTCCCCTCCCCCAAACAGCTTATCAACTTCACAGTGATGCCTTTATCCATGAGCTCTGGAAGAGACCCCCAAACTGTGCAGTTAGCTTTAGCATCTTTTTTTATTATTCCCCAAACACAGATGCCTTGGGAAGGGGAGAGGGAGCAGAAACATTGCCTTTTTCCTCAGCCTTTCATTGATTATCCTCTGGTGCCTTAGACATTTTCTTTACCTGAGGTAGAAGGAACAGCAGATACTGGGAAAAGTTGAAGGTTACTGTCTTCCACAGAGGAGGAGACAAGACAGATACCTTTCTCAGTTAAGCAATCTAGACATTTCTGCCTAAAATGTCTGAACTTGCAGATGGTGTTAATTTCCATGCCCACAATGTTTCTCACGGTGAAGGCTGATTAAAAATAAATCCTTCATTAATAGTCTACTGAATCTCAGATTGATGGGGGAAGAGGAAGAGGGAAGTTTCCTTATCCTGCTCGTCAACATTTCATTGTCTGCAATAAGTTTCATCAAGTTCTGTTTGATACAAGTAGTCCCAGACTTCATAAATTGAAATCCAAGAACAGACCTGTTTAGAGTATCAAACTCCATGAACTTGAGTTTGAAATTAATATATTTTGGGCTCTTACTTAAAGGGTTAAGATGCTGTTTAAACTCCACTCCTAGATTCACCCCTTACAGCAAGACCTCTCGTAGTAGTAGCTTCAACTTCTTGTTTTAATTCCTTTTATTATAATTTTTTTTACATATGATCTGTTTTTGCCTAGCAATACTTTCCAGTTGACCAAATATTCTAATTAATTCATATATAAAAAGGCAATAGTATATTTTCTTTTATAGATAAGATGGTATGAATATATCTGACTTGCTTTTCTATTACCCTTGTATCCTGTACTCTTGTATTTTTGTTTGTAAGCTGGAAAACTAGTGCAGGAATTTAGTTTATCAAGGTGATTTCATGGCTGAAAATTAATGTTATACTTTGAACAATATTTAAAGTAGCGACCGTCACTCGTTTTGAAAAAAGAGATCCATGTTTAAAGGGTCATCTTAGTTTAATAACCATGTTTTATTTAAAGAATATAAACTAAACATCTTTTTCAGAGTAGCACCTAAAATGCCATCCTTAGTGGCCTCCAACTTTTCCATGCTGATCTACCTTCTTTGTATTCCAGTGTTGCCTTACATTGCGTTCCAACTCATGTAAGATTTTTAAAGATAAACCAGAATCTTATACTTAATATCAGGGTTACTTACTCAAATTGTGGACCAAAGTTATTTTTTTTTTCAATGTATGTGATGTTGTCTCTCAAGTCACTGTGTTCCCTGCTGTTTCACATGAGCTGTTGATGTGCTTTTGTCATTGCTTTTGGGAAAGTCTTAACTTTGGAAAAAAAAAATCCTCCCCAATATTATGGGGAACCAAACTATGCTGGAGGAATGTGTGATATTTTGAGTGAGGTTCTGCTTGGATTGCCAGCATATAATACAGATTTGAGCTATTTAACAACTGTCCTCTTTTGGCCAAAGGTGTACCATCTCAGAACGTTAGAATAACACTATCTGCTAAACAATTCCCCTATTCTCATCACAAATATTGATTCACACAATAAGAGGGTGCTAACTTTGGGATAAAGGGTAGCATGGCACAACTTGGAGTCTGACCACATGCACAGGGCAGCTCCATTCCAAACCTCTATAGCCACAGATAGAGATAGCCAGAGGGCCAGAGCAAGAAGTTTGCCACTGAGATGTCTTTATGCAGTGCTGTTGGAGAATATTATGTCTGTGTAAAAAGTTGAATGTGTTCTTGGCCAACTTGCCCCAGTAAAGCCATAGTTTCAAATCAGTTGTTGGGATGGACAGTAAAAGCCTCTATTTCCCTCTGCAGTACTGGGCTGGCAGCAAGATTGGCAGTAGCCATTCTTGGAGGATTTTGCAGGCAGTGGAGGAATAGTCTTTCCTATATACCTAGCTCTGTTCTAAATGCCCAGAACAAGGATGAGGGGCATTAGAAGGGGGGTTCCCAGTGGCTGCAAGCTCACAGCCAATACTTTTTGAAATTCACCAGAACAATATTAAAAATTAAAGGGACAAGTGCTAAAGATCCTTTCGGATTTAAGCCTTCACAATGATTCAGCCACCAGTGGCACTCAGAAATAACACTAGATCCTAGCAGAACCTTAGTTAGAATTGTCTGAAGTTTAACTTTCTAAGTGTTCCATAAGCCTCTCTTGTCCTCAGAACTCAGCCTCCTTGCTGACCTCTTCGATCACTTGAATCAGTCAGCAAGACATTAAGATTTTTCTTTTGTGTGTTTTCCAAGAAGCACACAAATCTTATTGTAGTTAATTGGGAAGAGGGGCTTCATCTTTTTTCCCCCTGATTCTATTTTTTTTTTGTTTTTGTTTTTTTTTGTTTTTTTTTTGCATGTAAATGTGAGTAATGAGAAAAAAGGTGTAAATATTTATAATTTTTTATACCTGTTGTAAGACATGAGGGGATGGCAGAACTCGAGTTTTTACAGCAAAACAAATGTATTGTATATTTTGATAACCAACTATTAAAGGTTCAGTATTGGGGTTGGGCTGGGAGGGCTACCAAACACACCACAAATTTGATTGCTTGGCTTAAAAAAATGTAATGCAAAAAAAAATTGAAATTAAAAGTATTTTATAACAAAACGTAGTACCCTTTTCTGTAGTGTTTAGCTATTTGCTTGTTTGGATTGTAGAAAGCAGTAAATGGCCTATCTGTACTACTTTTTATTTTGGCTTTCAATAAATGTCTTCTGTATTCTTTGCTTCTGTTTTTTTCCTACCTATATTATTGTGCTATTTTTGTTTTGGCTTAACACCCTTTCCTCCTGTAATGTGACTCTAGCTGCCTCCCATTTTATGCAATCTTTTTTCTCCCATATGGTATACATTGTCTACATCTATTGATGTAGGGATCGGGACTCTTTAACACATAGGTCCTCCTTTGGATTATGAAAACAAAAATGCCAATAAGATGATTTGAACTAAGCTTCTGTAACAAGTATCACTTTGGCGACTTGTAGCAAACTATATTATGTCCCTTACAATGATGACGTGTACTGGTAGTCCTCAACTTACAACTTGTCACTTAGGACCTCCTGAAAGCTACTTACTGCCCAGTTTCTGTGTTCCAACCACAAACACGTCACATGATTTTGGGTGCTTGGCATTTATAGTCGTTTGTGATGCCCGCATCATGTGACTCATAAAAATAATAAAATCTGGTTCTGTCCTGTGGTAACCAATTTTATGACTATCATAACTTAACAACTGAAATTGCAGGGTCAATTACGGTTAGTCAAGGACTGCCTGTATGAGCTCTTTTAGACCCAAATCTCCTCACTGGATTTCTTACACTCTAACTTGATTTATGAAATTACATCATCCTATTAAAAATGTAGCTTCCTCTGGGTATTCTTAAGGTGGAATTTTATTTACACATGTCTTGGCTTCTGAATACGTGTGCGGAATTTGACACAAGCCTGCTCAGAAGGGAAGGCAGTCTGGGTCTTAGTGGGAAAACTGACAAGTTGCCTGGCACAACAAGGAGAAAAAGAACATTTCTAGAAGAGTTTGGGGGGAAAACAATCCCATTGCATTTACTGCTGCTGCCTGGTATAAATCTTTCAAACTCCTTCAGACTGAGCCTCATTTCTCATTCTATCTAGTCTGAACAGAATGAGATTAACATTTAATAATCTGCCCCTTTTAGTTTTGATTATTTTCTGGTGTACCTTTTTTTATTGAGAAACTTAATGGAGAAATTGAAAGTGTGGGGTACTTATAATATGCCGAATCCTGATGACTTTTTTGGGGTTTTGCTGGAAAATAAATGCCATAAGATAAATTCACTGGAAAATAAATTTTGTTACACAAAGAAATATTGTTTTTATTTTTATAGTTATAATGTACACTGAAGATGACATTTAATTTCATTGTACCATGTGCAATGGCAATAAACTAAACTATGTAGATAATACCAAAATTAGGAAACACAGTAGAAAAGAAAAGCTTCAGAAGATACTATGATATTTGTCTGAAAAGTCTTACTACGTTGCCACTCATGCATTTGCAGTTCTATCCAAAAATGTGGTCAAACTACGCACATTTTTAAATACACCATTCCCAACTCGTTGATGCAAATTGTATTCACCATTCGCCAACGGTGTGGGCTTGCAGAATTGAGGTCAGCTGAACCTCAGGTGGCACGAAGAGAGCAGGCGTAGCTACAGAAAAGGTGTATTACCTGACAATCCCCATTCTTCCCTACTTACGGTAGCATCTTCCAGGTGTGTTTGGTTACTTGTAAGGCATTCTGGGAACGACCGTCCCAAAGCATCTCAAGGGACATCAAAATAAGGAAGACTTTAAATAAATTAAAAGCTCCACTTGGGCCATTATCCACTGATCAGTGACTTTGTTCCCATTTCTGCCTGGCTGCTAATAACTAAATGTTATGTGCCAGCTAAAATTTAAGTAGGAGGCGCTTCTGGTGTGGGTGGTGGCTATCTTGCCTTTGCTGTTCAGATTACCATGCATACTGATGAGCTGTTCATTATTGGCTATTTATAGGAGTCTGTTCAAGTTTATTATAGGAAACGAGCATCTTTATATTAAATAGTGGAAAGGGACAAATGGGATGGCTATTTTCCGTTCTTGACTCCTCTTTCCATGAGCTGAACTCCAAATGTACCTTATTTGACAATAATTTGAATAGTCTGTTCTAGAAATTCTATTAAATGGGAGGGTGTTATTTTTATTTTGACGGTATCCTGCTTTGCTTTGTCATGCACAGGTTATGTTGCCCTTAACATAATCCAAGTTCGGCAATGATTTTCATAATCATTTGTTTTTTTCTTCCTCTGCCATTTATTAACCCATTTTTAAATCTTACATGGCTATTTTCTGTTATCTTTAACAACAGGTTGCATTGCTTTGGTTTTAAAATAATTGGATTAAGGTTACCAATCTGTGTAAAAAACACAGGCTCTTTATTTTCGGATGGTTCAGTATGCATTCATCTTTCAGTATTGACTGAGCTGCATCCACACCTTTTCAGAGTTTTATCTAGAGGAAGAGGCGGGAGAACTCAAAACATCCTACAAAAAGGAAATCTGATTTATATGGGAAAGTTTTAAAGGAGTGTGTCCCACCTGGGTAATGAAGCTGGCTGGCTGTAGATTCTCCAGGCATACTTAAAACAATTTACAAGCCGGTTGTTCATTATTCTGGGCTTTCCCTGGCGAACCATCAAGATCAGAAGTGGACAAGTATAGCAACTTTACAACTTGTTTATAGGTTGTAAACAGATCATACAAGCTGGTCATAGTTGCCCATCCCTGATCAAGATGGCAGTACAATAGTGAGATTTTTGTAGATCCACCAAAATATTTCCAAGAATGGTGTGTTGGTTCAAATGAGAAAGTCTGCAGCCGCCCCCATATTTTTGTGTAGCAAGTTGATTAAAAACGAACAGGCCTGCTGTATGTACCCTACTACCCTATGGAATACAGAGATCACATTACAAAAGTTTGGAGATCCATTATGAAGTAGGTGTGCCGCAACAGATGGCAATTTATTAATATTGGGGGTAAAATTCTGATCCTGCATCATGATGATGATGCTTCTTGCAAGCTTTGATAGGCAAGAAAAAAAAAAAGAATTTGACTTTTCTCCCTGCTACATATTAACAATATGGGGCCTCTTGTGGCTCAACAGGCTAATGCAGTCTGTTATTAACACAGCTGCCTGCAATTACAATTACTGCAGGTTCAGTCCCACCAGGCCCAAGGTTGACTCAGCCTTCCATCCTTTATAAGGTAGGTAACATGAGGACCCAGATTGTTGCGGGGGCAATACAAGTTGACTTTGTATATAATATACAAATGGATGAGACTATTGCTTAACACAATGTAAGCCACCCTGAGTCTTCGGAGAAGGGCGGGATATAAATTCAAATTAAAAAAACAACAACCCCTGAGACAAATGCTCTGTTGTAGAATTGGGGGTTCCCCCCCCCCCATGCACTGCACCTTTTACCAAACACTGATAAGGTTTGCAGTTGTGAAATGGCTTGACTTCTCAGGCCTTGAAAATCGCTGGAAAACCACTCCTCTTTGGAGGAGTTGGCATTTAATGTGATTTTTTTCCCCCCCTACCAGAATGGACCACCAAAAAAACTTTTCCCTTGGGAAAATGCGAAGCATGTCTGGCTATTAATCGACAGTGGTGGGAAGTGATGCCCAGAACTGGGGGTGGGGGGAATCTGTTGCTATGGCGACAGCAAGGTCAGTAAGGGAGCCAGGGCAGCCCCATAAATCATCCAAATGAGTTGTGACCTGAGACAGTATCTCCCTTGGAACAAACCCTTCTATTTCCCTCCCCCCTCCCTCTGGAGTCTTCAACAGGTGGCATCCATCACACTCTTGACCAAAAGAGGAAAATCAAGTTTCACAACTGGCTTATTTTTGACCTGTGGGCAGCCCGGCTGCTTCCCTTATTTGGCTTAACTTTTTTTTTTTTCTCTAACTTTTCCATGACAACCTGGTCCCTCCACCCAACCTCTCTGGATTCCCACACTGAGCCGGCCCCAGGGAGACCCCCTCCCCAATCTCTCCCTGGGCATGTTTTGTAATAGATGAGGCCCCCTTCGCTGACTCTGCCCCTGCCCGCTGAACTGGCTCATCTTGGATAAATAGAGCAATTATGGCTTTGTCAAATTCTTTTACATCTCGGCAGGGTGGGGGTTGGGGAATGTCGCGTTTCTTTGGAGAAAGTTCCTCTTGCAGAATATCCAGGAAAAGAAAATGTCTTCGCAAATTAATAAGCAAGGCGCAGCGACTTTTTGCGCACTAAAAGGTGTCACATTCCGGAAAAGGATTATGCGGTTGTCCTTTGGGTGTCTTTGAAATGAAAGGGGATTTACCTCCATGCATATTTTATGCTTCCCTTTGCCTCTTCCTGCCAGAATATTTCTGTGATCTACTTTAGCACGTTAAGATTTTGAAGCTTTCTGCTTCAGTTGGAGGAGGGCTAAGTTCTCTCGTGTGGCAGAGGACGGACACCCAATATGGAAAGCCATCGCAGGCCTCCTTGTCCTAATAGGACACCATGTTTGAAATGCACACGAAGTCCCTTCAAAGACCAGTATGGCTTGGAGAGTTTGATTAGATGACACATCTAATTCTTAGGGCGCATAGAAAAATTAATGCTGGTCAAAAGATGTTACACAAATTGTAGTTCACTATCCGTGGTAGTACTTTAGGACAGGAGTCTCCAACCTTGTCAACTTTAAGACTTGTGGATTTCAACTCCCAAAATTCCTCAGCCAGCAAAGCTGGCTAAGGAATTCTGGGAGTTGAAGTCCACAAGTCTTAAAGTTGACATGGTTGGAGACCCCTGCTATAGGAGATGACCAGACTCGGGCAGAGGGAGGGGTAAAACGCATCATCAGTCATGAGTCTGCGCACCTACAAGAGATCTAGAATTCCTTTATATCTTTAATTCCAATTTCCCTTGACAGTAAAATAGTTCAGATCATTGATCTTAAGCTTGCAATAAATCTTTATACTCATTTGAACTGTCTGAATTTTCTGATTTCCCCTGCACTTGACAAGAGCCTTGTGATAGGGTGTGTGGGCTACCCAGACGTGCACTAGATGTCATAAGAGGGAATAACCCAGGGGTGAAATCTACTTACCTTCCATACCGATTCAGAAGTGTGTGTATGTGCCATCATCACATCCGCTTTTTGACCCTCTGCGCATGCGCAGAAGGTAAAAAACGGGTTACTTCCTGGTCAACCTTCCTGTTTAAAACCAGGAAGTAATGACGTCTGGGTGGGTGGGCGGAGCCTCACGCTGCTGCTGCTACCGGTTCACCAAACCATGTGCCCCTACCGCTACCGGTTCGCATGAGCCAAACAGAACCAGCAGGATTTCACCACCGGAATAAACTGTCCAGAAGATCCCACTTTTCCTCATTTGAAAGAGGTTTAATTAGAGTGCTCTCCAAGAAAAAAAATGTTTATTCCACAAAGGAGCTATGCTACAAATTGGCCATTACGTCTTTTGGCATCATTTTTATCTCTTGCCCATTCTAAAGAGTTGAGTCTTCAAGCTTGTCGCTTAAATTTCTCCCAGGAGAAACGTAAGTGAAATATGAATAACTTGGTAGGGAGGGAATTGAAGCAGAGTAATTCTGCAATTATCTCTAGAGCTTCTTTTTCTTCCTTCTTGCTTCTGGTTCCCTGTTTTTAGCTTGCTTCTGTGTGCCAACCATTCAAATTAAAATGTTTCCTTGCCCTGAAAGAAGCTGGATCAAATTCTCCCCACCCCCCACCCCCAATGCTATCTCACACACCAATCCACAATGTCCCTTGTGTCACGTGCAAGAAAATATAATTACTAATACAGTGCAACAACTGAGTACTTTTTAAAACTTAAAAAAAAGAGTGGAAAGGTCTTAAATTCTGAACTTCAGGTTCAAGAGCGTTTCGCTACAGTGGTTCCTTCTAATAAAAGGCAGCCAAGCTTGTTAAGCCATAACATATTCCTGACACAATTGGTTTGGTTGGTGTGTGTGTGTATGTGTGTGTGCGTGCACACGCGCGTGTCCAGAGAGGTAAGGATGCGATTTGATTAGCAAACAGCAGCTTTGCAAACCTTGAAGCCTTGAAATGGAGACCAGTCTCATGCTGCAAGCCATCTTTTCCCCTGTCAATGTCTTATAGCCACGTTCAACCATGGTATAACATTTGCAGGACCTTAAAAGTATTTATGGAGGTACACGGTCATCAGTCATGCCACGGATTGTGTACTATCCTTTTAACTAACCTTGTCTGCGGATATTAATGGCCCAATCTTATGTGCACTTGAAACTTAAAAGAGATAATTATAGCGCATTCAGTAATGGTTGCTCCTGGCTTAGAACAGAGAGTCCTCTGTTTTTCACATGTATGACCCTTGCAGCATCTCCAGGATCATGTGATCATAATTCAGATGCTTGGCCACTGACTCATGTTTATGACAGTCACAGTGTCCCTGGGTCATGTGATCAACCTTCTGACCAGCAAAGTCAATGGGGAGACCAGATTCAGTTAACGATATTTGTAACTGTTAAGTTAGTATAGCATGGTTGTTAAGTGAAACTAGCTTCCCCATTAACTTTGCTTATCAGAAGGTCCCAAAAGCAGATCACATGATCCCGGGACACTGCAACTGTCATAAATATGAGCCAGTTGCCAGGCAGCCAAATTTTGATCCCATGACCATGGGGATGCTGCAACGGCCATGTGAAAAACAGTTGTTTCAGTGTCATTGTAACTTCAAACGGTCGCAAAACGAATAGTAAACCGAGGACTACCTGTATATAAACTCAACCACGATCTAACTTTTGATCTGCCATGTACAATATTGGTGACCATTTAGGCTGGAAGAGGATATACAGATGGTTTTAACTCTTCATTTTCCAAAGGATGCGTACGATTTCTCACATCTAAACAAAACAGGTAACAACAAAATTTCTGGACTAATATATTTTGTAGTATACAAGTGAATTATCTGACCTTTGCAGCTGTAAACTTGAAAATATCTTAATATCATGAATAATGTAACATTTACATTGGGTTACAGTAGGAACACGCAAACAAATCCAGATGTGTTTTTGTCACAATTAAATTTTGGGAAATATCAGACATTTATTAGATGTTGAGGAGAACAATGGAATGCTTCCGATTTAAAGGGGAAAAGATGCTTTGAAACGTGCACACTACATCTGTTTCCAACAGCTTAAATCAAGTACCCCTTTTTTCTCACCTCATCCCAGCCTGCTTTATTAGAAGCTCATCCTTAGTTTTGCAGAGATGCACAATCCAAAAATACTGACTGCTAATCCAAAATGAGATGTAAAAATGGTAGAGGACCCCCTACAGATTTTACTCCGCTAGTTGTTGCCAACTATAGTGGGGCGGTGTGCATCTCCATTTCAAGGCCATTGAGGCAGCACTGTGCAAAGACATTTCCACAGTCATTTGGCCAGCATGACATCACAGAGTGCTGTTACCTTCCCACCAAAGTGGTACCTATTTATCTACTTGCATTTGCTAGGTTGGCAGGAGCGGGGGCGAGGATGGGAGCTCATCCTATTGTGTGGCGCTTGGGTCTCGAACCTAGGCTACCAGCTTTCCGGCCAACAAGCCCAATGTTTTAATCGCTGAGCCACTGCGCCACCCCAAAGCTAGATGTACCCTGCCACCAAATTGTAAAACCAAGAACGAAATAAATGGAGAAGGATGCATTAGTGTAAGAAATTACACTAATATTCCAGCTACTGGATGCTTAAGAAATGATCATACTCTTTAGGGCTGGGCTGGAAGTAGCTTTTGTGGGGTGTGTGTGTGTGTGTGTGTGTGTGTGTTTAGGGAGAAAGCATTGCCGAGTACATATTTATGTCTCTGCAACTCAGTGCAAGCTGGCTGCTTGTTAGTCACTACGGAAACAGGCAAGGGAAGGTTAGAGGGACATATAATTATTCACCAAACTGATGTAACTTAGCTTGTGAATTGCCCAATGTACAGGCAGTCCTCAACTTACAACCATAATGGGGACCAGAATTTCCATTGTTAAGCAGCGTAATTGTTAAGTAAGTGGTACCTGATTTTACGACATTTTTGCAGTGCCTGTTGATGCCAATCACTGTAGCTGTTAAGTATCCAGCTTCCTCCATTGATGTTTGCTTGTCTGAAGTCGGCTGAGAAGGTTGCAAATCATGATTACATGACCCTGAGACTCTGTAACCATCATAAATACATGCCAGTTGTCAAGCTGAATTTTGGTCACATGGCCTTGGGTCACTTTTTTCCAGTGCCATTATAACTTCATAAATGGTTGCTGAATGAATGGAGGTAAGTCAAGGAGGATCTGTATTTGCAGACTGATCTACCGTGTGCCCAATGGAAGCACTACAAGGACCTGATGGGGAAATGTTTTGCCACAGGTTGTGTCTTGAAACAAGGAGTTTCTTTTTGACCCAGGTCTACCACTGTCAGTATTTTGTTTCTGAAATGATAAAGAGACCAGCTGTGTTGAAAATACAGTATTTTAGACAATTCGGTGATAACTCTGTTTAGGTGAACACCCAGATGTTAACAGAACTCCAGCTTTCATCTATATGGCTATGAGCAATTAATCCCAAGCATTTGCCTTGAGAAATAATTTGACAAATAATTACGGAATACGTTAAAACAGGGGTCTCCAACCTTGGCAACTTTATTTATTTATTTTATTTATTTATAATTTAATTTCTATACCGCCCTTCTCCCGAAGGACTCAGGGCGGTTTACAGCCATATTAAAACACAAAATACAAATAACAAATTTAAAACAAAGTTAAAAACAAAAGCAAAGCTGGCTCAGGAATTCTGGGAGTTGAAGTCCACAAGTCTTAAAGTTGCCAAGGTTGGAGACCCCTGCGTTAAAAGACATTTGTCTTTAGAGACAACAAAACAAGAGACAGGTGGCACTATTTCCGATTAACATTTTCTTAAAAGGTATGAGTTCTTGTGAGCTGCAGACCTCAGCATTAGAGACTTGGTGTGAGCTTTTTAATAAAATGCGTTAGTTGGAAAGGATGCTAGTGGCTTCCTGACATTTTTTGTCACCCTACACCAACACAATTCTCCTCGCTTGAGGAAGTCGACTTGAAGCATCTCTGTGTGATTTACACAAGGCAATTTTGTCCAGTGGTTAAGGCACCACTCTAGAAACCAAGAGACTTGAGTTCTAGTTCTGCCTTAGGCTAAAGTGACCAAATTTCAGCGATGGCAAAGCGGGACACCATTGACTAGGGTGGGGGGTGGGGGGCTGCGCATGCGCGCTGAGTCTCGCCACCTGGCTGAAGGAGGAGCAGCTGCTGCTTCTCGGCTCTTCCAGGCAGGCTCGGCTCTCCTCTCGGCTCTTCCAGGCAGCGGGCGATCTCGCGCCCCCTTCTCCGCCACTCCCCCTTTTCCTCCTCCTCTTGCGTTGCCGCCTCCCATTTTCAGAATGGGAGTGGGGGGAAAAAGGGACTTTTTTGAAATGCTGCGGGACACGGGACAAATTATTAAAAAGCGGGACTGTCCCGCCAAAAGCGGGACGTCTGGTCACTATACCTTAGGCATGAAAGCCAGCTGGGTGTCTTGGGCCTATCACCAGGAAACTGTGAGTTCTAGTCCTGCTTTTGCCTTAGGCATGAAAACTGGCCAGGTGACTTTAGGCCAATCACTAGGGGACTGTGAGTTCTAGTCACACCTTAGGCACGAAAGTTGGCTGGGTGACCGTAGGCCAGTCACTCTCTCTCAGCCCCACCAATCTCACAGGGCTGGTGTTATGGGGACACTAGGAGGAGAAAAAAGTATTTTGTATGTTCATCACCTTGATTTATTTATAAAAAATAAAGACAGGATAAAAATAAATCAAAATTTCTGTGTGATAGGATTTTTCAATTGAGTTATCTTGTGGCAAGAGGGGCAGTTTATACATTTTATAAATAAATAAGTAATAAATTGGATAGCATCGTCACCCGAGGCCTACGTTGAGTGAGTCCATTGCTTCCAAAGCAGATAAGATTCCCCGCCTGAAAAAGTTATATGTCTCTGGCCATTGTGTTGGATGTCCTTTGTCTCTATCCAAGAATTCATCTGCTTTCAACATGATGGTCAATTCTACAAGCTCTCTATAGTAGGGATGATAGAATTCATCTCTCATGTTGTGATGAAGACACCACAAAACACTGAAAGGGCTTTCCTGTTGTGTCAAAATAGGAACGGCTGCCCCGGATCTGCTCCATCTACGGCAAAATTCCTGCAGAATTTAACTGGGTTCATCAGGATGAATGCAAGCCTTTTTATACAATTAGAACTTTTCCTCTTGATCAGAAGTTTTGGGCACTTTTTAAACTTGAAGTATGGGAAAAAAACAACTCCGCATTATGCTACCCAAAAAGATCGCTTGGCCTCATTTCCTTACTTGTTTCATTATGGATTATGGCCCCCGTTTCAAGCCTCAAAGCCTGACATCTCTCATAAAAAACCACCAGAGACAGAAATAGCAAATGCCAAGATTGGTGGTGGCAGGAACCAGCTGCAGTGTTAGTGCTGACATTGTCTGTCAGATCCAGTGGGACTACATAGCATCCTTTCTCTCTCTCCCTCCCTCTCCAATGTTTAGTCAGGTGGGTATAACTGCACAGCAGTGCATCCTACAAAGCTCCAGCTAGGTCTTAACATTTTCACTTCTGTTGATATTTCCAAAGGGGGAAAAATGTATTCCATCACCATCTGGCAAGTCAGGTAGGCTGCCAAGAAGCAGCCAATAAAGGACTGGTAATAGGAGCAACAAAGCCTGGAGCAAGAAATAGAAAATAAAATGCAGTGGTTTTTAACCTTGGCAACTTTAAGATGGATGGACAGAATTCCCCGGCCAGCATAACATCTTATTTTCTGTTCCTTCTGCTAAGGTTGAGAAACATTACAATAGAGCTGGAGGTTGATTGATTTGTTCCAGAGTTGGAAGGGAGATCTTAGAGGTCTTCTAGTCCAACCCTCTGCCCAAGCAGGAGACCCTATTTCACAGTGATGGCGAACCTTTTTGGGTGTGATGTATAGCCATAACAACATTCCTTCCCTGGGAGTTTCGAGGACATTCAGCCTGCACCTGAGAGGCGTGACTGGGATGCAACTCCATTTAGGAGGGTGACCTGATTGGACCATGTGATGGACATGTGGATGCAGAGGAAGGGACCTTGACTTTCCTTGGAGTGGAGAAAACCCGGGAGACTTCAGATTCGGGGTTTCCCAGATGTGCCAATATGACATCTCTAATAAAATGGAACTTTGAGGAAATGCCTGCCTCAGAGTCTTACTTGGTTGGGGGGTGTTACTTAGCACCCTGACAGCTATATCATGTCAGACAAATGGTTGTCCAATCTCTTCTTAAAAACTTCCAGTGTTGGAGCATCAGCAACTTGTGGCAAGTCACTCCACTGATTAATTGTTCGGAGTGTCAGGAAATCTCTCCTTAGCTCTAGGTTTGTTCTCACCTTGATGAGCAGGACTATTGTCCTGATCTGACCTGATATCTACAGGGAGTCCTCAAATTACGACATTCAGCAACTGTTCAAAGTGATGATGGCATTGAAAGGACTTACAACTAGTCCTCAAACTTCCAGCCCTTGCCACACCTGCATTGGCCAGATCCTTCTTAACCTAGGATCAACAGAAGCTGCTACAAGGGTTCTTTATTTTGTTTTTCAGTGCCCAAGCACACACTTACAACTTTGGAGGGGAATCATAGTTACAAATTTTAATTGAAATAACAGAGTTCCAAACATATTTAAATCATTGACAGCTTTTAGGTACCTGGCTTACAGCTGGCTTTTGTAATATCTTAATACATCCTGGCATGGAGAAACCAAGGAGTTGTATTGGCGAAACCCGAAAACACCATGAATTTCTAACTCAACCTTTTTCCCTCATGCTTCCCCTTTCACTAACGAACACCACTATCTAAGCATTCTTATGTCCTCAATGGAAGGCTTATTCCCCCCAAACCCACCCACCAAACCATACGGTTATATATATGCCCTCCTTCTAGATAAAACCTTTGATTCATGCCAACATTCCTTTAAAAGAACCTTTACCTGTCACAGTTGCTATGGAGATAAACTGAATTCCCTCAAGGCATCATCACACAAATGGAAAACATGAGCAAAATCCACAGGAAGATAGAAGCTGCCATCTTGGATCTTGGTTTGGGCCTACTCTTCTAGTGAGTCTCATGAAAAACAGAAGACCTATATCTGGAAGGGGGTGATTAGGCAAAGAAAACCCCACTGAATCCCACTAGCCCTCCTCCAGCATAGATTAATCCTGCTAAATGTATCTAGATATCAGGGCACCATCTTTCCTCATCCAGTTGTGGTTCTGTGATTGCAAGCCACTCTCAAAAGTGGTCTGTGTGAGAGACTATTTCAACATCTCAGTAACACTCAGCCTGAAATAAGCCCTCATTTGATTTGAATGTGATTAGATCCTTAAAATGCATTAAATACAGAAAGTTGGGACCCAAAATTCTATTTTGCATGAATAAACTCATTTTGCTCTAACAAGGGGCACTTTCCATTAAATACCTCCTGCAAGAAAAGTTTCCTCACTTTGTAAGATAGGCGGTTCTGCTGCTGAGCATTTCTTACTGTTAGGAAGTTTCTCTAATATTTAACTGATACCCACTCATTAGTTTTAGCATCCATGCTCACAAAACAATGGAGTAAAGGGTTGCCCTACAGTCTAGGGGTCAGCTTTTTAGGTATTGGACAACTGCTGTTTTACATTGTTTCCATCCCTGCTTTGAAGAAATCCTCACTCCATTCTCAAAACGATGAAGATGCAGTAAAACAGATCCAAAATTTCCCACTAAATTCTGTGAAATAACTATCGTTTTTGAGAAATGCCTCTTCAAAGGTAAATAGGGTCTAAAATTTCACGGCTGTCCAACACGGTTTATAGTTCTAACTTGATTGACAATCAGGGGCATTAGATCCTTCAGTTTAAGTGCCTGTTAAGTCTTTGTGCAAAGAATTCAGCCTCTTGACCAGTGTCTCTCAAACTTAGCAACATGAGGATAAGTGGACTTCAACTCCCAGAATTTTCCAGCCAGCATGGAGAATTTCGGGAGTTGGAAGTCCACCTATCTTCATATTACCAAGGTTGAGAAACATTCCTCTTGACAATTATACTTCAAGTTAAATATGTAAACTCTGTGACTATATTTAACATCTCTTGAAATCTCAGGTGCTATAGGATGGAGGAATGATCCTAAAATGGATACTGAATTCTGTGTATATTTCCCTCTGTCCCAAATAATTTTACACGTTTCTCTGTGGTTCTTTGAAGCTAAGCAGATATTGTAAGCTCAGTGGGCTTCAGAAAATACTCTTTGATAGTGATGGGCAGTATTCTTAAACTCACTCTCTAAGAGTTGTCTAATTCAGGGGTCTCCAACCTTGGTCCCTGTAACACTCGTGGATTTCAACTCCCAGAGTCCCTCAGCCAGCAAAGCTGGCTGAGGAACTCTGGGAGTTGAAGTCCACGAGTCTTAAAGGGACCAAGGTTGGAGACCCCTGGTCTAATTTATCATGACTGTACTTAGGGACTATTTCCACTGCCTGGTATATGACCTATTCTTGTGTATGACAGAAGGACAACTACAGCCAAATTACATTCTCCAAAATGCTTGTGACAACTGTTTTATTTACATCCCCTTCTCTCTTCACTTTCAAGCACTTTGATATTTACAGATTCCTAGTTTAGTCTGGAATGGAAAAAAAATCTCTCTCTAAAGCAGTGTTTCTCAAACTTGGCAACAGGCATAGACTTTGACTTCTGAGTGAGGAATGGTGAGCTAGCATGTCTCTGAGCAAGTGGAGATGACGTTGCAGTCATGACTGAGAGAATAGTGAGCAGACTGGTCTCATAGAACCTCTCTGAACATGGAGAGGACTCCGTGTAAGGAGATTGCTCACTTACGCTCCGGATGGCTCCTTCTCCTAAGAAGACTGCAGGATAGCAAGGTTGACTCAGCCTTCCATCCTACTGAGGTTGGTAAAATGAGGACGCACGCAGATTGTTGGGGGCAATATGTTGACTCTCTAAACCGCTTAGAGAGGGCTATAAAACACTGTGAAATGGTTTATAAGTCTAAATGCTGCTGCTATTGTTATAGCAGTTTTCTCCAAGTTTGAGCCCTCGGTGACAGGCTTAGGTCGTCACTAAGACAAATGGCAGAAAATTGCAGGACATTTGAATTACTCCAGGAAATATTGGATATGGATTATAAGGTGGAGATGACAGTAAAAGTGAAAATATATGTCTCTGGTCAAAGAAACCAACCATGTACTCTTTTTACTTCTAGCAATCCTGCATTCATTCAGATACTGTGTAAATAAATACAAATGATACGCCAAAAGAATGTCCTTACTGGTTTTACAAAAGGTTTGCTAAAGCTTCAAAGGAGCCTTTGAGATGGGAAAACTGAAGAAAGATGACACCCTACAACAGCATTTGAATTCAAGATGTTGAATTCAGTTGCTACAAGCAAAGGAATACAAAGTTGGTTTGTTTGACCAAGGTGAAACTAAAACATTTTTCTATAAAATTATGGGGACCCTTTATCAACTTTTTGTTATTACTAGGATTGAAGTGTTAATAATTTATGAATTTGAATGTGAGTAAGGGATCAGCTATGGAAAGAAAAGACACTTGCATATACCTTATAAGAGGTGAAGAATGACTGTTTGTACATGTGATGAACAATCAAAAATCACTTCTTTAAATATTTTCTCTTTTTTTCCCTCTCTCCTTTTTTTCTTCTTTTCTACATTTTCCTTTTCCTTTCTGGGTTTACTTTGTATTGTCTATTATTATTGTTTCTTTTTTAAAAAAAAAATCCATATATGTATATATATTTTTAAAAGGTATGACTTCAACTCCCAGAATTCATAGGGGTTGAAGTCCACCTATCTTCCCCATCTATTCAAAGATGAGGAATCCTGGAAATTGAAGCCCAGTATCTCAGGTTGCCAGGTTTGAGAAACACTGCTCCAAAACATCTCAGAACTTTTAGAGGTACATTCTCCCACCCCTTTGTCACACTTGACCCCATTTTTAGTACTACAACCTCCCCACACACATATAGGGATTCCGGGAGGTGGGGGCGGAGAGGGGGAATTTGATCTCAGGGTTCCCAAGCAAGGGCTCACCAAAGGACAGGTTTGGAAATCCAACCGTTCTGAAAGGCATCAGATTAGGAAAGGCTGGGTTATATATCCAACCGGCACTGCTGAGAAGGACACCCCAAATAAATCCAGACTGAATTGTTCCATTCTCACCTTCTCACTCTTGTTATCGTTACAATCACTAGTTAGAAATAATCTGTGATTATTTTAATACCACCCACGTTTGTGTTTTTGTTTGTTTGTAAGTCCTCCGGAAAATCCAGCCAAGGGTTCTTCGACCGCATCCACTCCTAGCACAGTAGAAGGTAAAATAATCCCAAAGGTGACTTGATCCAAACCTTCTGTTTAAAAAATTGTCTTCCATGTGAATCCTAGAAGTTTGGCCCATTCGGGAGACTCTCTACTTCACCATTATTGTTAATGTATATACAGTCCTTTGAATGACTGTGGCACCAGGTAAAAGAAACGGTTTTACCTCGGTTTTTGAATATAATCATTATGAAGTCCCACCATCTGAAATTCGAGGCGTGCTTGAAAAAAAAGTCACCATTTTAATCATAGTTTGGTCCAAGGTAAGGAGTGACCAGAGAGGTAGGTGATGGGATTATTCCTTAAATCCCCGGTTGGCTTGCATCTTCTTATAATAGTTTTCCGTCTCGTCTGCTTGCCCATCCTTTTCCCCCACCGTTAAGCTAGCTGGTTTTCTCCGCAGCGTGGATTCCCGACTGGAGGCTCCCAGGAGGCTTTCTCCTGGGCTGGTTTCTGCTGAAATCAATGATGCACTTCCTCCCAGACCCACTGACACATTGATGGTGGCCACACTGCCGTAACGGGCCTCCTCCTGTTCAATGTCGCTGACGGAGGAACCCGGTGAGACGCCGGCACTTTTGGCAGGCCGGAACCCATGGTAATCTTTGCTCATCTCGTTGAGCTCGTAAGCATCTTGACTATCCGAAGCTTTCTGGGTGGCCTTCCATTCCCAAGGGCCATTTCCAGAAGACAGATGTACAACTGGGTGGTGAGGGGCGTGAGCGTCGATGGTAACCACGCTAGAGCTGTCTCTTTCTGAGGGAGAGCAGTACTGTGAGGAGTCAGAGCTGGTGGAGGACGAAGATGTCTCTGAATGCTTGGGTGTCACCGACACCATCCCGGGTTGCTTGGACATGGCAATCACCTGCATGAGGCGCGGTGGGTTGGCCACCCGTTGGGCGGCCCCCTTCTCAGCCATCATCATCCACTTGGCCCTCACAGCTGAGCTGCTTTTGGGTGAAATATTAGCACCGGCGTTCGCTTGACTTTCCTCAGGGATGTGGACCAGTTGAGTGGCTCTGGGTCTTGGCTGGATGAGGACCCGAGGACCCATGGAGGCACGCTCAGCCGTTCGAGCCTGGACGGTGGGGTACAAGGAAGGTGGGATATGATCCTCCTCTTCTCCAGCCAAAGAATCTGAGGCAACCCGCCGCGCCACCTCTTCTGCCAAGGTCATTCCACGGCCTTCCACTGATTTCTGTTTCCATTCAGTGATCAGCTGTTTAGATCGGGAGGCATCCACCGGGACATGGATGGTCATATGGCGGCGAGCAGGGTCATCCATGGAGGGGGTGCTGACTCGTGGTAACGTGTTGCTGAAGGTCACCATGTTTTCTTTGCCCATAGGGCTCCGGGGTGCCAAAAGGTCCACGTCAACACTTGCCCGTTTCAAACTCCCCAGCGAGTTTTTCTCACGTGGCACTTGCCGGTTCATCCCTTCCAGCCGAGTCTGGGGGTTGAGCTCATCAGTGCTGACTGATTTGTTCTGGTGATAAACGGAGTCATGCCCACGTTGAGTCAGGGCTCGGAGAGCGTCCTTGGCTGGAGGGTGAGAGGGAGCCTTTTCTATTGGTGCCCGGAAGTTGCCCACTGCGTGATAAGCCTGTGTATAGCAAGGAACATGGGGTAAAGATCTGAAAAAGCTCAGAGATGAGTGGGAATAGATACTGTCCTGTTCCCTAGTTTTATATAAGTTAAACTTATTTGGTATAGCTCTCTGGGATTGTATGTTCTGACCCAGCCTTCGCAAGTAATGATAAGACCTTTACTCACGAGTAAAACAAACCCCTTTTTATAACCGGGCAGTAACAGTTTTTTATGCACATGGATAAACAAAAAAATCAAATGTAATCAGCCCCAACAAACCTGGATTTAGCCAAGAAATCTCAATTGCTTGCTGTATACTAGAAACGAACAGTTGTCTGCAACAACCGGCCACTCCCAAACCCCTCCTATTTATTTCCCAGCCAGGGAGGGGCTGACTATCATCTGCGCATGCCTCTCCCTGAGAGCCGGCTTATTGTTTTCCTTTGCTCTCCTCTCTTTTCCTCTCTGTACATATGCGCATCTGGGATGGGCCCCACCTGTCCCTTCCTCTCACTCAGCTCAGGCCCCGAAGACAGCTGCCTCTCCACCTGGGGGAGGATGGAAGGCTCCGGCTCTGTCTCTGATACTGTTTCCTTATCAGAGCCTTCCAAAGGCTCCGAAGCTGGCCCAGGCTCTCCCTCCACCTCCTACTCTTCTGACTCTGCAGCTAGCTCTGCTGGCAACCAATGGGCCACAT
This sequence comes from Ahaetulla prasina, assembly GCF_028640845.1. Taxonomy (NCBI): domain Eukaryota; kingdom Metazoa; phylum Chordata; class Lepidosauria; order Squamata; family Colubridae; genus Ahaetulla; species Ahaetulla prasina. The sequence continues at coordinate 360,734,804 of NC_080539.1, forward strand.
ATAGGAGGAGAGTCTAGGGGAGAGTTAAAAGAGGGATCAGCCTAGACTCCCTAAGCAGTCTAACTCCCCATGGACCCTTATCTAACTCCAAGTAGGTGCTAACCATTAGTTGAGAAGATTCCTGTGCTTTTTAGCAATAAATCAGTTTAATTGGACCTTCACTTATGGACCCTGGTCTTTCCTGCCTGACATTGTATTACTTAATAATGTGGGGCAAAAGAGAGATCTAATGGCTGGATACAGGTAGTCCTCTACTAACTTAAAGTTATAACAGATCTTGAAGAAGCTACTTTTGAAGTTTTAATGTCCTCCCATTTTGGGCACTTGGCTCTCATTTATGACCCTGAAGTCCTGTGACCGCAATTTATGACAGACAGGCACGATTGAGAGTGTTTTAACAAACTGCATCATTGTTTGGTTTGGTGGCAGCCTCAGATAGAAAGTCCATACAGAGAGTGGTAAGGACAGCTGAGAAGATTATAGGAAACTCGCTTCCTGTCATTCAGGATATTGCTTATAAGCACTATGTGCTTAGAGCTCAAATCATTGTTAGTGACCCACACAAACACACACACACACTTTAGGGCCTATTTCTGTTGCTCCCCTCTGGGAGGAGGTTTCTAAGTATTTCTAACAGGACTACCAGATTCTGTAACAGCTTTGTTCCCTATGTTATCCATCGGGTAAATTTGCAAGATTCGTTTTTCTCACCATGTAAATGTATACATCTGAATTAGATTGTGTTGTTTCTCTGTGTCATATGATATATGCATAATTTTGTATTATGTATGTATGTATGTATGTATATCATGTTTATGTAGTGTATATTGGAGGTGGTGGCCCTTTGAGAGCTGTACGCAATGGAATTTCATTTGAATGTATGCCAATTAGTGTACATTCAAAGTGACAATATAGTTATTATTCCATTCCATTCCATTCCATTCTCTACTACTTTTAGTAAACAGGTGCCCTGCTGTCGTGTCCCACTCCTCCGCTGACGGCTGGGTCCGGGAAATCCGAATCAGGCTTGCCTCTGCAGCTCTGCCCAAAGTCCTAGCAAAGTCCTCAGAGCAGGCAGGAGACCAGTAAGTGACTTCAGCAAGATAAGTTTGACTTTTGCCTGACTCAGAGACTGCCAGAAAGTAGATCCTTTATATAGGCCATGGGGTGTGGCTCCATGACTCAGCACTCATTAAGGCCTGCCCCTCCCTTCCCTCTGTAGCCTCCGCCTCTCCAATCTTCTGATGCGAGGGTCACACCAATCAGCTGTTGGTAATAAACCCTCCTCAGGCTCACCTGCTGTGGAGGAGGGGGAGGGGTCTAGCTGCTCCGTTTGCCTGGGCATGGAGTCAGGGCTCGGGCAGGGAGATTCTCCTTCTGCAGTTTGTGTGGGCATGGAGCCAGGACTGGGACCGGGAGGCATACATTCCTCAGTGTGCGGGAGCAGGTAAGAAGGCCCCGGCTGCTCTGAGGGCGGGCAAGACACAACACCTGCTGCTCCCTGCCCTTTCCTCCCATAGCACTTGGAAAGACAGGCACTTACCAAGTAAGCAGCAATGCCGGAACCAATCAAGAAGCCCACGTAAACATCAATAGGGTGGCTGCGGTACTGGGTGATCTGCGTCAAGCCACAGATGCCAGCTGCGATGGCGAAACCAAACACCAAGATTGGCTTGAGGAGCTTGGTGCTGTCTGAGATTATGGAGTTGAAATACATCTGTGGATGATAACGGAGACGGTCGTCTTTCCAGGGTAAACGAGACAGGAAACACCACTAGATGAATTGCTACTACTTTATTGTAATGCTACATAAACAGATTCTTGCAAGTCTGAAAGTACAAACTTCCCACCTGCCACTTCTAAATACTAGATCCATGAGGGGGCGGGGTGGTTTCTTCCTAAGTTTCTTTCTTTGACCGTTGAACAATTTGTGGGCTCCTGCCTTTGTTTCATTGTCTCCTAGGCAGCATCTCTCTCCCCTCTTCTTTCCCTAAGATCATCTATGCCAGTATCGGCAAACCTATGGCATGCATGCCGGAAGCGGGCAAGGGCCGTAATAGCTCAGGCTGTTAGAAGCCTGTTATTAGAACACAGCAGCCTGCAATTACTGCAGGTTCAAGCCCGGCCCGAGGTTGACTCAGCCTTCCATCCTTTATAAGGTAGGTAAAATGAGGACCCAGATTGTTGGGGGGGGCAATAAGTTGACTTTGTAAATATACAAATAGAAAGAGACTATTGCCTTATACACTGTAAGCCGCCCTGAGTCTTCGGAGAAGGGCGGGATATAAATGTAAATTAAAAAAAACAAAAACATCCCGAGAAGAATGTGTGGCCTTGCTGGCTCCTCTTCCACGTTCCTGTGATCACACACGCACCGGTCAGCTGGCCACTGCGCATGTGGGGGAGCAGTGGAACCCAGAAGAGCGGCGTTCCGGCACACATGCGGAGGCCGGCCCTTGACCTTGCATGGTTGACGTTGCACGCATGCACAATGGCCAGCTTTTCATCGGGCATGCTTCCATGCAGGTATCCGGGTGTTTGGGTGCTGGCTCGTGCATGTGCGATGGACCGCCACTCTTCCGGGTATCGGTTCTCCCGCGCGTGCGAGGGCCAGCAGAGCCGCTCATACCTCGCGGGATGGTTTCGCGTGTCACTTCCGGCATGCAGGCCGGCACACAGGAACGTCAAAGGTTCGCCATCACGGATCTATGCATTCCATTACAGAGACATTATATATAGCACCCCAGTCCCTTATTATCTAGAACTTTCCACTGGATTGTGATTGAGATAGTAATAGCCCAATCACACGGAGATGCTGAGCAGCGTATCAATATAATCAATTATGATCTTTTCACAACAATATGAAGTCACAGCTACCAATACTTTAGCTGGTGTTGGCCTTCATTTACATCACATTCTTCCCGAGAACCAAGGATGTGGCAGAATGGATGGATGACGGACAAACAAAAGAACCTAGGCCAGTGATGGCTATCCTTTTTGCCGTCACGTGCCAAAAGCGGGGGGGATAGTGTGCGTGCGTGCTCACACCCATAATTCAGTGCCCCCCACGCCCCACCCCTTGCATGCGTGCGTGACCCCTCCACGCTCCCCCAACTTTTGGTACGCAACGGCAAAAAGATTACTGGTGGGCCCGGTAGACCCGTTTTTCACCCTCCCCGGGCTCCAGAGGCTTTCTTGGAGCCTGGGGAGGGCGAAAATGGCCTTCCCCACCCTCCCCAGAGTCCCTCCGGAGGCCGGAAACAGCCTGTTTCCCGAATTCTGGTGGGCCCAGAAGGCCCGAAAATCAGCTGGCCGGTGCATGCATGTACACTGGAGCTGAGCTAGGGCAATGCTCGTGTGCCCACAGATATGGCTCCGTGTGCCACTTGTGGCACTCGTGCCATAGGTTCGCCATCATGGACCTAGGCTGTCATAATGTATTGGTGTAGTATATGTGCAGATCCAAGCAGAACGGCTTTTGTAACTGACAGATGGATGTTTTGTCAATGCCCAGATCTAAGTGTTATCTAAGGTTTTTTGGTATGGTACTCAGTGTACTGATAATTGCTGGTTTATACCATAATTTTTCACCTTTGATTTTTACGATCTTCTCCAATTCTTTGCTTTCTATTCAACACCCCGATTTTGCCACATCAATTATCCACACTTTCTTCTTTTGAACCACAGTTAGCTCAAACCTTGTAAGGTTGACTCAGTCTTCCCTCCGAGATCAGTAAAATGAGGACCCAGATTTTTGGGGGCAATAGGCTGACCCTGTAAACCGCTTCGAGAGGGCTGTAAAAGCACGATGAAGCAGTATAAAAGTCTAAGTCCTGTTGCTATTTGGAAATCGTACAAAAACCTGCCTTTTTTACTACTTTTTCAACTATACGTTCCTACCAGTTTTTCATTATCGACATGTAATAATTGTTACATTCCAGTGAGTCATTTTGGCAACACCGTTGTCTAGTTGCTTGCGGTCAGTTTGTGCTTCCGTCTTGCATAAGTTGAGTATACGATCCACTGTTTCTTCTGCTTCTTTGCACGATCTGAACTTCGAATCGTTTGGTGTGTTTTTTTCAGATCGAGCCGTGACACCATTAGTTTGAATCGCTTGCTCTTGAGCAATCGAAATCAAGCCTTCAGTTTCTTTCCGTTCCAAGTGTAAGCCATTTCCAGGTTTTATCTTTATCCAGTTTCCCTTCAATAATCTCCTTTTCCTCCCCCTCCTCCCCCTTTCTCTTTCAAAAGGACTTTTTCAAACTGGTATCCTGCAGATTCCTGTAAAACCCCAAGCAGGTGGGTTTCGGTCCCTTCCCTGCTCCCATTTTTGCTAATGGGAAACATAGTTGGACGCTCAGCTCTGAGCTCCAGACAATGCTAGGGCTGTGCACAAAATCATGGGGTGATTTTGACTATAGAGATTCTCAATCATCCAGGTCACAGATGGCCCAAAAATGCTTTTTTCAAAAGGCATTGGGCGTCATTTTTCCTTGAAGACGTTTCACTTCTCATCCAAGAAGCTTCTTCTGTTCTGACTGAATGGCAGAGAATGGAAGAATTTACATTCCTTGCGATCACCTGGTCGTTAGCACTCTTTCTGGGAGTCATTGAGGCCACTTGGAGGTTTATCTGTGCCCTCAGGATCACCTGAATATTGATTTTTGGGTGATTTTTTTTTTCAATGACATGTTGAGGCAGGGGCAAACGGGAAGCATTCTGTTGCAGTATCAAAGGGGGAAAAAAATGAAATTTCATTTCATTAGGTTTAAATGTAATTAGAGTTCATTGCAGTTAATATGATTATGCCCCAGTATGTCTTTAATAACCTTCTCTTTCTGTTGCATTAAAAACATAATTGCATCTCAGCTATTGGAGGCTTTGTCGGTCTTAAATAGCACTTCTCTATTCTACGACAGGCAGGATTCTTTATGAGCCTGACTTTTTTTTCCCCGGTATTGACATTAACAAGTGAAACTCACGGATACGTAGACGGCAGCAAATGCAGACAGGGTGGCATGCTGAGAAGGGAACGTTTTCCTGGAAGGGAGAAAGACATTATACAAACATCCATGATCCATTTGCTGTCAGGAGACCTTAATTTCACAACACACTGACAAGTTCATCCAGAACGGCACTGAGGAAGAAGGGCATTTCTTAAAACTTTCTGCTTTCCAGACCCCTTCCCAATTTTAAAAATTATGGTGGACTCTAAAAAAAGCTTTTGTTGATATGGGTTATATTTAGTGATATTCATCGTGTTAAAAATTAAAACTGACACATTCACAGAATATATACGAAATCATGTAAAAAATAGCAACGTTAAACCCGTTCAGGTAGTTTGTTCTGACCCAAGCTTCCCAAGAGCATGAAGCAGATTCCTTGCCCTGACAAAAACCCCTTTTTATTAAATTACTGTGAATTCCTCTCATTCACATCCAGCGAAGTCTTTTAAGGGAGAATTTACAGTCACAGACCTTATCTGGCTTGGAGAGCTGCCAGGATGATATCTTCAAAACTTGGCAAGGAGTCTCTGAGAGTCATGAACCAATTAAGCAAACTAATTGTCTCCTGCAAACTCCACTCCCCTTTCGCTCCTCTTTATTCCCTATGGAAGGGGCCATTCACCGTCCACCTGTGGCTTTACTGCTGAGTCGACCCTTAGCTATTCCCTTCTCCTGGCAGCTCTGCGCATGCACACACTGGGAACAGGCTCCAGCTATTCTTCTGCCGCACTGATGTCCGACTCCGAAGGCAGCTGACAACTGTCAAGACGACCCTGGCCCCATCTCTGCCTCCAATGCAGAGCACTCCTCACAGCCTTTCCCAGACTCCAGGACTGGCCCATGTTCCTCCCCAATCTCCTCACTCTCTGAGTCTGCCACCGCACAGACTTTGAGGTATGACGGCTATTGGGACTGGGATCGTCCCTAAGTGATACAGCCATAAAGCATAATGTCATGTGACTGCATCGCTTAGCGGCAGAAATTGAGGCAATTCCTGTTGTCATAACCCCAAGACATGCGGGTCATTAAGTGGGAAGTTAAAAGCAAACGGAAAAACGGGTACAATCAAGCTACATATGTCTGGCTTTATAAGTACAGCAGAATGAGACAGTGAATCTATAGGTAGCAAAATAGATTATTATTGTGCTACTGGCACTCAGTCATAATAATAATAATTAACCAACTATGTAAGCAGAAACTAGTATACATGTAGTCCTTGATTTACAACAGTTCATTTAGTGACCGTTCAAAGTTACAATGGCATTGAAAGAAGTGACTTATGACCATTTTCACAGTTACGATCTTTGCAGCATCTCCAGGAACATGTCATCAAAATTCAGATGCTCAGCAACTGATTCATATTTATGACGATTGCAGGGATCATGCGTTCACTTTTTGCGACCTTCTGACAAGCAAAGTCAATGAGGAAGCTAGATTCACTTAACGACCAGGTTACTAACTTATCAATTGAAGTGATTCACTTAAGAACTGAGGCAAAAAGATTAAAAAATGGAGCAAAATTCACTTAACAAATGTCTCATTTAACAAGAGAAATTTTGGGCTCTGTTGTGGTTGTAAGTTGAGGAGTACCTGTATAAGGGACTAAATGCTAGTTTCCTGTTGCAAAAAAATGTTTATTTAAGAAAGGAATCTTAACTAGGAGCATTAACATATATTTTTAATATCTTAGTACCTCTTATCGCTTGGATGTTGGCTAAACCTGGCTTTAAAAAGGTGCAAGAAAGAAGCACAATGCAATTTTAACAGTAAATTTTCAAATGACTGTCAGATTCTCCCCAAAAATTGACCCACATTTTCTAACGAACTGTGGCTGACAATATTGTTGTGATAGCAACAGATCCACTGAGATAAGTTTGAATGAATGACACGTATTCATTTATTAAATTTATATGCCGACCATCAGGCTATCCAGAGTGACTCTGGGAGGAATATAAAGGGAAGTTATAACAATTTTTAATTAGAAATAACCAGACTGTACATGATAGCAAAGGTTAGTTTCCAGAGAAGATGTAAAACAACGGTAGATAGACTCACCTGGCTGACAGAATGGCATGCTGGTCTTGCCCTGAGCAGATATCTTGAGTGATGTAAGGGTTGGACTCACAGGAGATAGCCAAGAGTGTGTAGTTGGGCTTACAGACAGTCAAGAAGAAAGGGGCGTGGTATCCTGTGGCTAATTGGATGACATCAGTCACCAGGGCTGTGGCACAGAGGCCAAACACATGGACACCTGAAGGGGGGAGCAAATTCAGGTAAGGTTAGGACCTGGGAGTCACTAGTGGAATGAATGAAAGGACAAGAATAAGGAGGGATCCTTTGGTACATACCATGCAAAAGAGACAATCAACAAGCCCCAAAAAGGGAACAAAAAGATCAAAATATTTCCCCCACCAGCAATCAGCATCTAGATAAGCTGAGATTAACATCAAACTAACAATCAAGAGGTAAACAATAACCCAGTCAAGGAACTGCCAAAGAAGCTAACAGTAAACAGCCCAACCACAGAATCTCCAAGATCACCAACACCTGACAGGCCAACCCACTAGAATATTGGTGTCAAACTCAAGGATGCTTAGATCTGGCCCGTGGAGCTGCCCTGGAAACAGTGAAGGACCACCCCATGGTGCCTCTGCCAGCAAAAACGTGCTGGCAGAAGGTTGCAGGAAGCCATCGCAGCTGAAAACGGAGCTCGGGAGCCCACTTTCGCTGGCACTCGGGCCGCCACAGGCGCCCCCTGTCGTGTCCCACTCCTCCGCTGACGGCCGGGTCAGGGAAATCCGAATCAGGCTTGCCTCTGCAGCTCTGCCCAAAGTCCTAGCAAAGTCCTCAGAGCAGGCAGGAGACCAGAAAGTGACTTCAGCAAGATAAGTTCGACTTTGCCTGACTCAGAGACTGCCAGAAAGCAGATCCTTTATATAGGCCATGGGGTGTGGCTCCATGACTCAGCACTCATTAAGGCCTGCCCCTCCCTTCCTTCTGTTGCCTCCGCCTATCCAATCTTCTGATGCGAGGGTCACTCCAATCAGCTGTTGTTGGAAGTAAACTTTCTTCAGGCTCACATGCTGTGGAGGAGAGGGAGGGGTCTAGCTGCTCCGTTTGCCTGGGCATGGAGCCAGGGCTGGGGCCGGGGGATGCTCCCTCCTCTGCAGCTTGTCTGGGCATAGAGCCAGGACTGGGGCCGGGAGGCATACATTCCTCCGTGTTCGGGAGCAGATAAGCAGACCCCGGCTGTGGTGAGGGCGGACAAGACACAACACCCCCTGACATGAGTGATGTCAAGCTGCCCATCACCACCACCCTGTCCAACACCCCCACCCCCACCCCCTCCCAAGGTCAAACACAGCCCTGATGCAGCCCTCAATGAAATTGAGTTTGACACCCCTGCACTAGAATGTAAACCCCGCTCCCTGCTAGCAGTGATGATGTTACCTAGTTGAGGCAATGAAGCGTCTGCAAGAAAACAGCCAAGCTCAGAGAGCACCAAGGACCCCCTCCCTTCCAACCCTGAGCTACAAATATTCTCTTCTGTTGGTACAAAGAGTAACCTTGAGCATATGAAGGTTTATTCTTAGTTTTCAAAGGGTAAGGTAAAGGTAAAAGTTCCTCTCGCACATATGTGCTAGTTGTTCCTGACTCTAGGGGGCGGTGCTCATCTCCGTGTCAAAGCCGAAGAGCCAGCGCTGTCCGAAGATGCCTCCGTGGTCATGTGGCCGGCATGACTAAATGCCAAAGGTGCACAGAATGCTGTAACCTTCCCACCAAAGGTGGTCCCTATTTTTCTACCTGCATTTTTTACGAGCTTTCAAACTGCTAGGTTGGCAGAAGCTGGGACAAGTAACGGCAGCTCACCCCATTACACGGCACTAGGGATTCGAACCGCTGAACTGCTGACCTTTCGATCGACATGCTCAGCGTCTCAGCCACTGAGTCACAGCTTTGCCAATTACCGTACCCTTGGTGGAGAAAGCAGAAGGATGCTTTGACCAAGGGCACCTTGCAGCCTCCACTCCAAAAACAGGAGCTGTCTGCCAGACCCTCATCGCACAAAGTGAAGGATGGCAGTTTTCTAGCAAGGTTTCTTCTTTCTTACAAGGAAACTCTTCTAAATTTTAAGGCCAATCTTTTTTTTTTTTTAAAGGGGAGGGGCAAATTTAGTCCAGTGGACTAGAAATGAAAAATAAAAGAGAAAAGTGATGGAGGGGAATGATCTACTGGAATTTTGTTCAAAAAAGTGCTTTACTGATGACCGAATCATTAATGAAATAATTGATTTGATGATCAAAAAAATAGGGAATCTTAATCCGACTGAAAAAAGAACCCACTGCTTTTCTATGACAACAAGCAAAACAGGTGTTTTTGCAATCAATGCTGATTCTTTGTATTCATTTTCTATTTTTTTTATTTTTTTAAAATTTGGAATCTGCTGGGGAAAAAAAACCTTTGTAGTCCAACACTTTGTCTCTCAGACTCAGGGATGCAGCTAGTCCTCCATGTATGGACATTCTCTTAACAACCGTTCAAAGTTACAAGAGCACTGAAAGAGGCGGCTTACAATCTGTCCTCACACTCATGACCATTGCAACGGCCCCACAGGCGTGTAGTCAAAATTTGAGCACTTGGCAATCGGTATGTATTTATGATAATCGCAGCATCTTGGCATCACGTGATTTCTTTTTATCGCCTTCCTAGGAGGCTTCTGACAAGCAATCAATGGGGGGGGGGAGATGGATTCACTTAATGACTGCATGATTCAATTAGCAGGCACAGCAAAAAGGTTGCTCAATCAGGCGTAGGATTTCCAGTCCCAATCACGGTTTACCTGAGGATTATCTATAAATAGTTGAGGGAGGGCCTATGTTAGGGGTGTCAAATTCAAGGCCCAGAGGCCAGGTTGGCCCGTGGGGTGCTTAAATCTGTCCCGCAGGGCCATCCTGGAAAAAGTGAAGGACCAGCCCATGGTGCCTCTGCCAGCAAAAACAGGCTGGCGAGCTCCGTTTTTGGCTGTGATGGCCTCCTGCAACCCTTTGCCAGCGAAAATGGAGCTCGGGAGGGCTGCCCATGGCCCTCCCGAGTTCCGTTTTCGTTGGCAGAGGGTTGCAGGAGGCCGTCGCAGCCAAAAACAGAGCTCACCAGCCCGTTTTCGCTGGCAAATGCTTGGGCCGCCACAGGCGCCCCTGACACGAGTGATGTCAAGTTGGCCACGCCCACCCCAGCCACTCCCACTCCGCACCCCGAGGCCAAACACAACCCTGATGCGGCCCTCAATGGAATTGAGTTTGACATCCCTGGCCTAGATGTCCGCTTCAACAGCGTGGTTGTGGCAGCATTAGGGCATTCGATTCCAAAAAGAGGAAGGGTGCAAATAGGCTTACCTACAAATCGGACCGTCCTGCGGAGAAAAGAGTTGAAATTGCAACCGCCGGCGTTTATGCTGCCTTCAGTATTGCTACGGCCCTTCATCTTTGACTGCAAGCAATACACGATGCCTTCGCCCACCATGATCTGCCAAGCAAAGCAGCAGCGTCAGGCGCCAGCTCCTTCTTTCCATCTCCCTGCCCTGGACTCTCTCTCTCTCTCTCTCTATTTGAGGATGGACTTAATTCCTAGAATTCCCCAGTCAGCATGATGAATTAGATGGGCCCATGGACGCCCTCAATCCCGGGTTGCCTATTTCATCTGAACTGCTGCGCAACCCTCTTTTTGCAACCCTCTTTTCTGATCTTTAGGATCTGCCTGGGGGCTTCTCCTGGTGGACCAAATGGGCTTTCTGACCAACAATCCAACTCGGAGGGCCAAATTAGATAGAAAAACTAAGCAGAGCACTCTTGATTTCAAGCCCATTGGGTGAGCATCTGCTGGTCACTGTTGGAAACGGTGGGATTAATAGGGTTTTGGGAATCGATCCAGCAGAATTCATATGCCACCTTCCTCCAGCCAGCTCTCTACCAGATGCCTTGGGTCTTTAACTCCCAGATGGTGACTAGGAATTGTAGTCCCAAACCATGTGGAAGGTCCCTGCTGGAGTAGGTTGCCAGGTGAGGGAACTGTATGTGGGGGGGAAAGATAACTGTTAATGTGAGAAAGTAGGACTTCGATCAAAAAGGTTCAGAGCAGGGGTGAAATCCAGCAGGTTCTGACAGGTTCTGAAGAACTGGTAGCGGAAATTTTGAGCAGTTCGGAAAACTGAGAAATACCACCTCTGGCTGGCCCCAGAGTGGGGTGGGAATGGAGATTTAGCAATATCCTTTCCCAGGAGTGAGGACGGAATGGGGATTTTACAGTATCCTTCTCCTGCCACGCCCACCAAGCCACACCACACCCACCAAGCCACGCCGACAGAACTGATAGTAAAAAAAAATTGGATTTCACCACTGGTTCAGAGGCCATCTTGAATCCCTTCCTCCAGTGTAGACACTCCAGAGAACTTGACATTTTGGATACGAGTTTTCCAATGAGCAAACAGGATGAAATGTCTGAACCGAGAGCCAGTGTGGAATACAGGTTAAGGTGCTTAGAGCAGTGTTTCTCAATCTTGGCAACTTTAAGATGTGTGGACCATCTCCCAGAATTCTCCAGTCAACATGCTTGCTGGAGAATTATGGGAGTTCTTAGAATTCTTAACATTCTCACACATCTTAAAATTGCCAAGGTTGAGCAATTCTGCGCTAGACTAAAACCAGGATACTATGAGTTGTATTCCTCCCTGAAACATGGAAGTCAACCTTTGGACTAGTCCCACCCTCTCAATCTAGCCCACCCCGCATTGTAGGTGTGCAAAACACAGGAAAAGAGAGCATTATGTACACTATCTTGAGTTGTACAAGATAAAACCAGGTTACAAATCCAATACATACAAGAAGAGTAGACGAATGTACCATGGCCCAAGGACCAGTTTGGTGCAGTGGGTAAGGTGCTAGCCTAGAAGCCAGGAGACTGTGAGTTCTAGTCCCCACCTTAGGCATGAAAACCGGCTGCATGACTTTAAATCAATCCCCAGGAGACTGTGAGCTCTACAGAGTTATGCATCAAAGCTGGCTGAGTAACCTTGGCCTACTCACCCTTACAGATTCTTACAGAGTTGGAAGGGACCTTGTAGGTCATCTAGTCCAACCCCCCCCCCCCGCCCAAGCAGGAGACCCTACACCATTTCTGACAGATGGCAGTCCAGTCTCTTCTTGAAAGCCTCCAGTCATGAAGCTCCCACAACTTCCGAAGGTAACTTCTGTTCCATTGGCTGATTGTTCTTACTGTCAGAACATTTCTCCTTTATTTCCAGGTTGAATCTCACCTTGGTCGGTTTCCATCCATTATTCCTTGTCTGGCCTTCGGGTGCCTTGGAAAATAGCTTGACCCCCTTCCACTCTGTGGCAGCCCCTCAAATATTGGAACATGCTCTCTCAGTCCAACCCACCTCACAGGGTTGTTGTTGTTGAGAAAATATGAGGAAGGAGTATTAGGCACGTTCCCCACCTTGAGTTATTTATGCAAATAATAAAGGCAGGATGCAAACCCACAGACGATACTCACAGAAGCTGCAGGAGCTGCAAACGCCAGGCTTAGCAGCATCAGCAAAGGAATCATTTCTTCATTGCTTTCCACGTACGGCATGGAAAGGGCTCGGTCGTAACACTGGAAGCCCACCTTGGCTGGCCTGAAGAGGTCTGTCAGCTCCAGGAAGTAGAGAGTCACGATGGAGGAAGCGACGATGGGCAACTGCAGGCCGGAAGTAAGCAAAGAGATTGAACCAGGGCAAAGGGTGGGAAAAGCAAGTCTGCGCTAATGAGCCACCACCTCTGGGAGCCAAAGAGAAATGGGGGAGGGGGGGGTCAACATTCACTCTTAAACTAGGATGCCCAGCTTAAACCTTTGAGCCATCTGATCCTCCATCTTCTGCCAGTTCTTGAGTCAGAAGATGGTGGCAGTGGTGAAATCCAAATTTTTTTACTACCAGTTCTGTGGGCATGGCTTGGTGAGCGTGGTGTGGCTTGGTGGGCTTGGCAGGGAAAGGATACTGCAAAATCTCCATTCCCTCTCCACCCCTGGGAGAAGGATATTGCAAAATTCCCATTCCCACCCCACTCCTGGGGGAAGGATATTGCAAAATCTCCATTTCCACCCCACTCCCTGGGGAAGGATATTGCAAAATCCCCATTACCTCCCCACTCCTAGGGGAAGGATATTGCAAAATCTCCATTCCCTCCCCACTCCTGGGAGAAGGATATTGCAAAATCCCCATTCCCCCCCCCACTCCTGGGGGAAGGATATTGCAAAATCCCCATTCCCTCCCCACTCCTGGGGGAAGGATACTGCAAAATCACCATTCCCACCCCACTCCTGGGGGAAGGATACTGCAAAATCTCCATTCGCTCCACACTCCTGGGAGAAATATATTGCAAAATCCCGATTCCCACCCCACTCCTGGGGGAAGGATACTGCAAAATCCCCATTCCCACCCCCACTCCTGGGGGAAGGATATTGCAAAATCACCATTCCCTCCCTACTCCTGGGGAAGGATATTGCAAAATCCCATTCCACCCCACTCCTGGGGAAGGATATTGCAAAATCCCCATTCCCACCCCACTCCTGGGGAAGGATATTGCAAAATCCCATTCCCACCCCACTCTGTGGCCAGCCAGAGGTGGTATTTGCGGTTCTCTGAACTACTCAAAATTTCCACTACCAGTTCTCCAGAACCTGTCAGAACCTGCTGGATTTCACCCTGGGAGAAGGATATTGCAAAATTCCCATTCCCACCCCACTCCTGGGGAAGGATATTGCAAAATCTCCATTTCCACCCCACTCCCTGGGGAAGGATATTGCAAAATCCCCATTACCTCCCCACTCCTAGGGGAAGGATATTGCAAAATCTCCATTCCCTCCCCACTCCTGGGAGAAGGATATTGCAAAATCCCCATTCCCCCCCCCACTCCTGGGGGAAGGATATTGCAAAATCCCCATTCCCTCCCCACTCCTGGGGGAAGGATACTGCAAAATCACCATTCCCACCCCACTCCTGGGGGAAGGATACTGCAAAATCTCCATTCGCTCCACACTCCTGGGAGAAATATATTGCAAAATCCCGATTCCCACCCCACTCCTGGGGGAAGGATACTGCAAAATCCCCATTCCCACCCCCACTCCTGGGGGAAGGATATTGCAAAATCACCATTCCCTCCCTACTCCTGGGGGAAGGATATTGCAAAATCCCCATTCCCACCCCACTCCTGGGGGAAGGATATTGCAAAATCCCCATTCCCACCCCACTCCTGGGGGAAGGATATTGCAAAATCCCCATTCCCACCCCACTCTGTGGCCAGCCAGAGGTGGTATTTGCCGGTTCTCTGAACTACTCAAAATTTCCACTACCAGTTCTCCAGAACCTGTCAGAACCTGCTGGATTTCACCCCTGGGTTGTGGATAAGGAAACCATTATTATTATTATTTTTAGTCCTTACCTCGACAAAGTAGAAGCAGGGAAGAAGCGTCATGCTGTCTTTGGGAGCCTTTGCCTTGTCCTTAGCAGAGATCATGGTGTCAGCAGTGGGATTTATAGGAACGGATGGGCAGGGCGTGGGAACGAAAGCCCCAGCTCAGCTTCTGCTAGGAGACAAGATATATAGCTATAGATAGATGGAAGAAAAGGCTACAATGGGAGGTGACAGAACTAGAAGTAGGATTCTACAAAGGCCCAAACCAACATACTATATTATCCTCCTGCCCTACAACGCCTTCCTACAGATCCTCAATTTTTATCCGCAAGAGGCTCTGTGTTTGCATTTGTTGTAGTTTGCAAGGTAGGTAGAGGAAGGGAAAATGTCTTTGAAGTTACCCTGTGTTTAACACACAAAATCATCTATTGCAACGTCCTTCCTGTTAAAGACTACTTCAGCTTCAATCGCAATAATACAAGAGCAAACAATAGATTCAAACTTAATGTTAACCGCTTCAATCTTGATTGCAGAAAATATGACTTCTGTAACAGAGTTGTTAACGCTTGGAACTCACTACCTGACTCTGTGGTCTCTTCCCCAAAACCCAAAATCTTCAACCAAAAACTGTCCACTATTGACCTCACCCCATTCCTAAGAGGACTATAAGGGGCATGCATAAGAGTACAAAAGTGCCTACCATTCCTGTCCTATTGTTCCCTTTCATTATATCAAATTAATACTTTTGCTTATATATATACATATTTTAGCCTATATTTTATACATATTTTAGCCTATATATGTTTATATAACATAACATAACATAACATAACATAACATAACATAACATAACATAACATAACATAACATAACATAACATAACATAACATAACATAACATAACATAACATCAGAGTTGGAAGGGACCTTGGAGGCCTTCTAGTCCAACCCCCTGCCCAGGCAGGAAACCCTACACCATCTCAGTCAGATGGTTATCCAACATTTTCTGATGTGTTGTTGTTTTTATGTCAATGTTTATTTATTTATTTTTATTTATTTATTTGTTTATATTTCTATATCGCCCTTCTCCCGAAGGACTCAGGGCGGTTTACAGCCATATTAAAACAATTTTTACAAACACTAAAATGATTTAAAATGAAATATTTAAATTTAGGCTGATTCCTTAAAACCCATTTAAAATTTCCAATTAAAACTATCAGGCCAGTCCTGCACGATGAAACAGCCATGTTTTCAGCTCGCGTCGGAAAGTCCGGAGATCAGGGAGTTGGCGAATACCAGGTGGTAATTCGTTCCAGAGGGTTGGGGCCCCCACAGAGAAGGCCCTCCCCCTGGGGGTCGCCAGCCGACATTGTCTAGCCGTCGGCACTCCGAGGAGGCCCACTCTGTGGGAGCGCACTGGTCGCTGGGAGGCCATCGGTCGCAGTAGGTGGTCCCGTAAATAGCCAGGTCCCATGCCATGAAGCGCTTTAAAGGTGGTAACCAATACCTTGAATTGCACCCGGAAGATCACCGGAAGCCAGTGCAGCCTACACAGGAGTAGTGGTATATGGGAGCCTCGATTAGCTCCCTCTATCACCCGCGCGGCTGCATTCTGGACCAGCTGAAGCCTCTGGGTGCTCTTCAAGGGGAGCCCCATGTAGAGAGCATTACAGTAGTCCAGATGGGAGGTAACAAGGGCATGGGTGACTGTGCATAGGGCATCCCGGTCTAAGAAGGGACACAATTGGCGAATCAGGCGGACCTGATAGAAAGCTCCTCTGGCGACGGCCGTCGTTTGCGTATACTGTTGTGACAAAAAAAAAAGTTTCTAAGGAGCAGGGACAAGCATTTAGAATAGAATAGAATAGAATAGAATAGAATAGAATAGAATAGAATAGAATTTTTATTGGCCAAGTGTGATTGGACACACAAGGAATTTGTCTTGGTGCATATGCTCTCAGTGTACATAAAAAAAAAGATACGTTCATCAAGGTACAACATTTACAGCACAATTGATGGTCAATATATCAATATAAATCATAAGGATTGCCAGCAACAAGTTATAGTCATACAGTCAAAAGTGGAAAGAGATTGGTGATGGGAACTATGAGATGATTAATAGTAGTGCAGATTCAGTAAATAGTTTGACAGTGTTGATGGAATTATTTGTTTAGCAGAGTGATGGCCTTCGGGGAAAAACTGTTCTTGTGTCTAGTTGTTCTGGTGTGCAGTCCTCTATAGCGTCATTTTGAGGGTAGGAGTTGAAACAGTTTATGTCCAGGATGCGAGGGGTCTGTAAATATTTTCCCCTCGCATATGGGGGGAAATGTCCATAAAGTTAAGATAACGATTGCAATTGAAGCCCTGCTGATCTTTTTTACAGGTGCTGTTCAAAGGATGCACATACACAGGTAGTCGAGCTATGACCATAATTAAGCCCCACGGTCATAAGCAATGGTTGGAAAGAGTGGCCTAGTGGCCTAGTGGTGAAGATGCTCAACTCCCACTTGGAAGGTTGAGAGTTCAATCCTAGGTTGTAGCAAATGTTTCTCTCTCTGGACGCAAAGAAAAAATATCTGTTGTGAACTTTGCGTGGCATCAGGAAGGGCATCTGGCTAATAAATGCAGGATAAGAGGTATGAGTGTAGAACTTTGAAACTGGGTCACAAGTCCCTTTTTTTGGAGTCTGTCGTAAGTCAAGGACTGCCCATAAAAGGAGTAAGGAAGAAGAAGTTCTATCATATGGCTGTCATCTTGACTTTAACAGAATAACAAAGTTGGAAGGGACCTTGGAGGTCTTCTAGTCCAACCTCTTGCTCAAGTAGGAAGCTCTATACCAGGGGTGTCCAAACTTGGTCCCTTTAAGACTTTTGGACTTCAACTTCCAGAGTCCCTCAGCCAGCAAAGCTGGCTGAGGAACTCTGGGAGTTGAAGTCCAAAAGTCTTAAAGGGACCAAGTTTGGACACCCCTGCTCTATACCATTTCAGACAAAAGTTGTCCAATGCCTTCTTAAAAACCTCTAGGGTTGGAGCACCCACAACTTCTGGAGGCAAGTCATTCCACTGATTAATTGTTCACACTGTTATGAAATTTGTCCTTAGTTCTTGGTTGGTTCTCTCTTTGACTAGTTTCCATCTATTGCTTTTTGTCCTACCTTCAAGAGGCTGACTCCCTCTTCTTTGTGGCAGCCCCTCAAATATTGGAACAGTGCTATCGTATCACCCCTAGTCCTTCTTTTCATTAAGCTAGACATTCCCAATAGCTCAAACTGTTCTTCTTCGTATGTTTTATCCTCCAGTCCCCTAATCATCTTTGTTGCTCTTCTCTGCTCGTTTTTTGATTCCCTCTGCTCTAAACATTCTTGTGGGCAGGAATTTTTGGAAATGAGTTTTCCAAACACCAACCATGCTGGTTTCAAATCCTGGCACCCATAGATTGCATCTACAAGCCACATGGTTTTCATGTGTTGTTTTGCCACTGGCAGATTGGACAAGAAACATAAACTCTACTCATTGGACAAAACCCAAATGTTGATTTGCAAGCACATTCCATAACCATCTCTCCTTATATATTAGAAGATCCCCTTGCTCCTGTTAAGATGTGGCATGAAGATGGGGTATTAGTGGATAAGGGATTAGTGCATTATCCTACACACCTCCTTTCTGGCGTCCAGATCCCCAAGAGGCAAGAAGTCCAACGGACCAACAAAGCTGGCTGCATGCCAAGTCTGATCACCATTGTCCCATCTGATTTGGGATTATTATTTATTCCAACCTTCTACAGGTAGTCCTCAATTTACATACATTCATTTAGTGACCATCCGAAGTTATAATGGCACTGGAAAAAGTTGTTTTTGACCACATCTTACATATCGCAGCATCTCCATTATCCTGTGATCAAAATTCAGCCACTTGGCAACCAGAATTTATGCATTATATTGCAGCGTCCCGGGGTCACATGATTGCCATTTGCAACCTTCCTAGCCCACTTTTGACAAACAAAGTCAATAGGGGAAGCTGGATTTGCTTAACAACCACATGATTCACTTAAGAACCGTGGGAGAAAAAGTCATAAAATCAGGTGCGACTCACTCAACAACCCCCTTGCTTAACAACAGAAATTCTCGACCCAATTGTGGTCGTAATCAAGGACTCCCTGTACATGCGGTGTCCCCTAGAGCAATTGGACTACAGTTCCTATCACACATAGTGCCACTTTTCTGGAATAATGACCATAGTTTGACAGAGGAACAGGTGGGCCGAGAGCGCGCTACTCTATTCGGCAGTAGCAATTCTAGCAATTCTCCAAGAGAGAATCTTTATGATCCTCCAGTCTGAAATCTTGCTTAGCTGGAGGATTTTTTAGGATCTGGTGCAGCCAAACCATGTGTCGGAGCCCCAAGCCGCGATCTCGCCAAAGCTTTAGGGAGAAATCTTCATTTGAATTCATCCTTGAAAAGTTTAGTTACAGCATAATAGGAATAACATACGCTTCATATACATAGAATACGAATGAAACAGATGTTGGTCATGTCTGTTTCTCTACAGAAATGAATGTTGAATCATCAGTGAAAGATTGAAGATTCGGAAAGTGACCAGTGATACATATTCTTGTTTGGGGGGAAAAAATCAGTCT
This sequence comes from Ahaetulla prasina, assembly GCF_028640845.1. Lineage (NCBI taxonomy): Eukaryota > Metazoa > Chordata > Lepidosauria > Squamata > Colubridae > Ahaetulla > Ahaetulla prasina. Next base: position 360,753,894 of record NC_080539.1, read on the forward strand.
CCACCCATCCCGAATCTTAGATGAAACTTGGTGAGACAAGAAAGCAGTCCACCGACTCTTGATTTCCTTTTTAATTATTTATGTTAACCCGGCAGAGTTTCAATTGATGTTTAGTTATGGGGCACACGAGACAGTAGACATGATTCAGTCTTCCATGCTCGCCTCTGTAAAATATTGCCAATTTTCCTCTAGGGCCAATGCAAAGACAAGGGAAGCAGCTCCCACACTAAAAATGATCCATAACAACGTTTGGAGGAAGAGAACGACGTGGGCAGAATCTCTAATTTTAGTGTCTCTAATATTGACATTTTGTTTGCAACAGGAGCCGCTGGACAAAGAAAGGCTGAGCCATGTGCACTGTTCCTACCACCTGTACTCACTGATATATTGCTTCTATACATGCAGGATCCATTTAACCATCACAGCTGATGGATCACGCTGGACTGCCCTGCATTTGCTCTGTCCGGTGTCTTTTGAAAAACTTTAACCAAAAAAACAAAACCAAAAAAAAAAAAGGCAGCAAAAGCATGCCTGCCATGTACCGTAGAAACAAGTTCCAAGGCATAGGATTTCCAAATTTGTGTGCGGGTGTGGGTGTGGGTGTGTGTTGGCAGCTGTTTAAATAAAAAAAAAAAACAGCAAGTGGTCAAGCAAAGATGTTTCCCACATCGGTTAAATGCCCTTCCTTCTCTTCCTGTCTCCCTCCACCCCTCGTCTGCCTTTGAGTGGCAACTGTTGAGAGGATCAATGAATGATTGATGGTCTTGACATTCCATCACGCTGAAATAAGAGGGTGGTTTTCAAATCATTCCCTCTGCCCCCCAAAATTAACCAGAATGCTACATGGGGCCAGATAAAACAGGCATGAAAAAATGGAAGCGTGCTCCGTTCTGCCGTCTCCAGATGAATTCTCCGAAAGGCTCCGAGCCTCCAGAAACATGGCTGTTGCTAGGGGTTAATGGAACGTCCCACAGCAGAGACAATTGTGAAGTGGGGGCGCATGCCTCCTTTTTTATTTTTATTTTTTTCCCCCCGGGATGCTCTCAAGTCGCCAGAAGCATCACCAAATTCAAGTCCAACCCTTTGTCTGTAAGTGAGGCGCAGAACCCAAGGAGCACCCAGGGTGGGGAAACGTGCAATGGCAGTTGGATAAAGGAAAAGAGAGAGGAGGGGAAAGGAAGAATGAATGAATGAATGAAAGAAAGAAAGAAGGCATGAATGAATGAAACATACCTGCCCAACATCTGCGATGCACCCCCCCGACTGGGAAACAGGAGGAGTGGAGGGGGGGGGTGTTTCCCCGGCTTGGACCCCTTCCCCAATCTTCTCACCTTTCTGGTTGCTGGAGGGGGCAGAGTAGCATTTTCCCCATGCCCTTCTCTGCTTGAATGATTGAGGAGGGGGCGTTCATTAAAAGAGGAGCTGCCTTAAAGGTTAGTTCGCCCACCACTTCTCTCTTTGGAGAAGAGCAAATCCAGCAGTTTTAACAAAAAAGAAAGAAAACACCAAGGGAGAGAGAGGAAAGGAAGAATGAATGAATGAATGAATGAAAGAAAGAAGGCATGAATGAATGAAACATACCTGCCCAACATCTGCGATGCACCCCCCCCGACTGGGAAACAGGAGGAGTGGAGGGGGGGGGGTGTTTCCCCGGCTTGGACCCCTTCCCCAATCTTCTCACCTTTCTGGTTGCTGGAGGGGGCAGAGTAGCATTTTCCCCATGCCCTTCTCTGCTTGAATGATTGAGGAGGGGGCGTTCATGAAAAGAGGAGCTGCCTTAAAGGTTAGTTCGCCCACCACTTCTCTCTTTGGAGAAGAGCAAATCCAGCAGTTTTAACAAAAAAGAAAGAAAGAAAAGAAAACACCAAGGGAGAGAGAAAGGGGAATATATGAAAAGGGGAGGGAGTGGGGTGGAGATCTCTGCTTGGACTCCAAGAATGGCCACCTGCACCCCACCCACCCACCCACCCTTCAGCAGAAGGAGCTTGGAAAGCGCTCTATCTCACCCGCCCTTTCCTCTGCCAAGCAAAATGGCTTGTGTGTGTAGTGTGTGTATTTGCATGTCGGTCTTTCCTCCAGCTGCTGCAGGGTTCAGCACAAAGGGGCGAAGGGGAGGGGGCTCGGATTGATTTGTGGGGGGCGCAGAGGGGGAGGAGGTAGTAGTGATGGTGGAGAGCTACGTCTCTGCTGTTTGTGCGCTTGTGTGTGTGTGTGTGTGTGCGCGCGCGCGTTGCATGCCTTTGCCCGTATGACTTTGCTTTGGTTTCCATAGCGAAGGAGCCTTGCGTAGGATGGCGAGCTACCGTAGAAAAATAACACAAATGCAGGATTGCGAGCCCGTGGAGAGGGGGAAGAACAGAAGGGAAACCCCAGAACTAAAACAGGAAATCATAGTAATACCGGTAGTAACAGCCACAACGATGATCGATGAGAACAAATAATAATGTCTGAGACAGGAATGGTATCATCTATCAGTGTGGGGTGGAAATGCTGAGCGGTAGTATCTGAGCATACCCAGAGTGCCACCTTCCACGCGGACCAGTCCGGATGGTGTTTTGTAGCGGGCGTCGTGCACCTGCTCCCCTAATCCGGAGTGGGGGGGGGAGATTGAAAAGAGGGGAGGAGTTGGGTTGCCGCCCCAACACCTGTGCACAACCAGGAGCGGCTTGGATTTGGGGCGTGGCTCTTGCCGCGCCCCGCCCACTCCTGGCGCCAGCAGGAGAAGGTTGAAACGCTTGCCCGGCTGTTTCTCCAACTGAGCGCCCGCCGGAGTTGTTGCCTCCCTTCGCCAGCCAGCAATCCTTACCATCCCCAAGTAGCACAACTGCGAAGGGAGTTGGGCTCCAAAACATCTAGACTAGCGGTTTCCAAAAGTGAGAAAAGCTCTCCTCCTCAAACTCCATCACATAATCCTACAGCTACAGCTAGTAAAGCTAAAAGACCGGAATGGATGCGATCCTGCCTTTGATCAGGACTCTGCACCTGAGACGTTTAACAGGAGACCTTTTCATTTCTGACATTGCAAAAAAAAAAAAACCCCAACAACCGATCAGTGTGTAGAAAGTTAGCAACCACTCCTCTCCTAGAAGAGTGAAATATTTTGAGAAATATTAAAAAGGCAGATTATTATATTTCCCTGGATGATAAAGGGAGAAACGTCTCTTGGAAAGCAGCCCCCCACTTTTCTTAATAGCCCTCAGCAGATGTCAGCACTTAAGACAGAAAGTGATAGATAGCTCTATTCATAAGCAAATGCCCTCACTCAAGATCTAACAAAGATAAGATTAGCCCTCAGCCACAATAGGAATTGCTCAACAAGCCCCTTCATTGCATCTGTCAAATTTCAACCAAACTTAGCTCAGACAAATGCTAGGATTTGAACATGGCTCCATGGGAGTCTGACAACAGCCAATAGAATACATGTTCTTGCACAGGAACAGGAAGTTCAAGTGCAAAGCCCAAGAGAAGGTATAAATCCCCATCCCCACTCTTAACTCCATGTGGTCAGCTGTACCAGAACCATGTGCTTGGCAGTTAGAATAGAATAGAATAGAATAGAATTTTTTATTGGCCAAGTGTGATTGGACACACAAGGAATTTGTCTTGGTGCATATGCTCTCAGTGTACATAAAAGAAAAGATACGTTCATCAAGGTACAACATTTACAACACAATTGATGATCAATATATCAATATAAATCATAAGGATTGCCAGCAACAAGTTATAGTCATACAGTCATAAGTGGAAAGAGATTGGCGATGGGAACTATGAAACGATTAATAGTAGTGCAGATTCAGTAAATAGTTTGACAGTGTTGATGGAATTATTTGTTTAGCAGAGTGATGGCCTTCGGGAAAAAACTGTTCTTGTGTCTAGTTGTTCTGGTGTGCAGTGCTCTATAGCGTCGTTTTGAGGATAGGAGTTGAAACAGTTTATGTCCAGGATGCGAGGGATCTGCAAATATTTTATTCTATTCATGATTAAACCATCTTTCCAATCAGCCTCCATGTTTACAGTATCTTTCTCCCGGTTTGGCACTGAACCAGATGGGTATTTCTTCCAACAAGTGCATGAATACTGGCCAGCGACTGGTAAATCTTGTCAGGGACCATAAATAGTTGAAAAACATTAGGGGACACCTGCAGCTCTCTGGGAAGCCTGTTTGACTCCCAAAGAGCTGCAGGTGTCCCCTAATGTTTTTCAAGTATTTCTGATCCACAGTTAGATATACTAGTCGCTAGCCAGTATTCAATGCACTGATGGGGTTTTTGCAATGTCACAAATGGAAGGGTCTCTCGTTAAACCTCCTAGGTTCAGCCCTTTGTCTGGAAGTGGGTGCAGAAAACCCAGAGCCCAAGAGATGGGAAATGTATAATGCCAGCTTGATAAAGGAAAAGAGAAAGGAGGAGAAGGGGGCCAGGAAAGATCTGGGAAAGAGTCAGGTTAGTGGCACCAGTCCCTGCACTATGAAAACCAGGGGTGGGCTTCAAAAATCTTAGCAGGGGGTTCTCTGCCCGGTTGCTGGGTGGACGTGGCCATGATGGGCATGGCCTAGTCGGCTCCCTGCACCACAGCAGGGGGGTGTGTGTATTTTTGCCCTCCCCAGGCTCCGAAGGCTTTCTGGAGGCCAGAAACAGGCCTTCCTGAACTTCTGGTAGGCCCATTTTTCACCCTCCTTGAGCCTCCCTGCACTTACCTGCATCCAAAATGGGCTGCATGGGGACTCCTGGGTGGGTGGGGGGCATCCAGAAGTGGGATTTGGGGGTTCTCTGAACTGCACAGAATCTTAGCTAGAGGTTCTCCCAAACTCCTGCGAACCCCTAGCAGCCCACCCGTGAGGGTAACCACTGACCCCAGAGCTTTGTGAGACCCCTGAAAGTTTAAGTGCCACCTCCTCATCTCTGTCCAAAAGCTACTGCTTGTCTGTCCACTCTTGTGTGAATAGAAGGATTATTAAATGCAATTAATTACATGTACTTAGGAAGATTCCGCTGAACAGTAATTAAAGCAATGATATTCTACTGACGCTCTTCGAAACTGAAGCGAAGGGACATCAGATGTCATTTTCCCTTAATCCTGCCCAGGGTTCAGAAAGGTTTTGTTCCATCTACAGCTGAGCCCTCAAAGATCAAGAGTGCCCCTTGGTTTAAAAAAAAAGCTTGCATAGACTTGAAAGAAAGAATACAATTCATGTTATTCTGTAAATTTTTTTTAAAAAGGTTAATTCAGTAACTAGGTTAAAGTGTGAATAAAGCACCTTATTAATGACATTAAAAAGACAGCTTTTTAATAATCCTATCTGAGTGTTGGCATGCAAAATTACTAGTAATTCAAAAAAGTTTAGTAGGTAATACACTGTTACTGTATTTGATTCTTATGACATTTTGTATACATATCACAATATTGTGTTAGATTAAGAATTCAATTTAGACTGGCAATTGGGAGCTTGGCAACAACTTTACAGGGTAACGTATTTTATTAAAAGGTATAAGCTTTCATGAATTACAGTTTAGGTTGCTAATCTCCCTGCAACACAGTCTGATCAAATCTGAATTGTGTTATTCATGTATTAGTTACATCTGTGCTTGACTACTAAAACATGTTTGTTATGGGACAGCTCTGAAAGAACTCCTGGCACAATTTTTTGCAGTTTTCACACTGCTTCCTGGTTCCTATAACAGAAGAGCAGAGCTGGAAGGGACATTGGAGATCATCTAGTCCACAGGTGTCAAACTCGTAGTGTCACACGCCGTCACGTGATGTATTGTAAGGTTTTTTTCCCCTTCACGGAGCTGGGGTGGGCGTGGCCTGCGCGTGATGCATCCGGCCCATGGGCCGCCAGATTCACACTCGTGTAAATCTAGTCTAACCCTTTGCTCAGGCAGGAGACCCTATATTATTCCAGACAAATGGCGGTCCAATTCCTTCTTAAAAATCTCTGTTGATGGAGCACCCACAACTTCCGAAGGCAATCCCTTTCACTGATTAATTGTTCTCACTGTCAAGGCATTTCTCCTTAGTTCTAGGCTGGATCTCTCTTTGATAATTTTCCATCCGTTACTTCTTGTTCTGCCCTCAGATGCTTTGAAGAATAGATCAAACCCCAACCCACTTTGTGACAGTCCCTCAAATATTGGAAGACTGCTATTATGTCATCCAGGGGTGGGCTTCAAAAATTTTAGCAAGGGATTCCCTACCTGGTTGCTGAGTGGGTGTGGCCATGGTGGGTGTGGCCTAGTCGACCTCCTGCACCATGGGGGGGAGGCATTTTTGCCCTCCCCGGGCTCTGGAGGCTTTCCTCAACCCTCCGGGAGGGTGAAAACACCCTCCCCAAGCAGGCTCCGGAGGCCTTCTGGAGGCCTCCCGAACTTCCGGTAGGCCCATTTTTTGCCTTCCCTGAGCCTCCATGCGCACCCTGCACTTACTGTATCCAAAATGGGCCGAGTGGGGACTCCTGGGAGGGGGCGGGGAGGGATGGGCGGGGCCAGCCAGGAGTGGGATTTGGGGCTTCCCCAAACTGACATCAGGACCTGATGTCATCCCTGGTCCTGCTCTTCATTAGTTTAGTTCCCGCAACTATTCTTCGTATGCCTTAGCCTCCAGCTCCCTAATCATCTTTCTTGATTCGTTTCAAATTGTATGGTGCGTGTATGCGTGTTAATTTCTTCTCTTCAAAATGCTGTGCCGTCAGGTTACATAGAGGGCCATTTTTATTTGTGCAATATTGCCCCCCAAATGACTTGGAGATCCTGCTGATAAGCTTGCTAATACAACTAATGAGGTGGGGGTGGGCGGGTGACTTGAGGCAGAGATTTCTCAAGGATGTTCCTCTGGAGCTCTTTAAGCCTTCAAACTGGCTTAAACATTTCTTCTAATAACGTTTTCACACACTTCCCCTCTTGAAAAGACTATTTTAATGTCATATGCAAGTTTTAACCAGCTGTTTTCTCATAACGTACCGTGAATCAATGTTTTGGATGATGTTTAAGCTGTCATTCAGCGCCCAGAAGCCATAGATTGTCACATTATCTGCTTGGGAAGAGGGCTCTGACCTTGGAAGGAGACATCTGAGATTGTGTTTCTCCTGTAATTTTCCTACCAAAGCCCTGACAGGCTTTTTCCATGTCAAAAAGCATCAAAAGAACCCACGAGTATAACTAGTTGAAAGGAGGGACTTTGGATTTGACGGATCATTATAAACTGCCATTTCTTTATGATGTCCCCCAAATCAGGTGGAAATGTAAAGCAGTTCACTAGGAAATTAAATTTAAAAAGAAAAAAAAAACCCTTTAAAGACGGATGCGGTAAGATATTAGCTTTGGTAGCACATTCTACATTTTCTGTACAATAGGCCGCCCAGTTTTATTCTGCACATTGCCTTGCAGGAATTATATATCTGTGGACACTTAAATAATTAAATGATGCTCATCGAAGCAATTGAGAAATGCCAAAGAAAAAAGTTTTTTTTTTTTCAAAATCAGCTATTTTCCAAAGTACCCGAAGGCCAGATAAGAATTAATGGATGGAGACTGACCAAGGAGAGATTCAACCTAGAAATAAGGAGAAATTTTCTGACAGTGAGAACAATCAACCAGTGGAACAGCTTGCCTTCGGAAGTTGTGGGAGCTTCATCACTAGAAGCTTTCAAGAAGAGACTGGACTGCCATCTGTCAGAAATGGTGTAGGGTCTCCTGCTTGGGTGGGGGTGGGGGTTGGACTAGATGACCTACAAGGTCCCTTCCAACTCTATTGTTCTGTAAAGAAAATGCTTATCTCCGCTCCATCTTAAGTCCAGTTTAATGCCTGGGTTCAAATGTGCAAAATGGACATTGTACAGAAATGCTTGCTGATAGTGTGAAAATATGCTTCAGTCCTTGGGTAGATGCAATTTTCTGAAACTAATAATAATTTTAAAGTTTCTATTATTTTTAGGCTCAGAAAATGGCAACCATTAGGATGACACTGTGCTTAGAAGTTTAAAGTAGGTTAGTTCTGGTTAGTGCAAGTAGTCCTCGACTTAACAACAGTGCATTTAGTGACTGTTCAAAGTTATGACCACACTGAAAAAAGTGACTTATGACCGTTTTTCACACCTACAACCACTGCAACATTCCCCATGGTCATGTGATCATAATTCACATGCTGGTAAATGACTCATATTTATGATGGCTGCAGTGTCCCCTGGGATCATGTGACCCCCTTTCTGTGACCTTCTGGCAAGTAAAGTCCATGGGGAAGCTGGATTTTTTTTTTTTGTTTACATTTATACCCCACCCTTCTCCGAAGACTCAGGGCGGCTTACAATGTATAAGCAAAACGAGGCGGTGGGGGAGGATGGAGGATGAAGCTTCTTCTCCTTGCTTGCCACCGCAACAGAGCAGGAGGCTGAGCGATAGACAAGGCAGATGGGGTGTGTGTGCCATGGTGGTGTGATCACCAGCAGCCTGCGGAGCTGGCAATAGAGTCGGACAGTGATGAGGCCGAGGAAGAACATGGGCCACTCCTGGAGGCTGGGGAAGGCCCGGATGAGGGCTCTGCGTCGGAGGCAGAGGTGGGGCCAGAACCATCTGGGAGTGATGTGCAGACTCCGGAGCTTCCAGAGGCTGACAGTAGTGAGGCAGAGGCACAGGAGGAGCCTGTTCCTAATGCACGCATGAGAAGAGTTGCCAGAAGGCAAGAGCAGCTCAAGCAAAGAGGACGACTCGGGAGTAGGGCCAAGAGATGATTGGCCCCTCCCATAAGGCTTAAAAAAGACCAGCAACGGCGTTTGGCCTCTTTGCCAGAAAACAACGTTGGTAGCCTTGTCTTGCTGCATTTATTTCTTGTCGGCATCTTCTGCTTTTGAACTTTTGCCACGAAAGGCCTTTGGCAGTTTGCCTAATCGGACCAAGGTTAGTGATAAGACTGAAGAATTGTGTTAGGAAGAATTTGCTTTGATTTTGTTTGGACTACGCTGAGAATGAGTTAATTCTCAGCTGTTCTAATAGTCTGTTTGTTCTTGAACTGATTGCCTCTAATAATACCTACTTGGGCCTGGGTCACAACACATGGCCACTCACTCCACTCACTGCACTCACTCCACCAGCATCAGAGCTCTCCAGACCAGGCAGCCAAGGATACTGTTGGGGCTTCGTCCTCCACCCCATCCCCTCCTCACTTCATCCCCCACCACCCCTCACTTCGTGGCCACAGCACCCACCCCACCGGCCTCATGTCAGCAGCAACCAGACAAAATGGGGCTAGCCAGCTGCACAGGCTCTTAAGTAGGGCTTACTTTAGGGGAAGGGCTTATATTTGGTGCAGGCATGAAAATCGGGCTATTTTGGGGGTAGGTCCTATTTTGGGGGGAACATGATAGTTATGTGATCCCAGTTGTGGTCATAAGTTGAGGATTACCTGCGTCGTCTGTTCCTCTGAATGCCAGGATTGCCATGATCGGTAATGTTTTCTTAGGGGAAAAGATTAGATTTTGTACATGCTCAGAAATAACTCTTGTTCTTCTTGCTACATTTCCAGTTTTAAACAATTCTCCAAGATCAAATGTCTGAGGTTACATATCCCTCTTGGTTTCCCTGCCTTTTTCTAAGGGAATTATTTGCTGGGTGGAAATACTAAGACTTGAAAAAAGAAGAAGCCCACAGGAGGGGGAATCACCATCACATTCAAATGCTGATAAATTTTCACAGAATCAAAGGGTGGAAGGGAACTTGGCCCATGGCAGGAGTTCTTTTTCCATCTTGGAGAAATGGCTGTCCAATCTTTTCTTGGAAACCTCCAGCAATAGAGCACTCAGGATTCTGGGAGGCAAGTAGTTCCATTGATTAATTGTTCTCACTGTCAGGAAATTCCTCTTAACTATTTCCCCCCATGATTTGGTGCAAATAGGCAGAATCATCTTTCTCAATCAGTTGGTGGTTCAGGCAGCTTTTAATTAGGAAAAGCACAAATTGAGAGCACATTTGAAAGAAATCAAAATCTGTTTTATTTTACATGACTGAGAATGAAAACAACAACGGAAATGTTGCCAAGGTTGGAGACCCCTGTTTTAAAACGTATCTGTGATGGTAAATGGGGAGAAAAGCAGCAGGTCAGAAAGTATTTAAAAGAGAATTGTTGAGAATTGTATTTATTTAATTTATATGCCGCCTATCCAGTGGTGGGATTCAAATAATTTAATAACCGGTTTTCTGCCCTAATGACCAGCTGGGTAGGCATGGCTTGGTGGTCATGTGACCGTGTGGGCGTGGCCAACTCAACATCACTCACGTCGATGGGCACTTCGCCTTAGCTGTTACAATGTAATAAGGGTTTAACCAGAGAGGCAGTTTCTGTAAGCAGAGCAGTAAAGAATAGAATAGAATAGAATAGAATAGAATAGAATAGAATAGAATAGAATAGAATAGAATAGAATAGAATAGAATAGAATTTTATTGGCCAAGTGTGATTGGACACACAAGGAATTTGTCTTGGTGCATATGCTCTCAGTGTACATAAAAGAAAAGATACGTTCATCAAGGTACAACATTTACAACACAATTGATGGTCAATATATCAATATAAATCATAAGGATTGCCAGCAACAAGTTATAGTCATACAGTCATAAGTGGAAAGAGATTGGTGATGGGAACTATGAGACGATTAATAGTAGTGCAGATTCAGTAAATAGTCTGACAGTGTTGATGGAATTATTTGTTTAGCAGAGTGATGGCCTTCGGGAAAAAACTGTTCTTGTGTCTAGTTGTTCTGGTGTGCAGTGCTCTATAGCGTCGTTTTGAGGGTAGGAGTTGAAACAGTTTATGTCCAGGATGCGAGGGATCTGCAAATATTTTCACGGCCCTCTTCTTGATTCGTGCAGTATACAGGTCCTCAATGGAAGGCAGGTTGGTAGCAATTATTTTTTCTGCAGTTCTAATTATCCTCTGAAGTCTGTGTTTTTCTTGTTGGGTTGCAGAACTGAACCAGACAGTTATAGAGGTGCAAATGACACCTCTGTATCATAAATCCTCTGTAGAACTGAATCAGCACCTCCTTGGGCAGTTTGAGCTTACTGAGTTGGTGCAGAAAGAACATTCTTTGTTGTCCTTTTTTAATGATGTTTTTGATGTTAGCTGTCCATTTTAGATCTTGTGATATGATAGAACCTAGAAATTTGAAGGTTTCTACTGTTGATACTGTGTTGTCAAGTATTGTGTGAGGTGGAAGTATGGAAGGGTTTCTCCTAAAGTCTACCACCATTTCTACGGTTTTGAGTGTGTTCAGTTCCAGATTGTTTTGGTTGCACCACAAGGCTAGTCGTTCGACCTCTCGTCTATATGTGGATTCGTCATTGTCTCGAATGAGACCAATCACTGTTGTGTCATCTGCGAACTTCAGTAGCTTAACAGATGGATCATTGGAGATGCAGTCATTGGTGTACAGAGAGAAGAGAAGTGGGGAGAGCACACAGCCTTGGGGGCCCCCTGTGCTAATTATACAGGTATTTGATGTGATCTTGCTTAGCTTCACCTGCTGCTTCCTGTTTGTTAGGAAGCTTGTGATCCACTTACAAGTCTGTTCCGGTACCTGTAGCTGGTTTAGCTTAGTTAGAAGAATGTCTGGAATGATGGTATTGAATGCTGAACTAAAGTCTACAAAAAGGACCCTTGCATAGGTCTTTGGAGACTCAAGATGTTGTAGGATGTAGGATGTAGGCTAGAAACAACACCAAAATGTTTCCTTCCTGCCTTCCTTACAGGATTAGCCCTGTAAAGTGGGAAAAAAAACAAAATAAGATTTCTTCCAACAACCGGTTCTCTGAACTGCTTAGAAAGTTAACAACTGGGTCTCCTGATTAGGTGCAAACTGGCTGACTCCCACCACTGTACCTATGTCACCTATGTTCAGGTGATTCTGGACAGAAGGCTGCAGATCTTGGGACCACATGCAATCTTCCAAAGGATGCATCTTTCTGAAAAGCTGCCTGTGAATAGTAATTTTTAGGAGACAAAGAACAGTGTGGTGAAGACTTGGGAGGTTGAGAGTTCAATCCTAGGTAGCAGCAGATGTTTCTCTCTCAGGTGCAAAGAAAAGAAACCCCATCTGCTGCGAACTCCGCATGGTGTCAGGAAGGGCATCCAGCCAGCAAATGCTCAGCTCCATCCAGTCTCCCTGACTCTACCCCGAATCAAGGGATTAAAATAAAAAGGGAGTTAGGCAGTGGTGGGATTCAAATAATTTAACAACCGGTTCTCTGCCCTAATAACCAGTTGGTTAGGCATGGCTGGGCGTTCATGTGACTGGGTGGCCGTGGCCAACTCTATGTCACTCGCATGGGTGGTGCCTGTATGGGCCATATGGGGTTGGGGAGGGAATCCGGGGTCTCCAGTGAGTAGGGCCATGGGAGGAAAGAAAGAAAGATCCAACCTGATATGTTACAGCATATCAGCATGTAAAAATGGTGTAGTGTTCACACAAACCATAATTCAGCTTTCCTTAAGTACATTGACTACAGAGCTCAGCCAGTCAGGTTGCATGATGATGTAACAAAATTTTTAAAGCTACATAATACTTTTAGCTACAAACACACAATGTTGGTTTATATATTTCCTGACCAACCAGTTGGGCAATAACAATTTCCTGACACAGTTTCTTCCCTCTTTCTACATACTTTTGGGATATGGCCTTTGGCCTTCCACTCAGAAAGCTAATACATTCCTCATTCCCCTCCTTTCAAAAAAAAATTCCACTCTATTGACAGAACCATTAAAATATTTTAAAATATAAGCATAACTTTGGTGTAAAATTGATTTTAAGTATTAGACTAACAATAATTACCCTGCAGGAATTCTTAAATCCGTTTTGTTTTTTTATTGATTTCAGTTAAAAAAAATTCCCAATCAAATACAAACATTAAAGTGTTAAAGGAAACAAAGACGGTATTTCCTAAACATTTCTCATAATGACAAAACAGTTTTTCTGAGTCCATCTGCTGATCACTGCTTTTCTATCAAACCGTCTGGCAGATTGTCAGAAGGCGTGGAGGTCTGCTATTGTAGAAGTGACTTAATTCCATCATTTCCTAAATATTATTTAGGCAAATACTACATATTGTCTCTAAAATGTTGGGTTCATAGTGAAAATCCATTGTTTAGCACCAGAGTTTAAGCACACAACTTTCAAATTTAGCAAATTTAAGATGCATAGACTTCAACTCTCAGAATTCTCCAACCAGTTCCACACACTTAAACTTGCCAGGTTTTAGACTAGACTAGACTAGACTAGACTAGACTAGAGTAGAATAGAATAGAATAGAATAGAATAGAATAGAATAGAATAGAATAGAATAGAATAGAATAGAATAGAATTCTTTATTGGCCAAGTGTGATTGGACACACAAGGAATTTGTCTTGGTGCATATGCTCACAGCGTACATAAAAGAAAATATATGTTCAACAAGAATCATAAGGTATAACACTTAATGATAATCATAGGTACAAATAAGCAATCATGAAACAATATCAATATAAATCGTAAGGATACAAGCAACAAAGTTACAGTCATACAGTCATAAGTGGAAGGAGATGGGTGATGGGAACGATGAGAAGATTAATAGTAGTGCAGATTTAGTAAATAGTTTTTTTTAAAAAAATGGTTTATAACCGAACATGTACATTTGAATTGGAATTAAAGTTGAATTACACTTACAACCATGAAATATAAGCCTCCATTAATAAGTTATTCTGGATATATCTATCAGTGCCTGGTTCTGTGTGTCAAACCCTCTATAAAGTGTATAATATTACGCAACAACTTATTTCATTTTAATTTATCTTTGTTCTATCTACAAGCATTGCCTTTGTTATTGTCAGATTTCAACACCCAGCCAGGAATGAATCATTTGGAGAAGCTCCCACAAAACTGAAGAATTTAAGTTAAGTTAAAATTTATGGAGAAGTCTGTTCTATAGGCTGGAAAGGAGAAGGGTACGTAAATTAAAAACCCTATGTGTAGAAACAGTCTACAAAACCTCTCACTTTTTTCCTCCAACCTCTACCGACAGACTTCTTGGTTTCTCTTTGACTTTCTGTTGTTTTTACAATTGTCAGATTTGTTATCATGTTTTTGTACTGATTGTGGGAGAACTCCCACTGATCGGTTCCATTATTATTAAATCATCTCTCTCCATGGGGAGGTTCTGCAGTGGCATTCATCAAGTTGTGAAAGGCTGTTTTTGAGACCATAAAATTCATTTTCATCTCAAGTTTGACTCCTGGTGATTTAATAGACAGGTGTGAATACCTTTCATGACAACAATGTGGAAATGGCTTGCCATCATCATCTGGTGGTGTATTGACTTAACAGGCTAGGTCTCCCATACAATTACCAACAAGCCCCAATCCTGTTTAGCTTCAGGATTCAGACATTTCCATTGCTTTTACAATCAAGATGTTTTTGCATAGCCAGGTATATTCAGTCTCCACGGCAACTAATAGGGGGATCAGAAGAGCAAATACCACTAGCTATTTCTAGAAATGGCACCCTGGATTTTGAAGATACAATCAGTCCCATCGATTCTGAATTGTGTATAAGTGTGGGTGGGTGATTTTGGGTGAACATGAATTTTCTGTCCATACCTTTCCATATGGTAATGTTGGGAGAAATATCCATCTGGATTCAGTTCTAAGTGGGGAAAAAGACACTGGAAACATGGAGACTGTTTGGAAAGATGGTTTAATGGTAGTCACATGTTTCAGGCATGGGGTGAAGAACCAGAGAGGAAAGGAGAAGAGAAGAAGAGGGGTGAAGGGCAAAAGGGCAGAAGGGATGCTGAGTGTGTTAAGTTTGGGCAATAACGAGGCAGGAGACCACACAAGTGACAACAGCTCTTTAGTTTATTGTGACCCAGCAAAAGACCAACAGCAAAAACCCCTCTTTAAATACTATTTTGGCTGAGGCATCAGCCAATCAGCAACGTGCTTGTTCCCGCCCAAACTTCCCTCTTAAAGTTTAAATACATAACACTCTTCCCCTCCCAGAACGCATTGAGCCACTTCTTTGCATGAAATTTGCATGTTATTTTTCCACGTAGTCACGCAGGTAGCCAGGGTGTCTCCTCACTCTTTCTGACCTGCGCAATTCATTCCCTGGGAGTGAGTCGAGCTGGTCGGAGGGACTGTTTGTTCCTCCCAGCTCCTCCTCTGGGCCCTCCGGCCCCGGATTACTTGCAGAGTCGTCCCTGCAGTCTTCAGGAGGAGCCGGTTGGCGTCGCTGGACTTCTCCAAGTTCAGATAAGTCCTCCGATCGCCGCGGGTTTGAGTTAGCTGTTGGTTCAAATGTTTGGTAGTCAGGGTCTGGTTGCACGGTTTCTGGTTTGTTTTGTACCCTTCTATGTAATTGATCTATGTGGCGCCTCCATACTCGGCCATCCCCCAGGTCCACTATATATGATTTTGGACCTGTTACTCCAGTGATTGTTCCTTTGAGCCATGTTGGGCCTTCACCATAGTTATGTGCCCACACTAAATCACCCATTGTCATTTCCTTAGTTTTTTCGTGGATGCCTTGGTATTTGTCAGGGGAATATGTTGGGTTTAATCGATCTAAGGGACACCTTAGTTTCCTACCCATCAATAGTTCAGATGGGCTGCGCCCTGTGGCTACACAGGGGGTTCTGTGTTGTACCACTAGAAAGGTATCGATTTTGGCTTGCCAATCACCGGGGGTGATTCTAGATAGCGCTTCCTTGGCACTACGAATGAATCGTTCTGCAAGTCCGTTCGTCGCCGGGTGGAAAGGCGCCGAGAGGACATGTCGGATGCCCTCTTCTGCTAAGTACCCTTCGAATTGGGTAGCTGTAAATTGTGGGGCGTTGTTGGACACCAGGGTGTCTGGCAACCCGTGTGTTACAAAAAGGTGCCGCAACGTTGTAATTACAGCTTCGGCTGTTGTGGATTTCATGAGCAGAATTTCTAACCATTTTGAAAACGCTTCTACCACGATTAAAAAGGTTTGCCCATGGAATGGCCCGGCAAAATCTATGTGGATCCTAGACCAAGGACCCTGGGGTTTCTCCCACTCTCTTATGGGGGCTGTTGGGGGTAGTGGCCTTGACTCTTGGCAGACCTGGCATTTTCCTACCCTATCGCTAATATCTTTATCCATTTGTGGCCACCACACATAACTCCTCGCCAGGCTTTTTATCCTGACAATTCCTGGGTGCCCCACATGTAACAGTTTCAACACATTTTCTCGCAGTTTCTCTGGAATAACCACTCTATCCCCCCATAACAGACAACCCCCTTGAACCGACAGCTCCGATCGTTTCTTTGTAAAGTCCTTGAAACGATCTCCCGGTGTATTGGGCCATCCCCTCTGTACCCAACCGATTACAGTCCTTATAATAACGTCTCTGTATGATGCCCTAGTCACTTCCTTAGAAGTGACCGGGCCAGAGTCTAGAGAGTCAATTAGTAGTATGGGTGTCCCTGGGGTCGGGTCTTCGATCGTCTCTGGTAAGGGGCATCTACTCAAAGCGTCTGCGTGTCCTAAGTCCTTCCCTGGATGATGGAACAATTTGTACGAATACGCTGCCAGGAAGATAGTCCAACGGGTCATTCTGGGTGATAATGCAACCAGAGTTGGACGGTCCCCCGCCAGAAGTCCCAATAGTGGTCTGTGGTCTGTTACTATTTCGAATTGTCGCCCAAAGAGATATTCGTGGAATTTTTTTACTCCCGAAACTATGGCCAGGGCCTCTCTATCTAGGTGACTGTAGTTTCTTTCTGCTGCTGACATTGTACGGGAAAAATATGCGATGGGGGCTTCCGATCCGTTCGGTAACCTATGGCTGAGGACAGCCCCTACCCCCGTAGGGTGACGCATCGCAGACTAGCACTAGTGGCAATGTCCCATTGTATTGGATTAGCAGGCTATCACTGGACAATAGGTTCTTAATGCCCTCGAATGCCCTAGCCTCAGCCTTGCCCCATGACCAAACAGTCTCTTTTGCTAATAGCTTGTGCAGCGGCTCTGCTACTGTCACCTTATTTCGCAAGAAGACCGCGTAGAAATTCACAAGCCCCAAAAATGCCTGTAACTCAGCCTTATTTTTGGGAGCCGGAGCCTTCTTGATGGCTCGCACTTTGCTCTCCGTGGGGTGGATTCCTTCTCTGTCTATTTGGTAACCCAAGAATTCTATGGATTCAACTCCTATCTGGCATTTGTTGAGCTTGACCTTAAGTCCAGCAGATCTGAAAATGCCCAAGACCTTCCGTAGTTTGGCCCCTAACTCATCTAGATTCTCTGCTGAAACTAGTACGTCGTCAAAATATGGCACGACCCCCGTTATTCCCTGTAATAGGTGTTCCATTAGATTTTGGAACAAACCTGGGGCTACGCTGACTCCAAACTGGAGTCGAGTGCATTTGAATGCGCCTCGATGTGTTACGATCGTTTGCGCCTCAGCTGTGTCATCGTCTACGGGCAGTTGTTGGTAGGCTTGGGCCAAATCGAGTTTGGCGAAGATCTTCCCTTGTCCTAATGAGTGCAACAGATGTTGCACTACAGGAACGGGGTATGCGCTCTTTTGCAATGCTTTGTTAAGCGTTGCCTTGTAGTCAGCGCAAATCCGGACCGATCCATCCGGCTTGACTGGAGTTACAATTGGTGTCTCCCATTTGGAATGGTCGACGGGGACTAGTATGCCCTGGTTTACTAGTTTGTCTAACTCCCGATCAGTCTTGGGCTTAAGGGCGAAGGGGACCCTCCTAGCCTTTAACCTAATGGGAGCCACCTGGGGATCTAAATTAAACGAAATAGGGGTCCCCACGTACTTGCCCAGGCAGTCCTGGAAGACGTCCTCAAACTCTTTCAGCAGTTCATCCTTTAGGGTGACTCCGTTCCTGTGAACCCCGGTTACTTCCATCCCCAGGACTCTGAACCAGTCCAGGCCTAGCAAGCTTGGAAGGTCTCCATCTACGATGGTGATCGGTAGAGTTTTCTTAAAATTGCCGTATCTCACTTTGACGGACGTGACTCCACGAACAGGGATCCGGTTTCCCTGGTAGTCCTGCACTCTCAGCTTTTGGGTTTGCAGTTGGCGTCTCGCGACCTCTGGCAGGTTCCTCGCGACGGTGTCCCAGGACATGATCGTGATCGACAATCCGGTGTCCACCTCCATTTTACACGGCACTCCTTCGATGTGCGTTTGTGTGAATATCTTCTTTTCGATTCACGTTGATGCGTGACCCACTCGTACAGTTGTTTGGTTCAATTTCGCGCCTCTTTTGGAAGAGCCAATCCCTGGCCGTTTCATTGGTCCAGCGCTCTGCTGATTGGCCGGTTTGAATTTTAGGTGGGACGGTTGAAGGGCTCGACAGGCCTGTGCGATGTGCCCTTTCTTTTCGCACTGCCGGCAAATTGTGTCCTTGAATCTGCAATTTTGTCATTGGTATTGGCCTCCGCAGCTCACACACTCGTCCCGGTCGCCTCTCTCTGCCCGTCCGGTATGGAAGACCTCTTCTTCTTCCTCTTCCCCGGATTCGGCCTCGACGACTTCGCTGTGGACTGGTGTTGCTTTCGTGCCGGTGTTCGGTGTGTTCGGTTTCTGTAGGGTTTCCACCGCTTTGGTGGACATCTCGTGTGCCCTGGCCTCATCCAGGGCCAGGGCCAAGGTTAGGTTGCTTTTGGACAGCAACCTCCTCTGTAACCGAATGTCCCGGATCCCACAAATGAGTTGTTCTAGTAGGGAGTCATCCAAATCCCGGTACTCACAGTGGTTCGCGGCTTTCCTTAGTACGGCCATGTACACGCTTATCGATTCGCCCTCTCGCTGAACTCGCTGTCTCAGCTCGAAACGCTGAACAAACTTTGACGGCACCGGAGCGTAGTGTGCCTTCAGTGTTGTCTGCAGCATTTGCCATGGCACCGACTGTACTGGCGTTGGTTCCGACAGCGATTCGGCGGTATCGAAAACCTCCGGTCCGCAGTGACTTTGCTTCTTCTCCTGCCTTCTGGTGCTTTGGAGAATACATCAATCCCAGGAGTGAAATTTACTTACCTTCCTTACCAGTTCGGAAGTGCACATGCTGTGCATGTGCAAAACCTTCTGCACATGTGCAGAAGGTAAAAAACACATTACTTCCTGGTTAAGTAATGATTTATTCCAGGAAGTAATGACACCCAGATGGGTGGGCGGAGCTTTGCTCCGCCATAGCTACCAGATCGCCGAACCACCAGCCACGATCGCTACTGGATCCCGAGATCCAGTCAGAACCAGGAGCATTTCACCCCTCTTCTCTGTGACAGCACCTCAAGTATTTGGAAGATGGTTATAATGTCCCCTCAATCCTTCTCTTCATTCGGCTCCCTCAGCCACACCTAGGTCCCTCAACTATTCATCATACGATTTAGGCTTCAGACAAAATCATTTTTGTTGCTCTTCTCTGCATTCTTTCTAGGGTTTCAGTGGTTGTTGTTTTTTAATTATTATTATTATCTTAACCAGAACTGGACGCAATATTCCAAGTGTGGTCTCTTGCTTCAGATAAATTCCCCCTTCCAAGACTGGATTCCAAGGAGCCCGATTTTCAATAGCCAGGGTTAATTTTGGATTCCACAGAAGACCTTCTAAGCAAACCCACCCTTTATTCTGGTAATCTCAATTGTTTCTGGATGGCCATGCAGGCTGACAGCCCAGCTGCAAATCATCCTACATTTTTTGCAGCTCTAGGCTGGTTGTGCTGAGGATCGATCAATGGCTGGTATTTTTATTTATGATCACACCTTTTTTTTCTTTTCCCCAGAGGCATCTTCTCAACAGTGTGCTTGATCAGTTGCCCTATGAAGCGTTTGAGACAAAACCCAAGGGAAAAGGTTTATATTAAAACCAAGATCAACCCCGATCGCCGGGTAGAAGCGAAGGGGGCGTGTCTTGTGTGGCAGGCCGGTTTCCCTGGAAGATGGCCAGCCTGGTTGCTTAGCAACAGCGGGATTGATTAAAAAGATGGAGCCAGCATTCTGGGACATTTGAAAAGAAGCCAGGGTGGGTGGGTGGTGGGGAGAGCCACTGTTTGCCTTGGTTCATTTGTAAGGGGGGGAATGGGGTCATTTCTATGGGTGCAAATTCTGAACCCCATTCCTTGCTCTATCAAATATCTTCGACTACAGATCACCAGCAATTGACACCCTTCTTTTTAAATTTGAATTTTTGGATTTGCAACCCTGCCCAAGACTCCCGGTTAGTTTGACTCTAAATTAGTTTGGTAAAATTATCAGTAGTCCTTATTTAGCAACTCCTTAATTTAGTGACTATTCACAGTTACCACAGTGATGAAAGAAACAACAACTTTGCAACCAGTCTTGAGATTAACAATCTTCACAGGCACACACACAGGCACACACAATCAAAGGAATGCAAAAGTAAGATGATAACCCCAGTTGCGGTTTCACTTAGCGCCCACTTTGCTTAATGACCGAGTTGTTGGTCGCAACTGTGGTTACTAAACGAGGGCTGCTTGTAAAGGAGCCACTCATCCAAATTGATAGCAAAGGGACTGGATCAAACCCAGTAAAATAAATCAATGCATATTCAACAATGTTTTTCCTCTACTCTTGGTCCCTAGCATGTCTGACTCAGAGGTAGAATGCTTTTGTACATGGAAGTTCCATTTCCCTATAATGACCGAGGGGTATCCCAGGCACCTAAAACTATAAATCAGTCTGAGAAATTATTCCACATATGAGAACTTTCCAGCAATTCAGTAACTCAGAAGTCAGGAGGTGGTGACACACGGAAGCTTGTTTTCTTTACAATTTTCTTCAGAAATTTGTAGTCAGGTCTGGCTGACAAAGGATTAGCACCATCTAGTGACACAGAGTAGAATAAATCAGGAGGAGTCTAGTAGCACCTTTTTTTCAACTGACAAATGTTATTAAAAGGCAGAAGCTTTTAACATAGAATAACAGAGTCGGAAGGACTTCGGAGGTCTTCTAGTCCAATCCCCTGCTCAAACTGGAGACCCAGGGGTGGGTTCTACTTACTTTTATTACTGGTTCTCATCGTGCCCATGTGCAGGAAATCCTGATTTCTAGCAAAGGTGGAACAGTGGCACAGGTGATCGTCGGATGATAGTTTTTTTAAACTACCGGTTTGACTAAACTGGTAGCTAACTACCTGTTCGACTGAACTGGTAGCTTTTTTTTAATTACTGGTTCACCCGAACTGGTAGTTTTTCACCCCTGACTCCTACTGGTATCTTATGATTATCGCTTCATTGGTTGTATCTTATGATTTATGATTGTATTTTGGGATTATGATTTATTTATTTATTTATTTATTTATTTATTTGATTTTTATACCGCCCTTCTCCCGAAGGACTCAGGGCGGTGTACAGGCAAAATAAAACAAGCAATACAAAATACAATTAAAATGCAATTTAAAAAACTTATTAAATTAGCCTGAGAATTTAAAAAATTACCTTACACTAAAACCCCATTTAAAATTAATAAAAATTTACCATTTAAAATTCAATTCAAGCCAGCCCCGCGCGAATAAAAAGGTGTGTCTTCAGTTCGCGGAAAGTCCAAGGTCAGGTATTTGGCGTAAGCCTGGGAAGCTCGTTCCAGAGTGTGGAGCCCCACAGAGAAGGCCCTTCCTGGGGGCCGCCAGCCGACATTGTTTGGCGGACGGCACCCTGAGAAGTCCCTCTCTGTGAGAGCGTACGGGTCGGTGGGAGGCATGTGGTAACAGCAGGCGGTCCCGTAAGTACCCGGGCCCTAAGCCATGGAGCGCTTTAAAGATCGTAACCAACACCTTAAAGTGCACCCGGAAGGCCACAGGTAGCCAGTGCAGTCTGCGCAGGAGCGGTGTTACATGGGAGCTATGCGGAGCTCCCTCTATCACCCGCGCAGCTGCATTCTGGACTAACTGAAGCCTCCGAGCGCACTTCAGGGGGAGCCCCATGTAGAGATCATTACAATAATCCAAGCGAGAGGTAACGAGCGCATGAGTGACTGTGCACAAGGCATCCCGATCAAGGAAGGGGCGCAACTGCCGAACCAGGCGAACCTGGTGGAAGGCCCTCCTGGAGACGGCCGTCAAATGATCTTCAAACGACAGCCGATCATCCAGGAGGACACCCAAGTTGCGCACCCTGTCCTTTGGGGCCAATAACTCGCCTCCAACAGTCAACTGCGGCTGCAGTTGACTGAATCGAGATGCCGGCATCCACAGCCACTCCGTCTTGGAGGGATTAAGCTTGAGCCTGTTTCTCCCCATCCAGACCCGTACGGCTTCCAAACACCGGGACAGCACTTCAACAACTTCATTGGGGTGGCCCGGGGTGGAAAAGTACAGCTGGGTGTCATCAGCGTACTGTTGATATCTCACCCCAAATTATGATTTATCACTTTGTTGTTTGTATGCACACTGAGAGTTTATGTTTATAGCCAAAATCCTTGGCTGTTCAATCACACTTGGCCAATAAAGACTTGGCCAATTTACTACTTCACAACATTTTCTTTAGGATTAATATCCACCATAAGACTATAGTGGAAGCATTCTGAGAAAGAGAGCTGTTGAAAGAACATTTCCATCTCTGTGGATTACAGCTGACATCAAGAAAACTTTATCTTCTATTAGCATCTCTGAGACTTTTTAAGCTCAGCAACTTTTGATTCTCACAGTATTGTTCTTTAGGCAAGATAAGGCAGTAATTCTCGGGGTGAGGTTTATTTGCTTAGAAATGGAAGTCCAATAAATATTTGTTCTGACTTTAATCTTCAATCTTGGGTGGTGTTCATCCTTGTCAAAAACTTTGGGTGAGATTTCTCAGTTCAGCCACACTGGCAGACAAAAGGAAATGAAACTTGATCTAGGAATCAGAAGAGTGCTTAGACTTTAGAGTTGTGGAAACAAAAATATCCCTAAGAAATGGTTGCTGAGCCAATTAAATGGGAGTAACTTCTCCCACGCTAAAACACTTTTATTCTGTACATTTATTCTGATTCCAGGAGGTGCTAATCATATCTTCTTTCAAGCCATTCTTTATCAAGAACATTCTAGATAGAATAGAATAGAATAGAATAGAATAGAATAGAATAGAATAGACAGAGTTGGAAGGGACCTTAGAGGTCTTTTAGTCCAATCCCCTGCTTAGGCAGGAAACCTTACACCACTTCAGACAAATGGTTATCTAATCTCTTCTTTAAAACTGTGTTGGAGCATTCAGTTGCTTTAGTTTGTCTTGGTTTTTATTTATTTTTTAATTTTATATTCTGTGTTTATATTAGTATAAAAAACTCAAGGCAGCAAAATGCCTCATTCTTCTTCTTCCTCCTCCTCTTTCTTGACAACAACTCGGTGAGCTGAGTTGGGCTGAGAAAGAGTGAGTGGCCTATCATCGCCCAACTAGCTTTGATGCCAAAGTTGGGACTAGAATTTATAGTCCCCTGGTTTCTAGCCCTTGATCCTTAATCATTAGATGAAATTACCTCTATAGTCTGACTTTCTTTGTAGACTCCTGATCAGGGAAAACCATGGAGGATAGTCAAAAAAATCAAGATAGCGCCATCTGTTTTTATGTGCCATCAACCACACCATTTTATTTTTATTTTTCTGACCAGATCCTGTGGAGAGCTTTCTCCCAATCACCTTTATTGTCTTTCCCTGATGCTATTTGTGCGTCTGAAGCCTTTTAAAGTTATAGTGTTCAGAACTGGACATCACCCCTGTCTTGAGGACTAATCACTGCGAAATAAAATGCAATGATTAGTTCCTGAGATTTGGAGCCTTTTTTCAGTTGACGCAGCCTAAGATGGCTTTTGTCTTTATGCCAACTGCATTTCACAGTTGACTCACATTTTGTTGGTAACCAAGAATCGTTCCAAGATTGTTTTCACAAGCGATCTCTCCAAACCAACATCTTTTGTAAGTTTTGAAGAGCTGGATGTCCTCCAGGCCTTGAAAGTCAGCAGGTCTCTGTCTATTTTTTAGGGGGATTATCTTGAGTGCGTGTTACGGTGTTACACTGTCATTCTTTCCTTATTAATATTTAGTATTTCTCTAATATTTAAAGCAGTAGACTACAAACCAGGAGACTAGGAGTTCTAGTCCCAACTTAGACATGAAGGCTAGTTGGGTGACTTTGGGCCAATCATCAGGAGACTGTGAGTTTTGGTTCCACCTTAGGCATGAAAGCCGGTTGGGTGAATTTGGACCAGTCACTCACCCTCAGTCCATCCCACTTCACAGGGTTGTTGTGGGGAAAATAGGAGGAGAAAAGATTTTTAGATATATTCACTGGCTTGAGTTATTTATAAAAATAATGAAGACAAGATACCAGTGCATACCCACATATATTGTTTTTACATGTTAGCTGTCTGGAGTTGTGTTTGCCAGATAAGCAGTCAGATAAATTGATTATTAAATAAACAGCCTGCACATTTTTGTTTCTGTTTCCTAGTGGAAGAACTTTGTACTTGATAAGTTTCATTCCAGGTACATGGATCAATCTGATCCTAGGGCCAAGCAAGCAAGACCTTTCTTTGATACATACATTTTAGAAGAATCTGCAATTATCTCACCAGAGTCTCTATCTAAAGCAGGGTGGGTCCAACCTTGGCAACTTTAAGACTTGTGGACTTCAACTCCCAGAATCCCCTAGCCAGTATCATGGGAATTCTGGGAGAATTCTGGGAGTTGAAGTCCACAAGTCTTAAAGTTGCCAAGGTTGGACCCTCTTGATCTAAAAGGCTTCATTGGAGGGAAAGAAAAGCTAATTTGAGTCCCTTTCTACCCTCCCCTTCCAGTAACATCTTTCTTTCTTTCTTTCTTTCTTTCTTTCTTTCTTTCTTTCTTTCTTTCTTTCTTTCTTTCTTCTTTCTTTCTTTCTTTCTCAATCATATATAAGATAACAGGTAAAAGTATAAACATAATTTGGATACATGAAAAGAGTAAGTAAAAAAGGAATATTAGGACAGAGACGGAAGGCACGTGAGTGCACTTATGCACGCCCCTTATAGACCTCTTAGGAATGGGGTGAGGTCAACAGTAGACAGTTTAAGCTTAAAGTTTTGGGGGTTTGGGGAAGAAACCACAGAGTCAGGAAGTGCATTCCAGGCATTGACCACTCTGTTACTGAAGTCATATTTTCTGCAATCAAGTTTAGAGCGGTTTACCTTGAGTTTGTATCTATTGTTTGCTTGTGTATTGTTGTGGTTGAAGCTGAAGTGACAGATAGGACATTGTGGTAGATAATTGACAGATAGGACATTGTGGTAGATAATTTTATGTGCTATGCTTAGGTCAGACTGAAGTCAGCGTAGTTCTAAGTTGTCTTAGCCCAAAATTTGGAGTCTGGTGGCATGAGGTATTTTATTGCGAGCAGAGGAATGGAGGACTCTTTTTGTGAAATATCTCTGGACTCTCTTCGATTGTATTTATGTCCGATATGCAGTGCGGGTTTCCAGACAGATGAGCTGTATTCAAGGATTGGTCTAGCAAATGTTTTGTATGCTCTAGTTAGTAGTACAATATTACCAGAGAAGAAGCTACGCGAGATTAGGTTAACAACTCTTAATGCCTTTTTGACAACGTTGTTACAGTGGGCTCTGGCACTTAGATCTTTAGAAATGAGTACTCCAAAGTCCTTGACAGAGTGAGGGTCATCTGTAAGGTCATGTCCATCTAATTTGTATTTTATGTTTTGATTTTTGATTATTTTTTTTTGCCAATGGGCAAGACAGAGCATTTGTTGGCTGAGATTTGAAGTTGCCAGTTGTTAGACCAATCTGACACATAGTCAAGGTCTTTTTGAAGGGTAGTTGCATTGTCTGTGGTATTGAATAGTTTAACATCATCAGCGAAGAGAACGCAGTTGCTTTTAATATGATCGCAAAGGTCATTTATGTAAAGTATGAAGAGTGTTGGACCTAAAACACTGCCTTGGGGAACACGACTATTAACAGGTACAGGATTTGATAGCTCTGCAGGAATGTCTTCAAAAAGGCAAAGTTCAAACTGAAAGCAAATAATTTTCTCAAAGTTCACTTCCAGGGAAATTTCAAGTGATTCCTTTCCAGAGGTTTCTGGGCCAAAACAAATAACAGGGAGTATCATTTTTCTCTTTGTTTTGTTGCAAAAATGCTGACGTCAAGGACATCACTGAGACTGATAAAACAAAGGCCTTCCCGGAAATCAGATGTTGAGTTCTGCTGAGTTCATGGTAGAGCATTAGATCTGAAGAAAGGGAGCTAAGGATGGCTGGTTCTTCTTTCTGGACCTTCATTATTTTCTTGAGCATCTTCTCCGTATCTGGTGAGTTGATTAATACACTTTTATTATACTTGGCTCACTGTAGCTTTTTTGCTGCAGCTCAAAAGTTGCGTTTATCTTAGTTTTTTTCTCCTTCCTAGCATTTTTCCTGCAAGTACAGGGTCTGCTTTTTTCAGATGTATCTTTCTTATCCATGGTTTAACCCCAGGGAGAAATCCAGCAGGTTCTGACAGGTTCTGGAGAACCGGTAGCGGAAATTTTGAGTAGTTCGGAGAACCAACAAATACTACCTCTGGCTGGTCCCAGAGTGGGGTGGGAATGGGGATTTTGCAGTATTCTTGCCCTGGAGTGGGATGGGAATGGAGATTTTGTAGTATCCTTCCCCTGCCATGCCCACCAAGCCACGCCCACAGAACTGGTAGTAAAAAAATTGCGATTTCACCACTGGTTTAACCCACGGTTAGCTGAATTATGGTTTATACAATTCACCTACTTTTCTGAACCAACAACTAATTGTGGGGACTATTTTTGCAACCGCAAGCTAGTCTAAAAGCTAGGTAGTGATTTTATGATTTAATTTGTTGGATAGTTAAAGCATTCTATTCTTTAACAATTATGAACTTCTTTTGTATTCCCCAAATAATGGATTTTTAAAAGGGGCAGAGATTAGATTTACCAGGCCATCTTTTGCATATTGGTGGATTAAAAAAAAAACAGATTTTAAGCAAGTAGCAATGCTAGCAGATGCAAAGGAAAGTTATGGTAGGCATGGTTTGATGACATACCTTGAAATATATAGCAGTTGTGCATTCACTGGAGGGAAAAATATTGTAACCACGAATCACACAGGAAGCTACAAGGAACTTCCAGGGAAATAAGAATAACTGCCAGCTCAGTTTTTAAAAATAAATGGCAAGAGAGCTTTCCAAAATACAGATAGTCCTTGAATTATGACCACAACTGAGACCAAAATTTCTTTTGCTAAGACAGACAGTTGTTAAGTGAATTTTGCTCCATTTTACAACCTTTCTTGCCACAGTTGTTTAGTGAATCATTCCCCATTGGCTTTGCTTGTCAGAGAAATCACAAAGGTGATCACATGACCCCGGGACCCTGCAACCATCATAAATATGAACCAGTTCAAAAGTGGGTTTCAGCAGGTTCTGACCAGTTCTGGAGAACCGGTAGCAAAGATTTTGAGTAGTTTGGAGAACCGGTAGTAAAAATTCTGACTGGCCCCGCCCCCATCTATTCTCTGCCTCCCGAGTCCCAGCTGATCGGGAGGAAATGGGGATTTTGCAGTATCTTTCCCCCAGGAGTGGGGTGGGAATGGAGATTTTACAGTATCCTTCCCCTGCCACACCCACCAAGCCACACCCACCAAGCCATGCCATGCCCACCAAGACATGCCCACAGAACCAGTAGTAAAAAATTTTGAAACCCACCACTGAACCAGTTGCCAAGCATCCAAATTTTGATCATCTGACCATGAGCATGCTGCAATAGCCATAAGTGTGAAAAATGGTCATGTCACATTTTTCAGTGCTGTTGTAAATTTGAATGGTCCACTAAATGAACTGTTATAAGTCAAGGACTACCTGTAGTGTAACTTTGCTCACAGGCTTCCTCCAGTTCTTTCATCCTATGGAGGTGCTGATATTGACACATAAAGGCTGGACTCCAAAAATTTTGAATACCCTTCCTTACCCATCATTTGATTACCCAAGCTATAATATAACTGTACAAAATTTGCCAAATTCATGGAGGAATTTCTCTAGCAATGTGTATCACCAAGAAGTAAATGGAGCCTCCATGAATGGAGGTAGTCTATCTCTAAACAGAGTTGGCGGTATTTAGAGGGCAAAGACCAATACCAGACCCTTTTACTTTCATCAAAATATGGGGGGGGCTCTTTTATATATGCATATACATTATAAAAGAGAAGGCCAGAATAAATGGGGCATACTGCAAAATTGATGGGTCTTTGTCATGCAACTAAAAATGTCAAATGGCCTTTTTTTAAAAAAAAAATTACTTTTCAGCCTATTTTAGGGACTGCATTGCTGTTTTCATGTGTTTACTTTTTTCAACAAGGCAAGAAAAAAATGTTTTTCCAACACTGTGCTGGGGGAGTTCTCCAGGGTCTGCAAAACAAGGCCATCTCTGCATTAGGCAGATTGATGGGACTTTTTAAAAAGCCAAGGTGAATTATGTTCTAATTTGATGGCTTTTTTCCTACTCTAAAAGAGAGACGATTATCTCCCCCCACCACCTTATTTCTGGGGGGAAAACAAGTCATTTAAGTGCACATGGACCTACAGCAGGTCTAATCGGACCAGCGTAAGGGGAGAAAAGGGGGTGTTTGATCCAATCCTCCAGCATTTTCACGTCCTCCTCCAGCACAGCATGGTTGGCCACTGGGATTTGGAACTCCGTATTCCTTTCCCACCAGCCTGTTCAATTATATATTGAAATGCGGTCCTGCGCATGTTCCTGCCTGGCTCTAGGGCAGAAGTAAAGTGGTTTTCCAGGATGCAGGCTAAAACACAGCGTTTTCTCTCTCCCAGCGAATCGTCCCAGGGGCCGTATCCTGGGGGGATCAGAGAGTGTCCCCCATCACAGGCCTTATATGGCCTCTCTGCAGGAAGACGGGGAGCATCTTTGCGGAGGGTTCCTGATCGCTGCTCAGTGGGTGCTGAGCGCAGCCCATTGCTTGGAGGAAACGTGAGTGGGGGTTTCTTCTCTGGTGACCGGAGATGCAAAGTTAATTTTCCACACAGATCAGCCTCCCTTCCCCACTCTGTGTAACAGCAGGGAATCGGTCCAGCAGTCAGTGATATAATAACCAGGCCTGCCTCTTCTTCTGCCTTAGACCAATGGACAGATAGATATAACCCACCACAGAAATTCACTCCTTTGCCTAAAAGAAGGCAACCGTTTGCTTGTATCTGCTGCCTTAATTATTGGCAGTTGTTCAGGGAAGAGGAAACTCTGGTCCATAAAAAGGAAAAAAAAGAAGAGGCAAATTGGCAGATACAAAGATATCCAAATCCATTATTAGGTGATATCTTACTGGTTTGTAGACATGGACACAGTCCCTTCCCCCTCCCTCCTTCCCTCCTTCCCTCCCTCTCTCCCTCCCCCTTCCTCTCCTTCCTTCCTTCCTTCCTTTTGAGGTGATGTTTAAAGTTTGAATAGCTATATTCTTATAAGAAGCAGGAGTCCTTATACTAGGGGTCTCAAACTCAATTTCATTGAGGGCCACATTAGGGCTGTGGTTGACCTCGGGGGGGGGGCAGATGGGCGTGGCTATCTGGTGGGTGTGGCCAGCTTGACGCCACTCCCCAAACTGCTGGCATGCTTCCTCTCTGGATTGGGTAGACCAGGCCAAAGCCATGCTGGCCCAACGTTTCCTCTTCACATTGGGTAGACCAGGCCAAAGCAATGCGGATAGACTGGGACGAACTGGATCCAACCACACTGTGGGCTGGATCCAGCCCATGGGCCTTAAGTTTGATAAATGGCTGTCCAAATCTCTTCTTAAAAACCTCCAGTGATGGATCACCCACAACTTCTAGAGGCAAGATGTTCCACTGATTAATTGTTCTCATCGTGAGGAAATTTCTCCATAGTTTTAGGTTGGATCTTTCTTTGATAAGTTTCCCACCCATTATTTCTTGTCCAGTTGTTGGGTGCTTTGGAGAATAGGACAACCCCCTCCTCTGTGAGGCAGCCCCTCAAATATTGGAAGACTGCTATCAAGTCACCCCTTGATAGCAGTCTTCCAACTGATTGTTTCAGAGGGCAAACACAGTTATGCAAACACAGCCACTCTGTATGTAGTGTATTCAGCAAAACTGTTTATATAAACAAGCCAGACTTTAGCCCATGGTGCAAAGTCAGCCACCCCGATATGTAGTTTGGTTGACTGATAAGGTCCCTTTGATTAACTTTTTAGCTATATCATATGCTGATATGAAAACCAGGTTCAAGAAGTTGTCATACTTAGTTTTGACTCAGTATGCTTAGATCTCTCGCTTTTTTGGTCCATTTTATCTTTCATTCGACTTTCCTTCCTGATCAACTGTAATTCAAAAAAAAAAAGAGAATATTTGTAGCTCAGGGTTGAAATGAACGGTCCTTGGCGCTCTCTGAGTCATCCCTAGCACTGATGATGTTACCGAGTCTTGGTAATGAAACGTCTGTCGGTAAGAAAACAACCAAGCTCAGAGAGCACTAAACTCTTCAACTCTAATTTTATTATGTTTAGGATCACAAGTAAACTGAGAACAGAGCTGAACAGATTCCACTGAGGTTTTAACTCTTTACATTTCCATGTTTATTTTGAAACATGCATCAATCTAAAAATGATGGAAGACATCATTCTCCAAAGCAGGGGTCTCCAACCTTGGCAACTTTAAGCCTGGAGGACTTCAACTCCTAGAATCCCCCAGCCAGCAAAGCTGGCTGGGGAATTCTAGGAGTTGAAGTCCACCAGGCTTAAAGTTGCCAAGGTTGGAGACCCCTGCTCCAAAAGGTTGTATGAGAAGGAGGCATGCTAGAGACCTGTTAACATAGGGGACCCTGATTTTTCATACTAACCACACTCTCCGGTGCAGGAAAAACGGGACGCTTCAGGTCCTCTTGGGAGCCCATTCACTCACTAAAACCGAACCGAACAAGCGTCTGTATGGAATCCGTCGACTCATTTCTCACCCAGAGAGCAGCAAAGAAACCATTCTCCACGATCTCTTGCTTATCCAGGTGGGTATTCCACGGCTTAAATAAATTTTGCCTTTTAAGAAAATGTAATGGCACATGGGAAGGATCTGACAAAGAGCTTCTCCCTAGATAAGAAAGCGCAGAGTCCACAGCTGTACAGTGATCGGAGCAAGGAGCTCATGTGGGATGCAGTTACCAAGCTGCAAAGGTGACAGCAGGACAATTGTACTTCGTACCACATGTACAAGATTCTACAGATGGTCCTTGACTTACGACCACAATTGAGCCCAAACTTGCGTTGCTAAGCGAGACAGTTGTTCAGTGAGTTTTGCCCCATTTTATGACCTTGATTACCACAGTTGTTAAGTGAATCACTGCAGTTACGTTACTAACACAGTTGTTAAGTGAAACTCGCTTCCCCATTGACTATGCTGGTCAGAAGATCACAATTAACACCTACCCACAGGGGTGGCATTCAGCAGGTTCTGACCAGTTCTGGAGAACCAGTAGCAGAAATTTTGAGTAGTTTGGAGAACCAGTAAATACCACCTCTGACTAACCCTGCCCCCATTTATTCTCTGCCTCCTGAGTCCCAGCTGGTTGGGAGGAAATGGGGATTTTGCAGTATCCTTCCCCTGGAGTGGGGAGGGAATGCAGATTTTACGGTATCCTTCCCCTGCCACGCCCACCAAGCCACGCCACGCCCACCAAGCCACACCCACAAAACCGGTATTAAAAAAATTGAATCCCACCGCTGCCTACCCACCAACATAGCAAACCCATTTGAAACTACTGGAGAAAAGCTGTTCTTTGTCTTTTGCAGATTTAACATTAGCCCTTCTGATTCTGGAGAACAGTCTCCTTTCAGTTGTCCCAGTTTTCAAGGAGCAGCTGGACTTTCTTGTTATTCTTTGAAGACGTTTCGTTTCTCATCCGAGAAGCTTCTTTGGCTCTGAAGAAACCGAAGAAGCTTCTGGGATGAGAAGCGAAAAAAAGAGAAATATCAATATGAGTGCACTTTCTGCAGTTGCTTTTACTCACATGTGTCCTGTATGTGGAAAATCTAGAATTACAAGGACATAAAAACATAAATACAGGATGCATCTAAAAACAAGGATGTCAGGCCTGGAAACCATACTAGACTTTAGGGTTCCAGATGCTGCCACATTTTTCCCCTGAGGGAAAGAAGGGGGGCTGAGGGGTATGGTAACATTCTTCAAGCGGTCAAGGTCGGATGGTGTTCACATCTGCAGGAAGAGTGGCGAGAAGATATTCGAATGAACTGGGAGAACGTGGGACCATGTGACCATCAAAGGGGTCAGGGGGGTGGGACTCTTGGGGTTTGTATAACTGGGGAAAAGAATCCGGAAATTCAGTTTTGGAATAATGTCAAGGTTCCAGAAAAACCTCTTCTGCATAAAAAAAACTCAGAAGCCATTGTTTTTCAGAGTTCTTTACTAGCATGAGGAAACTGGCACACGATGAGTGAAATTCCAAAACTGAACTTCTGGATTCTTTTCCCCAGTTATACAAACCCCAAGAGTCCCACCCCCCTGACCCCTTTGATGGTCACATGGTCCCACGTTCTCCCAGTTCATTCGAATATCTTCTCGCCACTCTTCCTGCAGATGTGAACACCATCCGACCTTGACCGCTTGAAGAATGTTACCATACCCCTCAGCCCCCCTTCTTTCCCTCAGGGGAAAAATGTGGCAGCGTCTGGAACCCTAAAGTCTAGTATGGTTTCCAGGCCTGACAAAGGATGAGGTTCAGTGTATTTATTTATGTGCTCATTTACAGCATTTACATGGCTGCCTATCTCATATTTTGATTCTAGGCAACTCGCAACAATCAATTCTGCAATTATGACTGCCATCTTGACTTTTTTTAATGGCATTCCCCCCATAACCCTATGTGAGTGCCCAATGGTCTGGGCCAGGGATCTCCAACCTTGGCAACTTTAAGCCTGGAGGGAGCTGAAGTCCTTCAGGCTTAAAGTTGCCAAGGTTGGAGACCCCTGGTCTGGGCAAAATGTGATTTTTTTAAAAAATGAGAAAAGAGAAGATTTTAATGCTTTAGTACCAATTCAGAATCAAAGAGCCCCTCCTTTTGACATTAAGGAGACATCCCCCTTCACCTTTTAATGACAAAGGTGTGAACACTCCCAAAAGATAACTGTTGTGTCTCGTCCAATCTCACCTCAGCCGGGGTCTTCTTATCTGCTTCCGAACACGGAGGAATGTTCTAGTATGCCTCCCAGCCCCAGCCCTGGCTCCATGCTCAGACAGGCTGAAGAGGAAGAAATACCTCCAGCCCCCAGCTCTGGCTCCATGCCCAGGCAAACGGAGCAACTAGACCCCTCCCCCTCCTCCACAGCATGTGAGCCTGAGGGAGGTCAATTGCCAACAGCTGCCGACTGGAGTGACCCTCGCGTCAGAAGACTTGATAGGCGGAGGCAACAGAAGGAAGGGAGGGGCAGGCCTGGATAAGTGCTGAGTCATGGAGCCACACCCCATGGCCTATATAAAGGATCTGCTTTCTGGCATTCTCTGAGTCAGGCAAAGTCTAAACATATCTTGCTGAAGTCACTTTCTGGTCTCCTGCCTGCCCTGAGGACTTTGCTAGGACTTTGGCAGAGCTGCAGAGGCACGCCTGATTCGGATTTCCCTGACCCGGCCGTCAGCGGAGGAGTGGGACACGACAGTAACAGAGTCAGGAGAAAAACCAAACTGGGTTTCATTTCATCTCAATTGTAGCTGCAAATAATATTTTTTAATATTATTGAATCCTGAGTCAAGGTTGACTCAGCTTTCCGTCCTTCCGAGGTGGGTCAAGTGAGGATCCAGATTGTTGGGGGCAAGAGGCTGACTCTTAGAGAGGGCTGTAAAGCAGTGTGAAGTGCACTCATATTGATACTTCTTTTTTTCTGTTGCTTTCCTTCTGTTGTAATGTACATGATCATACATTGTGCTATTTCGGCGCAATAAAATCTGTATAACATGATTTTTAAATAATTAACATGCCATTATTTAAAAAGCTCATTCGTTGGAAATAAAAAGAGAAAAGTAAAAGTTCTTTTCAATATCAATTGCCATTTAGGATGTCATTATTCCAAGCACCAGATTATTTAAATTTAGATCATCTAAAGCTGAGTACAGTATAAGGTTAAAAAAAGAGATGTAATTCATATCGAAGTGTTAGTTATGTAATTATAGTTTTAATCTTGAACTAATTACTTAATAAAGCATTAACATCTCTGTTGTTAGTGTTTGTGCATGTTGATAAAAGGAAATAAATAATTGATGAAGCACATTTAACAAAAGTTAGAATTCCCTTTTTTTCCCTTTTTTGTACTGTTTTGTGCACGGTTTTGCAGGAACATGTCTAAATCTTACTAAACCACCATACAAAATGGGGTTTGGTGCAAACTTAGGTTCTGTTTTATCTTCCCACTTTCAGGACCAATTCCCTTTCTTTACAATCCTTTAATCCCTGTTTGAGAAAGAGTTGGGGCAATGGATGGAGCTGAGCATTTACTGGACAGATCCCCTTCCAGACACCATGTGGAGTTCGCAGCAAATATTTTTTCTTTGCACACTAGGAAAGAAACATCTGTCGCTACCTAAAATTGATCTCTCAACCTAACGCTCACCCGTTCTTCCCATTTTATGGCAATAGAATATTGGCAATTGGGGATAAAAGTGAAATTGATGATTTGAATCAGGGGTAGTCAACCTTTTTATACCTACTGCCCACTTTTGTATCTCTGTTAGTAGTAAAATTTTCTAACCGCCCACTGCTTCAGGGGGAGATGCGCGAGCTATTCTGGGAGGAGGCTGTTTTGTTTACGGTCGCACTATAGCGCCATTTAGCTTCACTTACGTGACGTGAACTAAACTTATGCACGGGCGATACAAATAGTATATTTTCAGAAATATAAATTGTCACGGGGAATTTTATGAAAACCTAATGAAAATGTTTTTAAATAATGCTATGAAAATTGTTTAAAAACTCAATTAAATTAAAAAAAAAAGAAAGTGCTTCAGTATTGGACAAAACCCCTACCTCCCACCATGAAAGCTAGAACAGCCACTAGTGGGCAGGAGGGACCAGGTTGACTACCACTGATTTAAATGAAAGAATTTACTGCCATCTGTCAGAAATGGTGTAGGGTCTCCTGCTTGGGCAGGGGGTTGAACTAGATGACCTACAAGGTCCCTTCCAACGCTGTTAATGTGAAGGAATTGTTATCCTGGATGCAGTCTGTTTCCTTAATCTCCGGTTCTCTCAAAATTAGCTTGCAGAGCCCGCGGTCCTTGGGTCACATGTGCAGATCCTGCCATATCAGACTGTAAACAATGATGTCCCTGAACATACCAGGTGTGAAGTGGCCGGCTGGGGCATTATTAGCAATACAGGAAAGAAACCGGACAGCCTGCAGTTCGTGCAACTTAGCATCATTGGTCGAAATCAATGCAATCTGAGGCGATACCATGACGGCAGCGTGACGGAGAACATGATGTGCGCTGAATCCAGAAAGAAAGACTCCTGCAAGGTGATCACAGGGCTGGTGCGGGGGGGGAGGGGAAGAAAGAGGCTTTCTTTGCCATCCTACTCTAGGGTGAAGCAGAATCTTGGAAACTCTTCAGGATGAATTCTCAGCCAAAGTTAATTAAGGCTTCCCCTTGCCCTAAACTCCACAGCCTTTTCTCGTTAACCATACTCTTCCTCCCCTGCTTTCTTCCCATGGTTTCTCACACCTGGTTCTTTGAATTGAAACTTGTTCAGGATAAACTGCCCCTGAACATGGGTGCTCTGTTGCAGGTAGTCCATGCATCTTAAAGTTGCCCAAGTTTTTAAAAAAAAAACACTGCTCCAAGTCAAAACTCACACACGTGGCTGGAACAGTGGTGAAATCTGAACCGGTTTGCTACTGGTTTGTTGGCCGCGCAGGCATGCTGCGCGCCAAACATGCGCTGCGTGCGCATGCACAGTGCACACCAAACGTGCGCTGCATGTGCAGTACGTTCAAAAGGAGGGCTTGGGAAGATACGTAGAAGCGAGGGGGGAATCAGCTGTCGTGTACGATTTAGCTTCACTAGAAAGCAGGATTTCCTGCTTTTTAGCAAAGCTAAACCCCGCTGCACAGCTGATTCCCCCCCCCACCGCTGTTCTACTTACCTTCCCAAGCCTCCTTTTGGCACATGCTGCATGCACACACATGCGCATTACGCACCAAAAGGAGGCTTGGGAAGGTAAGTAGAACAGCGAGGGGAGGATCAGTTGTGGCACATGATTTAGTTTTGCTAGAAAGCAGGATTTCCTGCTTTCTAGCAAAGCTAAACCCCGTGCCACAGCTGATCGTCGGAAATACCAGTTCGGTGGGACTGGTAACTTTTTTTAACTATCGGTTTGCCTGAACTGATAGTTTTTTAAACTGCCGGTTCGCTTGAACCGGTAGCTTTTTTTTTTTACTATTGGTTCACGTGAACCAGAGCGAACCAGTAGTATTTCATTCCTGGGCTAGAGGCAGGGAACCAGCAGCCACCCCCAGAAAGAAGGGAACATCCTCTGAATTTTTTAATTTGTGGTTTCAAGTTGTTCTTATGATAGCTAATGTCTACCGCCTGCTAGTTGATTATTGATTCATCTAAACACCATTCTTTGTGACCCCGGGGCCTGTTAATCAAGACAAGCCCTTAAATTTAAGAAATCCGTACCAAAAGAAGGGTATAATAGAAGTAAAACACAGCATGTTACAGGGGGTTTCAATAAATCTGTTGCCATCTTCCAATCCTGTGAGGTTTTTTTTAAAAAATAAACTTTTTTACTTCTAAAAAGGAAATGCTTTCTTGCAGCAAATTTTTAGCAATGTTAATAGTTAAAAAAAAAGCATTCCAAAAATCAGATGGAAGGTTTTTCTTTTTTTAAGAAAAAAAGGACACAAGGAAACAAAACTGGACAACCAGGAATACACATTGCACTTCCGAGGTTCAAAGTATTTGGCAAATATTTTCTCTACCGCATCTTTACAAAGTAGGTCAGTGATAGGAATAGATGGAACCTTTCATGAAAGGTCAGATTTGAAGCAAGGTATTACTGATAATAGTAATATTAAAACTGGGACTGACTCTGATTTGCTTCTCAGGGAGATTCTGGTGGACCTATTGTTTGCAACGGCATTGCTGAAGGCATCGTGACTACCGGCTCCACTGTTTGTGGCAATTGGAAGAAACCTGGGATTTACACCCGGACCGCTCCCTACGTCTCGTGGATCACCAGCACCATCGAGTCCAACAATTAAGTCGCAAGAGGGATTGCTTGGTAGCTCTCAGTGCTGAGGCTTCAAGATGCAGAGATTGGACAACCATTTGTCTGAAATGATATATAAGGTTTCCTGCCTGAGCAGGTGGTTGGACTAGAACAGGGATCTCCAACCTTGGCAACTTGACGACTTGTGGACTTCAACTCCCAGAATTCTGGCTTAGGAATTCTGGGAGTTGAAGTCCACAAGTCATCAAGTTGCCAAGGTTGGAGACCCCTGGACTAAAAGACCTCCAGGGTCTCTTCCAACAGACCCCGTCGGTTATTCTGTTATTCTTTTCTCCCAAGAGGTTCAGAAAGAAATCTCCTTCACTTATGGAGAGGGGGTCTGCTATTTTTCTTTTCTTTTCATCACCTGTACACCAACCAGCAATGCTTACCAAGAATGATTGTCAGCTTGCAAAAATAAAAAATAAAAAAAATAAATGGAATGCAGATGGCTGCTACTTTTCATTATTTAAAGACTCAGAGAGACTGGAATCCCACTCCTCGTGATATCCGTCTTCCCAATTTCTTATTTGAGTGGTGGATAATTTCAAAACATGATTTTGTGTGATAGATTTACCAGCCTCTGAGTTCTGAATATAATTCCTGACGGCTTCAAAGTGGACCAGAGCAGAAAACCCTGGAGAATTCCTGCCAATCGATGCAAATCATACTGAAGTAAATTTATTTTTTATTTTTATTTATTTTATTTTGTCACACAGTATATATAAGCATAAGCATGAAATAACTATACATTATATAAGCATATATATAAGTATGAGTATGTAATGACTATATTAATTGGATATAACGAAAGGAAACAATAGGACAGGAACGGTAGGCACGCTTGTGCTCTTATGCATGCCCCTTACAGACCTCTTAGGAATGGGGTGAGGTCAATAGTAGACAGTTTTTGGTTGAAGCTTTTGGGATTTGGGGAAGAGACCACAGAGTCAGGTAGTTTATTCCAGGCATTAACAACTCTGTTACTGAAGTCATATTTTCTGCAATCAAGATTGGAGCGGTTAACATTAAGCTTAAATCTGTTGTGTGCTCGTGTCCTGTTGCAATTGAAGATGAAGTAGTCTTCAACAGGAAGGACACTGTAATAGATGATTCTATGAGTTAAACTCAGGTCATGTCGAAGGCAGAGTAGTTCTAAATTTTCTAAACCCAGGATTTCAAGTCTGGTAGCATAAGGTATTTTGTTGTATTCGGAGGAGTGGAGAACTCTTCTTGTAAAATATTTCTGGACATGTTCAGTTGTATTGATGTCAGAAATGTGGTATGGGTTGGGCAATTCTGGGAGTTGAAGCCCGGATATCTTAAAGTTGCCATCTTAAAAACGGAATTATTCTAATTTTTACCCTGTATCAGTGTTTCTTAATATTAGGAACTTTAAGATATGTGATCTTCAACTCCCACAATATCCCAGCCAGCCATGCTGAGAAATACTGCTATAAGTGGCTGAGAAATTGGTCCCAAAAAATGTTTTGGGGAAGGCTAGATGTGTTTTAGGAGACCAAATAGTTACCTGTTGCTTTAAGTTATAGGTAGTCCTTAACTTTCAACTGTTTAATGACTCTGGGACTTGACGATGCTCCATTGCTGGAGGTTTACAAAAATAGACAGGGCAACTATTTGACTGGGATGGTATAAGGCAGGGGTGCTTAAATCTGGCTTGTGGGGCCGGCCTGGAAATAGCAAAGGACCGGCCTGCAGTGCCTCTGGGAGCCAAAACGGGGCACGGGGGTCACAGGTGGACCCCCCCGCACCCCGTTTTCACCCTCGACAGCCTCTTGCAGTACTCTGCCACCAATTTCAGCTAGCAGGGGGCAGTAGGAGACGTCCATCCCATCTCCCCCCACCCCCGCCTGCGGCGGAGAACTACAATGGTGATCCGGCCCTCGAAGAAATCCAGTTTGACACCCCTGGTATAAGGTCTCCTGTCTTGAGCAGGAGGTTAGATTAAAAGACTTCTTCCAGCACTATGATTCAAGGTTATATCACAGTACAAAGCCACAACAGCCTTGGAAAAAGTGACAACTGTACTTGCACTTATGACAGCTGCACCATCCCTGTGGTCACATGATCACAATTCAGGCACTTGGCAACTGGCTCACATTTACAATGTGTTGCAGCATCCTGCAGTTACATAATTATGGTTTGTGTGACCCTTTTTGCCAATTTCTGGCAAAAAAAAAAAAACAGGCACTAGGGAAGCTGGATTTCCTTCATGTCTGTAGTGATTCACTTAACAGTCATCGTACAAATTTTTTGTAAACTCTGGTCCAGCTTAACTTAGAACTACAATGACTTAAGATCAATTCCAGGGCCAATTGTAGTCGTAAATTGAGGACTACATGTATGTAAATAAAACCGTTTTCAGTTCAACAAGTATACGATATGAACTTTGGCACCAAATTTGAGAATATTATAACAGCAATTTATTCGATACAAAAAGCAAAAATTATAATCAATGGAGAAAATACCCAAACTTTAAATATAGAAAAAGGAGTTCGACAAGGCTGCCCCCTATCCCCTCTGCTCTTTATACTTTCATTAGAGGTATTACTAGAACGAATTAGACAAAATCCAGAAATAAAAGGATTGAAAATTAGAAGTGAAGAATATAAACTGCAAGCGTTTGCAGATGATTTGGCTTTTATCATTGAAGAACCACTAGAGAGAGGACAAGCACTAATTAAGGAATTAGAAAGATATGGAACTGTAGCAGGGCTGAAAATTAATAGACAGAAAACGAAACTTCTACCGAAAAATTTAACAGAACCACAAACAATAGAACTGGAAAGATCACTTGGACTTCAAACAACAAGAAAAATCAAATACTTAGGGATATGGTTGACAGCGCATTGTAAAGCAATAAAGGAGAATAACTACAACAAATTATTACAAGAAACAAAAAAAGATTTAGAATTGTGGAAGAAGATGCAGCTGTCACTATTAGGAAGAATAGCAGCCGTAAAGATGTCCATACTACCAAAATTCCTATATTTGTTTCAGACTGTTCCAGTCAAATTAGAAAAGATCTTTTTTAATGACCTTAATAAAACAATTGGAAAATTTATTTGGCAGGGGAAAAAACCTAGAATAAAACTAAATATCTACAAGATATGAAGAGCAGAGGAGGATTTGGATTACCAAATTGGGAATTATATTATAGTGCAGCAACACTAGTTTGGTTAAAAGACTGGATTAATTTAAAGAATAAAAGAATACTAGCTATAGAAGGCCACGACCTACAGAGAGGATGGCATGCCTTCCTGTGGGAAACAGGCCATATGAAACAAAAATATTTCCACAGACATTTGATTAGAGATTCCCTAATAAACAATTGGATTAAAGTTAAAAAGAAACACTATATAAAAATCCCAATTTGGCTATCCACAATGGAAGCGATGATTCACCCAAATAATTTAGATTTGAATAAAATGCTAAAATATAAAGATCTATTAGATATTCATGGAAAATTAAAAACACTACAGGACCTCCAAGAACAAGGACTACGGGTTGACTGGTGGGCCTATCTTCAGTTACAAAATCGATACAAACAAGATATAAAAGAATATGGAATATATCTTAAACCACAGCAATTAGATAAAATTTTACTAGGGCCAGACAATAAATATTACCCAAATTTATAAATACTTGCTAGAAGTAGAATTGGAAGAAGAAGTAGTGAAAGGATGTATGATTGCATGGGGCCAAAATATTGGACATAACATAAATTTATCAGATTGGGAGAAAATATGGAACAGAAATTATAAATTAACAAAATCAGCAGCATACAAAGAAAATGCATATAAAATGTTCTACAGGTGGCACCTGCCCCTTGAGACTAGCGAAAATGTATCCCAAAATGTCTCCCATATGCTGGAAATGTAAAAATAAAGATGGAACATATTACCATATGTGGTGGTCCTGCCCCGAATCACGTAAATATTGGTTAAAAATTAAAAAGTGGCTACAAGAAATTACGAATGAACAATTGGATCTAGAACCCGAACTTTTTCTATTGGGGATTTTTTAAAAAAAATACTTGAAGAGTATAAAATATTTAATACTACATATATTAACTGCTGCTAGGATGGCCTTTGCTCAATGTTGGAAACAGCCATGTGTGCCCTCAGAGAGACTTATTATACAAAAGATTATGAATTGCGCTGAAATGGACAAACTAACTCTGAGTCTGAAGGGTAAAGAGACATCAGTATTTTATGGTATATGGGAACGGTGGTATGGATGGATGGAAAGGAGATAGGAATTTTTAGTTACTAAGCATAATCAATAGATAAAATAAGAATACAAATATGTAGAATTTAATGTTTGTCATTATTGCACGGATTATTGTCAGATGAAAAACACCACAAATAGCTGTTAAATGATATAAGCTTTTCTTTTTCCTTTTTTTATGCTTTTAATGTAAAAAAGTTCAATAAAGTATATTTAAAAAAAACAAAAACGTTTTCAGACAGGACTAGCATGTGTAGCAGTTTTCTAGATGCAAGTAATGACTTCTATTTTCCACTAGAGGCCGCCCAAGTATTCTAAAATCTTTTCTTCGTATATACCTACTATCTCCAAAGAAAATAGCTTTACAATAAAAATGTAGAAGAGGTTTTTCTTTTCTTTAAAAACCGGGACAAACTTTTGCCACAGTTTCAGCCCAGGTTGGTTGCTGGCCTGATTTCCAACTGGAAATGGAAATGAAATTCATTTAAGCTTACTTTTAGATGTTAACTCACCTAAGGTTGCAAACAAATACCCAAGCTGGAAATTAGGTATTATTGAAATGCAGTGTTTCCCAAATATTACAATATGGGAACATGAAAAGGAAATCTTTTAGGAAAGAGTCTGCACAATTTTAAGAAATAATGTACTATGCAAAATTATCTCTTCAACCATTCTGGTATTTCCCCTCATTTTATGCTTGTTCTCTTGGAAGGAAGGGAGGGATGGAAGAGAAGATTGTATTTGTAGGTGTGCATGTGCGTTAGAGAATAGTTTGTGTGAATGAAATAGAATGGTTGGTGGAATGAAATATGCTGGTGAGTTACTATTTTTATGAATTAGGGTACTTTATTTTACAGGCCATTAATTCAATTTTTAATTTGGATGTGACCAAGGGTGCTATTTAGCAGGTTCTGGAAATCCGGTAGCGGAAATTTTGAGTAGTTTGGAGAACTGGCAAATACCACCTCTGGCTGGCCCCAGGAGTGGGTAGGGAATGGGGATTTTGCAATATCCTTCCCCCCAGGAGCAGGGTGGGAATGGAGATTTTGCAATATCCTTCCCCCAGAAGTGAGGTGGGAATGGGGATTTTGCAGTATCTTTCCCCTGCCATACCTACTAAGTCACGCCCACAGAACTGGTAGTAAAAAAAATTGAATTTTACCACTGGATGTGACTCTTTTTTAGTGTTATCTCTGGCAGGTTTTGTCTGTGTATGTGTGAATTGATTGACTCCTAGTGGCCAATTCATACATGTGAATTGACTCCTCCTGACCACATTGATAGATTTTCTCCATAATAATCTGCTTCTAACGTAGTTTTTCAGTTGTTCCTATTACCACTGTAACCGAGTCTGTTCCCCTTGTTTGTGTCCATCCTTTTCTTCTTTCCTTCCACCCTTTTGGGTATTAGTATCTTTTTTTTTTAATTTAGAAAACTAGATCTTTGTATAAGAGCTAGTTTGATGTAATAGTTAAGGTTTCAGGTTAGAAACTGACACTTTGCCAAGCTGGGTGACTTTGGCCCAGTCACTCTCCCTCAGATCTAATTGTTGTGGTCCGCCAGCAGCCTGCGGAGCTGGCGGACAGCGATGAGGCTGAGGAAGAGCATGGGCCAGTCCTGGAGGCTGGGGAAGGCCCGGATGAGGGCTCTGCGTCAGAGGCAGAGGTGGAACCAGGGCCATTGGGGAGTGAGGTGTGGACTCCGGAGCCTCCAGAGGCTGACAGTAGTGAGGCAGAGGAACAGGAGGAGCCTGTTCCTAATGCACACATGAGAAGAGATGCCAGAAGACAAGAGCAGCTCAAGCAAAGAAGACGACTCAGGAGTAAGGCCAAGAGATGATTGCCACCCCCCCATAAGGTTTAACAGACCAGCGACGGCGTTTGGACTCTTAGTCAGAAAACAACATTGATAGCTTTGTCTTGTTGCATTTGTTTCATATCGGTGTCTTTTTATTTATTTTATTTATTTTATTTTTATTTACATTTATATCCCGCCCTTCTCCGAAGACTCAGGGCGGCTTACAGTGTGTAAGGCAATAGTCTCATTCTATTTGTATATTTACAAAGTCAACTTATTGCCCCCCCCCAACAATCTGGGTCCTCATTTTACCTACCTTAAAGGATGGAAGGCTGAGTCAACCTTGGGCCGGGCTTGAACCTGCAGTAATTGCAGGCTATTG
Source organism: Ahaetulla prasina (assembly GCF_028640845.1). Lineage (NCBI taxonomy): Eukaryota > Metazoa > Chordata > Lepidosauria > Squamata > Colubridae > Ahaetulla > Ahaetulla prasina. Next base: position 360,797,610 of record NC_080539.1, read on the forward strand.
TGTTCTAATAACAGGCTCCTTACAGCCTGAGCTATTCCGGCCCTTAGTCGACCCAAAAGTCTTCTGAACTTTTGCCAAGAAAGGCCTTTGGTAGTTTACCTAATTGGACCAAAGTTGGTGATAGGACTGAGGAATTGTGTTGGGAGGAATTTGCTTTAATTTAGTTGCACTACGCTGGGAATGAAGTAATTCTCAGCTGTTCTAATAAAGTTTGTTTGTTTTTACACTGACTGAGTTTCCAACTACCTACTTGGGTCTGGGTCACGACACTAAGGAGGAGGTAATGTCAAACCACTTTTGAAAATCCTTAGTTAAGAAACTGCAGGGACCAGTTGTACAGTGAAAGACCGGAGCTCCATTTTCACTGGAGAGGGCTGCAGGTGGCTGTTGCGGCCAAAAATGGAGGCTGTGAGGGCTGCACGTGGCCCTCCTTAGCTCTGTTTTTTTTTTTTTTTGTTTACATTTATACCCCGCCCTTCTCCGAAGACTCAGGGCGGCTTACAGTGTATAAGGCAATAGTCTCATTCTATTTGTATATTTTTACAAAGTCAACTTATTGCCCCCCCAACAATCTGGGTCCTCATTTTACCTACCTTATAAAGGATGGAAGGCTGAGTCAACCTTGGGCCGGGCTCGAACCTGCAGTAATTGCAGGCTTTGTGTTCTTAATAACAGGCTTTACCAGCCTGCGCTATTCACCGGCCCCGGTTTTCAGTGGCAAAGGCACTGCAGGCCGGTCCTTCACTGTTTCCAGGGTGGTCCCGGGGGCCATATCTATGTACCCCACAGGCTGGATCCAGCCCGCGGGCCTTTAGTTTGACACCCTTGCAATAGAGCTGAAGAATTATTGATGAAAAACAGAAGACGGCATTTAGAAAGGATCCACATTTTTGATGATGGATTTCAAATCCATTAAACCTCACTTTTAAACCATCATTTTTCTTCTTAACGGTTCTGAGAATTGTACCTGGTGCCTTACTAATTGTTAACCTCACTTGCCTACTGTCTCACTTAGCAACAGAAATTTTGGGGTTCCATTGTGGTTGTTAAGTCAAGGACTACCTTAATTGCCAAGAGTGCTTACAGAAGAAATAGCCCTCCAGTGAATACCTGGAATTATATAACATGCTTGATTTTTTTTTTTAACCAACAGCAGGAACATCCCTATTCATAAGCAGAAATAATTCTTGGAATTGGATTTGCAAAATGGAAAAATAAAATTACTTTGGGGGGAAAGTGGACAGCTGCTTCTCTAGAAATTAATTAATTCCAAAAGATAGCATGTTGTGCAGTTCCTCTACTTTGAATTAAAATAAACCACTGAATTTCAATTACTGAAACCTCTTGTACTGTTAACTCTTGAGAAGGGGGACTGTATATTCCATTTAGATAGATACTATTGGATATTTCCTGGTAATTCCTAACAAACAAACTGTTTGTTCCTAACAAACAGGAAGCAGCAGGTGAAGCTAAGCAGGATCACATCAGATACCTGTACAATTAGCACAGGGGCCCCCCAACGCTGTGTGCTCTCCCCACTTCTCTCTGTATACCAATGACTGCATCTCCAATGATCCATCTGTTAAACTACTGAAGTTCGCAGATGACACAACAGTGATTGGTCTCATTCGAGACAATGACGAATCCGCATATCGACGTGAGGTCGAACAACTAGCCTTGTGGTGCGACCGAAACAATCTGGAACTGAACACACTCAAAACTGTAGAAATGGTGGTAGACTTTAGGAGAAACCCTTCCATACTTCCACCTCTCACAATACTTGACAACACAGTATCAACAGTAGAAGCCTTCAAATTTCTAGATTCTATCATATCGCAAGATCTAAAATGGACAGTTAACATCAAAAACATCATCAAAAAAGGACAACAAAGACTCTTCTTTCTGCGCCAACTCAGAAAGCTCAAACTGCCCAAGGAGCTACTGATCCAGTTCTACAGAGGAATTATTGAGTCTGTCATTTGCACCTCTATAACTGTCTGGTTTGGCTCTGCAACCTAACAAGAAAGACACAGACTTCAGAGGATAATTAGAACTGCAGAAAAAATAATTGCTACCAACCTGCCTTCCATTGAGGACCTGTATACTGCACGAATCAAGAAGAGGGCCGTGAAAATATTTACAGATCCCTCACATCCTGGACATAAACTGTTTCAACTCCTACCCTCAAAACAACGCAAGAACACTTTTTCCCCGAAGGCCATCACTCTGCTAAACAAATAATTCCCTCTACAATAACTATTTACTAAATCTACACTACTATTAATCTTCTCATCATTTCCATCACCAATCTCTTTCCACTTATGACTGTATGACTGTAACCTTTTGTTGCTATCATTAAGGGTTAAGTTGTACCCTATGACCATCGTTTGTGTTGTAAAAGTTGTACCTTGATGAAGGTATTTTTTTTTCTTTTTCTTTTATGTACAGAGAGCATATCCACCAAAGCAAATTCCTTGTGTGTCCAATCACACTTGGCCAATAAATTCTATTCTATTCTATTCTATTCTATTCTATTCTATTCTATTCTATTCTATTCTATTCTATTCTATTCTATTCTAACTTTGTTGCTTATATCCTTATGATTTATATTGATACTGATTGTTTCCTGATTGCTTATTTGTAGCCTATGACTATCATTAAGTGTTGTATCATCAAGTGTTAAATTTGTACCCTATGACTATCATTAATTGTTGTAAGTGTTGTACCTTGATGAAGGTATCTTTTGTTTTATGTACACTGAGGGCATATGCACCAAAGACAAATTCCTTGTGTGTCCAATCATACTTGGCCAATAAAGAATTCTCTTCTCTTCTCTTCTCTTCTAATACCTGGTCAGATTCGAGATAGCTCTTATAGCTAGGGCATTGTATATAATCATCTAAAGTTGTTAGTTGAATTACCAGTAAAATTCGTTACTACCGGTTCTGTGGGCATGGCTTGGGGGGGGGGGTAATGTGACTGGGTGGGATGGCCAACTTTTTAAAAAAAAAACTTTTAAAAGCCTTTTTTGGCTCTTCAGCCAAAGAGGTTGTAGAAAAAATGCTTTTAAAAGGCTCTGACGATCCCAGCTGAGCCACATGATCATCAGAGGCTTTTTTTTTTTACTTTTAAAAGCATTTTTTCGACTGAAGAAAAATTATTTCAAAAGTAAAAAAAAACCCCTCTGATGATCGCATGGCTCAACTGGGAGGGGCGGTGTTTAGAGATTTTTGCTACCGGTTCTCTGAACTACCCACTGCCATCGCTACTGGATCAGGCGATCTGGTCCGAACTGGGAGCATTTCACCCCTGCAGTAAAGGGTTAAAACCCCATAGAGCAATGGTTTCTAACAGGGCCAATTTCCATGTGTGTAGCAGAGGTGGGTTTCAGCAGGTTTTGACCAGTTCTGAAGAACCGGTAGCGGAAATTTTGAGTAATTCGGAGAACCGGTAGTAAAAATTCTGACTGGCCCCACCCCCATCTATTCTCTGCCTTCCGAGTCCCAGCTGATCAGGAGGAAATGGGGATTTTGCAGTATCCTTTCCCAGCCATGCCCACCAAGCCACACCCACCAAGCCACACCCACAGAACTGGTAGTAAAAAAATTTGAAACCCACCACTGGTATGTAGACATACAGAATACAGAGTTGGAAGGGACCTTGGAGGTCTTCTAGTCCAACCCCTACTCAAGCAAGGAGACCTTATACAATTCCAGACAAATGGCTGTCTTATCTCTTCTTAAAACCCCCCTAAAGATGGCACACCCACTTCAAGACACAAGCTGTTTCACTGATTAATTGTTCTCACATTTTTTCTATATTACCAAGAAGTAGGCTATGGTCAACTTTGTCAAATGCCTTACTGAAGACTAAGTAAATTATGTATGCAGTATTTCCCTGATCCACTATTGTATTCTTTGTCGAAGAATACAATCTTTCTATTTTTGGCGTAATCTGTTTTCAACAAACCCATATTAGCTTCTATGCATAGCTTTGCATATTCCTTGGTACTCATACTGTTTTTTGGATTGTTTTTTCCAGGATCTTCCCAGTATTGAATTTTAACTTCAATCCCCAGAATTCACAGAACTGGTCATACGGTCTAGAGAATTCTGGGAGTTGAAGTCCACACATCTTAAAGTTGCCAAGTCTGAGTTATATGGATTTAAAATATACCAGCTATACATCCAGTAACACCACCCAATTGCAATCAGTGGTGAAGAATGATGGGAAATGTAGTTGAACGATAACAGGAGAGCTGTGGGATCCCTGAGTTAAGTGTACACATCAAAAAAGACTGAAGTAAATTGAGGAAGGGAGACAGGGAACAGAACTATGAGGAAAGAAAGTAACACAAAATGCTAGTGATGTGCCACAGTTGCGAATATCCTAAAGATATTGGTTCAAATCTCCACTCAAATCAACCTTCCTTAGAGTAAAAATGGGAGGGTGGTTGTGAGTGGGGAGTACATGCAGATAAATAGATAAACTTCAACTTATGCCTCACATTAATTCATGGTTTTTGCTCATTTGTGTTTTGATTAAATCACAAAACTCAGTGGGTAGAGTCAGACAAAATATTAAACGAACACGAAACAATCACACTAGGCTGACAATGTTAATGCAAAATATATTTACACTTTGGCTGAGATTGAAGACTGGAAACTTGGGTGAAGAAGCTGGGATTTGATTTAGATGGAAGAAAATGGGTACTCTACAGCTGGCATGAGTTCCAGGAATAAAAGGGAAGAACTTTGCCTAATACTAGATTCACGTTTGAGATTTCTACTCAGGGGAGAAATGTAAAATTTGTTACTACCAAATCTGTGGGCGTGGTTTGGTGGTGACTGGGTAGGCATGGCCAACATTTTTTTTTTAACTTTTAAAAGCATTTTTTCTACCACTCTTCGTCTGAAGAGGTGGTAAAAAATGCTTTTAAAAGCCTCTGATGATCAGGCAACACAGCTGGGATCGCCAGAGGAGCCTTTTAAAAGCTTTAAAAGGCTTCTGATGATCCCAGCTGAGTTGCCTGATCGCCAGAACCTTTTAAAAGCATTTTTTTACACCTCTTTGGCCAAAGAGGTTGTAGAAAAAATGCTTTTAAAGAGTTCTGACGATCCCAGATGAGCCGCACAATCATCAGAGGCTTTTTTTTTAACTTTTAAAAGCATTTTTTTGGCCGAAGAAAAAATGGTTTTAAAAGTAAAAAAAAAAAAACCTGATGATCGCATGGCTCAGCTGGGGTGGGGGGGCAGTGCAGGGATTTTTGCTACCGGTTGTCCCGCCACCATTGCTACCAGATCGGGGCACTCCAGTCCAAAACGGGAACATATCACCCCTATTTCTACTGTATGTTTACAGATATTTTTACTTAAGCCTATTGTGATTTTTTTGCTCAAAAAGTTATCAATAATTTGAAGAAGCAATGTTTCTTTCCTTGCCATGAGCACTAATTAAAGACTGGAATGGTTTCGACAAGCACGTATTTTCTTCCTTTTAATTATTCATTTTTCTGATAAAAGCTCTTCAGTCCTAAGGAGCCGTGGTTTTGAAGTGCACTTGGGCTGGCAGAGATTTTGCACATGAGTGAAAAGAGATAATGTGTTTACTGAAAACATTGACTCACAAATGCGTCAACCGTATGTACAAAGTCCGTGGGGTTATGGAAGAGTTCAGAGTCCACATCAAAAACTTTTAAAAATTGAATTTCATGGAACCATGGTTCTGAAACTGCAATTAAACTCAGAAGTTAAAGAGAAAGAATTAGGTGTACTGTAGATGTGAGATCAATTGGACATCAAAAAACAATGTCTCTTATTTATACATTCAGCACTCTCTGTATCCCAAGTTTAAATGTTTTTTCCTTACAACAAACACTTTCCTTGCTAATACAAAAGAAATATGTCAAGGCTCACGGCTAGAAGTTTATCTTGCTATTTTACAGCAGATTTCTGCATTGCAGGAAGACAATTCTCTCCATAGACGGGAGACTCCAATGGACATAGCTCAACGACACAAATTCAGGTCACATAAATCCACTCCGGTTCTTCTAATCTGTAGTTTGAGTATTACAGGTAGCCCTTAACTTATGATGACAATTGGGACAATTTCCATTGCTAAATAAAATCATTGTTAAGTGAATCAATACCTGATGTTATAACCCTTGTTTGTACTGCACTCTAACCACTGCGCCACCACGGCTCTTTTAAGTCAAGGACTACCTATATTAACTACCTGTATCACTGCAAACACAAAAATTAAGAATTGCTGGTCCTGGATAACTTCCAACTGCTTTCACCTCTCCTCCACCATTTCTTCCCATCGTTTCCTGTAAATAAAATGGCAAACCAAACCTCAAAACAGAAAGAATTTAAAAACTGTTCCAAGCTGTATTTGAGAGGGAGGGAAGGGAGGGTGTGACTTTTAAGGGTTTGGGGGTTTTCTTGTGGTTTTTTTTATTTTTGCTTTAAAAGTTCAGAAAGGGAGGAAGTACTGTATTTTTCAGAGTATAAAACGCACCTTTTCCCCCCAAAAGAGAGGGTGGAAATCTGGGTGCGTCTTATACTCCGAATGTAGCCCCGCCCAGCTTCTCAAACGGAGGTTTCAGAGGCAGAAAAAAGCATCAGAAACGGAACTTCAGAAAAAAAGCCCCAAACGGAGCTTCAGAAAAGAAACCCCCAAACAGAGCTTCAGAGGCTTTTTTTCTGAAGTTCTGTTTTGGAGGCTTTCAGAGGCAGAAAAAAGTTTTTTCTGAAATGAAGTTTCAGAGAAAGAAAAAAAAAGCAAAGCACAGAGCTCACAACCAAGGAACTTGTTGCTAAAATTCACCTCTGGGAACAGCTGATTGGGGGTATTCTGGCAGGCTGGTCCACCTGCCAATCAGCTTTTTTCTTATTTTCCTCCCCAAAAACTAAGGTGCGTCTTACACTCCGGTGCGTCTTATACTGCAAAAAATACAATACTTCATGAAGAAAAACAAAGAACAAAAAAAGTTCTCCATTTACAAAGCGTACAAAACTCTATAATTATAATCTGTACAAACTCAGATCCTGTTACAATATTTACAAAACCATCGCTCATCCATGAATATCTTTATCTTCGTCGCTGTCTCCACTTTCTGAGAAAACACGGAATTATTGGGCACAAAGAAAGTCACCGCTTATCTGTGAGGGACTAAAAAAAAAAATTGCAAAAAAAAAATTGCAACTCCTATGCCGGAGATCCCTTACGTAGAATTACGTAGAGCTAGAAGTTCAAAAGCAGACCCATCAGCTGTATGCTGAGAGAAGAACCAAATCTTCCTGAAATGGAAGGATTTTAGGATTATTTTAGACCACAGACAGAAGTAGAGAAGGATGAATAGATTTAACCTTGGTTTCCCAACACATTAATTAGTTTCTAGACACAGGGAGTTTTGAGACAGGAGCATATGGAAAGAAAAATAGGAGAGAACATTTATAGTTAAGACTGTCTCCCCCAACCCTCTCCCCCACCCCCGATTCTCTGCGTGAAGCAAATTCATACACCAAGAAAAGCTCTTCTTTTTCCTACAATTGTCTACTTTTTTGCAACTTGAACAATGCTAAAAAATGCTTCATTTATTTAATGCAGCATTTTAACCCTTCCTGGATGTTCAGCTAAAAGCTGCCATTTGTAACAAGAGGAGAAACTGTGGTGCAATTTAGGGATATCAACGCGACTTTGACACTGGCCAAATTTCATTTGCTACCAGAAGCGCCCATCAATTCAAACTCCTCCAGTGGCTCCCATAGAGTTCTCTTGGTGTTTTCGCCCAGGAAAGTCTTCTCCACCAAGGGGTGGATAAAACCACCTGCAACTGTTTCTGGAAGTTGTATCTTATGTTGGGTTTTTCTTTTAATGGAGTTTCTGGGGTGAGCTGCAAAAGTCCTCACAAATCCCATCTGGATAAGGCAGAGAGTCCTGGCGTCCATCATGAGTAGCTGAGGGGCATTCTTCTCCAAAGACCACCACAAAGGCAATTCTTGATCCACCGCTGCTCCCACTGCTTCACAGCCGTGGTCTTATTGGGGGAACGAAGCATTGTAACACAGCCGCACCTAAACAGGGGACAATATGGCACCCAGCTGAGAAACTTCTCCAGAAGGTGTGGAACAAAAAACGGTCTCCTCAAAAAACGTTTTAATTTTTTTTTTTTTTAACAGGGCTTCCTGTATGAACCCGAGTGACTTTGGGTCACCCCTCGGTCTCAGCCCAACCTACCTCACAGGTTTGTTGTTGTGGGGAAAATGGGAGGAGGAAGGAATATTAGGTCATGTGACCATCCCCGTGGTCACATGATCAAAATTCAGGCGCTTGACAACTGGCATGTATTCATAACGGCTGCTCTCTCCCGGAGTCAAGTGATCACCATTTCTAACCTTCCCAGCTGGCTTCTGACAAGCAAAGTTAATGGGGAAAGCTAGATTCAGTTTGTAACTCTGGCAAAAAGGTCATAAAATGGAGCATAAGCCACTTGCTTGCTTAGCAGTGGAAACGTTGGGCTCCCTTTGGTCATAGAGTGAGGATTTCCTGTACCTTATACCAGGTTTACATATATTCAATGGCGGGATTCAGCCGGTTTGCACCGGTTCAGGCAAACCGGTTGTTAAATTACCCACCTACCCTCGCTATCAAAGTGGATCCTGGGTGCTACACTGCAATTTTTTTATTATTATTTTTTTAATTTATATCCTGCACTTCTCCGGAGACTCAGGGCGGCTTACATTGTGTAAGGCAATGGAGAAATGGGCAATGAAGCAGCTTGCGCAAGGGAAGGAGAAGATCGCTTTCCCTTTCTTCTCCCTGCTCCTCTTCCTCCCCTTGTGCTGGCTGCTCCATTGCCCATTTCTCCATTGCAGTGCCCAGGATCCACTTTGATAGCGAGGGGAGGGGTAATTTAACAACTAGTTCGCCAAGGGTCAGGTTGGGCATCGCAGGAGACTTGTTCTGCATGTACGGCGGAGCTGGAGGATGGGGATGGGCCACGCCTCCCACAACAGCCAACCTGACCCTGGGCGAGCCGGTTGTTAAAAACTATTTGAATCCCACCACTGCATATATCCTCCACAACTTATAAAGAGAGGAGCCATCATTAGGCCTTTTGTCTTAACTCTCTGCATGACTGTTTTCACCCTTTACAAACGTCGACCAGCAGCTGCAATTTCTCTCTGCTGTAAGGCAGGAAGAATCAGCACCATAGTTAAGTTGCAGCTAAGATGTATTGCTTGACCCTGTGCACAAGAATCTAGTCACTAAATTGGCACTAGACAAGAATCATTGGGATTCAAGCGGGCTTGGACTTAGATCATTTGGGGGAACGTAAGGATTTTAGGCTGATGGTTCCCTTAAACCAGGGGTGTCCAAACTTGGCAACTTTTAAGACTTGTGGACTTCAATTCCCAGAATTCCACAAGTCTTAAAGTTGCCAAGTTTGGACACTCCTGCCTCAAACTCCACACGCCCCCAGTTCTGCCCATTCTTTTCCTACATCTGCTTATCTTTAGTCAGTTTGGGATTAGGTTCAAAATTTAAGAGAAATCTTTTGGGGGACTGAACTCTTCCTTCCCTCAGTCTGGGATGCTAACCTTGTACAGGACTTGCATTCTTCAGTAGGATAAGCTCCAAGATGGAGCCGCCTCAGATGGTCAATCTTTGGGTACCCAGTAGTCCTGGGAATGAAGACAACACTTGTTAGATAGCACAGTACCAAAAGTCACGGGGAGAGACAATCCTTCAGGGTGATAACACAACAATGCCATCAAGAGAGGGAGAGACCAATTTACTCACCCCTGTTATTTCATATAGAGTAGGAGGCAGGGGTGAAATCTACTTACCTTCCCTAGCGGTTCGGAAGGGTTCGTCCCATGTGTGCTCGGACCCTCTGTGCATGTGCAAAACCTTCTGCGCATGTGCAGAGGCTCAGAAACAGGTTACTTCCTGGTTAAAACCAGGAAGTAATGACATCTGGGTGGGTGGGCGGAGCCTCACACTGCCACCAGTACCAGTTCTCCATACCATGCGCCACCATTGCTACCGGATTGGCCGAACTGGTCCAAACCAGGAGCATTTCATCCCTGATAGGAGGGGGCAACAACTTTTTAAAAACGAACTCAGTTGGGTTTGTGATGGTTGCGAAGGGGTTAATATACCCAATTTTGGTGCTTATTTTTTTTTTAAATAATCAAGGAACAGCACTGCTCTAAAATCAGTGATCTGCAGCCACCTGGGAGTTGCAAAATCGAGCTGAAGATCACGTGAGCTGTAGAAAGATTACAACCAAGGCTAATTTGGCCCAAATCACCGAGTCAAGGAACTTGTATTTCAGGGTCTCTTTCCCTTTTGTTTGTTTTTAACTGGATCTATTAAAACAGTTGTTTTTCCAACTTGGTCATTTTAAGATGTGTGGATTTCAACCCCCAGAATTTGCCAACCAGTCATGCTGACTGAGGAATTCTGGGAGTTGAACTCCACATGTCTTAAAGCAGCCAAGTTGGAAAAACACTGTATTATTAAAGTCTATGGAGATTCTCAGTCATCCATGTCATGGTTGTCCCAAAGGTGCTTTTTCAAGAGGCAACTGGATTTTCTTGTTTTTCTTTGAAGACGTTTCACTTCTCTTCCAAGAAACTCCTTCAGCTCTGAGTGGATGATGGGGAATGGAAGGATTTATATTCCTTGCAGACAGCTGGAAAAAAAAATGCAAATGTCCAGCTGTCTGCAAGGAGTATAAATCCTTCCATTCCCCACCATCCTGCCAGAGCTGAAGCAGTTACTTGGATGAGAAGCGAAGCATCTTCCAAGAAAAACCAGAAGGTCCAGTTGCCTCTTGAAAAAGCACCTTTGGGACAACCATGATATGGATGACTGAGAATCTCCATTGACTTTAATAATCCAGTTTTTTTCCAACTTGACCACTTGTGGACTTCAACTCCCAGAAGTTGAAAGTGAACTGATCTTTCAGTGAGTATTATGAAAGCATTAAAAAGTAAAGGTAAAGGTTCCCCTCGCACATATGTGTTAGTCATTCCCGACTCTAGGGGCGGTGCTCATTTCCGTTTCAAAGCCGAAGAGCCAGCGCTGTCCGAAGACGTCTCCGTGGTCATGTGGCCGGCATGACTCAACACCAAAGGCACATGGAACGCTGTTACCTTCCCACCAAAGGTGGTCCCTATTTTTTCTACTTGCATTTTTACGTGCTTTCGAAACTGCTAGGTTGGCAGAAGCTGAGACAAGTAACGGGAGCTCACCCCGTTACACGGCAGCACTAAGGATTCGAACCGCCGAACTGCCGACCTTTCGATCGACAAGCTCAGCTATCTTAGCCCCTGAGCCACTGCGTCCCATATGAAAGCATTAAGCAAGAGTAAAACACATGAAGGACCATCCCTCCAGCATGCCAAGGAGTTTCCCTGTCGTGTCAAGAGACAAGCCAGGTTGCCCTCGATGCACCTGGTAAATGCGTCGCACGGAACTGAAGCAGAGTGTCCAACGATCCCAGGAGGCTTTCCAAACTGCAGCCGGACTGGCTGCTTGTTCTGCAGCTTGCTGATGATGGCATCGTTCACCGGAAGCCAATCCATGTTTGGGATGAGGAGCTGGCTGGGCAGGAGACAGCATTCATCGATCAAGGTATCGTCTGGCTCGCTGGGATGCCCTTCGTCACGACCTGTCCAAGGGGGAAAAGGCTTTGGATCAGAGGTGAAATGCTCCCAGTTCAGCCAAGCCGGTAGCAATGATGGCCGGTGGTTCAGAGAACCAGTAGCGATGGCGGCTCAAGGCTCTGCCCACCCGCCCAGTCGTAGTTACTTCCTGGTTTTAACCAGGAAATAACCTGTTTTTTACCCTCTGCGCATGCGCAGAAGGGTTTGCGCATGCGCAGAGGGTTGGTACGCGCATGTGATGTGTGCGCGCACTTCCGAATCGGTAGGGACCAGTGTCTTTCATCCTTGGACGCTTTAAGAGGCGTGGACTTCAACTCCCAGAATTGATGTCTATTGGATCACAAACACCTATTTTCACCTTGGAATCATTTGTAGATGAACTATGAAAAGGATTTCTATTTTTTTTTAATGGATAGACTGGCAGCAAAAACATGTATCGTTATTACTTCCATTGTTTTATGGGAATGTGTTTTTTTTTAAATCCATTTTAAAGAAAAAAATGGCTATTTTTTTCTCAAGTCTGGGCCATAGACTAGACTACAGGTAGTCCTCAACTTACGACCATAGTTGAGTCCAAAACTTCTGTTGCAAAGCGAGACATTCGTTAAGTGAATTTTGCCCATTTTAGGATCTTTCTTGCCATAGTGAAGTGAAGTGAATCACTGCAGCTAAGTTAGTAACGTAATTGTTAAGTGAATCTGGCTTCCCCATGGACTTTGCCTGTCACAAAAGGTGATCACATGACTCCAGGACACTGCCACTCTCAGAAATGTGAGTCAGGTGTCAAGCATCCAAATGCAAATCATGTGACCATAGGCAGGGGTGGGATCCTGCTGGTTTAACAACTGGTTCAGCTGGGCCGCGCGAATCAGCTGAGAGGATAAAGTAAAGCACGCAGGGGCGGGCAGGCAGGCCCACCTGATCGTTGGGAGTGAACTGGTTCGCTCCCAGCTGATCATCAGAACTACCGGTACGCCCGAACCGTCTGAATTCCACCCCTGACCATAGGGATGCTAGAACAGTCATGACCGTGGTCATAAGTCACTTTTTTCAGTGCTGTTGTAACTTCAAATGGTCACTAAATGAACTGTTATAAGTCGAGGACTACCTGTATCTGGTCTCCTTCTTTATCATAAAGTGAAAAACAAGGGTGCATGGGCTTGTCTCACAAACCAATATTGAAACAATGTGGATCAAAACCCAAGCCTGGAAATGATTTGTTTTGAGCTCAAAATGCTCAAATGGCTTCTGAGCTTTGAATGTGTCACACCTGGCATGTCCTGCACACCATTTCTTGGTGCTCCAAGCCTCCAAGCCACCCCTCTCCCTCGTTTGGCAGTGTTGTGTCTGCGCCCCCCCGAGCTGGGTCCCCTGCCAGAAAGTGACTTGGAAAATGAGGGGGAAGGGCCATCATGACTTACCTCTGGAGTACCGACTTCCCTGGCTCAGCTCCAGAAGCCAGAGACAGGCCAGGTGGAGGAGATAACGAGGCCTCTGTCCCCTGACTCTTTCCCCCACCCAGGCCACGCCTCCAGACCTGGCTGATGGCAATCAGGCCTGGCTGGACCCTAGGTTTCGTAGGCAGGAGAGGCGGGAACAACAGAAGTAGGGATGGGGCAGGCCTAGGAAGTGCTGAGTCACGGAGCCACACCCCACAGAGTATAAAAGCAGCAAGGGCTGCTATACCACTTCGTGGCAAGCAAATCAACTGCTTAGAGGGAGAGAACTAGAGCTGAAGTACTGTTTGTTTCTGGTTTCCTGGCTGACTCTCCGGCATCAAGAGAGATAACAGAGACACTTGGCAGACGCTTGCTAGTTTGCTGCCAGAGCTGATAGTTGCCGTGGACTGATTTGCCGGCTAATTAAGTCATCGCTCGTGTCTCCCGGACTGAGGAGGGGGACAGAACAGGCAGCCTATCAGGTTACTCACAGCACAACCACAATTTGGTAAGAAGCCGGAAGAGGAGGGACATGCTGTCCTGCGTGTCAGACGTGGCCGTATAAATGGGAAGACAGCTTGGTTTCAAGAGGCCCCAGATCCGGATCATGACCATCAGTTCACGGAGCATCCCAAGGGAGGCCCCATCCCGAAGGAAACTGTGACCTGGGCGAACAGGTCCTGATGCGGGTCCAGAACCCTAAAGGCAAAAAAAGGAACCTGACGGTAGTCCAAGGCTGAAATGACGCACACAATACTACAATTATTGGTAGACTTAGACTCTAAGTCCTAAGAGTTTCAACTCCTACCCTCAAAATGACGCTACAGAGCACTGCACACCAGAACTAGTAGACACAAGAACAGTTTTTTCCCAAATGCCATCACTCTACTAAACAAATAATTCCAACACTGTCAAACTACTATTAATGTTCTCATCGTTCCTATCACCCATCTCCTCCCACTTATGACTGTATGACTGTAACCTTGTTGCTTGTATCCTTACGATTTATACTGACTGTTTCCTAATATGATTTGATTGCTTATTTGTCCCCTATGACTATCATTAAGTGTTGTACCTTATGATTCGTATTATATGTGGCAACTAAAAAGAGATGGGCCACTGAGAAGAGGCATTCCTTTCTCTGAATGTAAAGGACAAGAGAAGGCCTCACTTTAAACCAAGGTTCTCTAACCTGGGTAACTTTAAGCCTGGTGGACTTCAACTCCCAGAAATTCTGGGAGTTGAAGTCCGCCAGGCTTAAAGTTCCCTAGGTTGGAGACCCCTGCTTTAAACAAACAGTAACTGTCAATATTAGAACTCAAATGGTGAATTTGACACAAAAGGTTACCCTCCATTAAGCAAGAGCATCACGGGGCATCTGATGCAGATGTGAGTCTCACCTGGTTCGGTAGACTGGCGAGCAAATAGAGCACGAAGTCCCCAACCCACTGGATCAGTTGTTGAAGAGATTGCAAGGTGGTCATCTCCAGCACAAATTCTTCCGTCTTCAAATTAATCATCACTTTGTCGATATCTGAAAGGATCAGTGGGAGGAATCTTCAAGGAGATAGATAGAAGAACTTCTCCACAGGAAGAACTGTCAATCATGTGGATCAGGTCAGTGCATGGAATGGTTTCTTCCCCTTCACTGGAGGTCACAAAGGTGCTTTTTCAGGAGGCAACTGGACTTCCTTGTTTTTTTTCTTTCGAAGATGTTTCGCTTCTCATCCAAGAAGCTTCTTCAGCTCTGACAGGATAGTGGGGAATAATGGAAGCATTTATATTCCTTGCAGACAGCTGGTATAAAAAAACCTCCAAGTGCTTCAACGACCCTCTAAAAGGATGCAAACGACCAGCTGTCCGCAAGGAATAGAAATCCTTCCATTCTCCACTATCCTGTCAGAAATGAAGAAGCTTCTTGGATGAGAAGCGAAACGTCTTCAAAGAAAAACCAGAAAGTCCAGCTGCCTCCTGAAAAAGCACCTCTGGGACAACCATGACCTGGATGACTGAGAATCTCTACAGACCTTCACTGGAGGATTTCAGAAAGAAGCTGGATAATCATCTTCCAGGGACGATGCAGT
This sequence comes from Ahaetulla prasina, assembly GCF_028640845.1. Lineage (NCBI taxonomy): Eukaryota > Metazoa > Chordata > Lepidosauria > Squamata > Colubridae > Ahaetulla > Ahaetulla prasina. Next base: position 360,812,814 of record NC_080539.1, read on the forward strand.
GCAGTGTTTCAGAACCCTGGCAGTTTGAAGATGCCTGGACCCAGAATTCTGGTATAGTGAATCCCTGCAGGGCACGAGGGGCTGGACCTGATGAGTCCTTCCAACTCTATGATTCTATGATCAATCAATCATGTCCATCTAATCAGCAGGATTGGCCCCTGATTTGACGGCATTTTTATTTTAGGCCCATGAAATATTTTGGATTACAATTTCCATAACCTCTTGCCATTAGCTTTACCAGTTAGTGCTAATGAGATTTTTCCACGGCCCTGGAGAATACTAGCTTTCTTCTCCCAATAGAAGTAGTCCTTATTCAATGATTGTTCACACTTATAATGGTAATAAAAAAGAAGCTTTGTGACCAAGCCTCACATTTAGGACCTTAACAGGTCCTAAAGCAAAGGAGTTTTATAAGATCGTAAGCATAAGGTGTTGTGGTTTCAATTAGCGACTGGCTCATTTAGTGACTTGAGATGCCAGTAAAAATTTTAGTTGCTAAATGAAGACTACCTACCAATTGTAAGGCACTTTTGTTTTGTTTACAATGTGTCTATATTAAAAGCCTAAATTTAAAAAACGGGATATTCCTAAAGCAGCAAATTTCATCAGATCTATTATGAATGAATAATTTTCTAAAATGGAACCAATTCATTAGTCATTTCATTGTAAATTTCTTTCCTTCCTTCCTTTCCTGCCTTCCTTCCTTTCTGAGAATTTTATCGGTAAACAGTTTGCCATGATTCATTAGTTCCTTCAAAGTTAACTAAGTTATAAAAGCTTCCCTTTTCTCTAGGACAGGAGTCTCCAAACATGGCAACTTTAAGACTTCAACTCTCAGAATTGCTCAGCCAGCATGGCTAGCGAAAGAATTCTGGGAGTTGAAGTCCACAAGTCTTAAAGCTGCCATGTTCTGGAGTCCCCTGCTCTAGGTTACCAACAGGCACAGACATATTGATAAAATAAAAGAGTAAGAAGCAGTAATGAGAAACTTTGGGATTATTTGGTTCTCTATGATACTGATACTACTAAAAACCAAGCAGTAATAGCACATTTTAACAAAGAAAAGAAGACAGAATACTAAGAGGTCAGTTTTGCAAATCAAACAACATTGACATTATCAGAGAAGAATGTCAAAATACCACCTTTGGTTATGAAATTGTCTTTCATCCAGGACTATAACATGGAGGGAGGGAGGGAGAGGAGGAAAAAGGAATGTCTATAGCAATCTGGGCAACTTTGTAGACTTCAACTCCCAGAATTTAAACCAACTATGCTGGCTGGGGAATTCTAGAAGTCCACATATCTCAAAGTTGCCAAGGTTGGGAAGCATTGGCCACATAATAATAACAGCAACAATAACAACAACAACAGAGTTGGAAGGGACCTTGGAGGTCTTCTAATCCAACCCCCTGCCTAGGCAGGAAACCCTACACCACTTCAGACAAATGGTTATCCAACATCTTAAAAACTTCTAGTGTTGGAGCATTCAAAACTTCTGCAGACAAGTTGTTCCACTGATTAACTGTTCTAACTGTCAGGAAATTCTCCTTAGTTCTGAGTTGCATCTCTTCTTGATCAGTTTCCACCCATTGCTTCTTGTCCTGCCCTCAGGTGCTTTGGAGAATAGTTTGACTCCCTCTTCTTTGTGGCAACCCCTGAGATATTGGAACATTGCTATCATGTCTCCCTTAGTCCTTCTTTTCATCAGACTAGACATACCTAATTCCAGCAACCGTTCTTCATAGGTTTTAGCCTCCAGTCCCCTAATCATCTTTGTTACTCTTCTCTGCACTCTTTCTAGAGTCTCAACATCTTATTTTTTTTTACCTGATGGTTAAAAAAAATAAGAAGTCAAAATGGCTGCTATGGCAATGCAGTTGAAATTCCGCCCTTTTTGCATATGTTGATGCCCACAAAATAACAGACAAGGCTTCATTCATGGTGTTTGGCCACCATTTGAACGTTTAGATTCTTCAAGACAATCTTGAAAATAGAAGAGCTTTTAAAATGAGCTTTTTCTTCTTCTCCTTCTTCTTTGGAAAATCTAGCAGACCAAGAGAGGACCAGCCCTTTTAAACCTACCTATATCGGTGATCTTGGCACAGATTTCAGTCAGCCTGTCTCCAGGTGTCTTGTCGGGGGTGTTGAGGACTGGGGGCCGGAGCAGGGATTTCAAGGTGCAACTGATGGCGATCAGGAAAAGCTTAGCGTGGTAGTCGCACACGCGTGCCACCGTACTGGAGGAGAGCTTGCAAAGGGAGGCTTTCATGGCAATGATGCGTGTGGACAGAACCTGTCAAAGGAGGGATGTGATCACCTGTGAGAATGCTGCTCCTTTCAGCAAGGATGTTCATACCAGGGGTGTTATTCAGCAGGTTCTGAAGAACCGGAAGCGGAAATTTTGAGTAGTTCAGAGCAGGGGTCTCCAACCTTGGCAACTTTAAGACTTGTGGACTTCAACTCCCAGAGGGAGTTGAAGTCCACAAGTCTTAAAGTTGCCAAGGTTGGAGACCCCTGGTTCAGAGAACTGGCAAATACTGCTTCTTTATTTATTTTATTTATTTTATTATTTATTTTTATTTTATTTGATTTTTATACCGCCCTTCTCCCGAAGAACTCAGGGCGGTGTACAGGCAGAAGTAAAAAAGACAATACAATGTACAATTTAAAATGTGAATTAAAAAACTTATTATAATTAGCCCGAAACTTTAAAATATATAAAAAACTAAAATCCCATTTAAGATTAATATTAAAAATTTAAAAAATTTAAAAAACCAATAAAATTCAATAAAATTCAAGCCAGCCCCGCGCGAATGAAAAGATGTGTCTTCAGTTCGCGGCGGAAGGTCCGAAGGTCAGGTATTTGGCGTAAACCCGGGGGAAGCTCGTTCCAGAGTGTGGGAGCCCCCACAGAGAAGGACCTTCCCCTGGGGGCCGCCAGCCCGCATTGCTTGGCGGACGGCACCCTGAGAAGTCCCTCTCTGTGAGAGCGTACGGGTCGGTGGGAGGCATGAGGTAACAGCAGGCGGTCCCGTAAGTACCCAGGCCCTAAGCCATGGAGCGCTTTAAAGGTCGTAACCAACACCTTACTTCTGGCTGGCCCCAGGAGTGGGGAGGGAATGGAGATTTTGCAGTATCCTTCCCCTGCCACACCCACCAAGCCACGCCATGCCCACAGCACCAGTGGTAAAAAAAAAGGGAATTCCACCACTGGTTCACACATTAAAGTCAAGAAATAAATGACACTGGTTCACTTGTGGTTTAACTTCTAGCAGTTCAGGTTTTTCTGACCCCAAAAGGTTTACTCCAAACACACTTGGTGTCAGGCCTGGAAACTATACTAGGCCTTAGGTTTCCAGACGCCGCCATATTTCTCCCCTGAGGGGAAGAAGGGGGGTTGAGGGGTATGCTAACATTCTTCAAGCGGTCAAGGTCGGATTGTGTTCACATCTGCAGAAGGAGTGGCAAGAAGAGGTTTCGAATAAAGTGGAAGAACGTTGGACCATGTGACCGGCAAAGGGGTTGGGGGGGTGGGACTCTTGGGGTTTGTATAACTGGGAAAAGAATCCGGAAGTTTCAGTTTTGGAATTTCACTCATCGTGTGCCAGTTTCCTTATGCTAGTAAAGAACTTTGAAAGACAATGGCTTCTGAGTTTCTTTCATGCAGAGGAGGTTTTTCTGGAACCTTGACACTTGGCTAACCATGATTTAACCCTGGTGAAACCATGGTTTAAGCACGCAACAAAATAAGTCCAAGCACCATTATATATGGCCAGATAACACCACTATTCTGTGAGCTGTGCTGCTCCTCCCCACACTCAATCAGTTTCCGGGTATAATTCAATTATTACCTAAAAAGCCCTAGACAGATAGTCCTTGATTTATGACCACAAATGGGAACGGAATTTCAGCCGTAAGTAGTTGTAAGTCGAGGCACTTGATCATGTTTGTCTGTTTTTACAGCAGCCATTAGGCCAAACGTGAAACTGCAAGTCTAAATCAATCTTCTGAAGAAAGAATGGCAAAAAAAACCCCCCAGCAACCCTGTAGCAAATTATGGTCCCGCAACCACAGGACACTAGTTGTAAATGCAAGCCAAAATGTGGTCATATGACCACGGGAGGAGAGGAGAATTTTGACTTACTTTCAAGCAGAAGGAAACAAAATGGGAATGCCCAAATGAAGGCAAATATACGTGTCCCAGGATAATGTTGCAATATCCAATCTGGGTCAGAGATTTACTCTTCCGAGCTTTTGGATTCGTGCTAGAGCCCATCTCTCTACTGAAATATGTGCTTTGGGCTATTGTGAGTCGAATCTATTTGGTGCCTTCCTATTGTGTTGATGGCCAGCAACTGGCTGTTGTTTCCTTGTGCCATCAAGCTCTCAGCTCCTAAGCACCTGATAAGCTGGTGGTAAATCAACACTCCTCTTGACTGACGAGGGGCCCATTTCCCAGGCTTCAATAATTTCTCTGGCTATTTTTGTACCTGCTCGGCCAACAATCTTAGTAGCTGCAAAATTGAATGCATGTTTCAAAGATGGGAACTCACCTGCTGCAGGGCGGCATTCTGGCGCATGTATTCCTCGTGCAGCTTTTCCACCAGATTCTGCACCATGCCGGGCTGGACGTGAAGCAGGATATCCCACCAGTCATACCCTGTCACCATGCAGTACTCCAACAGGAAAAGCAAGTGACGGAGGGAAATATTCATATCCAGAACATGCCCCATGGAGGGAGAGATCCTGAACATGCTAAGCTGCAGAGAGCAAGGGGACAGACAGAAATGACATGTTGGATGCAGCCAAGAAGTCAATTACCTCCATCTTGCAGGAAGGTGTGTGTGTGTGTGTGTGTGTGTGTGTGTGTGTGTGTGTGTATGTGTGTCCCTGCTCAGGGATTTTTTTTTTTCTGTAACACCCTCTGGCAAGATTAATGCTGGGCACTTTCCAGGATTCTGCTCTTGTTTGAACCAGGGAGCTGCCGCATTGCTTGCCGAATTGTGAAGCTTGACTCATTTATTTGAGCTATCCGGTTTCCCAGGTTTGGCAATAATTCCTTGTTTTGCCCGGGGTTGATCTTGGAGAAAATGAAGGACTTTCCAGTTAAATGCACAACAAAGCAAAGGGGCACTTTACAAACTGTTGGACTTATTTATGGAATTCCCTGCAACAAGCTGTAGCCAATAATTTAAAGGCCTTCAAAAGGAAGTTATTCGGATTCATGGTGGAGGGAGCAAATAAGCGATTACTATTTGCAAGGCTTACTTAACATGCCTTTCCAATCAGAACAAACCTAAGCAGCTTATGTACCCTATCGATTTAAAGAAAGTTAAAATGTACAGATCAAATGTTATCATTCAAAAACCAGCTGTGGAGACAAATTTAACTCTTCATTCATTCATCTTCAGCATACAGGGAGTATCAGCTCGCAAAAGTGTGAAATGCTCGTGTGAAAAACAACACAGGGAGATAAGAGATGCCTGATGCCTTAAGACAGGGGTCTCCAACCTTGGCAACTTTCAGACTTGTGGACTTCAACTCCCAGAGTTCCTCAGTGAGCAAAGCTGGCTGAGGAATTCTGGGAGTTGAAGTCCACAAGTCTTCAAGTTGCCAAGGTTGGAGACCCCTGCCTTAAGAGACATTTGGCTGTCTGCTCTATGAATCTGGAAGCAGGTGAGGGGATTTTTCTTATGGTCCAATCCAGCTCTTATGTTTTTGTCTTGGAAAAAAGGGGAACTACAAGTAATCCTTGATTTACGACCACAATTGTGCCCCAAATTTCTGTTGCTAAGCAAAGCAGTTTTCTTAAGTGAGTTGTGCCCCATTTTATGACTTTTTTGCCACAGTTGTTAAGTGAATCATGCAGTTGTTAAACGAATCTGGCTTCCCCCATTGCCTTTGCTTGTCAGAAGCCGGTTGGGAAGGTTAAAAAGGGTGATTAGACCAGGGGTCTCCAACCTTAGCAATTTTAAGACTTCCAGGACAATGCAACTGTCATAAATACATGCCAGTTGCTAATTGCTCGAATTTTGATCATGTCCTCATGCGGATCTTGCAATGGTTGCTTGAAAACTGGTCATAAGTCACTCTTTTCATGGCCATTGTAATTTTGAATGGTCACCAAACAAATGGTTATAACTTGAGGAGTACCTGTAAAAATCTTTCTTGGCCTCCCTGCTTTAAATACTGAGGGGATCTTACTCTGTACCCCCAAATGTACCTTTCCATGGCTATCGACCCCAACTAAGGCCAGCGAAGTCCAAGACATCTGCATCGCTTTGAAGTAGACCAGAGGGCCCGAAGTTCTTTGCCTTTTGATGGTCTGCTCATCCACCGGGCGCTGCGAGCTGGAGCCATAAAACACTGCCATGGTTTGCAGGGAGAGACGGTTGATGATGTGGACACTGCCATCATGGAAAGCAAGCGCCAGGCCTGGAACAGAAAGTTGGATAAATTGCAAAGGGATTTTTAAAATGGCCTACCGAGAGAAGTAGGACTGCATTCCTTCTGGACTATTCTATTATTTTATCCCCGAGTAAGGCCAACCCAACTGTTGTGACCAAGGCCCAAGCAGTGATTACTAAACACAATTCAGTCCTCAACAAATTTATGTTATTAAAACATTTGAGAATTAATTCATTCTCATCTTAGTCCAAAACAAAAGTCTTAATAACCAGTCCATCGGCTTTAATACCAACCTTTGATGTCTTTGGCAACCTGCCAAAGGCTTTTCTTGGCAAACCCCCCACAAAATTCAAGAGATGCTGACAAGAAGCACGGAAATCAACACTGCTTTCCTACAAAGAACCCAACGGCTCGTTGCTGCTCTTTTAAGCCTTATGAGAGTGGCCAATCATCTTCTGGCCTTACTCCCAACAGCCTCTCTGCTGTTCACCTCTGGAGGCTCCAGAGTCCATGCATCACTCCCAGATGGCCCCGGCCCCATCTCTGCCTCCAATGCAGAGCCCTTGTCCAGGCCTTCCAGGACTGGCCCATTGTCCTCCCCAACCTCCTCACTCTGTCTGACTCTGCTGCCAGGTCCGCGGGCTGCTCGCGGACCACACCACCAACATCACTCTTGGGAGACACTTCTGCTCACAACTTAGTATTCGTGGCAAATTACTAATCTGGTAAGTTGCTAAATAAAATTCTAATTAGGATCTGAAAAAGATGCGTCTGTGATTCCCAAGACTTGATATCCCACTTTTAGGCATTTATAACTTTCTTATGAGAACCAGTTTGGTGTACAGGTAGTTCTCAACTTAGGACCGGTTGCTTAGTGACCCTTTGAAGTTCTGATGGGGCTCTCTTGAGGTTATTTATGACCTAGATTTGAAGTCCCATTGGTCACTCCCTCTGCGGCCCAGAACAGGAAGTAGAGAGTTCAGCTTTGAAATTGACATGGGGGAACTTTGGAATTCATTCACACTAGCAATAGCACAATATACTCTTCCATACTGCTTTAAAGCAGCTGTCTCCAACCTTTCTTTTTTAAAATTTCTTTTTGGGCCGCGGTGTGGCTCAGGCTGTAAGAAGCCTGTTATTAAAACACAGCTGCCTGCAATTACTGCAGGTTCTAGTCCCACCAGGTCCAAGGTTGACTCAGCCTTCCATCCTTCATAAGGTAGGTAAAATGAGGACCCAGATTGTTGGGGGGGCAATAAGTTGACTTTGTAAATATACAAATAGAATGAGACTATTGCCTTACACACTGTAAACCGCCCTGAGTCTTCGGAGAAGGGCGGGATATAAATGTAAACAAAAAATTAATAATAATAATAATTTTTATTCAACATTTACTTCTTTAAAAACAAACTTCGTTACATTTTTACAGCTTTCCGATACTGGCATATCCATTATTTAGTAATATCCATTTTATCTTTCGAACTAATTCTTATACATATACATTTTGTTTATTACTTATTCATTCTCACAATCACTACATTATATACATATCTGCTATACTTCATATGAAATATTTCATTTCACTATAATAACTTCTCTTCTACTATACATTATACATTAATTTTAGATTTCTTTTCCAGCCAATTGTACCATCTGTTCCACGTTTCATAATAAATCATTTCCTCTCCATCTTCAAGTTCCAACCTTTCTAGCTCGGCAGACCAGCAGAGGCAGCAAGGCAGAAGGAGGGGGGGGGGTGTTCACGTGTGTGCTTGCCCATCACTTCTGTGGCCCGGTTCAGAATGGGCCATGGATCAGGGGTTAGGGTTAGGGACCCCTGGTTTAAATGCACTCTGAGAGGTTTACAGAGTCAGCATGTTGCCCCCCAACAATTTGGGTCCTCATTTTACCGACCTCAGAGGGATGGAAGGCTGAGTCAACCTTGAGCCCATCAGCATCAAACTCCTGGGCTGTGAGCAGAATTAGCCTCTAATTTACCGCATTATAATGACTGCGTCACCCCAGCACTAATTTTTTTTGCCTATCTGATAAGACTACACATCTAAGAAAAACTTTTCCTCACCTAAACCCGGGTAGAATTTGGTGTCACTTGCTACCTTCAGATCAGTGCTGGTCAAAGATATTGGCAGTTTGGGTAATGCCACAGCAGAAACTCGGTCCAGGTCATTAGTGGCTGAAAGGATCCGCCATTTCAAGATCATCGGCGGCTTGTCCCCAACTTAGAAATAAAGAGGAAGAGGATAATTAAAGTAGTGCCAAAAAAAAAAAAAGCATTTGGTAATGGAACGTCTTTCCTTTCTGCTCAGCACAATCAGGTTACTGTAACATTCACACTTTCTAGATGTGAAGGTCGAAGATGTCTTCGACAGGACCTGTGTTTAACTCATAGAATCATCTATTGCAATGTCCTTCCTGTTGAAGACTACTTCAGCTTCAATCATAACAATACAAGAGCAAACAATAGATTTAAACTCAATGTTAACCATTTCAATCTTGATTGCAGAAAATATGACTTCTGTAACAGAGTTGTTAATGCTTGGAACACACTACCTGACTCTGGTCTCTTCTCAAAATCCCCAAAGCTTTAACCAAAAACTGTCTACTATTGACCTCACCCCATTCATAAGAAGGCTGTAAGGGGCGTGCATAAGAGCACAAACGTGCCTACTGTTCCTATCCTATTGTTTCCTTTCATTATATCCAATTAATATAGTTATTACATACTTATATATATGCTTATATATTATATAGTTACTTTCATGCTTACGCTTATATATACTGTTGTGACAAAATAAATAAATTAAATAAATAAATAGATGTGTTTGGGACTGCAATTCCCAGAATTCTCAGCAGCAGGGATACTGAGAATTCTTTGGGTGTCCTGGGGAACTGTAGTCCTGAAATTTGTGGAGAGACCTGATTTGGAAGAGACTTGTGTGAGTGTATTATGTCACCTTGTACCACAAAATGAGCGGCATATAAATTTGGTAAATAAACAACTTTGCATCCAGAAAAGGAAACTGAACTAAGATGCACATATAAAACTAGTTTTCTTGTATTTCTAAGACACCACAGCTGAAGGAATATTGCATGGTCTGAAAATCTATGCATTTTACATACAGGCCGCCTATGATTTTTTTTTTTAAAAAAATGATACTAGCACTTTTTTCAAATTTATCAAATGTATTGTTTCTAGGCAAAAGGAGCAGAAATTCAGCTTCAAATTTGCTAAGTCAAGATGTACCAATTTAACAGCTTCTCGCCTGGGGAAGAATCAAAAGAAGCTCATTTCCAAAGGGAAATGGCTGTGATGAGAATCTGTTGCCAGGTGATTTCCTGTGCAAAGGCAACAATTAAATAACACCTGTGGGTTTGATTGCTCTCGGTTAGAAAAATTGCTCCTGCTGAGCTGTGACGAGGGAAATAAATAGAAGAATGAAAAGAGCCATTTTTTCATTGGCAACACAACCACATCCGTGAAAAACAAAGAAGTTATTCATACGGGAGAAGCAGAATTCTAGTCCCGCCTTAGGCACTAAAGCTGGTTGGGTGACTTTGGGCCAATCCCTAGGAGACAGTGAGTTCTAGTCCCGCCTTAGGCGTGAAAGCTGGTTGGATGGCTTTGGGCCAATCCCCAGGAGACTGTGAGTTCTAGTCCCACTTTAGGCATGAAATCTGGCTGGTTGACTTTGGGCCAATCCCCAGGAGACTGTGAGTTCTAGTTCTGCCTTAGGCATGAAAGCAGCTGAGTGACTTTGAGCCAATCCCCAGAAGGCTTTGTCCTGAACCCGCAAGGTTCTGCCTATGCTTTTCTGCCTCATTGCTTAGGCTAGAATTGTAGTTCACAGATTTCAAACTCCCCAATCTGACCATTCAGGAATCCAGGATGATTTCAACCTAATGAGGAGAAGAAGCCGTTTTCTGCTGAATTCTTTCTACATCTGCTACCTGACTCACCTGTGGGAGAAATCTGCTGGAAAATGTTGTTAACTGGCAGTCCTTCTTTCCGGAGTGACCAGCACTCCACAATGCTGTTGTTCTGACTGGAGGCACACAGCAGCATCTGGGGAAGAAGGGAAGGCCACGTAGAACAATGTTAACAACCTTACCAACTTTTAAGATATGTGGACTTCAATTCCCAGAATTCCCAGCCAGCATGCTGAGGTTGAAAAACACTGGGTTAGTATATACCTCCAGAGGCATGCAGAATAAACATCTGGGAAGACCTCACTGGATCAAGGAAAGTGGACTCGGGTCCAATCTCGTTTCAGAGTTCATTGGAAGCTCCTCCCCCCATTTGTTCATTCTGCATCTAGATCAGGGGTCTCAAACTTGCGGCCTGCAGGCCAGATGCATCACACGTTGGCCACGCCCATGCCCGGTTTAGCGAAAGGAGAGGGGAAGTCACAATACGTCACGTGACAATGCGAGTTTGACACCCCTGATCTAGATGAACAAATGTTTCTCAAACTTGGAACTTTTTAAGGTATTTGAACTTCAACTCCCAGCATGCTGACTGGCTGGGGAATTCTGGGAATTGAAATCCACAGATCTTAATGTCTCGAAGGCTGAGAAACATTGCTCTGGAATGCCCAGTGCCAGCTCTAGCAGCTATTTAAAATTCAAAATAATTAGAGGACGGCAGAGATTATGGTGAGAAGACGGCAGGCAGGCAGGCAGGCAGACAGACAGATAGCAATCACAATAGCATTTAGACTTATATACCACTTCACAGTGCTTTTACAGGCCCCTCTAAGCAGTTTACAGAGTCAGCATAATTGCCCCCAACAATCTGGGTCCTCATTTTACCCACCTGCGAAGGATGGAGGGCTGAGTCAACCTTGAGCTGGTAGGACTCAAACTGCCAAACTGCAGGCCGCCGGCAGTCAGCAGAAGTAGCCTGCAGTACTGCATTTTAACCACTGCGCCAACTCGGCTCTAGATAAATGTGTGTGCGAGATTGCATGGGCACACGTGGGTGTGCATGCAAGCACTTGAGTGAAGAGTAACCATGGGGCTCTGTCCATGCTGATCTATGGCTTTTGCTCACTTCCAAGATACACTCATTCTCCAAAGACAATCCGTGAAGGAATGAAGCTCCTGAGGCAAAAGCAGTTCTCTGCTCTTATTCCATGATATTTGTAGCCCTCGACTTATAGCTCTAATGGAGATTGCCTATTATGGTCATCAGTTGTGATGGTCATAAAATGAGTCACCCACGTGATCGACCTGATGTTATAGCCTTTTTTGCAACAGTCATTAAGCAAACTCTTGTCATTAAATGAAACTATTGTTTGCCAAAAGCCAATTTTGCCAAAAAGGGAAGTAAATGCTGGTTTTCAGCAAAAAAACCTTATAAAATGTAGTCATGTGACCATCGGCCGCTATAAACAGCCATAAATAGAGGCTAGCTGCCGAACGCACGTGTGGTCATATGGCCTTAGGGTGGAGGGCAGCCATCAGAACTTCAGAACCAGGTCATAATGTACTCCTGTGGCGGTCCGTTGCAACTTTGAACAATTGCTAAGCAAATAAATACCTAGGGAGATTCTCAGTCACCCAGATCATGGTTGCCCCAAAGATGTTTTTTCAAGGGACAACTGGACTTTCTTGGCTTTTCCTTGCAGTTGTTTCACCTCTCATCCAAGAAGAAGCTTCTTCAGTTCTTCAGCTTCTTGTTTGAGAAGTAAAACGTCTTCAGGGAAAAAAACAAAAACAAAGTCCAGTTGCCTCTTGAAAAAGCACCTTTGGGACAGCCACTAAGTAACTGGTCGTATGTCAAGGATTACCAGTAAATGCAAGATTGCTATCACGTCCTTCCATGTGGACTAACAATAGCCACTCCTTCCATGTTTCTGCATCGGGTTCTCCAGATTCTTCACTATCTGATCTGTCTTCAACTGACTAATCTAGACATGGCCAAGCAGCTAGAAGGAAAAAGCAGCTAGGACTGGAGAAGGAAACCCCAAGGACCTCACCTGCTCAGACATGTCCCGAGCTAGAAATTTCAAGTGGGTGATTGCAGGATATTTGTCTTTCCGAGCTGGGTCCGTGGTGCAGCGCATGAACAAGGAGGGGAGGATCTCGGTGTCAATCTTACACTTCTCGTTCACCACACTGACACAGACTTTGTAGAACTGGACCGGAGAGGCACTGCTGCCATCTGATGTGGCCACCACAATGTTGCCTCCACCGGTGAAAGCAATATCAGCCAAGGCCACTCGGCAGCGCAGGCGGCAGAGGCTCTCCGTGGAGGTCAGCACTTGTCCGTTGGGCTTCAGCAGTGAGACGGTGACCAGCCCGCTGATGGTTACTGCGATCCAGCCTTCCATAGGTTTCCCCCCAAAGAGGGTCAATGATGGGGAAAATTTGACCCGGGAGAATTTCTCACCAAAATTGGATGCTCCAGACTAAGGACAGAAGGAAACGGAAGATATTTAGGAGAGAAATGATAATCAAGCATATTACAGGTAGACCTTGACTTACAATCATTCGTTTAAGTGACCGTTCAAAGCAGGGATGAAATCTACTTACCTTCCCTACTGGTTTCGAAGTGCGTGCGCCATTGTCATGTCTGATTTTAGACCCTCTGCGCATGCACAGAATGTCAAAAACAGGTTACTTTCTGGTTAAAACCAGGAAGTAACAACGTCCGGGATGGTAGGCAGAGCCTCACCCTGCCGCCGCTACAGGTTCGTCAAACTATGTGCTGCGCCGCTACTGGTTCACCTGAAATGGAGCGAACCGATAGCATTTCACCCTGGTTCCAAGTCACAACGGCACTGAAAAAAGTGACTTGTGACCGTTTTTCACACAACCATCGCAGCACTGACTTTGCTTGCAGGAAGCTGGCAGAAAAGGTCGCAAATGGCAATCCTGTGACTGCAGCTCACTGCAATGTTGTAACCACAAACCAGGCACCCAAATCGTGATAGCCAGAACTTTGAACGGTCACTGAACGAATGGATGTAAACTGAGGACTACCTGTAGAATAGCAACCCTTAATTAGCCTATTTACCTTCTCCACGTGCAAAGCCAGTTTCACCCCATTGTGCAGCCAAGAAAGTGCCACCACTGGGTCTCCTTCCACTTCACTGCCCACCTCGCTCTCCCAGCTGTTGGCCAGGTGGTCCATCATACTCCAACATTTGACGTGCCCATCAGCGTCAGCAGACAGAAGTCTGGATCCTGCAGCCAAAAAAACAGAGAAAAGAAAAGAACAAAGTCAGAATACCAATCAAGGGAAGGACAGGCCCATCCTCTAGGTGTAAATTGGAATGAACTGATCTTGCATATTTGAATGTTGTCTTAAAGATAAAATTTCTTCCATGATTTTTTTGATTTAGGGAATATCATGAAAGAGACAACACCAGGATTAGCAAAATGATATTTTACCATCATAGGTTATAATAGCAGAATCTTGAAAGGCTGCCAGTTTCCTTGCACCCTCTTTTACCAAACATTAGGATAGGGTTATTTGAGTCTCTTTCTCATGTCCTCTTCTCCCTCCCAGGATTGAATTGTCATTTATAATCTCTTAATGATCCTTGTATTCCTTCATCAAGGTCAATTTCATGCTCATAGCCATGTAATTATCTTGGCAACAACCCAGACATGGTTTGTCCATGATTTCTTTTAGGATATTTTGTGAATAGTCTACAGCCGTGAAGTTTGCTGGTGGTTTCTCATTGAAATAGATTCTGGGATCAGTTAAGGTCAGCTGGATTTCTAATAATATAAACCACCTGTCAACTTCGAACTGAACCTGGCAGCAGCAATCTTTCTGTTCCTCAGATGCCATACGGAGGGGTAAGTAGGGAAGGAGGTTGGAATGCATTACTAGACACAACAAAGAGCTTTCTCCTGAGAACCAAGGTCATCTCTACCAGCAACCAATAAGGTTGGGGAAGGAGTGCCTGTAGAGCCCGCCAATTAACACAATTGGCCAATATGACCTTGGGGATGGGGTTATTTCCTACTTTAATTACCATATTTTTTGGACTATAAGATGCTCCGAACTATGAGACGCACCTAGCTTTTGGGGAGGAAAACAAGGGGGAAAAAATCTGCCTCTCCTCCCAGCATTCACCTGGCCTATTTGCTGTGGTCCATTTGCCGCAGCCCATTCACCACTGCCCATTCACTGTGGACTGTTCACCACTGCGGGGGCCCATTCACCACCGCCGTGGCCCGTTCACCACTGCGGTAGCCCATTTTAGAACAGCTGATCGGCACCACACCAACCCCTCCTCCCCCCGCTGCAATATTCGGAGTATAAGACACACAGACATTTCCACCCACTTTTGGATGGGGGGGAAGTGCGTCTTATACTCTGAAAAATACTGTATACTGAAACCATGGGAAAGATTTAGAATTGGTTTTCCATTCCACTGTGCTGATATGATGTACTCAATAAAGAGGACCTTTGAGAAGGAGCCAAGTCTTGGGTTCATTAGTCGGAGCCTTGACACCACCCTTCCCCATCCTGGCACTCTTGCCAATAAATCTGGAAAGTACCAGCCTGAAGAAATGGCTCTTTAATACCAATTTCATCAAGTCATCCTGACACTTCAAAACTTTTGGAAAAACTAAGATCTTCCCAGGAAACTCAGTGGTGGAAACATTTTTTATTTGCAAGTGCCAAGAGATGAACCCGAGGTCTTCAGACGAAATAGGTGCACCAAGCTACAGTTGTCCTTCTTTACCTGACTGATCCCATTCCAAGCAGGTGATTATTTCAATGTGTCCAGAATTGATCGAGTGGACGTCCCACGGATGTTCTGTGTCAAGGATGTGGATCATATGTGTGAGGTCTGAGGAAGGAAATGAAAGAAAAAAAGTGATATAGATGGTGGCAACCCTGAAGCCGACTTGACCAAAGCCATTTTGAAGTTTCAATGTTTCCACACTGGAGCTGAGGGATAGGGAGGGGGGAATAGAGATAGCTGAGATTTGTAGCAGGGGTGAAATGCTCCCGGTTCAGACCGAATCGCCTGATCCGGTAGCGATGGCGGTGAGTGGTTCGGAGAACTGGTAGCAAAAATCCCTGCCCCAGCTGAGCTGCGCGATCATTAGAGGATTTTTTTTTCTTTTCTTTTAAAAGCATTTTTTCTTTGGCCGAAAAAATGATTTTAAAAGTAAAAAAACAAACAAACCTCTGATGAGCACTTGGCTCAGCTGGGATCGTCAGAACTCTTTAAAAGCATGTTTTCTACAAGCTCTTCGGCTGAACAGGTTGTAAAAAAAATGCTTTTAAAAGGTTCTGGCCATCAGGCAACTCAGCTGGGATCGTCAGAACCCCTTCAAAGCTTTTTTTCCTCTGGCGATCCCAACTGAGTTGCCTGATCATCACAGGCTTCTAAAAGCATTTTTTTACAACCTCTTCAGCTGAAAAAAATGTTTTTAAAAGTAAAAAAAAAAAGTTGGCCACGCCCACCCACAGAACCAGTAGTAACAAATTTTACATTTCACCCCTGGTTTGTAGCCAAAACAAAATACTTTCGCCTGAGAACCAAGGACATTCTGACACCTGGTCAGAGAGAGGAGGAGTGACATTATCAGGCAACCGGATGGCACCTTGATTGGACCATGTGACCGATTGTTTGGGGAAAAGGAAAAACTTTTCCTTTTAATTAGGTGAAAACTGCGGGAACCTTCAGACTCGGTTTTCATCAGAACTGTGCCAATATGATATAACCAATAAAACTATTCTTTGAGGAATCTATCTGCCTCGGAGTTTTGTTTGCTATGGGTGTATTACTTGGAACCCTGACTGATGGATGAGAAAGCAGTAGAGGGGGAAAATATTATTTAGAATTAACACTGCAGCTGTTTGGAGATCAGGTAGAGTAAATGAAAACTGGGTTTAAGATTGAGGGAGGCTTAGGGCAATCTCCTTCTCAGTTTGCCTCTGCTCTAGACTCACTTCCAGCTGTAAATGGAAAAATAATAATGGACAGATTTTCTATGCTAGTTCCCCACGTCTACATTGGACTATAGGTAATCCTCGACTTACAACAATTCATTTAGTGACCGTTCAAAGTTACAACGGCACTGAATAAAGTAACTTCCGACCATTTTTCACAGTTACAACCTTTGCAGCATCCTCATGGTCCTGTGATCAAAATTCAGATGCTTGGCAACTGGTTCGTATTTATGAAGTGTCATGTCCCACTCCTCCGCTGACGGCTGGGTCCGGGAAATCCGAATCAGGCTTGCCTCTGCAGCTCTGCCCAAAGTCCTAGCAAAGTCCTCAGAGCAGGCAGGAGACCAGTAAGTGACTTCAGCAAGATAAGTTTGACTTTTGCCTGACTCAGAGACTGCCAGAAAGTAGCTCCTTTATATAGGCCATGGGGTGTGGCTCCATGACTCAGCATTCATTAAGGCCTGCCCCTCCCTTCCTTCTGTTGCCTCCGCCTATCCAGCCTTCTGATGCGAGGGTCACTCCAATCAGCTGTTCTTGGGAATAAACCCTCCTCAGGCTCACCTGCTGTGGAGGAGGGGGAGGGGTCTAGCTGCTCCGTTTGCCTGGGCATGGAGTCAGGGCTGGGGCAGGGAGATTCTCCTTCTTCTGCAGTTTGTGGGGGCATGGAGCCAGGACTTGGGCCGGAAGGCATACATTCCTCAGTGTTGGGGAGCAGGTAAGAAGGCCCCGGCTGCTCTGAGGGCGGGCAAGACACAACATGAAGGTTCCGGTGTCCCAGAGTCACGTGATCCCCTTTTGCGATCTTCTGACAAGCAAAGTCAATGGGGAATGCAGGTTCATTTAACCCACTTGGGTTATTAACGTAACCACTTCAGTGATTCACTTAACTACAGTGGTAGGAAATGTCATAAAATGGGATAAAACTCTATTTTAACATGAACAGTTAAACAAATTTCTCACTTAGCAACAGAAAATTTGGGCTCAATTGTGGTTGCAAGTTGAGGAGAACCTATATTCAAAATAACATGAAGATCTGCCAGTAGTCTGGATCTTTGACCTCAGCGCTAAAACCTTTCATGACGGGGAAAGCAACAGCTGTGGTCTGTTGCCCATCTAAGATTCAAGAGCAGATTGTCTCTGGAGGCTCCACTGAGCCATCCATGAATTTATGTAATCTGCCCAATTCTCTGTGAAAGCCAAGAAAATACAATAAATTCACCGTTATCAGATTGAGGCTATTTAAAGGGCTGACCTCTATGTTTGGTACAAGATTATCCATTCCTTCATATTCTCTACTCATAAGTAAATCTACTTATACCCTGCCTTTAAACTGTTTTAAGTCCTACCCTCAAAACGACACTACAGAGCCCTGCACACCAGAACAACTAGACACAAGAACAGTTTCTTCCTGAAGGCCATCACTCTGCTAAACAAATAATTCCCTCAACATGTCAAACTATTTACCAAATCTGCACTACTATTAATCTTCTCATCGTTCCCATCACCCATATCCTTCCACTTATGACTGTAACTTTGTTACTTGTATCCTTATGATTTATATTGATATTGTTTCCTGATTGCTTATTTGTACCCTATGACTATCATTAAGTGTTGTACCTTAAAATTCTTGATGAAGGTATCTTATTTTTTATGTACACTGTGAGCGTATGCACCAAGACAAATTCCTTGTGTGTCCAATCACACTTGGCCAATAAAAAAATCTATTCTATTCTATTCTATTCTACTCTATTCTATTCTACCCCGCCTTTATTATTTTTATAAATAAGTCAGTGAACATACTGAATAGACCTTCCTCCTGTTTGTGAGCAACTTTTATTTATTTATATCCCACCTTTATTTTTTATAAATAACTCAAGGTGGCACACAATACTTCCTCCTCCTCCTATTTTCCCTACAACAACAACAACAACAACGCCTGTAAGGTGGGTTGGGCTGAGAGAGAGTGACTGGCACAAAGTCACCCAGCTGGCTTTCTTGTTGAAAGTGGAACTACAACTCCCAACCTCCAGGTGATTGGCCCTAAGTCACCCAGTCATTTTCACACGTAAGGCATGTCACAGTCTCCTGGTTTCTAGCCAGGTGCCTTAAATATTAGACCAAACTGGTTAAAATCTTAAAACAGTATTAAAATATTAAAACAATTTCAGCAACTATCTTCATATTCCAGAGTGTATTAAGAGTAATGTCAATGGCAAAGAAGCTAACATAGTAGGAAATACCTTTCTCTTCCTCATTTTTGAGATCTGTGGTGAAAGCAATCAAATTGCGACAAGACCAAGCACAGACCAGTGGAATGGATGGGCAGTGGTTACTCTTTGGACGCTTCTCCCACTCACAGATATATGCCAGATCCATTGTGTCTTCCTCAATTTAATAGCAGGGAACTGCTACCTAGAAGAAAATTGCAACTGGAATCTGCTGTAACTATTACAAAGAAAAAAAAACCAGCTGATAAACCAAAGGGAATCACAGCAGCCATCCCCTGGCCCCACTTCTTTTTTTGTGTGAATTTTTTTTATTTTTTATAACCATAATAAAAAAAATCATTGTGAACAGATTATTGGTCAGGTACATCCTTAAGCATATTAATTTTCACACACCCCCATTATGGTCTAATACAATATATTTTCTTCTCCTTCTTAAATTTAATTATTATTTGCACATATGTAATAAAAAAATCAATTCCATCCCATTCTGAAAGATATTTAAATGAAGTCTAGTCCCCATATTTAATTTCCCAAAACATCATTAATAAATCTTCGATTAACTTCTTAGATTTCACAAATCTGAACCTTATATCTATATTACTTAATCAGAGGTCAAACCATCTAACAACTCTTTCTTAAAACTGCCCAGAGATCACATAGACAATTTCTTTCTTATTTAGGGATAGTTCTGAACTCACAAAGATCATTTCCTCTTATCATCTTCCTCTGCCTCTAAATAACATATATTTAAAAAAAAATTTCCATCTCTGGCTCCACTTCTTAAAGTATGCTGCTTGCAATATTTTGTCCAAAGTTTGGACAAAAGGTAAGGGAAGCAGTAAGTGTCTGCAAGGCAGAAGAAGGACCATCAACACACAGACAAGGCAGCAGACATTTTCCCACTCTTCGCTATATTAATTCCATCAGATGCCCACCATAATCCAAATCGTGTGTCGCTGGTAGAGAGTTGGACTTTTTTCCAAGTAGGATCAACTGGAATGATAGTCTCTTTTTAATTCAGTTTCTTCCTAAATCAAAGACAAAGGACCTGTATGTGAAATAAATTCACATTTTCTCCTTTTTAACCTTGCCCCCATTTACCTCCTCTCTTTTTTTTTTTAAATTATCCAGGCATGTTTACCAAGGCAGCCACAAAGTCCTCAGCTTTTGTCAAAGGGAGAAAAGCATCATACTGCTGTCACAATGCAAACGCCATCTTTTCATATGTGCATGTGAAACAATGATGCACATCCAAAAGGGGCCAAACTGGTGTCCCAACCCTCTTTTGTGATTTGCCTCCAACACCTGCCTTCCCTCTAAACCCCCCCTTCCCCCTCCCCAAGACACCTCTGAATTGCTGGATCATATTTAAACCCCATGAACCTTAAGTGAGTTTTAAAAGGAATAAATTGGATTAACTGAAAAAATGATAGTTAAAAAATAGTGCTACTCAGGCAGGCTACAATATCTGTTATTTTTTTAAATAAATCTTTCTAAATCTGTAGCCATCGGAAAATGCTATGCGATTTTATGTCCATGCAACATAAGAATATGTAAGGTAGCTGTAGATATGGAGAAAATGAATCTTACTTCTCTTTGGAGTCCTTGGTGCCTTCTTGAGCTTGGTTGTTTTCCGCAGTCATTTCATTATCCAATGGCTGTAAGAAAACAACCAAGCTCAGAAAGCACAAAAAATTCCACACTTTCACCCTGACCTACAAATATTTTCTTCTATTGTTACTTTTCTTCCTTGTTGCAATTTGATTTGAATGCCGTTAATGGTTTTAAATTGCATTTATCCCAACCAGGTATATGGATTAGCCATAAATGTCCATACAAACAAGAGTAAGAAGGAGCTAATTAGGCAAGCAAAACCAGCCCTAGCATCAAACTAAAACACTCCCTGCTCAGCCTTTTGCCTGAACACATCCCATGAAAAGATCCCACCGTGTCTCTGCTTTAGTGGTCAAAATGTGCTTCATGTTAGGAAGTTCTTCCAGTATTTTGTGTCCCTAATAGTGGGGAGAGTGAGAAGAGATCTTGATCTTTGTCACTGTAACTTTCCTCCAAGTATTTAAAAAGCACTATTATTTCCCTTCCTTAGCTGTCTCTTCTCCCAGTTAAATATGTTCCTCAATCTCTCCTCATGAAGGCCTTGTTTCCACTTCCCTAATTAAACTTGCACTGTTTACAATTGCTTTTTACAATCTCTCCAGGTTTTTAAAAAAGGGATGCTTGGAACTGAATACAACGTTCAAGGTGGACTCTGAGTTATGCATTTCCTATAATTTGGGACCTGTACTTCCATCAATGCAGCCCAAAACTGCATTTCCCCTTTTTTTCCTACTATGTTGCACTGCTGAAGCATATTCAGTTTAAGATCAGTGATAAAATCTTTTCAGATGCATCGTCACTAAACCAGGTACCCACTATCTCACAGCTGGGGAATTCTGGGAGTTGAAATTCACAAATGTCAATGCCACCAGGTTTAAGGAACACCAGTCTAGATTTTTGCAGCCTAGTATGATGGTTCCATGCGCCTTTGGCATTGAGTCATGCCAGCCACATGACCACAGAGACGTCTTCGGACAGCGCTGGCTCTTCGGCTTTGAAACGGAGATGAGCACCACCCCCTAGAGTCGGGAACGACTAGCACGTATGTGCGAGTGGAACCTTTACCTTTACCTTATGATGGTTCTAAATATAACAGGTCTTCCCTCCTTCTGTTCACTCAAGTCATTCATGAAAATCTTAATGGGTACCAGTTCCAGGAACAAACTTGTAGCTCCCCATTGAATGCCTTATTATTCCAGGTTTATCCCAATTTGATTTTTAAAACATAATGACTATTCTGTCCATTCTGTGATGGTCAGTTAGACTCAACAGTGACTTGATGGTGTACAATCAATCAATCACTCTGTGAATATGGTTTTGAAGTTATCTGTATTTTTTCCTTAATACATTGATCTAAGTTGCCAATACAGGTAGACCTCGACTTACGACTACAACTGAGCCCAAAATTTGTTAAGTGAGACATTTGTTAAGTGAATTTTGTCCCATTTTATGACTTTCTTTCCACATTTGTTAAGTGAATCACTGCAGTTGATAAGTTAGTAACCCGGTTGTTAAGTGACTCCAGCTTCCCCATTGACTTTGCTTGTCAGGTCACAAAAGGGGATCACATGAGACAGCAACAGTTATAAATATGAACCAGTTGCCAAGCATCTGAATTTGGATCATATGATCATGGGGGAATGGTGGAAAGGTACTTTGAAAAACGGTCATCAGTGGGGGGTTTTCAGTGCCATTGTAACTTTGAACAGTTACTAAACAGGCTGCTGTAAATTGAGGACTACCTGTAAAAACTGCATGGAGCACCCTGTCAAATGCTTGCTAAACTCAAGTTGTATTTAATTCATAGCATCCCACAAGATACCCAAAGCCCAAACCAGTAATCACTGCTTTGTATCCAGTGTAATGGCTCTAAAAGGTTAATGCCTCAACAAACGATGCAAGGGGGCAAATTACTCTGGAAGTATAAACTCTGCAGCAAAAATATCTTCCGAGAATAGTTCAAAATAAAATGTTTTGATGTTTAGCATTCTTTCTTGCTTCTCCTCCCCCCCCCGTTCTTCCTAAATGAACTCTCCCACACACCCCTACTTACCCCAACCATCCATGCGGTCCCGGTCCCGTGCGCATGCGCCAAAACATGGGCTTTTCTCTTTTAACGCTGTCTAATGAAGTGCCTGATACTCATGTGAAATAAAGTGAAATAAAATATTTTAAAAGTTCACCCCAGAGAAAAATTTAATCTTCCCAAACTTCTTTTGCTGCGAAAACTCAAATCCCTGTTTCTTTTCCGGGTTCTTAATAAGGATGACCACCTCTGTCTGATCTTAATTCCTACCCAAACCTTCCGCGATGATATCCAAGGGGTGTATATTTGCATACGTCCCTTCCCATCATGCACCCCGAAGAAAGAGAAAAATAAGATAATTTATTGAAAATATAAATGTATTATATAATTTATTTTTAATGTATTATAATACTACGATTTAAAAAACACAGAGGGATAAGATCATCCTCCATGGATATAAAAATAACGGGCATATTTACACTTTAGAGTATCTCACCATAACGGGATAGTTACACGTATAGAAACCTTTATATACCGTACAAGGTAGAGCTAAATTTGTGCTCGCTTCGGCAGCACATATACTAAAATTGGAACGATACAGAGAAGATTAGCATGGCCCCTGCGCAAGGATGACACGCAAATTCGTGAAGCGTTCCATATTTTGCTTTGCTCTGCTCCAAAATACAACTTCTTTGCAATTTATCAGTTTTTATCCTCTCTCATGTAAATTCCTTTTCTATCCAGCCTCTGTATGGCTCAACCGTGGTAGATAAATTTATAGAAAACGTTTGTTACTGTTTCATCTCTCAACATCACAGTGGATGGAGCTTCTGTTATGATTATGCTTTATTAATACAATATGAGCCTTTTAAAAACACGGTAAATATAATATGAATGCTATAATTTATATAAATATATAAGTAATTCTAATTTGTTTTTGTTCTAAACAGAGTTTACCTCACCCCATTCCTAAGAGTAAGCACAAACGTGCCTACTGTTCCTGTCCTATTTTTTTCTTCTTATAATATATATATATATATGCTTATACTTCCTTATATTTCCTCATATATATGTTCATATACTATATAATCTTTTTGTGTGATACTTATGTATATTGTTGTGACAAAATAAATAAATAATAAAATAATAAATAAAAAGAGTTAAGATTACATTTTACAAGAAGGAGTACCTTATGTTTGTTATACGTCAAAAAGGTCCAGGTGCCTACAAGGAAATATTCACCGTATTGGTAGCTGTAATAAGCACAATGATGGTGTGATAACAATTATTTTATTTCAACAATTTTAAATATATTTTAATTTTTAAAACTTGAGATGTGATGCAATATACAAAAGTTTATGGTGCTTATGCACCGGAGACAAATTCCTGGTATGTTCAGTCCCACTTGGCCAATAAATATTCTATATTCTATTCTAAATATACAATATAATAAGAATAGCATTAGAAATACTTTTGGTTTATTATTAACATTACAACTGCATTTTTCAATCTTAAAAAGTGGCGTTTGAATACATAACAGGGAAACCCCGGAGACTTTTTATATGCAACTCCATCATGTATTCACTGTATAAATAGACTACCTTTGAATTTGTAAATGGAGCACAGGTAATCCTTGATTTACGACCACAACTGAGCCCAAAATTTTATGACCTTTCTTGCCGTTGTTGTTAAGTGAATCAATGCAGTTGTTAAGCTAGTAACATGGTCATTAAGTGAATCTGGCTTTCCCATTGACTGTGCTTGTCAGAAGGTTACATATGACTCAGGAAACTGCAACCGTCATAAATATGATCCAGTTGCCATGTGTCCAAATTTTGATCACATGACCATGGGAGTGCTGCAATGGTTTGTAGGTGTGAAAATCGATCATAAGTTGCTTTTTCAGTGCCATTATAAAGGTCACTAAGCAAAGGACTACCTTTAATAGTTTAATTTAGCTTATTGAGAACAAACTTAAAACTTAAATATCAGTGATAGACACAATATACACATCATACAGCAACATTAAAATGCACATAAAATGAGGGAGCGGCAATTTATTCCATTTAAAAAAAGGAACCAATTTAATGATGTAATCTAAACTCATAGTTTGGTAATACCAAATGGATTCACTTTCAATGCCTTTCTACTGATCAAAAAAAATAATGCTCAATAATGTCATGAATCAAACAGCGAATTTTTCCAAAGACTTCTCACAACCTGTTTGGAGAAGCTAGTGATTTTTGTAAAAGAAATATTTTAGTGTAGGTAAACGAGGCTGCGGAAAGGTTTGTTCCAGTTGCAAAATATGGAACGCTTCACGAATTTGCGTGTCATCCTTGCGCAGGGGCCATGCTAATCTTCTCTGTATCGTTCCAATTTTAGTATATGTGCTGCCGAAGCGAGCACAAATTATAGCTTTCCTTCAGACTTATTTAAAGGCTATTTCCTCAGTTTTTCTAAAGTTATGGTAACTAGTGCCATAACTATAATCGGTTTTTTTCCTTCTATATTTCATATTCCAAACATTTCTTCCCATTTCAGTGAATTGCTTTCCAAATAATGAATCTACACCCTTTTAAATTACTTTTTATAAACGACAGGTTTTATAGAGTTCCCCTAGTGCATGATGGGAGGCGCCTATGCAAATAGTCATGCTTTTCCCTGTCGCTCCCCTCCTCCTCCATACTTTTCCCCTTTTACTTCTTTTCTTCAATGAATACTATTTTTCTCGTGCATTCCTGATTTCCCCCACCCCCCAAAAAACACTTTGGAAAAAGTGCTCAATATATCAAAAGGAAAAGCTGCTAAATGTAACCCTATCTGCGCGCACGTACAGCAGCCCGCCAACCATCCAGCTGCTGCTGTTCTTTACACGCGAGGAAGGGGCTGGCAAGGCAAGGTTTGCTCCGCGTGCAGATTTACACCGTCCGTGCCTTGTTTCTACAGACGAATCTGGGCCTTGCCCCCATTGCAATGCCCATATAAAAAAAAAAACATCCGAACTTTCTATTGCATTCCACCCGAAGGCCCCCCTAACCAGAAGCAGCCCTCACTGCCCACCCCCTCCGCTCAAGGCTTGCCTGAACCCCCCCAGCCTTCTCGCTGCATCAGACTACAGCTCCTTCCCATTACTCCCAAGTTCCATATTTTGGCTGGGAATCATGGACAGTGGAGTCCATCGTGCTCTGGGCATTATGGAACCGGTATTCACTCCGGGATCATGGTGGTAGGGAGATCATCTATAGGGGCCTCCAAACTTGGGCACTTTAAAACTTGTGGACTTCAACTCCCAGAATTCCCCAGCCAGCTGTGCTCCCAGAATTTAGACTTATTTAATTCTGGGAGTTGAAGTCCACAAGTTTTAAAGTGCCCAAGTTTGGAGACCCCTCCCCATCTATACTGTCACCCTTCCGAAGAAGCAAACCAATGAAAATAGCCATCTTGATTAAACTCACCCCCCAAAATGAATGATAATAACGGTGATGTTAATTGCACAGGTGCGTTTACACCAGGATATTTCTCAATTCCAGCAACTTTTTAAAGATTTTAAGGAACCAGAAGCACTACTCAGGTGACCCTGAGGTCACAGATAAACCTCCAAGAGCATCAACGATCGAATAGAATAGAATAGAATAGAATAGAATAGAATAGAATAGAATAGAATAGAATAGAATTATTTTTTAATTGGCCAAGTGTGATTGGACACACAAGGAATTTGTCTTGGTGCATACGCTCTCAGTGTACATAAAAGAAAAGATACATTCATCAAGAATTCTAAAATACAACACTTAATGATAGTCATAGGGTACAAATAAGCAATCAAGAAACAATATCAATATAAATCGTAAGGATACAAGCAACAAAGTTACAGTCATACAGTCGTAAGTGGGAGGAGATGGGGGATGGGAATGATGAGAAGATTAATAGTAGTGCAGATTTAGGAAATAGTTTGACAGTGTTGAGGAAATTATTGGTTTAGCAGCGTGATGGCCTTGGGGAAAAACTGTTCTTGTGTCTAGTTGTTCTGGTGTGCAATGCTCAATAGCGTTGTTTTGAGGGTAGGAGTTAAAACAGTTTATGTCCAGGAAGTGAGGAGTCTGTAAATATTTTCTCTAAAAAAGGATGCTGATGACCAGCTGTCTGCAAGGAATATAAATCCTTCCATTCCCCACCACCTGTCAGTGTCGCTATGGAAATTTTCAGTCATCCAGGTCATGGGTGTCCCAAAGGTGTTTTTTTTTCCCAAGAGGCAACTGGACTTTCTGGTTTTTCTTTGAAGACGTTTTGCTTCTCATCCAAGAAGCTCCTTCAGCTCTGACTGGATGGCGGGGAATAGAAGGATTTATACTCCTTGTATAAAGAAAGCATCCTGCAGAAAGCACAGCTCCAATTCCTCAATGAAAGAATCAAGGCTTATAAGCCTTTCCATTCCCCACCATTCAGTTAGAGCTGAAGAAGCTTCTTGGATGAGAAGCGAAATGTCTTCAAAAGAAAAGAAAAAAAAAGCCTGGGTAGGTGGTGAGGAAGGTCAGCCATCAGAAAGATCAGCGGTTCGAATCCCTAGCACAGGTCGACTAGAAGGTCGGACTACATCAGGGGACTCCAACCTTGGCAACTTTAAGACTTGTGGACTTCAACTCCCACAGTTTCTCAGCCAGCATTCTGGGAGTTGAAGTCCACAAGTCTTAAAGTTGCCAAGGTTTGAGACCCCTGGACTAGATGACCTCCAAGGTCCCTTCCAACTCTGTTACTATTAAAATCCAGTTGCCTCCTGAGAAAAAAAGCACCTTAGGGACAACTTTTAAAGATGCCCGGATTTCAACTCGTAACTCGTGTGCAGGGCTAACTTCTGCGTCGCGTTGCCTGCAGTGTTCTCACGTCACTACTTCCTCAGGCAGGCAGGTAGGCAAACCGGAGAGCAGCCCAACCACTTCCCCCCTCACCCCAAAAAAAGAACGACAGAAACCACAACAGGGACAAGTGGCTTGCAAGGGCCCAGGTTAATTCCAGCCCTGCCTCCCCTCCCCGGGCTGACGTCACTTCCTGCTAGGGAGGCTCCTAGGCCAGGTCTGTCCCGTCCTTCGGGCGCTCGGGGAGCGGAGAAAGAGGGAAGGCGGTGGAGGAGGTGGGGAGGGGAGGGTTGAGCAGGCCGGGCAGCGATGGTGGGGCTGAAAAGGGGAGCGGCTGGAGGGCTGAGGGGGAGCCAGGAGGAGCAGCTGCCTGGAGTCCCCCTGGACCAGCCCTACGGGTGAGTAGGAGGAAGGCTGGAGGCTCCACAATTGTCTTTGTGTGTCCCTTTTTTTGCATTGGATTCAGGTCCAGGGAAAGGATCTGAGCCCCTTCCCTCTGATAGACTGCCTTATCATCTGGAGGCTTTTGAGTTTTAACGACGCAGACGGCTCTGAAGTCGAGTTGGGTAGGATCCGATTGTAAAAATCCAGCCCATCCAGGATCTTGAAGGTTGGGAAGGCAACAGCTGTCACCCTTGCCGCCTTGTTTTTGGATGATGTCTTTCCTCCTAAGGTGGAGGTTTCATTTTTAACAAAGCCCCTCCTCATTCAGGTCTGTTTTATTTAGAGCCTTAAATGACTCTCACAAATCCCTTGGCCATTACACACTTTGCTGGTCCTTTTTGTCAACCTGCACTTGGACATCCGTCTACCATCTTTGATGGTATTAGTGCTTCATGCCTAGCTTTAGTGCTTTATGTCAGTTGTCTGAAGAGGTCTGCTGAGAAAGGAAATTTAGTATTTTATTTTATGTAAGCAATAACGTATCGTGTTTTAATATCAGAAAAAAAACATTGCATTATTTCCTATCCAAAATCTGATGGCATTCTAACATTTCACTCTTTAAACTTTTTTCCACCCTTATTTTTATTCAAAGATTGAGGAAATGGTCAGCCATCAGATGAAACTGTTTCCACCTACCTATGATGCAAACTTCCTGAGAATGATGGGTATTGTAGACTAATACAATGTATTAATTTTGGGCATAGTCCTTATTATTTTCCTCTTTTATCCATTTTATGGGGAATATTCACCATAATTATTAATTGGAAACTTTATTAATAAATTTACTGGACACCCATCTTAACATAGGGTAACTGGGTGGCTTACAGTTATTTATGTATATGGTTTATATAGCCATTTATATAGCCACAATAGCAACGCTGGGCAGCTTCCAACATTTAAAAACAGTGAAAAAACATAATATAAAACACAAACAGGCCAGGAGTCAAACCAATCTAGGCAAATTATAACTACATAGTGGATTTTAATAAACACTCAGTCTTCTATTCCCGCAAACCCAATCCATATCTTTAGAGCCTCTGTCCGTCCCAGCCCCCTCCCCCCCCAAAAAAAGAACTCTGGTTGGTGGGAGCCAATCTGATTTTAAAGAAGGACATTATTGCAAAATGTAAGGCTTCATTGAACCAATGTAGCTTGATGCCTGTTGACTCAAAAATAAAACCCACAACTTTCCTCAGTGCTTCCTCTCCAGAGTGGTCAGATTGCCACATTAACAAAATGTTTTCTTGTAGTTTGACTATTGAAGAAGCAGGTGGCTTGCACTGATCCAGATGGTGGATGTTTTCATTCTAAAAAAAAGTTAAAACCAGCATTCCTCTTATTAAGCAAACAGGCAGAATGATAAAACTCTACAGGTAGTTTGTAACTTATGACCACAGTTGAGCCCGAAATTTCTGTTGCTAAGCAAGACAGTTAAGTGAGTTTTGTCTCATTTCACAACCTTTCTTGCCACAGTTGTTAAGTTAACACGGTTGTGATCTGGCTTCCCCATTGATTTTGCTTGCCTGAAGGTCACAGAAAGTGACCTGCATGTGATGGAACTGCAACCATCATAAATACAAGCCAATTGCCAAGTGTCCAAATTTTGATCACGTGACCATGGGCATCCTGCAGCAATCATAACTGTAAAAAAAGGTCTATAAGCCACTTTTTTTCAGTGCCATTTTAAATTCAAGCAGTCACTAAATGACTGGTTGTAAGTGGAGAACTACCTGCAATGGGAAAGGATAAAGTTATTTTTTTTTTAGATCTCTTCAGCAACCCCAGCAAAAAAGATTTCTTGTCCTGGAACAGTATCTGAAAAATTCTTTTGAGAAAATAGGAAATGCTGAAATCGGTTACTGAGAAGAGGAAAATAATTGAACATTTTTTTAGCTTCATTCCAATCTGCTATGAGGCTTGACTTCTGGAAGATGATAAATCATAATGGAAAATTAAGTGAGGGGAAATGGATTTGTGCAGTGTTGCTGCAGGATTTTTTTCCTTTTATATATATTTCTTTGGAAGATTAATTCCATCAGCCAGATTTTTCTTTGATAAAAGTAGACCCAAAGTCACCATACATTGAATTCACATCTGAGAGATGGGGTGAATGAGTCTATGTATTTTTTAGGACCGCCAAATGGAAATACCTTGTACTGCCTTTATGTTGGGCTTCCCAAGCTTTTCTACAGCTCTAAGACTTGCTGCAGGTCCCCTAGCCAAATACAGGTAGTCCTGAAACTTAGAACCATTTGTTTAGTGACCGCTCAAAGTTACAACAAAATCAATGTGAAAGCCAGGTTTACTTAACTGTGTTACTAATTTAACAATTGCAGTGATTCACTTAACGGCTGTAGCAAGAAAGGGCATAAAACGGGGCAAAGCTCACTTAACAAATGTCTTGCTTAGCAACAGACATTTTGAGGTCAATTGTGGTTGAAAGTTGAGGACTAACTGTATAACTAGACTTCATACAATAGCCTGGGCCATCTTTTGTAGCCCTGGGATTGATTGAATTGCCAGTACTTAGGAAAGATTGAACCACGGTGGCACAAGGGTTAGAGTGCAGTACTGCAGGCTACTTATGCTGACTGCCGTCTGCCTGCAATTTGGCAGTTCAAATCTTATCAGGCTCAAGGTTGACTCAACCTTCCATCTTCTGAGGTGGGTAAAATGAGGACCCAGATTGTTGGGGGCAATATGTTGACTCTGTAAACCACTTAGAAACAGCTGTAAAGCAGTGTATGAGTCTTAAGTGCTATTGCTAGTTCATTGTTATCCTTTGGAAGAATCCAGCAATGAGCAGTTGCAAGATAAAAATATAAGCATGGAAAATGTGTGTAGATATAAGCATTGTTCTTAACATTTCAATAGATCCTCCGTGTTTAAGAGAAGCCTATCTCTAAAAAACGATATGGTAGGAGAACGGCAGAAGTGTCCTACAGCTTCTCTTGTTTTTCCTGGCCATTGATGAAAATTGCTTAGGTCCAACTGGGATTTTTTTTTTTTTTTGCAATTAACTGTGCTGGCCCTTGAAGCATTTGCAAAAAAAGAGAAGATAAAGAGTCTAATAAAGAGTTAAACCTTTGATTTGGTGTGTGTGTGTGTGTGTGTGTGTGTAATTTTGTCTCTTGCAGAAGGATTGAAGATTGCTTGCCCCCTCTGGCCACCCCTTCCACCAAGAGGTTTTCTCCAGCCAAACGAAAGCAATATTACATTGACAAAGCCATCCGCAACTCGGACCTCATTCCCAAGGCTAAAGGGAAGAAGAGCCTCCAGCGCCTAGAGAACAGTAAGTGGTTGGTAGGCAGGCTTAGAAACCCTTTGGTAGCTAGCTGTTACCTCTTGATTACCTATTAAATTGATCAAAATCCAGAGCAGCCTTTTCCAATTCAATGTGTTTCAAAGGTTTGAACTATCAGCTTATATCAACCACAATTACGCTGGCTGGAAAATTTCTGAGTGTTTGGGCCCCAGCACTTTTAGTGATAAAAGTAGCTCAGATCTTTCCAAACTTTTTTCTTCATTACCCAAAACTGCTTTTATCAAAAAGTCTTATTGAACTTTGAGGACAGGTAGTAAGTCCCTCCCTTCAGTACTGTCATAATGTCTTACAGTTGCTGAATGAATGGTCATAATTCGAGGGCTACCTATGTTATGAAAACAGTATCATTGAATGATCTTTATGTCATTGTCAGGTCATTGTCAGTTTTCTTTAGTTGGGGGCGTTACTTGGAACCCTGACAGTCATTTCAACAAATTTCCATTGGTAATTTTGGCAATTTCCATCTTAGGAGGAGTACTCTGGCAGACTTTCAAATATATTTCAGTACACAAGGCAATTTTTAAGTCCCTATTGTGATGGGTAATGGGTTTGTGTGCCATTACTCAAAGGAAAACCACTTTTACCCAATTTTGGATAATTGATCACTGGTGAATAGCCCTTTAATTCAGGCCAGCCAAAGCCATTCATTATCTTCCAGACTAGTTGGGACTACCTGTTCTCTTATTTTTATATTAAAATATAAAGGATGGACAGCCATTTGTCTGGAATGGTATGAGGATGAGGTATTGGACCTCTAAGGTGCCTTCCATCCCTATGATTCTATGCCTGAATAGTCCAACCAGGTAGCTGTTAAGGCCAATCCGGCTTGGTGCTACCTGAGGCATTGAGGAATTGATTACTGAGAACCAGGCTAAGGCGACGATGATGCTGAACTAGGCATCAGGAGAACTGGGTTTTAATCCCACTTCAGCCATGGAAGCTGATTGGCTGTCTTTGGGCCAGTCCCTCCTTCTTAGCCCAACCTATCTCACAGGGTGGTTGTTGGGAAAAATAGGAGAAAAAGACCACTGTGTGAGCAGTCTAAATTTCTGTACAAAAACGGAGATAGGAAAATAATCAGTGCAGGTAGTCCTCAGTTTACAACTATTTGTTTAGCAGCTGTTCAAAGTGGCAACAAAAAACGTGAATTGCAACTGGTTCTTGCACTTGCACGCTTCAAAGCACCCCCCCAAAGTCATGTGATCAAAATTTGGGCATTTGGGAACTGGAAAGTATTTACAATGGTTGCAACATCCCGGCATCATGTGGTTGCCCTTTGAGACCTTCCCAGCAACTTCCAGTCAGTGGGAGAATTCAGATTTGCTTAATGATTAATTTAACAACTCTAGTGATTTGCTTAACAACCCTAGCAAAAAAAGGCCATAAAATCGGGTGTGATCCACTTAACAACTACCTTGCTTAGCAACACAAATTCTGGTCCCAATTGTGGCTTTAATTGAAGGATTACCTGTAGTTAAACAGTGCTGGCAGCATGAAGTTGAATGTGCCATGCTGCCCACTGATGTACCTGAAAAGGTTCCCGACAGGTGGTCCTTGACTTCCAATCACAATTGAGCCCAAAATTAATGTGTTCAGTATTTGTTGGTTTTGCCCCACATATTTATGACACACTTGTCAAGTGAATCACCGCAGTTGGTAAGTTAGTAACCTGGTTAAGTGAATCTGGCTTCCCCATTGACTTCGCTTGTCAGAAGGCTGCAAAAGGTGACCACATGGCCCCAGGACGCTGCAACAGTCATGGTGAATCAGTTGCCAAGCATTGGAATGTTGATCACATGATCATGGGGATCAGTGGTGGGTTGCTACTGGTTCGCCCCAGATTGGGCAAACCGGTGGCAGGAAGCTCCGCCCACCCACCCGGACGCAGAAGCATCACACACAAGTGCACACACACCAGTAGCAAACTAAATTGAAACCCACTACTGATGGGGATACTTCAAAGGTTGTAACTGTGAAAACTGTGATTGTCATAAGTCACTTTTATCCGTGCCTTTGTAACTTTGAACAGTCACTAAATAAACTGTTGTAAGTTGAGGATTATTTGTATTAAGGTACATGCATGAAGTTTCATATTTCATTATTAATTCTGTGCATTTCTAGCACGTTACCTAATGACCCTCCTTGAGCGGGATGACTGCGCCAGTGAAGATGGAGATCTTGCCCATCCTGCCCCACCCAGCATTTTTACCCAGGCCTGCAGCAATGAGACTTATATGAAGGTAGGGCTCTATATTTTTTTTTCTTTAGCTGATTCCTCTTCCTTGGAAACAGCATCTCTCTCCAAGCCCAGTTTTGCATTTTCTGTCTTTAAGTGACATCATTGGATGGCGATGTGGTAGAGGTTGGAACATAGCCTTCAGGTGAGGATTTAAGTCAGGAAACATAAGGAACCTACTTATTTACAAAGGATTATAGTTTATGGGTGAGTCCATGCTTACACGGAGAAGGTTCTGCCCACTGTAATTGTGCTGCTAGAGGTCAGCAGTTGGGGATAAAGAGAGAATTGGAGTAGATTGGACCAAGCTTTGCTCCCCAAATTAATGTTTCCCCCTAACAGAGGACAAAGCTGCATACAATAAAGAAAAAGCTGTATTGGCTGTGGAACTGTACCATTTCCTCTTTCATTGAAAGCAAGATAGAACACAGAATCATAGAGCTGGAAGGGACCTTGCTGATCTTCTATTCCAAGGGTCTCCAACCTTGGAAGCTTTAAGACTTGTGGACTAGCTTTGCTGGCTGAGGAATTCTGGGAGTTGAAGTCCACAAATCTTAAAGTTGCCAAGGTTGGAGACCCTTGCTTTGGAGAACAAGTCAAACCCCACTTCTCTGTGACAGCAGAGCTCTGGGTTTTCCTGCTCTGGGTTCTGCCCCCTTTTGACCTACGCCAGCCAAAGTCTGGCCATAATGTCTGGCATTATGTCTGTAGTTTCTTAATGTCTGTAGTTTCTTCCCCAAACCCCCAAAACTTTAAGCTTAAACTGTCTACTGTTGACCTCACCCCATTCCTAAGAGGTCTGTAAGGGGCGTTCATAAGAGCACCTGCGTGCCTACTGTCCCTGTCCTAATATTCCTTTTTAATTACTCTTTTCATGTATTCATATTATGTTTATACTTTTACCTGTTATCTTATATATGATTGACAAAATAAATTAAAAAAAATAAAAAGCAGAAATTGAAATCTATCTGGAAGGCACCTGATTGGGGGAAGGCCGGAATAATTAGCTAGTTTTGATTTCTGTTCCTCAAAGAAGAATTGAGTGTCAGGCCTCTAGGAATGAATCCCTGGTAGTTTTTTTTTAAATTAACTTTTAAATTAAAAAAAATAAAAAGCAGAAATTGAAATCTATCTGGAAGGCACCTGATTGGGGGAAGGCCGGAATAATTAGCTAGTTTTGATTTCTGTTCCTCAAAGAAGAATTGAGTGTCAGGCCTCTAGGAATGAATCCCTGGTAGTTTTTTTAAATTAAAAAATAAAAAGCAGAAATTGAAATCTATCTGGAAGGCACCTGATTGGGGGAAGGCCGGAATAATTAGCTAGTTTTGATTTCTGTTCCTCAAAGAAGAATTGAGTGTCAGGCCTCTAGGAATGAATCCCTGGTAGTTTTTTTTTAAATTAACTTTTAAATTAACTTTTAAATTAAAAAATAAAAAGCAGAAATTGAAATCTATCTGGAAGGCACCTGATTGGGGAAGGCCGGAATAATTAGCTAGTTTTGATTTCTGTTCCTCAAAGAAGAATTGAGTGTCAGGCCTCTAGGAATGAATCCCTGGTAGTTTTTTTAAATTAAAAAATAAAAAGCAGAAATTGAAATCTATCTGAAGGCACCTGATTGGGGAAGGCCGGAATAATTAGCTAGTTTTGATTTCTGTTCCTCAAAGAAGAATTGAGTGTCAGGCCTCTAGGTATCCCTGGTAGTTTTTTTAAATTAAAAAATAAAAAGCAGAAATTGAAATCTATCTGAAGGCACCTGATTGGGGAAGGCCGGAATAATTAGCTAGTTTTGATTTCTGTTCCTCAAAGAAGAATTGAGTGGCAGGCCTCTAGGTATCCCTGGTAGTTTTTTTAAATTAAAAAATAAAAAGCAGAAATTGAAATCTATCTGAAGGCACCTGATTGGGGAAGGCCGGAATAATTAGCTAGTTTTGATTTCTGTTCCTCAAAGAAGAATTGAGTGTCAGGCCTCTAGGTATCCCTGGTAGTTTTTTTAAATTAAAAAATAAAAAGCAGAAATTGAAATCTATCTGAAGGCACCTGATTGGGGAAGGCCGGAATAATTAGCTAGTTTTGATTTCTGTTCCTCAAAGAAGAATTGAGTGGCAGGCCTCTAGGTATCCCTGGTAGTTTTTTTAAATTAAAAAATAAAAAGCAGAAATTGAAATCTATCTGAAGGCACCTGATTGGGGAAGGCCGGAATAATTAGCTAGTTTTGATTTCTGTTCCTCAAAGAAGAATTGAGTGGCAGGCCTCTAGGTATCCCTGGTAGTTTTTTTAAATTAAAAAATAAAAAGCAGAAATTGAAATCTATCTGGAAGGCACCTGATTGGGGGAAGGCCGGAATAATTAGCTAGTTTTGATTTCTGTTCCTCAAAGAAGAATTGAGTGGCAGGCCTCTAGGTATCCCTGGTAGTTTTTTTTAAAATTAACTTTTAAATTAAAAAAAATAAAAAGCAGAAATTGAAATCTATCTGGAAGGCACCTGATTGGGGGAAGGCCGGAATAATTAGCTAGTTTTGATTTCTGTTCCTCAAAGAAGAATTGAGTGTCAGGCCTCTAGGAATGAATCCCTGGTAGTTTTTTTTTAAATTAACTTTTAAATTAAAAAAAGGGTGTTATCCAGGAGGGCACCTTGTGCTGGATGTCCTGAAGTGGTGCACTCACAACTTGGTGATGTAACATGTGAGGAATGAGCACGATGGAAGGGAGTGTTGTGTGGAGAAAGATAATGGAATATTACAGGATAAAGTGTTGCTTAGTCACACTTCAGGCATTCTTACCGTGCAGGGTGGTGTTAGATTTTCTTAAAGTGTCATGGAAACAAAGAGTCTTTGTGTAAACCTAGGCATTAGACGACTGGCAACAAGGTTGTGATTTGGAAGATGATGTAAGAAAAATGACACTTCCTGCTAAGACAAGCTGAAAAAACATGATTCAGTCAGAGAGGCAGAGTGGTGTAGCAATTACGGTGTTCAACTCCCAGCAGGGTGTGTTGTGTCTGCTGCAGCTCCCGAGCCGGGCCTCCTAGCTGAGAGTGACTCAGAGAGTGAGGGGGAAGAACCGACAGGGCTTCCCTCTGCGGGACCTTCCTTTCTGGCTCCGCTCCAGGTCCCAGAGGCAGGCCAGGTGGAGGAGGAGGAGCTGACACCGCCTCTTTCCCCCAACCCCTCCTCCTCCTCCCTGGCAGAGTTCCAAGTGCCACCTGAGGAGAATCAATTGTGGCTAGATGCCAGCCCAGGGAGTGCTGAGTCACGGAGCCACACTCCACAGGGTATAAAAGGGGGTGGAGCTGCCATTGGACTTCGTGACGGACAAAAACAGACTTTTGGGAGCTTTGGCTGTGCTATTTTGTGATTAAGACTTTGGCTTATGTTTATTTCTGAACTGCAATTACGCTGGTCTGAGGAGAACTTGGCAGGCAGTCGCAGGTTCATTGCCAGAACTGTTATCTGTTGTCGGAGTAAATTGCTGGCAAAGACAGTCAGCTCGCGTGTCTTTTTGGTTGTGGTTGGGAGGGGACAGAACCGGGTGATGTGGTTGCAGCTACTGTATTCTCTCCCAACCCAAAGTTATCCAATGGAGTTTCTCACAGAGTAGTTGTGAAATAAAACTGAAAGAATCATAGGGTTGGAATGGAAATTGAAGGTCTTTTAGTCTGGCCCAGGAATCCTCAAACCCTCCAGGCAAAAGGCAGTCCAACCTTTGCTTGAAGACCTCCAATAATGGCATCCCCATGAGTCCAGGAGCAGGCTTGTTCCACTGCCTAATAGACCTCATGAACAAGAGATTCCTCCTTAGTTTGAGTTTGGATCGCTCCACTTGTTAATTTTTCTCCTACCCTTAGAGGTTATAGAATAGAATAGAATTTTTTATAGAATAGAATTTTTATTGGCCAAGTGTGATTGGACACACAAGGAATTTGTCTTGGTGCAGATGCTCTCAGTGTACATAAAAGAAAAGAAAAGGGGGAGTGAAAATAAGAGCAGTCCGAGCTCTGAACTGGGGAACGAGAAGGAAAGAAAGAGGGAGAGAGAGAGTAAGGACTGCCACTGAGGTCAGGGAGCAGAGCACCAGGAAACAGGGCGGCCAACGCGCGCATACTACACACACACAAACACAGAGCCAGCTCCTCCCTGCCGCTGTTGAATCTTTTTTTTTTTCATAAAAAGTTTTATTTTTACAATCATATCTAATAATTCATCCAATGTACAGTTGTATACAATTAGTCGGGCTTGCCCAGTCACCACCCCTCTTTTTAACACTCTTCCCTCTTCTACCTTCTTTTACTTTCCAAACCTTCCTCTCCTTCTCTTATCTACATCCGCTCCTCCCTCCACCCTACACCTTCCTTCTCCTCTACTATCCCTCTTCCTTCCTCTTCTCCTCTTCCTACCTCCTACTCTCTCTTTCTCCTCCTCACCGTTCTAAAATGGTAACTATGCAGACCCGATCCTACATTAATTATATTTCTTCAATAATCCCTGTACATTAACCATCACTCCATCTCTACCAAACCCCCAGTTCCCTCCCCTTACCCCCCACCCCCCATCCCGACTTCCCAGAACAAAATGCAGGGTATCAAAACCAATAATCATAATCCAAAATAATTCCTAAATTATAATCTCTAGTCACACCACACTTAGTCACACTCTCAATTCCCCTCTCCTTCAAAAATATATCTAATACAAAATATTTCCTAAATTTACTCATATGCTATTCAATATTTTTTTTATCTGATACTTATTTTAAATATAATCAATCCACATTTTCCATTCTAGAATATATTTTTCTAGTGTATAGTCTTTCAAGTAAGCGGAGATTTTTGTCATCTCTGCCAGATTTGATACTTTGAGTGTCCATTCTTCGATTGTAGGTAATTCTTCTTTCTTCCAATACTGAGCAATCAAAAGTCTTGCAACTGTTATTAAGTTCAAAATCAATTTAGTCTCTATAGCTGTATAGTCCATAATTATTCCTAGTAGAAAGAACTGGAGTAAACTTAATCTTCTTTTCAAAATATTCTGCATGATCCACCATACTTTAATCCAAAATGCTTTAACTTTTTACAAGTCCACCATATATGGTAATAAGTAGCATCTTCACAATCGCATCTCCAACATTTAGCAAGATCTAATATGTGTTTCTTGTAAACAGGTAATGTCATTTTAAATTGTTTCAAATAATGAAATACTTTCCTTCTCTTCTACGGTGAGTTCAGGCCATTAACATTCCAAGACAGGAAACTTTTGGAACACCAGCCGAGATCACATTTTACTTTAGGCCTTGCTCCTCCACTGTTTCGGTCGTAGTAGTTGCCAGTTGTTGTTGTGCCTTCATCTCTTGTTCCTTGCGTTTAGCAGCAGCTCTTGTCAACCTTTGTTCTTTTGAATCTAAACCCGTCGTAGGTATTTCCAACACTTGTAATAAATCTTCTTCCATCACAATCTGTTCTTGTACCTGCTTCACTTCTCTTTCCTTCACTTCAGCCTCCCTTCCTCTAGCTTCCAATGGGGGAAGACTTCCAACTTTTAATACCTCAACATAAAATTCTCTTGCTTTTCCAACCGTATTGAAACGATATACTTTCCCTGCATAATATACTATTATACCAGTTGGAATATCCCATCTATATTCAATCTGATGTTTTTTAAGTTCATTCACCAGGAAGGCAAATTCCTTCCTAGCCCTTAACATTTTTGGTGGAATTTCCTTTAATATCAAAATATCTTGACCAGCAATCTGAATCTTCTCCCCCTTATATGAAGCTTGCAAAATCTGATTTCTCACTGTTCTGTTTGTAAAATAAATAACAACATCCCTTGGCAACTTTTTTTGCCTTGCTATCCAAGAATTCACACGATATATTTTATCAATTTGATAAGCCACATCTGCTGGACGAGCTGCTAATATCTCAGCAAATACTTCAGAAAAAATTTCCCTTAAATTCTCTTCCTTATTTTCTTTCAAACCTCGAATTCTAAGAGCAAATTCCATATTTCTATATTGTATCAAAACTATTTCATCCTCTGTTTTTTCCATTTTACTTTGAAATTCATCCATTTTATTTTCTAATTTTAAATTATGTTGCTTAATTTCTGCAACCTCCTCCTCCAATAAAATCACATTCGTTGCCAAACTTCGTACTGCCATTACAAATCCTTCTTTAACTTCTTTATTTCTGCCGCTGTTGAATCTTACTTCACCGCACTGAGTCCTTCGGGAGAAGGGCGGTATAATAATAATAATAATAATAATAATAATAATAATAATAATAATAATAATAATAATAATGATGATGATGATGATGATGATGATGATGATGATGATAATGATAATGATAATGATAATAATAATAATAATAATGATGATGATGATAATGATGATAATGATAATAATAATAATAATAATAATAATAATAATAATAATAATAATAATATTCAGTGCTTACTTTGGTGGCAGCCTGACGAAATGGGGGCAGGGGATACATACACGGTTAGGGAAAAATAACAAACAACGTTTTGGGCTCAATTGCAGTCTTAAATTGAGGACTACTTGCAATTTGAACCTTATTGGACACTTCATTCCTGGAGGGTTTTAAAGAACAGACTGGACAATCCTTTGTCTGAAACAGTATAGGATCTCTTGCTTGAGGAGTGGGGACTGGACTAGAAGATCACTGTTAGTTTGGGATATGTTCAGAGCCCACACATCTGATGACATAAAAAAATTGGCAAAGTCATCTCAAGTCACTTTGGCCGTTATTCCAGGTGGGCTTACATCTGTATTGCAGCCCCTAGATGTCAGTTTAAATAAACCTTTCAAGGACCGTGTGCGAAGGATGTGGCATGAATGGATGACATCTGGTCAAGCTCGTCTGACAAAAGTTGGAAATCTGAGAAAGCCAGACATAGAACTAATAGCACAGTGGGTTCGTGATGCATGGGAAGATATTCCAGAGGACATGGTGCAACGTGCCTTCAAGAAATGTGGCATTAGTAATGCTATGGATGGCAGTGAAGACAGCGCATTGTATGAGAGTGACAGCAGTGATGATGACGACTGTGAACTCAGTGATGACGACAACGTATATGCGGATAACATCACAGAAGCTGAAGTAGCTGAAGCTCTGTTTGGACAAACAGATGATGATGAGGAGAACTCCAGTTTTGAGGGATTTTAGCTCTCGTTAGCTTGGTTGCTGTTACTTTTAAAGATACTGTATTTTTGATACCATATTCTTTTTGGGGACCCCCTTTTGCACTTTTATTGTTTTTCGTTCAAATAAATATTCATGTTATTTTACTTGGCTCTATCTTTATTTTTTACATTGACCAGTAGCTGCCTCATTTCCCACCCTAGGCTTATACTCGAGTCAATAGTTTTTCCCAGTTTTTTGTGGTAAAATTAGGTACCTCGGCTTATATTCGGGTTGGCTTATACTCGAGTATATACGGTACTCTTTTCATGTATTCATATTATGTTTATACTTTTACCTGTTATCTTATATATGATTGACAAAATAAATTAAAAAAAATAAAAAGCAGAAATTGAAATCTATCTGGAAGGCACCTGATTGGGGGAAGGCCGGAATAATTAGCTAGTTTTGATTTCTGTTCCTCAAAGAAGAATTGAGTGGCAGGCCTCTAGGTATCCCTGGTAGTTTTTTTTAAAATTAACTTTTAAATTAAAAAAAGGGTGTTATCCAGGAGGGCACCTTGTGCTGGATGTCCTGAAGTGGTGCACTCACAACTTGGTGATGTAACGTGTGAGGAATGAGCACGATGGAAGGGAGTGTTGTGTGGAGAAAGATAATGGAATATTACAGGATAAAGTGTTGCTTAGTCACACTTCAGGCATTCTTACCGTGCAGGGTGGTATTAGGTTTTCTTAAAGTGTCATGGAAACAAAGAGTCTTTGTGTAAACCTAGGCATTAGACGACTGGCAACAAGGTTGTGATTTGGAAGATGATGTAAGAAAAATGACACTCCCTGCTAAGACAAGCTGAAAAAACATGATTCAGTCAGAGAGGCAGAGTGGTGTAGCAATTACGGTGTTCAACTCCCAGCAGGGTGTGTTGTGTCTGCTGCAGCTCCCGAGCCGGGCCTCCTAGCTGAGAGTGACTCAGAGAGTGAGGGGGAAGAACCGACAGGGCTTCCCTCTGCGGGACCTTCCTTTCTGGCTCCGCTCCAGGTCCCAGAGGCAGGCCAGGTGGAGGAGGAGGAGCTGACACCGCCTCTTTCCCCCGACCCCTCCTCCTCCTCCCTGGCAGAGTTCCAAGTGCCACCTGAGGAGAATCAATTGTGGCTAGATGCAAGGCAGCGACGCCGAGTGAATCGTGGGCAGCAAAAGGAAGGAAGGGGCCAGCCCAGGGAGTGCTGAGTCACGGAGCCACACTCCATAGGGTATAAAAGGGGGTGGAGCTGCCATTGGACTTCGTGACGGACAAAAACAGACTTTTGGGAGCTTTGGCTGTGCTATTTTGTGATTAAGACTTTGGCTTATGTTTATTTCTGAACTGCAATTACGCTGGTCTGAGGAGAACTTGGCAGGCAGTCGCAGGTTCATTGCCAG
Source organism: Ahaetulla prasina (assembly GCF_028640845.1). Classification (NCBI taxonomy): domain Eukaryota; kingdom Metazoa; phylum Chordata; class Lepidosauria; order Squamata; family Colubridae; genus Ahaetulla; species Ahaetulla prasina. The sequence continues at coordinate 360,854,466 of NC_080539.1, forward strand.
AACTGTTATCTGTTGTCGGAGTAAATTGCTGGCAAAGACAGTCAGCTCGCGTGTCTTTTTGGTTGTGGTTGGGAGGGGACAGAACCGGGTGATGTGGTTGCAGCTACTGTATTCTCTCCCAACCCAAAGTTATCCAATGGAGTTTCTCACAGAGTAGTTGTGAAATAAAACTGAAAGAATCATAGGGTTGGAATGGAAATTGAAGGTCTTTTAGTCTGGCCCAGGAATCCTCAAACCCTCCAGGCAAAAGGCAGTCCAACCTTTGCTTGAAGACCTCCAATAATGGCATCCCCATGAGTCCAGGAGCAGGCTTGTTCCACTGCCTAATAGACCTCATGAACAAGAGATTCCTGCTCAGCCTTTCTTATTCTCTCTTTTCCAGTGAGTTTATCACTATATAAGAATATCCAGTGTTTCTGGAAAAATCTTGTTGGAGTGCTGAACTACAACATCTTGTCACTTTTATTTTTGTTTTGCTTAGATTGTTCAAACTGCTAATTTTTTTTCCTGGATCTTTGCCACAGACTTGTGACATAGACCAGTAACTTACACCCAGTGATGGGATTCAGCCTCTTTGGGTGAACTGGTAGTTAAACTGCTGGCTGGCCCCGCCCCTTCCAGGAGTCTCGACACAGCCCATTTTTGGCTCCCAGGTAAGTGCTGGGAGGCCTACTAGGCCCAAAACGGGGTGCGCGCCCCCCCATGAGCCGTTTTTGCTCCCGGGGAGGGTGCAGGAGGCCGAGTGCTGTCTGTCACATTCCCCTGGCCATGGCCACGCCCACCCAGCTGGTCATTAGGGTAGAGAACCGGTTGTTAAATTATTACAAATAATTATTTGAATCGCACCACTGCTTACACCCGTATTACAGAGAGGGAAACTAAGGATAAAAGCAATCCCACTTTATGAGGCCTCATGCCAGTAGGAAGCATAAGTGAGATCTGAACTGGAGGCGTTCTGATCAGTAGCTCTATTTCTGAACCACTCTGTTGCACCAGTAATATATGAGTAGAGTAAGTATGTGGCTGCTCCTTGTTGCAGATTATAGATCAGTATGTTTCAACCTTGGCAAATTTTAAGGTGTTTGGACTTCAACTCCCACCAATTGAAGACCGCGCATCTTAAAGTCTCAGTTTAAAAAACAGTGATATAGATTTTCTCTGTTCTAGATTGGAAGATGCAGCTTGTTTTTGTTTTTTTACAGGAAACCCTGGAAGGCTTGGAGGAAGAGTTGTTGGCCTTTTTCTCCACTAACCCTCAAGCTGTCTACACGGCTATGATGGACAATAGGTAACTATTGCTGGCTGATATTCTCAGCAATGACTTCAGTGGCATTTAGCACGCAAAGCTTGACCAGACCATGAACTAGTGTGTGTATTTTGAATGTTGAAAGCCTGTTAGGAAGTTCTCCTCAAATGGCCGCCATGGGAGTTTACAAAATGGCAGCTGGGATGGGCTTAATCAGTCACCAAGGCCTCCTCTGATACCCTAGAATGCTCATTATCTCCACAACTTCTTTTTCTTTTCTTTTCATTTTCTTTTTCTTTACATTTTCTGGGCAATTCTGTACCAAACCATTCTGTTCTTTTTAGTCACTGAACCTGCCTATGGAATTTAGAGACTTTTTAATATATACATGAAGATATTGCTTAAGGCCTGACTCCTCATTTTGTGGGAGGCAAGCTTCTTGTTTCCTTTTTAAGTTAAAATAATTTATGATAATGATAGTAGTAGTAATTAGGTAAGGATGAGTAGGAAGTCGCCTGAGTGCCAAGGGAACCATCCAAAATCACTATAGTTTTCCCTCAAGCTAGACGGCACTCAGGAAAACACTTTAAAACAAAGTCAATGAGGAAGCCAGATTCACTTAACAATCGCGTTAGTAAGTTAATAACTGCAGTGATTCACTTAACAATCGCGTTAGTAAGTTAATAACTGCAGTGATTCACTTAACAATCGCGTTAGTAAGTTAATAACTGCAGTGATTCACTTAACAACTGTTTCACTTATCAACAGACAATTTGGGCTCAATTGCAGTCATACGTTGAGGACTATGTGTAAATCACAGCAATTCCTGCTCAGCCTTTCTTATTCTCTCTTTTCCAGTGAGTTTATCACTATATAAGAATATCCAGTGTTTCTGGAAAAATCTTGTTGGAGTGCTGAACTACAACATCTTGTCACTTTTATTTTTGTTTTGCTTACAAAATAAATAAACTACCATCCTGCTTGGCAAGTAAACCTCTGATTCTAGCCTGTACAGGTTGCACTCAACTTATAACGGTTTGTTTAGTGACGGTTTGAAGTTACAACATCATTGAAAAAAGTGAGTTATGACTCTCACACTTATGACCGTTGCAGCATCTCCATAATCACATGAACAAAATTCAAGCACTTGGCAACTGACTCATGATGGTTGCAGTGTCCCCAGGTCATGTGATCATGTTTTGCAACCTTTTGACAAGCAAAGTCACACATTTCTTCTTGAGGGGTTTTTTTGTTCTCATTTTCCAACTGTTTTGATCCAATTTTCAAACTCTCGTGCCTTGGATTTATCTGTGGCCAATTTGATACCCTCCTTTTTAAATTACAAAGAATTTTGGAGGCTTTTTCTGCAAAACCAAATGGCTGTCCAATCTCTTCTTCAAAACATCCAGCGATGGAGCACTCACAACCTCTGCAGGCAAGCCATTCCACTGCTTAATTTGTTGTGTCAGGAAATGTTTCCTTAGAGCTAGAGGAGGCCCACCCCAAAACGTGTAGTCCACGGTTTGTTTCTGCTTTTTAGAACACTTGGGGGATGTTTTGATGTATGAAATAGCCAGGTGAGGCCTCACAGCTGTTTGACAACTTAACATTTTTCACTTCCTTGGAAAAATGGCCTTGTTGAAAGCTGATACGATCTGGGAGAGCACCAAAAGGCCATATGCATCACCCGCAGTGTGCTTGGCATGTTACAAAGCTATTTTAAAAGCAATGAAATAGCTTATTAAATAGCAGAGGAACTAAGGTATAAAAAAGATAGAAAAGGTAATTCTCGACATCATTTCTCTTGCTCGCTCTCCTTCCTTCCTTCCTTTCTTTTTATATTGTTCCTCTTGCACCTTCTTTTTTTAGCAATCTCAGAGCAAAGTGAGAGTGTGATGTTAAGAGAACCTATACATCATTCATTCATTCCTTCATTCATAGCTGATCTCCTGTTTTTTGCCATTCTCACCAAGAAGGACTGCCCTGTTCATAGAGTAAGAGAAGCCAACAGGCAAATGCTATGCCTTTTCTGTGACTGCTTTCCCTAGAAAATAGCAATAGCCATGGTACTAGCACTTAGACTTATATACCACTTCACAGTGCTTTACAAACTCTCTCTAAGCAGTTTACAGAGTTAGCCCCCAACATTTTGGGTCCTCATTTTACCGACCTCGGAAGGATGGAAGGCTGAGTTAACCTTGAGCCAGTCAGCATCGAACTCCTGGCAGTGGGCAGAGTCAGCCTCTAACAATGCAGTATTAGAGACACCACCACACATCCACCCAGAAAGCAGACCCAAACCCACACTGATCAGGAAGCACGACCAAGGACCAGAAGCCAGACCGAGCTGCAACATTAGCCATTTCAAACCCCTCCAATCCATACATGCAGCAGACTGACACCCACTACGAAGATGTAACACGACCACGACCACGAAGCCAAACACCAGCAATGCAGGTCACCAGCTCAAATCCCCTGCAACTCAGACTAATCTGAACACAACCAAGCCCCCACCCAAACAGGACACACCCCCAGCCAATCAGAGCACAAAAAAAACCCCATCCAATCAGAGCACAGCCAAGCTCCCACCCAATCAGTTCAAACCCCCACTAGCAGTTAAAAAGGAAGAAACAGCTGCAATCACACATTGCTCCCAGAAGCACGAAGCTGAAGCCTGAAGATGACGAATGAGACTTCGTCGAAACGTCGCCAAGACACTTCCAGTTTTACGCTCAAGACATAAAACTGAATAAATCAGAACTGAGAACCTACTTTGGGCTGTTAATTTGGATGTATTTATGGTGCTTAGTCGGCTGTGAGCTAGTAAACACATGTAATAAATAGAGTCTTTTAAAAAAAATCCCTTTGAAATGAAAACATCCCATCCTTTCCATTTATCTTCTGTCCTTTAATTTAATAAAGTAAAAAGCATTCCTTGCTAGAGAATCAATTAAGTGGTTGATGCATGCAGCCCTGTGTGATCAGAGGTAAATTTGCTTTGATTACTGCAGATGGCAAAGGAGAGGCATTGGAAATGGGTTCATAATTTGTATTTATTATGTCTTTAAGATCTGGAATGATTTCATGAACCGGTCCGGGGAGGAGCAAGAACGAGTCCTTCTGTATTTAGAAGATGAGGCTTCAAAAAAAACGAAAAATAAATTTCCTGATAAAGCTGACGTCAAATGGAAAGGTATGGAAACGACATTATGGGCAACAAGGACATTATGGGCAAAAAGAAATCTCTGTCTTCCTTCAGTATAGTTTAAAACAAAGTCACACATTTCTTCTTGAGGGGTTTTTTTGTTCTCATTTTCCAACTGTTTTGATCCAATTTTCAAACTCTCGTGCCTTGGATTTATCTGTGGCCAATTTGATACCCTCCTTTTTAAATTACAAAGAATTTTGGAGGCTTTTTCTGCAAAACCAAATGGCTGTCCAATCTCTTCTTCAAAACATCCAGCGATGGAGCACTCACAACCTCTGCAGGCAAGCCATTCCACTGCTTAATTTGTTGTGTCAGGAAATGTTTCCTTAGAGCTAGAGGAGGCCCACCCCAAAACGTGTAGTCCACGGTTTGTTTCTGCTTTTTAGAACACTTGGGGGATGTTTTGATGTATGAAATAGTCAGGTGAGGCCTCACAGCTGTTTGACAACTTAACATTTTTCACTTCCTTGGAAAAATGGCCTTGTTGAAAGCTGATATGATCTGGGAGAGCACCAAAAGGCCATATACATCACCCGCAGTGTGCTTGGCATGTTACAAAGCTATTTTAAAAGCAATGAAATAGCTTATTAAATAGCAGAGGAACTAAGGTATAAAAAAGATAGAAAAGGTAATTCTCGACATCATTTCTCTTGCTCGCTCTCCTTCCTTCCTTCCTTCCGTCCTTCCTTTCTTTCTTTTTATATTGTTCCTCTTGCACCTTCTTTTTTTAGCAATCTCAGAGCAAAGTGAGAGTGTGATGTTAAGAGAACCTATACATCATTCATTCATAGCTGATCTCCTGTTTTTTGCCATTCTCACCAAGAAGGACTGCCCTGTTCATAGAGTAAGAGAAGCCAACAGGCAAATGCTATGCCTTTTCTGTGACTGCTTTCCCTAGAAAATAGCAATAGCCATGGTACTAGCACTTAGACTTATATACCACTTCACAGTGCTTTACAAACTCTCTCTAAGCAGTTTACAGAGTTAGCCCCCAACATTTTGGGTCCTCATTTTACCGACCTCGGAAGGATGGAAGGCTGAGTTAACCTTGAGCCAGTCAGCATCGAACTCCTGGCAGTGGGCAGAGTCAGCCTCTAACAATGCAGTATTAGAGACACCACCACGACAAGCTTCCAAGTCTGTGCAGGCAGTACCTGACAGTTTCATTCTTGTGATGGCTGAACTGTACTAGCCAAATCATGATGCACGGGCAGGCAAGAGATACAACAAGCTTGAGACTGAGCAGTAGAATTAATCAGCTGCCTCTGTGACAGATAAGGTGGCATTGTCCAGCTGTTTTAGACTCCCTATCCCTCATTTGCTCCCCATCCTTTATACTGGCTGAGAATAAGAGAGATAAAATACAAACCATTTCAAGTGTTAGATCACCTTTTCAAAGGCTACAACAGGGATGCCAGACTTACAGGTACCCCTATCTGTTTCTTCCTATTCTTCTCAAGAAATGCTACTTCCCCAGACAACTGTCAGGTGTTCTACAGCCATGTTTTTCAATCTTTAACCTCCACCCAGCTGCAGAATTCTGGGAGTTGAAGCCCGTACATGTTAAAAGTTGCCAATGTTGAAACGCATTCTTCCACATCTGTCCCAGTGATAAAATGCTCCAGTTTCAGACCGGATCGCCCAATCCAGTAGCGATGGTGGCGGGTGGTTTGGAGAACTGGTAGCAAAAATCCCTGCCCCCACCCCCCACCTATGCCCAGCTGAGCCGCGTGATCATCAGAGGTTTTGAGGGTTTTTTTTTACTTTTAAAAGTAATTTTTTTCTGCCTCTTTTCTTCCCTGTTGTTACAGAGCATCTTCCGTTCACACCCAAAGACTGTTTCCAGCGCATCAGCCGACGTTTACGAACCACCCTGAAAAGAAGTCGGATTCCCATGGTACGTTCTATAAGCAACAACAGAAGTGGTTTTTAGAGGTAGTCCTCAACTTATGGCTGGTTGCTTAGCCATTATTCAAAGTTATAATAGGCTACTTTTGTCCTGGAATCAAAGTTGCAACAACTGCCATCCCATAGTCACATGAATGCATTTTGGGGGCCCAGCAACTAGCCTGCATATATGGCCATTTGCAGCATCCCAGGGTCATATGACCATGATTTAAGTTCTTTACAGGAAACCGGTGTGTACTTTCAGTTTCCGGCAAAAACATCCATTGCAGACAATGAATTCACTTAACAACCGCACGTGATTCGCTTAAGGACTGCTGTAAAAAATAAAATTGGCAGTGGTCATATGGTGACCCACTTAATGAATGGCACAACTTAACGATAGTAATTCCGGGTTCAATTGTGGTTGTAAATCAAGGACTACTTGTATTTAGGGCTCATTTCAAAATCTGTTTTGCTTACAAAATAAATAAACTACCATCCTGCTTGGCAAGTAAACCTCTGATTCTAGCCTGTACAGGTAGCACTCAACTTATAACGGTTTGTTTAGTGACGGTTTGAAGTTACAACATCATTGAAAAAAGTGAGTTATGACTCTCACACTTATGACCGTTGCAGCATCTCCATAATCACATGATCAAAATTCAGGCACTTGGCAACTGACTCAAATTTATGACGGTTGCAGTGTCCCCGAGTCATGTCATCATCTTTTGCAACTTTTTGACAAACAAAGTCAATGGGGAAGCCAGATTCACTTAACAACCGCGTTACTAAGTTAATAACTGCAGTGATTCACTTAACAACTCTGGCAAGAAAAGTCGTAAAATGGAGCGAAGTTCACTTAACAACTGTTTCACTTATCAACAGACAATTTGGGCTCAATTGCAGTCATACGTTGAGGACTATGTGTAAATCACAGCAATTCCTGCTCAGCCTTTCTTATTCTCTCTTTTCCAGTGAGTTTATCACTATATAAGAATATCCAGTGTTTCTGGAAAAATCTTGTTGGAGTGCTGAACTACAACATCTTGTCACTTTTATTTTTGTTTTGCTTAGATTGTTCAAACTGCTAATTTTTTTTCCTGGATCTTTGCCACAGACTTGTGACATAGACCAGTAACTTACACCCAGTGATGGGATTCAGCCTCTTTGGGTGAACTGGTAGTTAAACTGCTGGCTGGCCCCGCCCCTTCCAGGAGTCTCGACACAGCCCATTTTTGGCTCCCAGGTAAGTGCTGGGAGGCCTACTAGGCCCAAAACGGGGTGCGCGCCCCCCCATGAGCCGTTTTTGCTCCCGGGGAGGGTGCAGGAGGCCGAGTGCTGTCTGTCACATTCCCCTGGCCATGGCCACGCCCACCCAGCTGGTCATTAGGGTAGAGAACCATTCTGATATACATGTGTATTTTTATATTTTTAAGCTTGCTTGCTGTTGGTTTACTGCTATCTCTCCCAACCAGTAAGGGCTAGGCCACAAGGAGCTGCCTCTCAGTTTACAATCTATCCTTCCAGGCAGATGATTAATCAGGTTCATTTTTCAATACCCATTTAAAGGGACAGTGCAAACGTTTAGTAAGAAGATTCTCAAATTCTTGATTAAAATTGTAGCAAAAATACAATAGTTACAATATAGGTTGTAGATAGCTTGGCTATCTAGCGAATAAATATAAAGAGCAGAATTTCAAAATTAATAAAGCAAAGTGCAAACTTCATAGAAGAATTAAAAACTGGCGCCTCATAAATTGGAGATAACATCTTGGAAGCAGCATGACCTTTTTCTAAGATAATTTTTGTTTAGTTTGGAAAATTTACATGCTGCCCTATTGTTCTATAATTCAGTTTCTATCAAAGATGCTGGTAGGAAGCACAGATAAGTGTTCCTTTTTTGCAGCCACCAAAGATATAGATGTTTAATGGGGTGTGTGATCAATGGGGGAATCCACTGAGGGAGGTTATAAAAAGCGTATGTAATAATAATAATAATATTTAATTTTTATACCACCCTTCTCTCGAAGGACTCAGGGCGGTTCACAGCCAAGTAAAAACCAACAGTAAATAAATACGATACAGATAAAACCAATGATTAAAAAACTTACTCAATTTGGCCCCAGTTAAAAATACATAAAACCATAAAACCCCATTAAAATCTAAAAAATTCTATGCCAGTCCTGCGCAGAAGAATAGATACGTCTTCAGCTCGCAGCGGAAGGTCCGAAGGTCAGGAAGTTGTCAAAGTCCTGGGGGAAGTTCATTCCAGAGGGTAGGAGCCCCCACAGAGAAGGCCCTTCCCCTGGGGGTCGCCAGCCGACATTGTTTGGCTGACAGCATCCTGAGGAGTCCCTCCCTATGAGAGCGCATGGGTCGGTGGGAGGCAAACAGTAGCAGTAGGCGGTCCCGTAAATAACCCGGTCCTAAGCCATGGAGCAGGTTCTCAGCAACCGCGGGTCTCAGGAGGTCCAAAAACCTCTCCCGCGGCTGTCCAAAAGATCTTCTACCGGGCCGGGGGGCACAGTCGACTAGGCAGGCAGCCAAGGTGCCGCATCGGCTGGGACCCGTCAGCCTTGCCGCTCTGTGAACTCAGCGAGCCACCATCTTGCACGTGCGCAGAACCTCATTTGTGATGTATATCAAGCTATTGTGGATATTTTGGACCGGGGGTAAAATGCTCCCGGTTTGGACTGGATCACCCGATCCGGTAGCGATGGCGGCAGGTGGTTCAGAGAACCAATAGCAAAAATCCCTGTCCCCCCACCCCCTGGTCCAGCTAAGCCACGCGATCATCAGAGGGTTTTTTTTTACTTTTAAAAGCATTTTCAGCTGAAGAGGTTGTTTAAAAATGCTTTTAAAAGCATTTTCAGCTGAAGAGGTTGTTGAAAGAATGCTTTTAAAAGCATTTTCAGCTGAAGAGGTTGTTGAAAAATGCTTTTAAAAGCTTTTTCTCTGGCAATCCCAGCTGAGTTGCCTGATCATCACAGGCTTTTAAAAGCATTTTCAGCTGAAGAGGTTGTTTAAAAATGCTTTTAAAAGGTTCTGCGATCAGGCAACTCATCTGGGATCGTCAGAACCCTTTAAAAGCATGTTTTCTACAAGCTCTTCGGTCAAGAGGTTGTTGAAAGAATGCTTTTAAAAGCATTTTCAGCTGAAGAGGTTGTTTAAAAATGCTTTTAAAAGCATTTTCAGCTGAAGAGGTTGTTGAAAAATGCTTTTAAAAGGTTCTGGCGATCAGGCAACTCATCTGGGATCATCAGAACCCTTTAAAAGCATTTTCAGCTGAAGAGGTTGTTTAAAAATGCTTTTAAAAGCATTTTCAGCTGAAGAGGTTGTTGAAAAATGCTTTTAAAAGCATTTTCAGCTGAAGAGGTTGTTTAAAAATGCTTTTAAAAGCATTTTCAGCTGAAGAGGTTGTTTAAAAATGCTTTTAAAAGCATTTTCAGCTGAAGAGGTTGTTGAAAAATGCTTTTAAAAGCATTTTCAGCTGAAGAGGTTGTTTAAAAATGCTTTTAAAAGCATTTTCAGCTGAAGAGGTTGTTGAAAAATGCTTTTAAAAGCATTTTCAGCTGAAGAGGTTGTTTAAAAAATGCTTTAAAAAGGTTCTGGCGATCAGGCAACTCATCTGGGATCATCAGAACCCTTTAAAAGCATTTTCAGCTGAAGAGGTTGTTTAAAAATGCTTTTAAAAGCTTTTTCTCTGGCAATCCCAGCTGAGTTGCCTGATCATCACAGGCTTTTAAAAGGTTCTGGCGATCAGGCAACTCATCTGGGATCATCAGAACCCTTTAAAAGCTTTTTCTCTGGCAATCCCAGCTGAGTTGCCTGATCATCACAGGCTTTTAAAAGGTTCTGGCGATCAGGCAACTCATCTGGGATCATCAGAACCCTTTAAAAGCATTTTCAGCTGAAGAGGTTGTTGAAAAATGCTTTTAAAAGGTTCTGGCGATCAGGCAACTCATCTGGGATCATCAGAACCCTTTAAAAGCATTTTCAGCTGAAGAGGTTGTTGAAAAATGCTTTTAAAAGGTTCTGGCGATCAGGCAACTCATCTGGGATCATCAGAACCCTTTAAAAGCATTTTCAGCTGAAGAGGTTGTTTAAAAATGCTTTTAAAAGCATTTTCAGCTGAAGAGGTTGTTTAAAAATGCTTTTAAAAGGTTCTGGCGATCAGGCAACTCATCTGGGATCATCAGAACCCTTTAAAAGCATTTTCAGCTGAAGAGGTTGTTGAAAAATGCTTTTAAAAGGTTCTGGCGATCAGGCAACTCATCTGGGATCATCAGAACCCTTTAAAAGCATTTTCAGCTGAAGAGGTTGTTGAAAAATGCTTTTAAAAGGTTCTGGCGATCAGGCAACTCATCTGGGATCATCAGAACCCTTTAAAAGCATTTTCAGCTGAAGAGGTTGTTGAAAAATGCTTTTAAAAGCATTTTCAGCTGAAGAGGTTGTTGAAAAATGCTTTTAAAAGCATTTTCAGCTGAAGAGGTTGTTGAAAAATGCTTTTAAAAGGTTCTGGCGATCAGGCAACTCATCTGGGATCATCAGAACCCTTTAAAAGCATTTTCAGCTGAAGAGGTTGTTTAAAAATGCTTTTAAAAGGTTCTGGCGATCAGGCAACTCATCTGGGATCATCAGAACCCTTTAAAAGCATTTTCAGCTGAAGAGGTTGTTTAAAAATGCTTTTAAAAGCATTTTCAGCTGAAGAGGTTGTTGAAAAATGCTTTTAAAAGCATTTTCGGCCGAAGAGGTTGTTTAAAAAATGCTTTTAAAAGGTTCTGGCGATCAGGCAACTCATCTGGGATCATCAGAACCCTTTAAAAGCTTTTTTTCCTCTGGCAATCCCAGCTGAGTTGCCTGATCATCACAGGCTTTTAAAAGCATTTTCAGCTGAAGAGGTTGTTGAAAGAATGCTTTTAAAAGCATTTTCAGCTGAAGAGGTTGTTTAAAAATGCTTTTAAAAGGTTCTGGCGATCAGGCAACTCATCTGGGATCATCAGAACCCTTTAAAAGCATTTTCAGCTGAAGAGGTTGTTGAAAAATGCTTTTAAAAGGTTCTGGCGATCAGGCAACTCATCTGGGATCATCAGAACCCTTTAAAAGCATTTTCAGCTGAAGAGGTTGTTGAAAAATGCTTTTAAAAGCATTTTCAGCTGAAGAGGTTGTTGAAAAATGCTTTTAAAAGGTTCTGGCGATCAGGCAACTCATCTGGGATCATCAGAACCCTTTAAAAGCATTTTCAGCTGAAGAGGTTGTTTAAAAATGCTTTTAAAAGCATTTTCAGCTGAAGAGGTTGTTGAAAAAATGCTTTTAAATTTTTTTTTTTAAAAGTTAGCCATGCCCACCCAGTCACATTACCCCCCCAAGCCACGCCCACAGAACCAGTAGTAACAAATTTTACATTTCACCCGTGTTTTGGACCACATCTGCCTCAAGGGATGCTAGCAGTGAGAGGTAACATTCAAAAGCAGGGATCTTCCAGCAACAAGCCAGATCCAGATTACATTGGCCTGCTTAAAGTTGTGTCCATCTTGACAAGTTTGCATGGTATGCTGGACTGCTTAATGGCTGTAGTTACCAGGCTGCATAGGCACTAATGCCGAAAAGAGAGGATCAGTTTTACACCCAAACAGTTTAAGAGTTTTATGAAATTTTGGTATGTTGTCCTGCTCAACCGCATCCTGCAATATTAAAAAAGGAAGGTAACATAGGTTTAAGTTTTTCTGGTCACCTGCAGATTTTCCGCAGCCAGAGCATATGGATTATTGCCAGTATACTGCAGATATTTTAATTTAAGCCTCCCCACCACCACTCAGGCACTGTTATTTTTTTTCTTCCCCACCCCATGTATGGATAAGAAAGATAACTTTCTCCCACAACTTGTCTGCAGTGGCTGCAATTTCAACTGTGCCACTGCATAATGTTTTTTCTGCATAGTTTAAAAAAAGAACAATTATTCAGCCTTTGGAAAAAAAATAGAGGGCTGCCAGAAACTGCTAGTTTAACCTGTGCAAATGGTTATTGATTGTCTGCTGTAGCTTCACCAGTACTACCTGGTGATAGTAGCAGACTTGGTCCCTATTAGCATGCAAGAGGGCCCTTGAGAGAGTGGAGAAAGGACTTGGCTCTATAAGGATCATCAAGATATCCATGTGGGTGTCAGAATGTTTGCAAGATGACAGGCAAAGGAACCTGGTTGAAACCTTGCCCCCTTTATACCCACATATAAAAGAGGTGGGGCTTCTCTTGCAAGGTCATACCCACTATCTTGCAAATTTGTACCTTCACTTCTCCATGCGTTATCTTTAGGAAAGGACCTGGTTAATTCTTGTGGCATCTTCTTCCTATGGCACATTTGCAAAACTAAACAAAGTGGTACTGCAGTATTTATGTGGTGGATTGTAGCCTGGATTCCCGGGAGGGAGGGACCACATTCCAAAGGAGCAAGAGGCAGTGAAGTTTAGATAGTTTGGTTGGGAGGAAGAGGCTGAAGACAGTGCCTCCCTAGAAAGTTCTCCTTTAGCGATGCTAGTAGTTTGCTTTAGTTTGGCAAGAATCCTGCCTGTAGGTAAGGAATAATAAAGAAAACTAGTTTGGAGTAACTCCACGTGTCTTTCTTGGTTTTGGAGTTTCTCAATCGTGGCTACATTAAGATGTGTGAATTTCAATTCTCAGAATTCTTCAGCCAGAATGCTGGCTGGGGAATTCTGGGAGCTGAAGTCCTGGGCAAGATTGAGAAACATTGATACAGGAACTAGACAACGTGTCTAGGAGTGTGTACGCTATATAATAAATGCACATAATCTGGTCAATGGGTTCTAAATTTTTTAAAATTGGCACATATATGGAGATGCCCTGTCTGTCTAGGGGGCATGTATATATGAGACAGTGGAATAGATCTGCAGCCCCCAGCTTGGTGGCATCCTTCTCTGAATGAATACACTCTTTGCCCCACTAGAAAGCAGGCGGCAGGGGACATCTGTAGCAGTGGTGGGTTTCAAAAATTTTTACTACCAAATCTGTGGGCGTAGCTTGGTGGGCATGGCTTGGCTTGGTGGTGTGGCAGGGGAATGTTACTGTAAAATCTCCATTCCCACCCCACTCCAACATTACACTACACTAAAATCTCCATTCCCTCTTCAATCCAGGGAAGGTTACTGCAAAATCCCCATTTCCTCCCGATCAGCTGGGACTTGGGTGGTAGATAATAGATGGGGGTGTGGCCAGTCAAAATTTTTACTACCGGTTCTCCGAACTACTCAAAATTTCCCCTATCGGTTCTCCAGAACTGATCAGAACCTGCTGAAACCCACCTCTGATCTGTAGCCATGTGATGGCTTTTAACATGTGGCTTTCTTTTGAATGTCTCTGCCCTCAGGTTCAAACTATGAAGGGAAACGCCAAATGAAGGTTAGCAACAAACGCACTGTCTTTTTGCCTCCTGAGCTGCTACTGTCCACCTACCTGGAGCAAATGAGCTGATATCCAGCAGAAAAGGATGTCCCTGTCCCACTCCCTGGGCCTGCATTGGAGATTGTCTGCGTCCGTTGCTTTGCAGTATTCAACACCAATACACGTTACACGGGGCTAGGTTCTCCCACCTACAGATATGCCAGTCTTGCAGACTGATATCCTGTTCTGGAATTGGGACTTTGATGCCATCCACAGGTTGTGTATGGTTGCTTAGCAACTGTCCATCTTTCCTCCTTGCTGCCTGGACACCTGGAAGGCCGCAAAGATCCTGGATGGGAGTGGAGGCAGTTGTCTTAAATCCAGATAGGGGAACTAAAGCCAGGCCTATGGGATCTGTGACATCCAGGAATTATAAAATTACAAATCCCAGCATGCCTTGCTTTTGGCCATCTCCAGGCTGGGCCTTCTGACTGAGCAACTGAGGGAGGCCAAAGCAGGGAGGAGCCCCCACCCCATAACAAATAGATAGAATTCTTTATTGGCCAAGTGTGATTGGACACACAAGGAATTTGTCTTTGGTGTATCATAGTTCAAATACTTTGTTTTGCTTAGGTTAAACTTTTCTACCCAGGTACTATCCAGATATGCCGCAGGCCAATCCTATCATTCCCAACCATCACCAGCAATTATCTTGTTGGTTGGGTTGATGGAGGCTGTAGTCCACCATGAGTGTTTTGTGAACAGAGAACCAGTGTGTAAATTGAAATGAGTAAATAGTGTGATATATTGACCGTACCACACTGGGGTGGGTGGGTTATTGTAATCAATTTCTCATGTAGTCCAAGTATTGCTTAAAAGCACTCACCTTTTCCACTGGGAGACTAATATAATATAAATTCAAAAACTCCTCACTTCCAATTCCTTTTTCATTTTCACCCTTAAAAACTCCATAAAAATGTTAGGTCTTCATTCTGAAAGATTCAGCAACATGCAACTCTAATGAGTAAATATGTCACATTTCTCTCTGACAAGTTTAAAATTTCTCCAGCATCCAGGGGATTTCATCAGTCAGGATTTCTGTCTCTGCAAGGTTAAAATCTGGTATCCCAGCTCAGAATGGAAACAAGCAAATAGTCCTGTTGACCAGCCTTTTTCAATCTGGTACCGTTGAAGTATGTTGAGACTGCAGCTTGCCAGATTTCTCAGAGGACTGACCAGAATGTTAACTTCATTGCATTTGGGGAGAAAAATACTCTGTTAGAAAGGCCTCTCTTGTCTTTGAGAGACTCTTCTATTAGATGTCTTTAGAGGTCCCAAAGGTGCTTTTTCAGGAGGCAACTGGACTTTCTTGTTTCTTCTGAAGACGTAGAGAGTTATTGGAGGTTTATCTGTGTCCTCAGGGTCACCTGAGGTAGTGCTCCTGGTTTTCCTGAGGTAGTGCTCCTGGTTCCTGTAGTCTGCAATTTTTTCCTCTGGAAATCCATTCCTACTCCCACACCCTCTAAAAGGATGCAAATGACCAGCTGTCTGCCAGGAATATAAATCCTTCCATTCCCCACTATCCTGACAGAGCTGAAGAAGCTTCTTGGATGAGAAGCAAAACATCTTCAAAAGAAAAAAAACAAGAAAGTCCAGTTGCCTCCTGAAAAAGCACTTTTCGGACAATTATGACCTGGATGACTGAGAATCTCTACAGACTGTTCTTTAGATGGTGTCCTGATTTAGGCAGGAAGGCATTAAAAAGATGGACAATTTTTAATAAAGCTGCCATTAAAATAAATTTCGATGCCGGTGGTTATCTAAGCAGCTTCCCTTTGCACTAATGGGAATAGTTTTTGTAAAATTGAACTGCCTAAGGTTGGTAGGGTACCTTTGTTCCCTTTTGCATTTGTTTCAGGTTCAAATGCCTGTTGATTTTAAATTCAATTCTTGGCACGCTTAGACACAAGGCAGCCCTATCTCCTAGGGCAGGGTCTGCAACCTTAAACACTCAAAGAACCATTTGGACTTGTTTCCCACAGAAAAGAAACAGTGGGAGCCACAAAACGCTTTCCGTGCCCGACTATTTCTTGAGTGGCCACATAACTAGCATATGCAGTTGAATTAAATGTTGTTTTCTTCTGAAATTTTTCTTTTCTTGGATTTATCCATGGTTGGCCTACCGGGGATTAAAAAGTTCAATAAATTGTGTGCCGGCGGGTGTCACACATTGGCGGTTGTGACGCATATTTTGAGTGACAGGGAGCCACAGCAGAGGGGTGAAAGAGCCACATGCGGCTCCAGAGCCGCAGATTGCTGACCCCTGTCCTAGGGCTTGCTGCCAAATAGGCAGATATTTTTAAAAAGTTCTTACTTGAATCATTGAATATCTTTAAACAGCTAATTCACACTATAAAATGCCAGGCTGATTTTTCTTTTTTCTTTTAAAGAGATTTTGTGGGTTTGCAGACTCTCCAGATCAATTGAGTGTCTTGTTCGTGACCTTTATCTTTCCGCTTCATAATTTAGGTGGCTCTTGTTACAGCAGGTTTATATTAGCCATGTTCTTTTGGATTTATGAAGCAAGTGGGCATGAACTCCCTTAACCCAGCTGAACACAATAATCAGAGGGATCTGCAGGATCAGAGGCTTTCATCAAAATGACAAAATGGGCATCACAGTACAGGTAGCCCCCGAATTAGAACCATAACGGAGCCTGCCCGTTACAGATAAACCTTGACTTACAACCATTCCTTGAGTGACCATTCCAGATTACAACAGCACCGGAAAAAAGTAGTTTATGTCCATTTTTCACACTTAATGACCATTGCAGCATCCCCATGGTCAGGTGTGACTTGGCAACTGGCAAGTATTTATGACTGTTGCCGTGTTCTCATCAGAAGATCACTTTTGCAACCTTCTGAAAAGCAAAGTCAGTGGGGAAATCGGATTCATTTAACAGCCATGCCATGAACTTAACAACTGCAGTGATTCACTTAACAACTGTGGCAAGAAAGGTTGGGAAATGGGGCAAAACTCACTTATACAACTGTCGTGTTTAAGCAGTGGGAATTTTGGGCTCCACTGTAGTCATAAGACAAGGACTACTGGTATAGTTGTAATTTTATATTTTTTCTCAGTGGTCATTAAATGAACTCGGGGGGTATAAAACAAATGCCATGTCATTAAGCGAACATCGCAGCTGTTGAGCGAATCAGTGGGCTTGGTTTTGCTGAAACAAAAAATAACTGCTGGTTTTAAGCAAAGCCACTGTAAAGGTCATGTGACTGCAGGACACTACAAAATGGCCATTAATGCAGCCATGTTGCTGAGTGCTGAAAATGTGGTCACATCAGTAGTGGTTTTCACTTACCTTCGCTACTGATTCGGAACTGGGAGCATGCGCTTGCGTGCGCTCGCTTCACTTACATGCAGCAGTTCTGCACATGCGCAGAACCTTCTGCCCATTTGCAGAGCATCCGTGATGACGTCCGGGCAGGTGGGCGGAGCCTCCCGCTGCTGCCGCTACTGGGGCAAACCGGTAGAAACCCACCACTGAGTCACATCATTTTGGGGGGCGGGCTACCATAGGAACTTTGTATCTGTATCGTAAGTTCCATTTTCTCAGGTAGATTGTAACTTCAAATGGTCACTAAACAACCAATCATAGGTCAAGGACTATCGGTATTGAAAGGCAAGCTCCACCCTTTCTGAGTGTTCGCATGTGATCCTCTTATAAATATTGTGCTCTATATAGATCAGTGGGCTGTAAAAATAAGCACAATGTGGCAAAAAGGCTATCAATTAGCTACATCAAGGAAGAGCAGGAGAGCAGCTTTTATCTGGCTTAATTAAGTGTAGCTCCATTAAGCAGCATCTCCACACACATTGTGTGTTTTCAGAATAGCAGCCCATTTTCTCTGTCCCAGACTTCCTATTTTTGGAGCAAACTTACAGCTAATGTGGGAGAGGGTTTTTTGTTGTTGTTTCGTTTTTAATTTCTGCAGCTATGGAAACTCAAGCTCATTTTTGAGAATGGTGTCTGAATTCTTACGTCATGTTAAATTATAGTTAAGAGAACAAAACAACTGCTGGATTCACCTAGAACAGTAATGGCGAACCTTTTGGACACCGAGTGCCCAAACAGAAAGATGCGCATATGTGGACATGGACATGTGTGGACATGCACGCATGCGCAGCAGAGACCCAAAGACCAGCTGGCGGGGCATCCCAACACCAGCAGCATGGCAAGTGGTAAGATCTTTTTCTTTCGTGAACTTCTGTTTCGTCGTTTGCAGGGAAACAGAAGCTCACGAAAGAAACGCCACAGAGATTTGACCTGGGGCGATGGCGCGCATGCCAGCAGAGAGGGCTCTGCGTGCCATAGGTTCGCCATCACAGACCTTTAACATCACACTGTCAGCCTTGGTTCAAAAAAACAACAACAACAACCCAGTGGCTGAGTTCATACAATCTACTAAACCTTAGCTCCATAAATACTATTATGTGTGATGTATGAATCCTGTTGCTGTACTGTGGTTGGATTCTACCTTTGTAGAACAAGTAGTGAAAATTGGGTGTGTATATTTGAATGGTTGCTTTGATTACCGCAGGCATTCAGTTTTTGGAATTACATCTCTCCCAGCTTTAGTAAAGCCACCCTGGAAAATCTTTTTAAAGTTGGCAGAACCCAGACTAAATGAGGTTATTTTTTAAACAGCAATAAATAAATAGATCATAAATAATAGAATAAATAGAAATAAAAGTCAGTTTCAAAATTCTGCTTCAAACCACCATTCCCAATCTGGCCACTCTATTGTGCAAAATGTAACATAGTGTATTTTTTTTTCTACATATACATATCTATGTATATATTAATATATATGTATATACACATTAATGTGTATCCATTAAGAATTTATTTTAGTTCTTCAAATTGCTGGGGATTAACCAACAGAGATAGAAATCAACTTTCTTATTGATATAAATATCTGAAACTGCTCATAGAAGATTACTGGTGTTTTTATCACTATAATTTAGGTTTGAAATTAATAATCTGATTGCCATAAAATGTGGTTCAGGGTGATTGGTTGTTTAATGTCCTTTAGTCTTGCAAACCATGTGCAAGCTACGAAAAAACAAGAAAATCCTCATAACCATCTGTTGGTTAAACAAGGCCTGGAAAGAAGGGGAATATTTGTAGCTCAGGGTTGAAATGAGAGGTCCTTGGTGTTCTCTGTAAGGAGGTAAGTATTTAAAAGGGGGGGAAAAACACTTTATTCAGAATAACATTTGGTGGGTTTTCTGCTTTCCTCTGAGCATCCCATGATCTAATCTCACCAAGTTCATCCCCAAAACATTCAGTCTGAAGTGTTAAATTTTTGTTTACCGACAAAGAAATAAAATGTAACACAAAAATGGTTTTTCGGGAAAGTTGACTACCTGCGAAGGCTCCTGGATTGGGGCTGAAAGGCGAAAGCGGAAGCAGTACGCTCCGTCCCATGTTTGGGCAGACCAGGTTGCCCTGATTTTAAAAAAACAAAAAAACCCCACTGGTTCAGTCTGAAGACTTCTAAAGCTGATTCTCCCATAGTCTACCTTGACATGGGGAAATTCCTACTTGGTTCTCAGCATTCTGATAATTGATACTGTTTTCCCTTTGGAGTGAAAGATTTTTGCCCCCTTCACCTTATTCCATTTAATGCCGCTTGGAGACCCCTCAAATAAAGGAAAATCACCCACACAATAATTTCTTGCCATGATGTTGGTTGCTTGCCTTGGCCGCAACTAATACAGGGGTTCAACAGGGCAGGGGTTCAGTGATGCGGGTAGTCCTTGACTTACGACCGACAGTTTAACAAGTGTTCAGCGTTATGAAGGTGCTGAAAAAAAGTGACAAAAAGTCCTTGCGCTTATAGGTCCCCATGGTTATGCGATTGTGATTTGGGCACTTGGCAACTGCCATGTATTTACAACAGTTGCAGCATCCCTGGGGGATGTGATTGTCATTTGCCACCTTCCCAGCCAACTTCCAATACACACAGTCAGTGGGGGAAGCCAGATTTGCTTAACAATTACAAGATTTGCTTAACAACCATGGCAAAAAACGTAAAATTGGGCGTGGCTCACTTAATGTCCTGCTCACTTAATAACAGAACACCTATCCTAATTGGGGAGGTTGTAAGTCAAGGACCACCTTTGCATCCATTCTAAATTGGAGAATTCCAAAAAGCCCTGCAGAATTGCTTGCCACTTAAAAAAAGAAGACTGCCTTTTAAACCTCTAGTGAATTATTTAACAGGTTAATCTCCTGTCAATGGAAGATAAATCAGAATACCTTTCTTTTGAGGAAGCCTTCCGTCCTAGTTCTGATTTATGGGTCTCGTTCTTATTCTGGTTTGTGAATTTTCTTACACGCTCAGAAATGTAAAAAACCAAAGTGCTGTGTTATTTTATTTTAATCATTGTCAAGCCATAAGAGTCATATTGTGAATATTCTGCTTCTTAAGAAATGAGTGCTTATTGATGATTTGCAATGTGAGGGTTCATTTTGAAATGATGTCTTTGTTTTTCTTTTTGCTTTAAAAAAAATTATCTCAGCTTTTACCATAGGGTGAAAAAATGCTTGAGTGAGGAAGGGTGAGAGCAGCCCATTGCTTTGTGAAAATCGTCTGTAATTTTTAGGAAGCAGTAAAACTTTGCACGCTGGAAGATACCACTTCTTTGCATGTGTAAAAGTCCCTATATGAGAAATGAGGTGTGCTCCATGTGGAAATTGACTCTTGTAAATACTTGACTAGAAACTACCAGCTTATTGTGTGGAATACAATTTTCTTAGGCTAAGATGATTTAGGGAAGGGATTTCAAACATGCTCCTTTTGTGGTACAGTCTAGGCCCGGGGTGAGTAACTACGGCAACTTTATGACCTGTGGACTTCAAATCCCAGAATTCCATGCCGGCTCAGGAATTCTGGAAGGCAAAGTCCACAGGTCATAAAGTTGCCTATAGTTATCCACCCCGATTTAGGCAGAGCTTTACTACATGCTTCCAAAGAAATGTTGAAACTGCACCCAAAGTTTGGTTTTTGTGAAAGAAGTGTACCACCATCACTGTCCTGAATGTTTCTGTGTAAATAAACATTGTTACTTTTAAAGCGATGTGTTCCGTGCTTGATTTCTAAAGCCCTTTGCAAGTTTTGCCTCTTGAAATTCATTGGATTGGCAGGGAAAAGAGTTTTCCAACAAAGATATGAACTACACAGCAGCCAGAGATCCCACAACTAAGCAATCTTTGATATACTGAGCCGAGGTGATGCAGTGGTTAGAGTACAGTACTCCAGGCTACTTCAGCTGATTGCTAGCTGCAGTTTGGCAGTTCGAATCTCACCAGGCTGAAGATTAACTCAGCCTTCCATCCTTCCAAGATTGGGAAAAATGAGGATCCAGATTGTTGGGGGCAATAGGCTGACTCTGTAAACCACTTAGAGGGGACTGTAAAAGCACTATGAAGCAGTATTTACTGTAAGTCTAAGTGCTATTGCTATTGCTATACAGTGGATATAAAAAGTCTATCCCTCCATTAAAATGCCAGGTTTTTGAGATGTAAGAAAAATCACCAAGATAAGTCACTTTAGAATTTTTCCCACCGTTAATATAACATACATTATAAGCTATACTATTCAGCTGAAAAACAAATTGAATTTTTTTAGGGTAGGGCTGTCAAACTCATGTCACCACGGCGGCATCACTTAACATATCATGACTTTTTTTTCCCCTTTGCTAAACCTAACGTGGGCGTGGGTAGTGCGTGACGCATCCAGCCCATGGGCCGCAAGTTTGACACCCCTGTTTCAGGGAGGAAAAAAATAAAAAATGTTCAGTTACCTGGCAAACTATGACATTAATCTGGATTTAAGTGATGGTTCAAAATGACATTTGGTAAAACAGAAGCAATAGAGTGGAAAGCTGCAAGAAAGAACCACACTAGATCAGATAAAAGTATGGCCAGACCAGAGGTGGGTTTCAGCAGGTTTTGACCAGAACCAGTAGCAGAAATTTTGAGTAGTTTGGAGAACCGGTAGTAAAAATTCTGAGTGGCCCCACCCCCATCTATTCTCTACCTCCCAAGTCCCAGCTGATCGGGAGGAAATGGGGATTTTGCAGTAACCTTCCCCTGGATTAGGGTGGGAATGGAGATTTTACAATATCCTTCCCCTGCCACGCCCACCAAGGCGTGCCATGCCCACCAAGCCACACCCACAGAACTGGTAGTAAAAAAATTTGAAACCCAGCACTGAGCCAGACATGATTGATGTATAGCAGCAACAATAAAAAATCAGGAACTCGAAAAAGAAACCCATAATATTAAAACATGCACCATATATAAATATAAAGTATAGCATATAAAATGCTGAAAAAGTGAGTGATTGTACAGAAAATTAAGCAATACAGGTAGTCTTCGACTTACAACCATTTGTTTAACGACTGAAGTTACAACGTCACTGAAAAAAGTAACTTATGATCATTTTTCACGCAACAGTTGTGGCACCCTCATGACCACATAATCAAAATTCAGACACTTGGAACCGATTCATATTTATAACGGTTGCAGTGTCCCAGAGTCATGTGATCAACTTTTGAAACTTACTGACAAGCAAAGTCAATGGGGAAGCCACAGTCACTTAACAACTGGGTTAACAACTGCAACGATTCGCTATTGAACTATTGCAAGACAAGTTGTAAAATGGAGCAAAACTCACTTCGCAGGTGTCTTGTTTGGCAACAGAAATGTGGTGCTCAGTTGTGGCCATGAGTCGAGGACCACCTGTATTTAACCAAAGCATTCGATAAGACATTTATTATTGTCACTAATAAAATGCATTGAAAATGGCATGAATCAAAAATCATATCAGTGTGCAGGTAATTGTCAACTTAAAGGGGGGCGCGTTTGACCTCGGCAAACACTGTCATAACAAGCTAAGCCCCGTGTTTTATGTCTATTTACAGTCGCGCGGGGGGCACGAAAAATGTTTTCTTCTTCCTAGGGGGGCATGGCAGAAAATAATTGAGAAGCACTTGGCCATCAAAGTTACAATGGCACTGAAAAAAGTGACTGATAATAGTTCCTCACACTTAACCACCATCTCTGCAGGCCCACAGTTACATGATCCAACTCAGGCACTTAGCAACCGACATGTTTTTACAAAAGTTACAGCAGCAAGGTAGGTATGGCTGGGAGAAAGTAACTGGCCCAGAGTCTCCTCAAGAGCTTCTATGGTTGAGGGGGGACTAGAATCTGGGTCTCCCTGCTCCCAATCCAGCATTTTCCCTACTATGGGCTCTTGGACTGAGAGGGAGGGGCCGGGAGATATTCAGCCAATGAGCTTTCATGGTCGACAGGAGTCCAGAACCAAGAACTTTTGTGATTCCTAGTTCAGCACCTTCCCTGCTGCTCCATTCCAGCCTGCACCAGTGAGAGGAGCTGGCCCAAAGTCAGTCAATAAGCTGCTGTGGTTGAAGAACCCAGATCTCCGCACTCCTAGCCCAACAACATCTTTCCCACCACTCCTGATTGGCTCTGGAGAGGGAGGAGCTGAGCCAATGTCAGGCAATGCAGTGCTGTGGTTGAAAAAGAATTGTGATCTCCCCATTCCTGGTCCAGAACCTTCCCACTATTATTCCTGATTGGTTCTTCGGTTGAGAGGGAGGGACTGGCCCCAAATCAATCAATAAGCTTCTGTGGTTGAAGAAAGAGTAGAACCCAGATCTCCCCGCTTCTACTTCAGGACCTTCCCACCCCTCTCTTTTGATTGGTTTTTGGGCTGAGAGGGAGGGACTGGTCCAAAATGAGCCAATGACCACCTGTGGTTGAAGGAGGAGTAGACCATAGATCTCCTCACACCTAGTTCAGCACCTTCTCTATTGGACCATACTAAGAATGGTTGATACATTTTAATTCATCCAAAGGTTTTTGAAACTAATGTGAAATTTGCCTCTCTCAAAACTGCACTGTGGCCGACATCAGGATAGTACAACAGTATCGTGTATGGGGGTCAATGGTAAGGTCAGGCAACAGGACTTACCCAACAACTACTTTAGCATTCTCTTTCCACAATGGTTATCCAGATGCTCTAGAGAAGACTGTAGGCCAGTGATGGCTAACCTTTTTGCCGTCGCATGCCAAAAGGGAGTGGAGCATGGGGGGGGGGGTGTCACGCGTGTACATGCCCACACCCATAATTTAATGTGCCCTGCCCTCCATGCATGCGCACACAATGACCCTCCCAGGCTTCCCCCACATTTGGCATGCAATGGCCCGGTGGGCCTGGTAGGCCTGTTTTTCACCCTCCCCAGGCTCCAGAGGCTTTCTTGGAGGCTGGGGAAGGCAAAAACAGCCTTTGCCACGCCCCTGGAGGCCCTCTGGAAGCCTGAAACGGCTTGTTTCCCGAATTCCGGTGGGACCAGAAGGCCTGTTTTCCACCCTCCCCAGGCTCCAGAGGCTTTCTTGAAGCCTGGGGAGGGTGAAAACGGCATTCCCAACCCCTTGGAAGGCCATCTGGAGGCCAGAAATGGTCTGTTTCCTGATTTCCAATGGGCCCAGAAGGCCCGAAAATCAGGTGGGCTGAGCTAGGCCAAGGCTCACATGCCCACAGATATGGCTCCACGTGCCATATGTGGCACGTGTGTTATAGGTTCACCATCACGGCTGTAGGCTAGGAAAAAACCAAAAAACAGTGCAACAAATCATTTAGATTCTGTTCCCCAGAGACTGGCATTTAGATCACGTTGGGGTAACATTCGGCAATCATTGCTAATAGCTATTAATAGTCCTATCTTCTTGGCTAGGCAGAGTAACTCTGAACTTGTGCACAATGAGATTAATTTCTACTGGATCTTTAAAGCTCCTTTTGAATTGCCTTAGAGTGGAAACGGATGGTGAGATCATTGCCAGGATTTTAAGTTTAGATGGGGAAAAAAGAGCATATCAGTCACATAGGCTTTTATAAGTGCCGAGTTAATAGTGTAGTGGCTGAACATCCGGCTAGAAATCAAAAGACTGTGAGTTCTCCTGCCTTAGACACACCTTGGGCCAGTCACTCTCCATCAGCCCCAGCAAGAGGGTAATGGCAAACCACTGCCAAAATCTTGCCAAGAAAACTGCAGGGGGGACTTGCCCAGGCAGTCAAGTCTGATTCAAAGGCATGTGTGTGCATGCGTGCGCGGGCAAACACACACACATGCGCACGCACACACACACACACACACAAAGATACACAGTTGATTGATGATGCATGATGCATCAAAAAAGCTGAAGGATATCAAAAAGAAGTCACTATGGGCTCCATTGATTATGGAAAGGCCTTTGACCGTATTAACCATAGTGAGTTGTGGAATGTGGTAAGGAAAATGGGAATCCCAAAACATCTTACAGCCTTCATGTGAAACCTATAAATAGGTCAGGAAGCCAAGTCCAGATGCAACATGATAAAATACACTAGCTCCAGGTCAGTAAAAGAGTGAGACAACAAGGCTGTAAGCTCTCCTCTTATCTGTTCAGTCTGTATGCTGTATGTATACAGGTAGTCTTCAATTTACAACAGTTCACTTAATGACTGTTCAAAGTTACATCACTGAAAAAAGTGCCTTATGACCAATGGTGGGTTGCTAATAGTTCGCCCCGGATCAGGCGAACCTGTAGCGGCGGCGGTGGGAGGCTCTGCCCACCCACCCGGACACATGCGCACAAGCACACACGCAAGAACAAGCCAACCAGTAGCACACCAAATTGAAACCCACTACTCCTTATGACCGTTTTTCATACTTACGCCCATTGTAGTATCACCATGGTCACCATTAAAATTCGGATGCTTGGCAACTCACTTATATTTATGACAGTTGCAGTGTCCAGGGAGTCATGTAATCACCTTTTGCAACAATCTGACAAGCAAAGTCAATGGGAAGTCAGATTCACTTAACCATGTTACTACCATGTTACTACGTTACTAACTTAGCAACTGCAGTGATTCACGTAACAACTGTGGCAAGAGAAGTCATAAAATGGGGCAAAACTCACCTAACAAATGTTTCACTTAGCAACGTAAACTTCGGGCTCAATTATGGTTGCAAGCTGAGGACTACTTGCTTTGAGAAAGCTAGATTGAAAAAAGATGAGTATTCTAAATTTGGTGGAGAAATATTAATCATCTGCCCTTTGCTGAATGACATCACTCTGAAAAAGCAAATGGTCTGGAACATCTAGTAATGAAAGTCAAATTACTTGTGAAAAAAATTAAATTTAAAGAAGATAAAACTAGCGACAACAGGCAGTGTACAGCAATCAGCCTTAGAACTGACAATGGGGACATCAAAATGGTAGAGAGAGTCTGAATTTTAGGATTTCAACAGTAGAGATTAGATAAACAGAGTTGGAAGGGATCTTGTAGGTCATCTAGTCCAACCCCCCGCTCAAGCAGGAGACCTTACACCATTTCTGACAGATGGCAGTCCAATCTCTTCTTGAAAGCCTCCAGTGATGAAGCTCCCACACAGGGGTGAAATCTAAAAATTTTCCCTACCGGTTCTGTGGGCGTGGCTTAATTGGTGGGTGTGGCTTGGTGGTCAGATGGCTTGGTGGGCGTGGCCAATAACAATAAATAATAAAAATAATAAACAAAGTATAAAAAACAATAAGAGGTACCAAAAACCAACTTTCACACTTTACACACACACACACAACACAACACAACTGACTCACACACAATGTAAAAGCAGCTGCACTTCACACTTCACACAGCCACAAAATCTCAAAAACCAACTTTTACACTTTACACACACACAACTAACACACATACACACACACACACAATATGCCACATACAGCTTTCTGAGATTTTGTGTGTTTGTGTAGTTAGAGTGAAACACTACAGAAACACACCAAATCTCAGAAAGCTGCACAAATATTTTATTTTATTATTTTATTTTATTTTATTTTATTATTTTATTTTATTTTATTTTATTGTGGACTTCAAATCCCAGAGTTCCTCAGCCAGCAAAGCCAGCCAGTTGATCACCGAGGAAATAGATTAGCTGAGCGATTGATTCTGTCTGGCTGAAACTGAAACTGCTTTGGGGCTGTGGCCATGCGTTCATCAATAATCAGGTAAGTGCCTTAGAATCTCTACTCTTACTTGTAGAAAACATGTTTTCTACAAGTAAGAGTACAAGTAAGGTTCTGCTGTTTTTTACTTTTAAAGGCCTGTTTCGGCTGAAGCAAAACTTTTTTTTTCGGCTTTTAAAAGTAAAAAAAAAAAATCTCTGCAGATGGTGCGGCTCAGCAGAGGCAGGGGGGGCGATTTTTGCTACCGGTCCTCCGAACCAGCAGCCGCCATCGCTACCAAATCGCTCGATCCTGTCTGATCCGGGAGCATTTCACCCCTGCTCCCACAACTTCCGAAGGCAAGCTGTTCCATTGGTTGATTGCTCTCACGGTCAGAAAATGTTTCCTTATTTCCAGGTTGAATCTTTCCTTGATCAGTTTCCATCCATTATTCTTTGTCTGGCCCTCAGATGCTTTGGAAAATAGTTTGACCCCTTCCTCTCTGTGGCAGCCCCTCAAATATTGGAAGACTGCTATCATGTCTCCCCTGGTCCTTCTCTTCAATAGACTAGCCATGCCCAGAGAAACCGGCAGTCCAGAAATACCCCACAGGTGGGCATTTAGAGCAGCAATGAAGACCTTAGAAAAACTGTTCAGATGCTCAAGATGTCAGATTAGGACTCTGACACTTTATAGAAGTGGAAGTTGAACCTTGAAGAAACAGGATAGAAAAATACTTTTGCATTTGAAACTTTGGTATTGGAGAAGACTCTTGAGAATACCAAGCATAGCCAAGAAAGCAACCAATAAAAAACAAATCCCTCGAGGCACAATGCCCAAGGTCTGGGCATTGTTCTTCAAGGGATTTGTTCAACGATCTGATCTGTTCGTTTCCTTGGCGATCTTTGATATTCTCAAGAATCTTCTCTAAACCAACTCTTTTGAGAAGTCTATAGTGCTGGGGGAAAGTTGAAGTACAAAGGATGATCTCAGTTAAGGAGGATGGGCTCGATTACAGCAGCAATGAATGGGAAGAGATTGGGGAGAGATTGTCCTGGAAACGCTCTATCAGAGTCGTTGCTAAGAGTCCACACTGATTTGATGGCACATAACCTTGCTCAGTCCTCAGTAAGATAATACAGCATTCAACATGTATTCAGATGTTTCTGTACAGTGGTGCCAGATTTGAATCTTTTTTGCAAACTGCCACAAATTAAGCCCTGGCACTGGTTCAATTTAAATGAAAAACAATATATGTCTTGTGCTTAGAAATAAAATATTGCACACTGTGTAAAAGAGTTCTGATTACTCAGTGCTTTAGCCTTTCCTGTCTTTTTCTACCATTCTCTCAGAGACCCTGTATTCTGTGCTGTTGTGACTTTTTCCTGTTGAAGAGCTCTTTGTCATTGTTCCAATATCTCAGGGGTTGCCACAAAGAAGAGGGAGTCAAACTATTCTCCAAAGCACCTGAGGGTAGAACAAGAAGCAACGAGTGGAAACTAATCAAGGAGAAAAGCAACTTAGAACTAAGGAGAAATTTCCTGACAGTTAGAACAATTAATCAATGGAACAACTTGCCTGCAGAAGTTGTGAATGCACTGGAAATTTTAAAGAAAATGTTGGATAGCCATTTGCAGTGGTGGGATTCAGCCAGTTCGCACCACTTCGGGAGAACCGGTTGTTAACTGTCTGAGCAGTTTGGCAAACTGGTTGTTGGAAGAAATCATTAGGGCAGAGAACCGGTTGTTAAATTACTTGAATCCCACCACTGGCCATTTGCCTGAAATGGTGTAGGGTTTCCTGCCTGGGCAGGGGGTTGGACTAGAAGACCTCCAAGGAACCTTCCAACTCTGTTATCATGTTACGTTACGTTACATTATGTCATATTAGTTTTCAAGCTACCCATCACCCGCTCAAGCCTCCCAGAATGTGTGGAGGCAGAATTTGCCTTCTCAGTATTGTTTTTTCCCCCACTTGGAAGCCAATATTAAAAGTAACAGAATAACAGAGTTGGAAAGGAACTTGGAGGTTTCTAGTCCAACCCCCTGCACAAGCAGGAGACCCTATACCAAAGGTCCCCAACTCTCAGGCCACAGCCCACTATCAAGCCATGATCTAGTCGCAACCGGGCTGCATGAGCATGGAGTTTAGGGACCACCGGTATTAGGTCTCCAGCTTATACCGGTGTAAATGTGCAGGGGGTTGAACTAAAAAACTCCAAGGTCCCTTCCAAGTTTGTTATTCTATTACTTTTAATATATGGCTCGTGTGGCCCAGTTCCCCTCTTCCCTCCTAGCTGGGCTGTCAAGCTGCAAAGGTTGAGATCACAATGGTGGGATCCTGCCATTTTACCAACCGGTTCAATGATCACGCGCTTTGCGGTTTAATGAAAACTTACCTTCCGCGTTGCTGCTGGGGCGTAACACAGCTGAGGTGCGGCAATCGGCTGTGCCGTGCAAATCAGCTGAGAAGATACAGATGAGTAAAGCACAGGGGTGGGTGGGCGGGCCCAGCTGATCGTCGGAGCTACAGGTTCACCCGAACTGGTCCAAATCGGTAGAATCCCACCCCTGGTTGGGGGCCACTGCAATTCCAGACAATTGGCTGTTCAATTCCAGACAATTGGCTGTTTTTAAAAGCCTCCAGTGATGGAGAACACCCACAACTTCTGAAGGCAAGTAAAGGTTTGAGGCTGGCACGTTAAGTTGCAACATGCTAGAGTTCTACATATTGTTTTTCCAGCAACCTGGGAGGGAGGCATGAAATCTGATGATGTCAAGGGAGGAACCAGGAGCTTCATGTGGGAGAGCCAGATGCTAAGACAAGCGAAACAAGCCACATCAAGACTTAGCACATGAGGAGAACCTAGAGGAATGGCAAACTTATAACACACATACAGGGGTGAAATGCTCCAAAGAGTGCTACTGGTTCGCTTCGCTACCGGTTCACTACGCATGCGCATGCACAGTTCACACCAAATGCACACCGCAGGTGCTACCGCACAGTACTGAAAAAGGAGGATTAAAAAGCCTTTTCTAAGATAGGTAGAACAGCAGGGGGTGGGAACAGCTGTGCCGCGGGATTTAGATTTGCTAGAAAGCAGGATTTCCTGATGATCGTTGAAAATACTGGTTTGTCTGACCCAGTAGCATTTTTTTACTACCAGTTCGCCCGAATCAGTAGCTTTTATTATTACCAGTTCGGGTGAACCAGTCCGAACCGGTAGCATTTCACCCCGTACACATACCATGACATTTGGGGACACATGGTGGCATACAGCAACCTCTGACAACAACTATTCTTGAAAGCACACCTCATTCTCGTGTGATTTTCAGAGGCTGAGGAAGCCACATTTGAATGGGGTGTGACTCTCTCCCCAGTCCCTCCAAAAATATCATGCAAGAACAAGACATCCTTTTGTGTGATTGTGGGAGGCTGAAAATGGGGTGCAAAGCCTCTGGAAGCTCAGGAAGTCATGCGAGCCTCTGAAAGTCACACAAAAAATGTGACCCTGCTTTTGTGCAGTTTTTGGAAGCTGCAGAGGCTATGGAAGAGCAGCTTTAAAGCCACTTCAAAAACGAAGTTTTCATGCGACCCTGAACAGCTTCTGGTAGGCTGCAGATGCCTGTCAATAGAAAAACAACTAAAGACAAGTGGCATGTTGCAGGTCCTGGAGATTACACATACACAAGATTGGATTGTATTTTTTTAAATAAATGTATATGTAAAGAATTGTTTCTCTTTGTTCAGGAGGGAGGCGTGACAGACCAGCTGAGACAAGTTGGCCATTTTCTGAATTTTTGACAAGCTGAGCCCAAAAGGCTCCCCACTGACAGCTAAATCTGTCTCTAGGTTCTGCCTCGGTTTACCTTTTTCAACAAACAACTGAGTCAGAAGATCATTTAAAAACAATTTATTAAAGTGCTTTGATAAAGTGGAGTCCCCCTATGAAAAAATGAACCTGGAAAAATGACTTACATTTACTTTTATAGTTAGCAGAACAAAGAACTTCAAAGCAAAATTTGATTGGTTTAGAAATAGACATCTGTCCGGTTACATCACAAGAATTAAAGTATTGAGCTGGGGTGGCGAAGTGGTTAGAGTGCAGTACTGCAAGCTACTTCTGCTGCCTGCCAGCTGCCTGCGATTTGGCAGATCGAATCTCACCAGGCTCAAGGTTGGCTCAGCCTTTCATCCTTCTGAGGTGGGTAAAGTGAGGACCCAAATTGTTGGGGGCAGATATGCTGTCCCTGTAAATCACTTAGAGAGGGCTGTAAAAGCACTGTGAAGTGCTATAGAAATCTAAGTGCTATTGCTATTGCTATCCAATAATATTTGGCCATTACCATCAGGGCAGTGGTAAAATCCAATTTTTTTTACTACCGGTTCTGTGGGCATGGTGTGGCTTGGTGGGTGTGGCAGGGGAAAGATACTGCAAAATCTCCATTCCCACCCCACTCTGGGGCCAGCCAGAGGTGGTATTTGCCGGTTCTCCAAATTACCCAAAATTTCCGCTACCAGTTCTCCAGAACCTGCTGGATTTCACCCCTGGATCAGGGGTTCCCAGCCTTTGGGCCACTGCCCATTACTGAAGCCTATTCATGAGAGGTTGGGCTGGCGCGCATGTGCTTGTGCACAACTCAGTTCAAGAAAGTGATGAGCTGGGGCACACACATGTGTACAGTTCAGCTTGCGCAAGTTGAGCTGTGTGCATATGTACATGCCAGCCAGATGCTTATGTGACCTGGTTCCCCTTTCCCCATTCCCAGCGAGATCACCAAGCTGCAAAGGTTGGGGATCATTGTGATAGATAATTGCTCGAGAGATTTTAGCAATGTACTTGCAGGTAAAGAAGTTACAGCTAACTGAGCCAAGCACTGACCTGAGACAAATTAGAAATTCAAATGGGAATTCCAGAGAAATATATTGTGCTTCTCTTTCTTTGAAAAAGTGAATTCCATTCATCTCATTTCTGAGGAGGCCACAACCCTCCAAGCAGTGATGGGATTCAGCCAGTTCGCACCACTTCAGAAGAACCGGTTGTTAACTTTCTGAGCAGTTTAGTGAACTGGTTGTTGGAAGAAATCATTAGGGCAGAGAACCGTTGGTTGAGTCCCACCACTGCCTCCAAGGCTGCATTGACTAACTTCAACAGAAAATGACTGAAAAATTGCAGTGCTATTTCCTGTTTACCATTCATTTACCAGTGTATAAATTTAATGTTATAAAACTTCCTTAGTATAAAACAAAATAAAGTTAGTGATATAAGTCTCACAACGAGGAACTTAGTTAAAAGCTGCTGGTTAGAAATTTCTGAAAATGGGTCTCTTTCAAGACTATAATCTTCATCCCTCCTAATGCAGTGAAGGCCCGATTTTTAATTAAATAACCTTTTGACAAAATTAGTGTCATATGAGAAGTGTTATTTTCATATCTTAGTGGGAGTAGTTAATAGCCTCTCCAAAATGATTACTGTTCAAAGCGATTGAAGAGTCTACTTCGACTCCACTTTGCTTTTGCACTTATTACTTGAAATTATTCCCTCTTCTTTCTTTACAATAATCTAGTACATTTATAAAATTGGATGTAATTTACATTTAAAGAACAAATTATAGTGTGACTTTTAATCAAAATGAAATTTCTTATCACATGGTATTGCTTGCTTTCTGCTTTCCTAACTGCATATGACTTCATATTCCTCTTCATATTCTTCTTCATATTCATATTATTATTAATATTATTCATATTCATATTATTCTTCATATTCCTCTTCATACTCTTCATATTCCTCTTCATATAACTTCATATAACTTCATATTCCTCTGAATACAACAAAATACCTTATGCCACCAGACTTGAAATCCTGGGTTTAGAAAATTTAGAACTACGCCACCTTCGACATGACCTAACTCATAGAATCATCTATTACAATGTCCTTCCTGTCGAAGACTACTTCAGCTTCAATTGCAACAATACACGTGCACACAATAGATTTAAGCTTAATGTGAACCGCTCCAATCTTGATTGCAGAAAATATGACTTCTGTAACAGAGTTGTTAATGCTTGGAATACACTACTTGACTCTGTGGTCTCTTCCCAAAATCCCTAAAGCTTCAACCAAAAACTATCTACTATTGACCTCGCCCCATTCCTAAGAGGTCTGTAAGGGGCATGCATAAGAGCACTAACGTGCCTACTGTTCCTGTCCTATCGTTTCCTTTCGTTATATCCAATTAATATAGTTATTAAATACTCATACTCATATATATGCTTATATATTGTATAATTATTTCATGCTTATGCTTATATACTGTGTGAATAAATAAATAAATAAATAAATAAATAAATAAATAAATAAATAAATAAATAAATAAATAAATAAATAAATAAATAAATAAATATGGTCGTTACGCAACTAGTAAGTCAAGGACCATCTGTACTTCTTTCATATATGTAATTCCCTTTTCTATTCAATCTACATTTATTTAATTTCATTTATTTATTAATCAATTTTACCCTGCACATCTCACCTGCACAGTTCATTTCTTTGGCACTCTATCATTTCTAATGTTTTTCATCTTGCTTTACCACTGAAATCTATCAGCAAAAGAGTATCTATGCAGAGTATGTGAATTATCATTGACGGTGGTTCCTTATTTAATCATAATTACCCATTCCTATTAATACAATCTGTGTTTATATTTCTCTTGACACTCCATTCTTACAACAATTTTGTTTTTCTTTACAACAGAATAGATAGACGTGTACACTTATGTGTCTGGGTCCAGCTCATCCAGCCTCTCTTCCTCTCACAGTCGCATGTGCTTCCGCTGTGGTTCCAGGGAGCGGGGGGGGGGGCAGTTGGGAGGCAAGTGGGTGAGGTGTGGAGAGCAGCTGGGCCTGGATCGTGGGCACCACATGGTCCAGGTGAGCAGCGAAGGAAGGCAAGCGAGTGAGGGAGCCAGAGAGCAGCCGGGCTGCGGGCGTGACTCTAGGCGATTGGCCAAGGTGACCAAGGCAGATAAGGAATGGCTGGGAAGGGCAGGATGGGGGGTGGGTAGGGCCAGCCCATCGTGGGATTAGCCGATCTGCCGAACTGCGCAAAAAATTAATAACTGGTCTGGCTGAACCGGTGCAAACCAGCTGAATCCCACCACTGGATTCAACATAATTTTTGTTATCGTGGTGACCAGAACTGGATGCAGTATTCTAAATGTGGTTTAATCAGTGCAGTATAAAATGGAACTATCACTTTTTTCTCTTTCTTATCAAGTTAACAATTGTTGATTAAAAAAACCCAAAATGTTTGGATTGTGGATGTTGCAGCACCAAGAGACAGCAGAATAGACGAGGAAGAACTGGAGAAAAATCACAAAACAGATGCAAATAAAAGTAGAACAACTGTGGGAAAAGAAACCAAAGATAGTACCAACAGTGATAGGTGACGAGTGCAATCCCAAAATCTTTGGAACCAGAGGTCGAATACCATTGGCATTGACAAAATCCCAAGTAATCCATTGCAAAAAGTAGCTTTACTTAGAACAGTTTACTGCGCTGATAGTAAACTGAACACCATCAAACAATAACATTTGCCTATCCCAAATCCTTGGGAAGGACTTAGCAAGTGGACAAAAATGACAAATCTACACTAAATGACCAAAAAAATAGTTTATTAAATTTGTATGCTGCTCAGCTTCCAGCAACTCTGATTAAAGTTGGGAATCGCCAACTTTAAGATAATTGAAGCAAGATAAAACTGCTTCAAGATGTGTCTCTTTTTATAGAAAAATAAAACAAAGAGGCACATATTTATTCTAGGTCTGATTTCAGCATTCTCTAGCTGTAATGTTACGGTAACACCTTGTTTTGTCGTGTACTTATTTCTCAGTATAAGTTAAGAAATTGCTTTTATTGCCATTTTAAAATATAGTCTAAAATTACATTTTTCCTTGTAGAATCTTTTTCTCTATAATATTGATTTGGAACTTACCATTCTTTTTTATAGAAATTTGGGACAATGGGGGCTAATTTGTAGAAGATAGGAGCTTTCTTGCTATTTGGCCAGAACATCAAATTTTCTTTATTCTTTTATCTTTTTACTGAAGTTGCCAGCTGGAACATTGTGGTTGTGAACACTGGTTATTTTCATTTTTATTCCATTCACTTTGTGGAAGGGTGCTTGATTAGTACTTTTTGTTCATTTACAAAAAATCATTTATAATACAATCTTTAGTCTCCATTAAAATAGCACTATATTTTATCTTTAAATCTAAATGATTATTGATGACAATTTTGCAATTAATTTTCTCTATTCATATATTATATAGGTTCTTGTAATGTATCTTTAAATATTTTGGCGGGAAACAAGCACGTTGCTGATTGGTTGAAGCCGCCGGTTAAACTGTATATAAGGAGAGGTTTTTCCCCAGCCCAGTTGCTGGGTTCACCATATATTAAAGAGCTGTTGTCACTACCCTGGTCTCCAGCCTCGTTACTTCCCGAACTTAACACTGGCGACGAAGGTGGGATCTCGAGGCTAAGAGCACCAGGAACGAGCTGAACGCGCGAAAGAACCGAACCCAGCAAATTCAGGGCAGAAACGCAGCGATGGCCAGCTACACTCCGCCCGCACCGTTTGACCCATCCAGGGAGAAATGGGGAACGTACATGACCCGTTTCGAGAGCTTCCTCGAGGCAAACGAACTGCAAGGAGTTCCAGACAACCGCAAAAGGGCGTATTTCCTGAGCCACTGCGGTCCCGAGGTCATCGACATCGCGGAAGCCCTGGCAGAGCCAACGCCGGTACAATCGGTATCGTGGCAAACTCTGCAAAATCTATTGAAGAACCATTTCGCGCCAACACCGTCCAAATATGTACGGCGTTTTGAATTTGGAGAGCGAGACAGCAAGAGGCGAATCCATCAGCGATTACATGGCCGCCCTGAGGAAAGCCTCCAAGGACTGTGGGTACCGAGACTTGGATGAGGAGCTGTTAGAGCAACTCATCCGTGGGGTCAGAGACATTCGCTTATGGAGGCGGCTGCTATCAAAAGCAATCTAACGCTGGCAAACGCCTGGACGAAGCCAGAGCTCATGAGATGTCCACCCAAGCGGCGGAAACCCTACAAAGCCACTCACGCCAACGGCGAGCGAAATCAACCCCGTCCACAACGAAGAAATCCAGACCGAATCAGACGGCGAGGATGAGGAAGGGGTTTGTCTCACCGGGAGAAGGGGCAAAGAAGACTGGGATGAATGCGGAAGTTGCGGAGGGCAACACCAGCGTCAACAATGCAAGTTCAAGGACGCTACATGTCGGCGGTGCCAGAAGAAGGGGCACCTGGCTCAAGTCTGTCGAGCACCCCAACCTTCCCGCCGAAAATTCAAACCAACCAATCAGAGCGCGGGATCGGCTAGGCGACGCGTGATTGGTCTAAACAAAAAGGGCGCGAACTCAAATAGAACGACTGTGATAATAGGCCGCGCAGCAACCCGTGTAGAGAAGAAAATCTTCACGAAACCGAAAATCGAAGGAGTGCCGTGCCGACTAGAAGTGGACACAGGGTCAGCGATCACAATCATGTCCTGGGACACTTTTGTGAAAGCCTTGCCAAAAATCGCCAAACGCAAACTGCAAGCACAGCGGCTACGAGTCCACGACTACCAAGGGAATCGCATCCCTGTTCGAGGGACCACCTCCGTCCGCGTCGAGTACGGACCTCACAAGAAGACCCTGTCCATCACGATAGTCGAAGGGACCCTGCCAAGTTTGTTGGGACTAGACTGGTTCCGTGCGTTGGGCATGGGAGTGACTGGCATCTACAGGAATGACTTTAACCTAAAGGACACACTCATGGGCGAATTCGAAGATGTTTTCAAGGACTGCCTGGGCAAGTACAAGGGGACCCCTATTTCTTTCAATCTAGACCCCAGGTAGCCCCATACGGTTAAAAGCAAGGAGGGTCCTTTGCCCTTAAACCCAAGATTGACAAGGAGATAGACAAGCTCATCAGTCAGGGATACTGGTGCCAGTCGATCATGCAAAGTGGGAGACGCCAATCGTCACCCCAGTGAAACCAGATGGGTCAGTTAGAATCTGCGCTGACTACAAGGCAACGTTAAACAAAGCCTTGCAAAAAGCGCTACCGGTCCCGTGGTGCAACACTTGCTGCACTCGCTGGGGCAAGGGCACGTTTTGCCAAATTAGATTTGGCCCAAGCCTATCAACAACTGCCTGTAGACGCCAACACAGCCAAGCCCAGACAATTGTGACTCACAGAGGTGCTTTCAAGTGTACCCGTTACAGTTTGGGGTGAGTGTGGCACCTGGTCTATTTCAAAATTTAATGGAGCGACTTCTGCAAGGGCTCCGGGTAGTCCCTATTTTGATGATGTATTGGTATCAGCGAAAATTTAGAAGAATTGGGGAGCGTTGAGAAAAGTTCTGGGCATTTTCCGTCAGCCGGTCTAAAGGTTAAAGTGAACAAATGCCAAATAGGGGTAGAATCAGAGTTCTTGGGCTACAGAATAGACAAGGAAGGAATCCACCCCACTGAGAGCAAGGTCAAGGCAATAAGAAAGGCTCCAGCGCCCAAAAACAAAACAGAGCTACAGGCATTCCTGGGTCTAGTGAATTTTACGCGGTCTTTTGAAAAATAAGGCAACCGTTGCCGAGCCGCTACATAAGTTACTGGGAAAGAATACTGTTTGGTCTTGGGGAAAGTCGGAAGCTAGGGCTTTCAAGCAGTAAAAACCTACTCGAGCGATAGCTTACTGATCCAGTATCATAGCACAATGCCATTGGTATTAGTTTGCGATGCTTCCCTTACGGGTGGGGCTGTGCTCAGCCACAGGCTTCCAAATGGCACAGAAGCCCCAATAGCCTTCTACTCCAGAACGATGTCCTCGACAGAGAGGAACTATAGTCAGTTGGATAAGGAAGCTCTAGCTATAGTGTCAGGGTAAAAAGTTCCACGAATACGTCTTTGGTAGGGACTTTGAAATTGTCACGGACCATAGACCTCTGTTAGGACTACTGGCCGGCGACCGCCCAACGCCTGTGGCACTTTCGCCACGTTTGACCAGATGGACTATTTTTCTAGCCGCCTACTCCTACAAACTGCAGCATTGGCCAGGAAAAGAGTTGGGGCATGCGGACGATTAAGCAGATGCCCACTACCAGGGCGATCGAGACCCCACTCCGGGACGCCCATACTGTTAATAGACTCTCTGGACTCTGGCCCAGTCACATCTAAGGAGGTGGCTCGGGCATCATACCGGGACATTACTTTGAGAACTGTACTTGGTTGGGTACAAAGAGGGTGGCCCGCTGCGCCGGGCGAACAGTTCAAAGAATTTGTAAAGAAACGGGGGGAACTGTCAGCTCAAGGGGGGTGCCTGCTTTGGGGGGATCGAGTGGTGATTCCAGAAAAACTGAGGAAAAGGGTGTTGGATCTACTCCACGAGGGACACCCAGGGATCGTGAGGATGAAGGGTCTAGCGAGAAGCTATGTGTGGTGGCCCTTAATGGACGCAGAAATTGCTGATAGGG
The DNA here is from genome assembly GCF_028640845.1 of Ahaetulla prasina. Classification (NCBI taxonomy): domain Eukaryota; kingdom Metazoa; phylum Chordata; class Lepidosauria; order Squamata; family Colubridae; genus Ahaetulla; species Ahaetulla prasina. The sequence goes on from NC_080539.1 coordinate 360,892,848, forward strand.
TAGGGAAATGCCTGGCCTGCCAGGAATCCAGACCACTACCCCCAACGGCCCCGGTCAGGGAATGGGAAAGACCCCAAGGGCCCTGGTCGAGAATCCACATTGATTTTGCCGGCCCTTTCCACGGCCAAACTTTCCTGGTAGTAGTCGATGCCTACTCCAAATGGCTGGAAATCATTCTCATGAGATCCATGACAGCCGAGGCCGTGATCTCAGTCCTACGGCACCTATTTGTAACCCATGGGTTGCCCGACACGCTAGTTTCCGATAACGGCCCGCAATTCACGGCAACCCAGTTTGAGGAGTACTTGGCAGAAGAGGGCATCCGACATGCCCTCTCGGCGCCTTTCCACCCTGCGACGAATGGCCTTGCAGAGCGTTCCGTCCGGAGCGCAAAGAGGCATTGTCCAGACTCAAGCCAGGCGACTGGCAAACAAAATCGATGTTTTCCTGGCCGTCCAACACAGAACCCCTGTGTCACAACCGCAGAAGCCCAGCAGAATTATTAATGGGCCGAAAGCCCAGGTGCCCACTAGACCGGTTAAATCCAAACTATACACCGGAGGGTTACAAGGGGGGACTCGAAAAAACAAGAGGGATGGAAATAGGAGACCAAGTGTGGGCACACAACTATGGTGAAGGCCCAGCCTGGGTAGCAGGACAAATCCTAAACGTAACAGGTCCAAAATCATACTTGGTGAAGTTAAAGGACGGCCGAGTATGGAGGCGCCACATAGATCAAATAAGAAACGAATAGCCGAACAATCTGAGTTAGACGAAACAGGCCCTGACTATACAATGTTTGAACCACAGCTGACTCAAACCCGGAAAATCGCAGGACTTATCTGAGTTCCCGGAGGTCCAGCGACGCCAACAGGTTCCATTAGAAAACAGCAGGGACGACTCTGCAAATAATCCAGGGTCGGATGGCCTAGAGGAGGAGCTGAGAGGAGCAAACAGCCCCTCCGGTCAGCTCAACCCACTCCCAGGGAATGAACTGCGCAGGTCCGAAAGAGTCAGGAGACGCCCAGTCTATTTACGTGACTACGTTGAAAAATAATATGTAAATATCATGTAAATATGGGTAAAGTGTTTTCTGGGAGGGAAGGAGTGTAATGTATCTTTAAATATTTTGGCGGGAAACAAGCACGTTGCTGATTGGTTGAAGCCGCCGGTTAAACTGTATATAAGGAGAGGTTTTTCCCCAGCCCGGTTGCTGGGTTCACCATATATTAAAGAGCTGTTGTCACTACCCTGGTCTCCAGCCTCGTTACTTCCCGAACTTAACAGTTCTTTTAACCCCCTTGTTTGCAACAATTATTCTTGTATATGTACTTTTGTCTCCTTTTATCCATAAGTAATTGATCGTTCTACCAATCTTTTTTTTCCAAACTTTCCAGCAGCAACTGTGAGAGGGATCTCGGAGTCCTAGTGGACAGCCACTTACATATGAGCCGGCAGTGTGCAAAAAAGCCAATGCAATCCTAGGTTGTATTAACAGAGGGATAGAATCAAGATCACATGAACTGTTAGTACCACTTTATAATATCTTGGTAAGACCACATTTGAAATACTGCATCTAGTTTTAGTTGCCGCAATATAAAAAAAGATGATGATATTCTGGAAGAACAACAATCTCGAATACAGCTCATCTGCTGGAATCCACACTGTATATCGGACATTAATACAATCGAATGGATCCAGAGAAGAGTACTCCACTCCTCTGCTCACAATAGAATACGTACCTTATTCCAACAGGCTTGAAATTTTGGCCTTGGACAACTTTGAGCTACGCCGCCTACGGTTTAACCTAAGCATAATACACAAAATTGTCTTTTTTTTTTTAATTAGATTTCTATGTCTGCTACAATGTTCTACCTGTTAACGACTACTTCACCTTCAACCGCAATAATACATGGGCAAACAATAGAGACAAACTCAAGGTAAACCACTCCAAACTCGATTGCAGAAAATACGACTTCAACGATAAAGTGTTCAATGCCTGGAATGCTCTACCTGACTCAAACCCGGAAAATCGCAGGACTTATCTGAGTTCCGGAGGTCCAGCGACGCCAACAGGTTCCATTAGAAACAGGCCCTGACTATACAATGTTTGAACCACAGCTGACTCAAACCCGGAAAATCGCAGGACTTATCTGAGTTCCGGAGGTCCAGCGACGCCAACAGGTTCCATTAGAAACAGGCCCTGACTATACAATGTTTGAACCACAGCTGACTCAAACCCGGAAAATCGCAGGACTTATCTGAGTTCCGGAGGTCCAGCGACGCCAACAGGTTCCATTAGAAACAGGCCCTGACTATACAATGTTTGAACCACAGCTGACTCAAACCCGGAAAATCGCAGGACTTATCTGAGTTCCGGAGGTCCAGCGACGCCAACAGGTTCCATTAGAAACAGGCCCTGACTATACAATGTTTGAACCACAGCTGACTCAAACCCGGAAAATCGCAGGACTTATCTGAGTTCCGGAGGTCCAGCGACGCCAACAGGTTCCATTAGAAACAGGCCCTGACTATACAATGTTTGAACCACAGCTGACTCAAACCCGGAAAATCGCAGGACTTATCTGAGTTCCGGAGGTCCAGCGACGCCAACAGGTTCCATTAGAAACAGGCCCTGACTATACAATGTTTGAACCACAGCTGACTCAAACCCGGAAAATCGCAGGACTTATCTGAGTTCCGGAGGTCCAGCGACGCCAACAGGTTCCATTAGAAACAGGCCCTGACTATACAATGTTTGAACCACAGCTGACTCAAACCCGGAAAATCGCAGGACTTATCTGAGTTCCGGAGGTCCAGCGACGCCAACAGGTTCCATTAGAAACAGGCCCTGACTATACAATGTTTGAACCACAGCTGACTCAAACCCGGAAAATCGCAGGACTTATCTGAGTTCCGGAGGTCCAGCGACGCCAACAGGTTCCATTAGAAACAGGCCCTGACTATACAATGTTTGAACCACAGCTGACTCAAACCCGGAAAATCGCAGGACTTATCTGAGTTCCGGAGGTCCAGCGACGCCAACAGGTTCCATTAGAAACAGGCCCTGACTATACAATGTTTGAACCACAGCTGACTCAAACCCGGAAAATCGCAGGACTTATCTGAGTTCCGGAGGTCCAGCGACGCCAACAGGTTCCATTAGAAACAGGCCCTGACTATACAATGTTTGAACCACAGCTGACTCAAACCCGGAAAATCGCAGGACTTATCTGAGTTCCGGAGGTCCAGCGACGCCAACAGGTTCCATTAGAAACAGGCCCTGACTATACAATGTTTGAACCACAGCTGACTCAAACCCGGAAAATCGCAGGACTTATCTGAGTTCCGGAGGTCCAGCGACGCCAACAGGTTCCATTAGAAAACAGCAGGGACGACTCTGCAATAATCCAGGGCCGGATGGCCTAGAGGAGGAGCTGAGAGGAGCAAACAGCCCTCCGGTCAGCTCAACCCACTCCCAGGAATGAACTGCGAGGTCCGAAAGAGTCAGGAGACGCCCAGTCTATTTGCGTGATTACGTTGATAAATAATTTATTTATATATCATGTAAAAAGCAAAGACAGATCATGCCAAACAAATCATATTTCATTCTATGACAAAGTGACTTAATTAGTTACCAGATAAATGCTGTGTAAATGCTGTATACTTGAATTTCATTAAGGCATTTGACAAAGTAGACTACAACCTACTTCTTAGTAAATTAGAAAAATATGGGTTAGACAGCACCACCACCAGATGAATCCAGTGGTGGGATTCAGCTGGTTTACACTGGTTTGACAGAACCAATACCTATTTTTTAGTTGAGTTTGGTGAACCGGCTCCAAAATAGCCAGACTATCGTGCATTCATGTACCTCTAATACAGAGGTGGGTTTCAGCAGGTTCTGACCAGTTCCGGAGAACTAGTAGTGGAAATTTTAAGTAGTTTGAAGAACTGGTAGCGGAAATTTTGAATAGTTTGGAGAAGCAGTAAATACCACCTCTGACTGGCCCTGCCCACATCTATTCTCTGCCTCCTGAGTCCCAGCTGATCAGGAGAAAATAGGGATTTTGCAGTAAACTTCACCTGGAGTGGGGTGGGAATGGAGATTTTATAGTATCCTTCCCCCTGCCACACCCACCACGCCACACCCACAGAACCGATAGTAAAAAAAAATTAAACCCACCACTGACAGAGTATATATGATGTCTTTCTGAACGAGATGCAAGGCTTAGGGATGGGGAGTACCATTCCCTTCTAGGTAGTTCTCCTTTTCTCCAGGGCTGATATCACTTGGTGTTGACTAGGGGAGGAGAAATCATTTGGTCTAGGCTAGGTCTTTGCTTTGTGGGGCGGTTCCATTTTTTTTCTCCCCTCCTTTTCAACATCTACATGAAACTGCAGAGTTAGCTTATCTGCTGGTTTGGGATTCAGTACCATCAGTATGCTTATGGTCCTCAATTATATCTTTAGACCTTGGGTCAGCCAAATAAGTCTGTCAAGTTATATCCCAGGGCCTGGAGGTTATATGGGTTTGGATGGAGAGGAATCCTATCAAGACTGGATGACTGCTGGGTGTTTGGACTGCTCAGAGCTGTGGATATTCTCTCTCTGACCCGTGGATGGGGCTGCATTTCCCCGTTGACGAGTGTTACACAATCTGGGGGTCTTCCTGGACTCACAGATCCTGCTCTGTGAGCAGGGGGGCAGCTGTGACCAGGAAGGCCTTTGCACAACTTCATCTAGTGCTGCATTTGCACCCTTTCCTAAATTAGAAACCTCTTCAGACAGTCATTCACCTCCTAACTTCCCCGCTCTCAAAAACCTCATCCCTACTTCTTTCATAATCACCATTTTCAAGAGTTACAATTATCACTCAGTTATGGATTCTGCTGTTGTTGCACATCCACAACCACTTAGATGACACCAATCCATATATTTCAGACCTTTTGTTTTTAATTTCACTTGCCCCTTCACTTCCCAGCAGACATTTATCAATTCCACTCCTGAAAGTGAGACCCTCATCACTCAAATCTATTACATTTTCTGCCTCTCACTTGGCTTCATAATCACTCAAGATATGTTTTTCTCCTGTTTTCATTTCATTCATTCAATTTCCTATTTGGGGGTCTTGTTACTGGGAAACAGTAAGGTTCGGAGCTTGGAACAGAAGTTATTGTTCCAGTATATATACATACTGGAACAAAACTGGTGAAATATATATATATATATAGTTAGAGGACCAGTGATATAAGATAAGATAACTTTTATTGTCATTCTTTTTACTGTGAGCACATAGGCCCACATTAAAAATGAAAATCTGTTGCCTACTCCTCAAGAGAAAGTGTATATCTACCCAAACCCACACGTAACAAACATATACACGTGCTACATATATACATACATACCGTGTTTCCCCGAAAATAAGACCCTGTCTTATATTTTTTTTGAACCCCAAAATAAGCGCTTGGCCTTATTTTCGGGGAGATCTTATTATTTTGGGACGCATGGAGCAAGACGGGACTCCTCTGGCCATCTTACCTGAATTGCAGCTCAGTCTCCATAACCCTAACCAGAGGAAATGGCAGGGACCGACTGTGCATGCTTTTAATTTTAATTTTAATTTTAATTTAGCTTTTAAATGGGGTTTTTATTATTGTTATTATTTTAATTATAATTTTAAATTTTGGCCTAATTCAATAAGTTTTTTAAATACTGTTTTTATCTTGTATCTATTCTTGTGTTTTTATCAGGCTGTAAACCGCCCTGAGTCCTACGGGAGATAGGGCGGTATAAAAATTTGATTAAATAAATAAATAAAAAATAAATAAATGCTTTTAAATATTTTATGAGGTGGGCTTATTTAGGGGGAGCTTATTTTCAGGGAGGTCTTATTTTAGTGGATGCGCTCAAAAGCCCAATTGGGCTTATTATCCGGGGAGATCTTATTTTGGGGGAAATGGGATATATACCTGCACCATACATACACCACACAAACACACACACACACACATATCAAGAATCAAGAAGAGGGCCGTGAAAATATTTACAGATCCCTCACATCCAGTACATAAACTGTTTCAACTCCTACCCTCAAAACGACACTATAGAGCACTGCACACCAGAACAACTTGATACAAGAACAGTTTTCCCCTGAACGCCATCACTCTGCTAAACAAATAATTCCCTCAACACTGTCAAACTATTTACTAAATCTGCACTACTATTAATCTTCTCATCGTTCCCATCACCGATCTCTTTCCGCTTATGACTGTATGACTGTAACTTTGTTGCTGGCAATCCTTATGATTTATATTGATATATTGACCATCATTTGTGTTGTAAATGTTGTACCTTGATGAATGTATCTTTTCTTTTACGTACACTGAGAGCATATGCACCAAGACAAATTCCTTGTGTGCAGTGGTGGGATTCAAGTAATTTAACAAGTTCTCTGCCCTAATTATTTCTTCCAACAACCAGTTTGCCAAACTGCTCAGACAGTTAACAACCGGTTCTCCCAAAGTGGTGCGAACTGGCTGAATCCCACCACTCCTTGTGTGTCCAATCACACTTGGCCAATAAAAATTCTATTCTATTCTATCCTACATATATCACTGTCCATTTTGAATATGTAGCGAATTGCACTTTAGCGTGGCTGACTGCTTGTTCCGTGAGGAAAAGAAAATGGCTTCTACCTGAGGCTTTGTTTCAAGCATTGCCATTGGTCCAGGAAAAAAGAAAGTCAAAATGGAGGGCAAACTTCTCAGGTGGGGGAGGGGGGAAGGATAAAAGTGCTTGGAGATGAGGCTGCTCTATTGTAAATATTGGGTCTCACTATTGCAATTTCACCAGAGTTGGAGGCGAACCACTAACTTTTAGTGGCAGCTTTGCTTGTGATTTTCTACAGTTGCTTTTAAAAAAGAGGGGGGGAAAAGAATGCTGATTGGTACTCCAATAAGGCTTCCATTAGGAAAACCTCCCTCTGAGTCGCTGGAGAAAAAGCTGATCAGGGCAGGAGCCCAGGTGCTACTCCAGAGCGCAGCTGCTTATGACCAATGCCTGTTTCTGAGGAAACCAGTTACGGTGATGAACATGACTTGAATGCCAAGAAATGAGGAATAAATGAGAAGAACCAAGAGAGAAAGATTTCCACTGAGACAGGAATGGGTAAACAGGCTCTAGGTGCCCCCCTTCCCCTCCCGTTAGACTGCCAGAAATTGCAAATAGAAAAGGTATAGCAAGCTATCAAAATAGAGGTAGTCCTCAACTTACAACAATTCATTTGGTGACCATTCAGAGTTACAACTATACTGGAAAAAGTGACATATGATCATTTTTCAGACTTACGACTTGCAGCATCCCCGTGGTCATGCTCCTGCTTGAGCAGGGGGTTGGACTGGAAGCAGTCGTGGGATTCAACCGGTGTAACAACCGGTTCGCTGAGCGCGTGACTGTTGTCCGTTTGAAAGCACCATTAAAAGTTGCCTTCTACTAGCGTGAAACAGCTGAGGCACAGCAATCCGCTCTGCCACGCCTATCAGCTGGGCTTCAAACAAACGAAATATAGGTAGCTATAGCACAGGCCACACCCAGCATGACCATGCCAACGCAGCAACTAGGCAGAGAACCCCCTGCTAAAATTTTTGAAGCCCACGCCTGCAACAGCCTATTTATCATCTCCTGTAGTTTCTGCCTGTCCCTTATAAACTGACAATCCGCATGTATCAATTAAACAATGTCACCAGGTACAGCCAAGGAAATGGTCCTTCTCTGTCTCAGCCCCTGCCCTGTTTAAGTAAGCCCTTAAAGATGTCTTTATTCCTCGACTCTGGATTAGGCCAATTGTGGGATGTTTTGAGTCTTTAATTGATTGTTGATTTTACCCATGCCTTCTTTTGGATTATATCTTAATAATAATAACAGAGTTGGAAGGGACCTTGGAGGCCTTCTAGTTCAACCCCCTGCCCAGGCAGGAAACCCTACACCATTTCAGACAAATGGTGATCCAACATTTTCTTTAAAATTTCCAGTGTTGGAGCATTCACAACTTCTGCAGGCAAGTTGTTCCACTTATTGATTGTTCTGTCAGGAAATTTCTCCTAGTTCTAAGTTGCTTTTCTCCTTGATTAATTTCCACCCATTGCTTCTTGTTCTACCCTCGAGAATAGTTTGACTCCCTATTCTTTGTGGCAACCCCTGAGATATTGGAACACTGCTATCATGTCTCCCCTAGTCCTTCTTTTTATTAAACTAGACATACCGAGTTCCTGCAACCGTTCTTCATATGTTTTAGCCTCCAGTCCCCTAATCATCTTTGTTGCTCTTCTCTGCTCTCTTTCTAGACGTCTCAACAACTTTTTTACATTGTGGCGAAAGCTTTACATCTTCTTGCATTTTCATGATTAATTTCTTATTGCTGCATCCTGGAAGCCACCTAGATTCATTGAGGTGGCCAATCAATGAAATAAATAAATACAAAGTCATGAATTAGCCTTCCTGTGGAATGTATGCATAATTTATGGAACCCACGGCCAGAAGAGGTAGCACTAGGGAACAGATGGCTTTAAAAAAAAAAAACATCAACACTTACAGTAAATGGTTTAATAGACCTTCCATATGCCAAATGCTATAATGAACCTATCTGGTCCAAGGATAAACCTATCTGCAAACAAACATTCATTAAAAGTTCTATTCTACCATGCTAACAGTGCTGGGTTTCAAACACTTTTACTACCGGTTCTGTGGGTATGGCTTGGTGGGGATGGCATGGCTTGGTGGGCATGGCAGGGGAAGGATACTGTAAAATTCCCTCTCCAATCCAGGGGAAGGTTACTGCAAAATCCCCATTTCCTCCCGATCAGCTGGGACTTGGGAGGCAGAATATAGATGGGGGTGGGGCCAGTCAGATTTTTTACTACCAGTTCTCCAAACTATTCAAAATTTTTGCTACCGGTTCTCCAGAACCGGTCGGAACCTGCTGAAACCTACTTCTGCATGCTAAGGGTAAGAAATGGGGGGGGGGGGTTTTGCTGCCTTCATGGTTTGTTTGTTCCTTTAAGTTGATTTTGATTCCTGGAGACTGCCTGGAGAGGTCTTGGCAAGGTTTTCTTGACAATTATTTTTCAAAGGTAGTTTACCATTGCTTCTTTTCTAGGGATGAGAGCAATGACTGGCCCAAGGCAGAACTAGAATTCACAGCCTTCTAGTTTCTACACCAAACTGGCTCTCTCACACCCATCTTAAGAAGCACCAGTATAAAATTTAGCTAGCTAGTTGCTACCACAAGCAGGGGGACAGAGTTGCAAGATCTAGCTTCTTCTTGTTATAAAATCATAAGTTAACTCAAGGTTGAACCATGGTAGCTTAAGTCAGTGTATCTCAACCTGGGCAGATTTAAACTCTGTGGAGTTCAATTCCTAAAGTTCCCCAGCCAGCATTCCATTCTTTGTCTTCTTCTGCTACTACTTAGGGCAGTGGTTCCCAACCAGTGTGCCGCGGCACTAAGGGGTGCCGTGAGATCTTTTGAGGGTGCCGGGAACTTTTGAGCTACGGAGATTTTAAATATCTATTTCCTTATAAGGGTGCCGGGAACTTTTGAAAGGCTTTCCAAGAGTGCCTCAAACAAGAAAAGGTTGTGCCTCAAACAAGAAAAGGTTGGGAACCACTGACTTAGGGGTTTTCTGAAAGCATCCAGTTGATCAGGTGAGAAGCAGAAGTACTAGGTTATTTTGGGGTATATTCTACTTATATCCCCTAAATCTCCATCTTACTGCACCCAGTTTTGGTCACCACACTGTAAGAAAAGATGTGGAGACTCTAGAAAGAGTGCAGAGAAGAGCAACAAAGATGATTAGGGGATGGAGGCTAAAATATACAGTATGAAGAACGGTTACAGGAACTGGGCATGGCTAGTCTAGTGAAGAGAAGGACCAGGGGACACATGATCACCCATCTCCTCCCACTTATGACTGTATGACTGTAACCTTGTTGCTGATATCCTTACAATTTATATTGACTGTTTCCTAATATGATTTGATTGCTTATTTGTTCCCTATGACTATCATTAAGTGTCGTACCTTATGATTCTTGACGAATGTATCTTTTCTTTTATGTACCCTGAGAGCATACGCATCAAGACAGATTCCTTGTGTGTCCAATCACACTTGGCCAATAAAGAATTCTATTTTATTCTATTCTATGACAGCAGTGTTCCAATATTTGGGGGCTGTCACAGAGAGGAGGGGGTCAAGCTATTTTCCAAAGCACCCAAAGGCTAGACAAGGAATAATGGATGGAGTGAGAACAATCAACCAATGGAACAGAAGTTGCCTTCAGAAGTTGTGGGAGCTTCATCACCAGAAGCTTTGAAAAAGAGATTGGAGTGCCATCAGTCAGAAATGATGTAGGGTCTCCTGCCTGGGCGGGGGTTGGACTAGATGACCTACAAGGTCCCTTCCAACTCTGTTAAAACTCTGTTCTGTTCCATTTTAAGCAATAGCTGAGTCCCTTCCTAAGTCCTGTACCTCTTGGAAGCATTCTGAACAACAGCAGTCAACAAATGCATTATGAACAAAACAGGCACACAAAGTACTGAAGGATCAATGGAAGACTTGTTTGGAGTTCTAAAACCTTTGAGTGCAGCAGAAACGTTTTAGTTAGCATGATTAACTCAAATCTCTTTCAACTTCTCTGAGAAAGAAAAAGGTTTTTTTTAAAAAGTTCTGAACAGATAGGCAGAACATCACAGTTTACCATAGCAGCATAGTAGCAGCTGAACCTTACGCAAAGCTATTCCATCTTCCATTCAGAATCTCTGCTCTCCCCCTGCATTTTAGGCCCCACCTCTTTCATCTGCTGACTAGCAGAACTCATCTCTAAAGCTTGCTTAGAAGCAAAGTCGTTCTTCTTAAGACATTGACAAAGAAGGTGCCACACCAGGCAGGTTGTGCCATTGCATAAAGACACGGGAAGAATCCATCAGCTTTCCACTTAGACAAGAATTGTTCTGTTTGGATTTGATCATCTTTGTCTCATATCTGGTGCAACTAGCAGGCTATCTGGAGCCAGACAACCTTTTGATGAAGTCGTTTCATTTTGCCAATTATCCAGGAGCTTAGAGAAATCCAGAATCTCAGAATCCCTCGATACAGGTGAACATATATGTTTTGTTTATTACCTTTCTTTGGACTTCCTGCAGGCATTTAGGATCTTCAGAGCATGCACCCAGCTGCCTGCAATTTCAAAAAACTGCTGCAACTTTGTTTGAGTTGTATCTGCATGTTGTGAAGTTTCTGGAACAGGATCAGTTTGGATTTTGGACTCTATAAATTGACCGCAGAGAAATGATGATTGTCACTACACTACGACATAAGTCTCCTAAGATATTCTTGAGCCAGAATAATCTATTTTAGGCTTTCCCCCAAAGCATATCAAACATTCAAGGAGGGGAAACATCAGTCTAAGAAAAGGCAATTCGGTTCTAGTGTCTGGATCTACTCAACAATTGGGACATTTTGCTCTGAGTAAGTTGGAGAAGGGGACCAGTCGATTTTGTTGCCATCCCTGTGCTCTTGCAAATGTGCTTTTAGACTAGAGCAACTTCTGCACCGGCTGGAACTGTCCAAAGTGCTGAAGTAGTCTGCCACTGGACACTTCTATCTCCTCTCAAGCACCTTCAAGATCCAGATTTGAGCAGATCATCACCCATTTTGCAAGCAGATGAACCATTCTGGGAACAAACAAAGCTGAAAAGTCCATGGTTCAGCTGGGAAAATAAAGAAGAATATGGTAGAGGAAGCACCCAACTCTGATTTCAACAAGTCCCACTTCTTTCTGAACAATTCTGCCTGCACTGCAGAGTTGTGCACTAATGGCTCGGGGCCACCCACTCCTCCATATTTGGTGGATGCCTGGCTGGTCCCACTCTTCTTTGCCATTCTGATGTTAGTTGGGCTATTGGGCAACTCTCTGGTAATCTACGTCATCATCAGACACAAGCCAATGAGGACAGTGACCAACTACTACATTGGTAAGACAATTTGGAGGCATTCAGATGGGGGAGGGTGGTAATGGAGATGATGCTTTTAAACAGGGACCAACAACTAAATGAGATAGAGAGATTCAATGTAATAGGAAGTTATTAGCTTCCTTAAAAGTATGAATGTGGACGTTGGAGCACAATGTATCTGGAACAGCGGTGAAATCCTCCTTGTTCTATCTGGTTTGCTGAACCGGTAGTGTCAGCGGTGGGAGGCTCCATTACGTCCAGTTTTTTTACCATCTGCACAGGTGCAGAAGAGGGACATGTGCGTGCTCCCGCTTGCTCCTGTTCCCAAACTGGTAGCGAAGGTAAGTGAATTTCACCACTGATCTGGAGGGCACAGTTTGAAGAAGACTGAGCTAAAATAATCTTAATCATATATTTTCATCCTCCCATTAGTACATTCATTATGGGAGGTTTCTAAATATCATAAATAAATAAATAAATAATAACATTAAAAGGTTAAATTAATAACAGGCACTTAAAAAGTAACCATTTAGTTAGTCATGTTATATGCCTGCTTGTTAATATTACATAAGGACTTCAGCACTAGAGGTAGTTCTTACAACCATTTGTTTCAGTTTGAAATTACAAGAAGCCTCGGAGAAAGTGACTTACAACTCACCCTCAAAGTTATGATTGTCACAACAGCCTCATAGTCAGTTGTTTGCAGTTTGGGTGCTTGGCAATTGGCTTGTGTTTATGACAATTGCAGTGTCCTATGATCATATAATCACAATTTGCAACTTCTCTGTTTCTGACCAGAAGAATCAGTTGGGGAAGCTATTATTTGCTTAATAGCCATGTGATTCTTTTAACAATCACGATTCAGTTAATGACCACAATAAAAATGGTCATAAAATCAGATCTGGTCACATGATAACTCTCTTCATGACTGCATTGCTTAGTGACCAAAATTCCAGTCCCAATTGTGGTTGTAAATTGAGGACTACCAGTATCTATCCTGGATTTGAAATAAAATAGCAACAGCAATAGCAGTTAGACTTATATACAGCTTCACAATGCTTTAGAGCACTCTCTAAGCAGTTTACAGAGTCAGCCTATTGCCCCCAACACTCTGGGTCCTCATTTTATCAACCTCAGAAGGATGGAAGGCTGAGTCAACCTTGAGCTGGTGAGAATTGAACTCCAGACTATGGACAGAGTTTGCATTCTAATCACTGAACCATCAGGGTTCCTAAATGAAAAATATGTTTTTAATATACTCGCATTCATTGAGGTGGAACTATGTAACATTTCAAAGAGAACACCTGGTCATTTTTTTAATCAATCAATCAATCAATCAATCAATCAATCAACCTACCTACCTACCTACCTAGTTTTCTAACCACCCATCTCCCTCAGGGGCCATTTGCCATGGTGGATTTCAAAATTTTTTACTACTGGTTCTGTGGGCGTGGCTTGATGGGCGTGGTAGGGGAAAGATACTATAAAATCTCCATTCCCATCTCACTCCAGGGGAAGGATACCGTAAAATCTCTTTTTTTTTTAATTGAAAAAGTTTTAAAAAAACAATTAAATTTTTCTCCTCCCATCCCCCCTCCCATCCCCCCTCCCTCTCCCCTCCTTCCAAAACCCCCCTCCCCCCCGACTTCCCAGAGCAAACACAAGGTATAGTTCAATAAACAAACAGTCATAGATTAAAATTTTAAAATCTAACACAATTATAATCCTTCTCTTTCACATAACCTGACTTCTTCCATTAAAATCAAAAACAACATCCTTCATTCAAAGGCAATCTGAAATTTCTTAATCTGATATCTATTTTGAATATAATCAATCCAATTCTTCCATTCATTTAGATATTTTTCTTGAGTACTGTCTTTAAAGAAGGCTGAGATTTTAGCCATCTCAGCCAAATTAGAAACTTTCAAAATCCATTCTTCTATTGTGGGTACTTCTTTTTTCTTCCAATATTGTCCAATTAACAGACTTGCTGCTGTTATTAAGTTCAAAATCAATTTCATCTCAATCACTGTACAGTCTATTATTATTCCCAAAAGAAAAAATTGCGGTAGGAACTTTATCTTCTTCTTCAAAACATTTTGCATAATCCACCAGATTCTTATCCAGAAAGACTTAATTTTCTTACAAGTCCACCATACATGAAAATATGTAGCATCATCACAATTACATCTCCAACATTTTGCTTGCATATCTGGATACATACATGATAATTGCTTAGAATCCAAATGCCATCTATAAAACATCTTATAAAAATTTTCCCTTAAATTCTGCGCTTGCATAAATTTAACATTTCTAACCCAAATTTTCTCCCATGTGTCCAACATTATTGGTTCCTGAATATTCTGTGCCCATTTTATCATACAATCCTTTATTAAATCTCTTTCAGAGTCTATTTCTATCAACACATTATACAATCTCTTTATATGCCCCTGGGTTTGATTTCTAATTTGTTTAACCAAATTTTCTTCATTTTGAATAATACCAGTTTTCTGATCTTCCTTCCATCTAGCCTTTAACTGTCCATATTGAAACCAAGTATAATTCCTCCCTTCTTCTTTTAATGTATACAAAGATTTTAGTTGTAAATTTCCCCTCTCATTATATAAAAGATCTTTATAAGTAATCAATTCTTGTTCCTGTTCTATATTTATATTCTCTGCGTGCCAAGGACTTGCCCATATAGGAATTTTATAGTTTATTTTTATTTATTTTTTATTTATTTATTTATTAAATTTTTATACCGCCCTTCTCCCGAAGGACTCAGGGCGGTGTACAGCCAAAAGTAAAAAACACAAGATATATACAATTAAAACAACCGTTAAAACATAGCAGATTATAAAAGGCTGATAATTAAAATTAAAATTTTAAATTTTAAAATATTAACAAAACCCCCAATTAAAATTCAACACTATTATGCCAGTCCCGCTTGAATAAATAGATGTGTTTTGAGCTCACGACGGAAGGTCCGAAGATCAGGCACTTGACATAGGCCAGGGGGAAGTTCGTTCCAGAGCGTCACCGTCCCCACAGAGAAGGCCCTACTCCTGGGGGCCGCCAGCCGACACTGTTTGGCGAATGGCACCCTGAGGAGACCCTCTCTGTGAGAGCGTACGGGTTTTTTTTTTGTTTACATTTATACCCCGCCCTTCTCCGAAGACTCAGGGCGGCTTACAGTGTATAAGGCAATAGTCTCATTCTATTTGTATATTTTTATAAAGTCAACTTATTGCCCCCCCAACAATCTGGGTCCTCATTTTACCTACCTTATAAAGGATGGAAGGCTGAGTCAACCTTGGGCCGGGCTCGAACCTGCAGTAATTGCAGGCTACTGTGTTCTTAATAACAGGCTTTTACCAGCGTGAGCTAAACCGGCCCCGGGTTGGTGGGAGGCAAAGGGTAACAGCAGGCGGTCTCGTAAGTACCCGGGTCCTAAGCCATGGAGCGCTTTAAAGGTGGTAACCAAAATCTTGAAGCGCACCCGAAAAACCACAGGAAGCCAGTGTAGACTACGGAGCAGTGGTGTTACATGGGAGCCACGAGCGGCTCCCGTTACTACTCACGCAGCCTCATTCTGGACTAACTGTAGCCTTCGGGTGCACCTCAAGGGCAGCCCCATGTAGAGAGCATTGCAGTAATCCAACCTAGACATAACCAGAGCGTGAGTGACCATGCATAAGGCATCCCGGTCAAGGAAGGGACGCAACTGGCGGACCAAGCAAACTTGGTAAAAGGCCCTCCTGGAGACGGCCGCCAGATGTTCATCAAAGGACAGCCGTCCATCCAGGAGGACGCCCAAGTTGCGAACCACCTCCTTTGGGGCCACTAACTCGCCCCCAACAGTCAGCTGTGGATGCAGCTGACTGTACCGGGGTGCCGGCATCCACAGCCACTCCATCTTGGAGGGATTGAGCTTGAGTCTGTTTCTCCCCATCCAGACCCGTACAGCTTCCAAACACCGGGACAGCACTTCGACCGCTTCGTTGGGGTGGTCCGGGGTGGAAAAGTACAGCTGAGTATCATCAGCGTACAGATGATAACTCACCCCAAAACCACTGATGACCTCACCCAGCAGCTTCATATAGATGTTGAACAAGGTAGGCAAGAGAATCGACCCCTGAGGCACCCCACAAGTGAGGCGTCTCGAGGACGACCTCTGCCCCCCTGTCAACACCGTCTGCGACCGGTCAGAGAGATAGGAGGAGAACCACCGATAAACGGTGCCCCCCACTCCTAATCCCTCCAACCGGCGCAGCAGGATACCATGGTCGATGGTATCAAAAGCCGCTGAGAGATCTAATAGGACCAAGGCAGAGGAGCAACCCCTGTCCCTGGCCCTCCAGAGGTCATCCACCAACGCGACCAAAGCCGTCTCCGTGCTATAACCGGGTCGGAAGCCGGACTGGAACGGGTCTAGATAGACAGCTTCCTCCAGGTGCCAGGGGAGCTGCCATGCAACCACACTCTCTACAACCTTCGCCACAAAGCGAAGGTTGGAGACTGGACGATAATTTCCCAAAATAGCTGGGTCCAGGGAAGGCTTCTTGAGGAGAGGTCTCACCACTGCCTCTTTCAAGGCGGCAGGGAAAACCCCTTCCACCAAAGAAGCATTTATAATCCCCTGGAGCCAGCCTCGTGTCACTTCCTGAGCAGCCAGCACTAACCAGGAAGGACACGGGTCCAGTAAACATGTAGTTGCATGTAACCTCCCCAGCAATCTGTCCACGTTTAACTTATAATATTTTTTCCAGACACGCAAAAGAGAAGTTCTCAACACATGATTCTTAAAAGGTTTATCTATTTTCTTATCATACAATAAATATGCATGCCAACCATATAATAAATCATAACCTTCTATATTCAAAATCCTTTCCTCCGTCAAATTAAACTAATCACTTATTACAGAAAGAACAACTGCTTCATAATACAATTTTAAATTAGGCATTTTTAATCCTCCTCTTTCCCGTGTATCCTGCATTATTTTCATTTTAACTCTCGCTTTTTTCCCTTCCCATATAAATTTATTAATTCCGATCTGCCATTCTTCCAAATTTTTATCTTTCTTTTTTTTTTTCATAAAAAAGTTTTATTTTTACAATCATGTCAAACAACTCATCCAATGTACAGTTATATACAATTAGTCGGGCTTGCCCAGTCACCATCCCCCTTTTTAACACTCTTCCTCTTCTACCTTCTTTTACTTTCCTAACCTTCCTCTCCTTCTCTTATCTACATCCTCTCCTCCCTCCACCCTACACCTTCCTTCTCCCTCTTCTACCCCTCTTCCTTCCTCTTCTCCTCTTTCCTACTCTCTCTTTTCTCCCTCCCCACCGTTCTAAAGTGGTAACTGGGCAGACCCGACCCTACATTAATTATATTTATACATCTTCAATAATCCCTGTACATTAACCATCACTCCATCTCTAGCCTCAACCCCCAATTCCCTCCCCTTACCCCCATCCCCACCCCGACTTCCCAGAACAAAATGCAGGGTATCAAAACTAACAATCATAATCTAAAATAATTCCTACATTATAATCTCTAGTCACTCCACACTTAATCACACTCTCAATTCCCCTCTCCTTCAGCAATATATCTAATACAAAATATTTCCTAAATTTACTCATATGCTATTCGATATTTTTTTATCTGATACTTATTTTCAATATAATCAATCCACATTTTCCATTCTAAAATATATTTTTCTTGTGTATAGTCTTTCAAGTAAGCAGAGATTTTTGCCAAATTTTTATCTTTCTTAATAATTGGTATCATCTGAAACAAGAACAAGAATTTAGGCAGAACATTCATTTTTATAACTGCTATTCTCCCCAACAAAGATAATTGCAATTTTTTCCAAGTATTCATTTCCTTCTGAATTTTTTGCCATAACACATCGTAATTATTCTTATATAATTTTACATTTGATGAAGTAAGAAAAACTCCTAAGTATTTAACCTTTTTTACAATTTCAAATCCTGTTATTTCCTCTAATTTTTCTCTGGTTCTTAGTCATATTTTTGGTTATCACCTTTGTTTTATTTTGATTCACTTTAAACCCAGGGTTTAAAGTGATACTGTAAAAACTCCATTCCCTCCCTAATCCAGGGAAAGGTTACTGCAAAATACTCATTTCCTCCCGATCAACTGGGACTCAGGAGGCAGAGAATAAATGGGGGCGGGGCCAATCAGAATTTTTACTCTGAACTACTCAAAATTTCCACTACTGGTTCTCCAGAACTGGCCAGAACCTGCTGAAACTCACCTTTGCCATATGTAGTGGTGGGCTCCAAATTTTTTAACAATCTGCCCTAATGACGGGCATGGCTGTGTGGGGTCATGTGACTGAGTGAGCATGGCCAACTCTACATCACTTGTGTGGTGGTAGCTGTATGGGACAGGCAGGGCTGGGGAGGGAATCCAGGGGTCTCCGGTGAGGGGGGGGCGGCAGGAAAGAAAGATGAAACCTGTTTGTGTGTGTGTGTGCATGTGAGAGAGAGAGACTGAATCAAGCTAGACTGGGAAAGCTGGCTGCAAGAGGAAAAGAAGCTGGGTAAGCTGGACCCAGCTTCTTTTCCTCTCATCCCAGAAGCAGCAACCTTGAACTCTCCCCTCTCTGCTAGCCCCCTTCTTCACACAGGATCGCCCAGCAACAGAGACAGAGAGGGAAAAGGGAGCAGCGGCGGCTACTAGCATTGAGGGAGGCGCCACACAGAAACAGGAGCACGCACACAAAATGCTGCCCTTCTCCTCTTCTACCCCTCTTCCTTCCTCTTCTCCTCTTCCTACTCTCTCTTTCTCCTCCCCACCGTTCTAAAGTGGTAACTGGGCAGACCCGACCCTACATTAATTATATTTATACATCTTCAATAATCCCTGTACATTAACCATCACTCCATCTCTAGCCTCAACCCCCAATTCCCTCCCCTTACCCCCCATCCCCCACCCCGACTTCCCAGAACAAAATGCAGGGTATCAAAACTAACAATAATAATCTAAAATAATTCCTAAATTATAATCTCTAGTCACTCCACACTTAATCACACTATCAATTCCCCTCTCCTTCAGCAATATATCTAATACAAAATATTTCCTAAATTTACTCATATGCTATTCGATATTTTTTTATCTGATACTTATTTTCAATATAATCAATCCACATTTTCCATTCTAAAATATATTTTTCTTGTGTATAGTCTTTCAAGTAAGCAGAGATTTTTGCCAAATTTTTATCTTTCTTAATAATTGGTATCATCTGAAACAAGAACAAGAATTTAGGCAGAACATTCATTTTTATAACTGCTATTCTCCCCAACAAAGATAATTGCAATTTTTTCCAAGTATTCATTTCCTTCTGAATTTTTTGCCATAACACATCGTAATTATTCTTATATAATTTTACATTTGATGAAGTAAGAAAAACTCCTAAGTATTTAACCTTTTTTACAATTTCAAATCCTGTTATTTCCTCTAATTTTTCTCTCTGGTTCTTAGTCATATTTTTGGTTATCACCTTTGTTTTATTTTGATTCACTTTAAACCCAGGGTTTAAAGTGATACTGTAAAAACTCCATTCCCTCCCTAATCCAGGGAAAGGTTACTGCAAAATACTCATTTCCTCCCGATCAACTGGGACTCAGGAGGCAGAGAATAAATGGGGGCGGGGCCAATCAGAATTTTTACTCTGAACTACTCAAAATTTCCACTACTGGTTCTCCAGAACTGGCCAGAACCTGCTGAAACTCACCTTTGCCATATGTAGTGGTGGGCTCCAAATTTTTTAACAATCTGCCCTAATGACGGGCATGGCTGTGTGGGGTCATGTGACTGAGTGAGCATGGCCAACTCTACATCACTTGTGTGGTGGTAGCTGTATGGGACAGGCAGGGCTGGGGAGGGAATCCAGGGGTCTCCGGTGAGGGGGGGGCGGCAGGAAAGAAAGATGAAACCTGTTTGTGTGTGTGTGTGCATGTGAGAGAGAGAGACTGAATCAAGCTAGACTGGGAAAGCTGGCTGCAAGAGGAAAAGAAGCTGGGTAAGCTGGACCCAGCTTCTTTTCCTCTCATCCCAGAAGCAGCAACCTTGAACTCTCCCCTCTCTGCTAGCCCCCTTCTTCACACAGGATCGCCCAGCAACAGAGACAGAGAGGGAAAAGGGAGCAGCGGCGGCTACTAGCATTGAGGGGAGAGCGCCACACAGAAACAGGAGCACGCACACAAAAATGCTGCCCCCTTCTCCCTCTCCCTCTCCATTGGTGGGCAACAGAAGGGGGCTAACAGAGAGGGGAAGAGTGCGAGATTGCTGCTTCTGGGATGAGGGGACCCGGGACACGTCTGGGTCCTGCTTACCTGGCTTCTCTTCCTCTCGCAGTCAGCTTTTTTTGGGCCGTTTTCAGGATGTTTTTCGGGCCGATTTAAGGCCTTTTTTGGGGCTGATTTTTTCCGGAAAAATGCCCTGAAAAATGCCCTGTTTTGGGGGCATTTTTGGGGGCATTTAGGCCATTTTGGGCCATTTTCAGGCCATTTTTCAGGTCAATTTTGGCAGGAAAAATGGCCTGAAAACAGCCCAAAAAACAACTGAAAACAGCCTGAAAAATGGGCGGGGCCGGGGCCAGCCGGTGGTCAGATTTGCCGGTTCTCCAAACTGCACAGAATTGGAACAACCGGTTCGGGTGAACCGGCCTGAATCGGCAGCAGCCCACCTCTGGCCATATGTATATTTTTTATTTATTTTGTCAAGCATGTATTTTATGACAGATACAAGTGTAAACATAATTATAAATATATGTAAAGGATACGAATAAAAGAAAACATTAGGGCAGGGACGGTAGGCACGGTGGTGCTCTTATGCACGCCCTTTCCGACCTCTTAGGAATGGGGTGAGGTCTACAGTAGACAGTCTAAGGTAAAAGTTTTGGGGATTTGGGGAAGAAACCACAGAGTCAGGTAGTGCATTCCAGGTGTTGACAACTCTGTTATTGAAATTGTATTTTCTGCAGTCTAGTTTACTATGAGTTTGTCATTTATCTAATGTGTGCTCTTGTATTGTTTTGGTTGAAGCTGAAGTATTCATTGGCTGTTAGGACATTGTAGCAGATGATTTTATGTACTATGCTTAGGTCAGACTGAAGACGGTGAAGTTCTAAGTTGTCCAAGCCCAAAATTTCGAGTCTGGTGGCATAAGGTATTTTGTTGCGAGCAGAGGAGTGGAGGACTCTTCTTGTGAAATATCTCTGGACTTGTTCAATTGTATTAATGTCCGATATGCAGTGTGATTCCAACAGATGAGCTGTATTCAAGATACGTACATGTATACATATATGTTATATTATATATATGTATATGGATAGATAGATAGATAGATAGATAGATAGATAGATAGATAGATAGATAGATAGATAGATAGATAGATAGTTTTTTATAAGAGTACAGAGAAGGAAAGAACCAAACTGAGAATTTCAGGGTAATAAGAACAGCCTGGATTTTTCTTTCTACATCATGAAAAAAAAACCTACTGAGAAAGTGCAGATTTTCTTAAAGTGATAATTGGAATGCTAGCTTTTCCCTCCTTTTCTCACTTTAATATTCTTATGCTTATGGAAATTGACACATCCCTAAGATGTCCACCTCCTGCAGGTTCTCATTAGTGTCTTATTCTATTCTGATCTTCTTTTGAATGCATGCTTGGTTCTAAGACAGCTTGATAAAGGGAGAGACAAAGGCAAATTTCATCCCTGTTTAAATACCAACAGCCTTTGCTCTTGCTTCAACAGCCAACCTGGCTACCACCGACATCATTTTCCTGGTTTGTTGTGTTCCCTTCACTGCAATGCTGTATCCACTTCCGGGCTGGATCTTTGGAGAATTCCTATGTAAATTTGTCAACTACATCCAACAGGTGAGCAATGTCTGAATTTGGAAACTTCCCTCTTCAGGTCTTTTTTTTTTCCTATAGGGATTTCTAGCTAATTTCAAGTGCCATATCAGAATTGTGGTGTCTCATACCTTCTCAGCTCAGAAATGTAAAACTCTAGCTCATTTTGAAATCAGATCTTCAAAACAGCATCCACGATGAAGATCCTTGTGAAGGATAACGGTATTATATTTCTGGGTCTGTGCATAGATATGAGAAATACTGAATGAAAGTAGACCCTCTAGGTCAGGGCTGGGCAACTCTGGCCCCTTTATGACCTATGGACTTCAACTCCCAGAATTCCTGAGCCAGCATGCTGGCTCAGGAATTCTGGGAGTTGAAGTCCATAGGTCATAAAGGGGCCAGAGTTGCCCAGCCCTGCTCTAGGTACATACAGGTAATCCTCCACATATGACCACAAGATTTATGCTGCTAAGCGAGACAGTTGTTAAGTGGGTATTGTCCCATTTTACGATCTTTCTTACGATCTTTCTTGCCATAGTTAACAACTATATATATAGTATTAATACATACAGGTAATCCTTTATTTAATTTATTTATTAATTTATTTATTTAAGTAAGAATGACCTGTTCACAAGCATGCTGTCCATGTTATCTCGAAGTTGACACTACCCCTGTCGGAGTCTGAATCTGAGACAGAAGATGAACAGCTGACAGAGAGCGGGAGAGTGGCTCCATTGGCTGTGGAAGAAACTGGGGAAGGGCAAAGTCAGGCTGGGCAGAGTAGGGGAGAGGTAAAACAAGGGGGTTCAGATGAAGACCAAGGCCCACCCCCTCCTCATCTTAGGGCATGCAGGGAAAAACGCAGAAGAGAGCAACGTGGATTGCGTAGTTTACAAGGAAGGAAAGGGCCCCGATTCCCTCACAAGGCACACCTGGGGATGGAGTTTAAAGTAGAGGCAGTTGGGAGGGGCGTTTTTCGGGAACAAACGCTGAATTCATCCAGCACGGAGAGTGGGGCCTGCATTCCTGGCATTCCTCCTGACTATTTGAATTATAATCATGCTTCTGTGTGCTTATCTTGTCTTGCTGGAATTATTGCCGCTTTTGGGACTCATTATCTTGCCCTGCTGGAGTGATTGATTTGCAGTTATTCTGCTTACAGCGTTTGGACTGCAGTATCTGTGACAGAAGCTGCTGCAGGTTTGTGGGAGAGCTTTTCTCCAGGCCAGAGAATAGACGGGATGTTGGGAGCAAAATTGGTCCCAATAAAGGGACTTATACCGGTTCTCTGGCTGTGTTGCCTTCGTGTTACGGCCCAGGTTATTAAACATGTTTTTCTTTCTCCTTCAGATTTGCTTGCTGTTCTAGCTTCTATCTAGAAAGAGAGCTTATATTTTAACTTTACACTCAGAAAATAGTTAATTCGTGGATCTGATACGAAACAAACCTCTCTCTGCCTATTATCCAGAGAAGACCCTACCAGTCAGAGCAGAGGGATAAAAAGATCAATAGTTTCTAGCCTAGTAGAGAGCAATGTCTTCAGTAATGATAAAGGTGAGAACAGTTACTCAAACAGAGCGGCAGAGGGCAGCCTCCACTTAGCAAAACTGCTGTAGTTCTGCATTAGGCATGGCCAAGTGTTCTAATGATGCTCAATACAAAAAAAACCCTACACCAGGTCAAAATAAATAAAAATGTTGGTGGTGATTACGAGATTGAAGACACATCCACACACCTTTCGTAAACATGTGATGCATGTTTAAAAGGGTGAGGTTGTGGAGTCATGATCCTCCACCTTGATTCTTTTGTGCCCCCTTTCCCAGGACATCTCTGAAAGAGATATAACAGAATTATCCCTTCATGCCTCAATTTCCTCCAGAGAGGCTGTATTTCTTGAAGGCGGGGTGGAAAAGAGGCTTTTCTGCTGTGGCCCACACCCTTTGGAATAGTCTCAGGATCCAGATTGTTGAGGGCAATATGCAAATGATGCTGATATTGTGAACCACCCAGAAAGTGCTCTAAAGCACTATAGCAGGGGTGTCAAACTCAAGGCCTATGGGCCGCATCCGGCCCATGAGGTACTTAGATCTGGCTCGTGGGCAGTAGTGGGATTCAAGTAATTTAACAACCAGTTCTCTGCCCTAATGATTTCTTCCAACAACCAGTTTGTCAAACTGCTCAGAATGTTAACAACCGATTCTCCTGAAGTGGTGTGAACTGGCTGAATTCCACCACTGCCCGTGGGGCTACCCTGGACCGGCCCGCGATGCCTCTGCCAATGAAAACATAGCTCAGGAGGGTCCCCCCCCCGAGCTTCGCTTTCACTGGCAGTGGGTTGCAGGAGGCCATTACAGCAGAAAATGGAGCTTGGGAGCCTGTTTTTGGTGGAAGAGCGCTCGGGCCACAGGTGCCCCCAAGATGAGTGATGTCGAGCTGGCCACATTCACCCTGGCCCACCGAGGTCAAACACAATCCTGATGCAGCCCTCAATGAAATTGATTTTGACACCCCTGCACTATAGGATGGTATATTAGTCTAAATCAGGGGTACCCAACCCTTGGTCCATGGAGCGGCACTGGTCCGTGGCATGCCAGAAACTGGGTCGCAGCATGCCAGTAACCAAGATGTGGAAACAAGGGAGGCCCCATTCATAGGATGTAGGCAGCACACGAAACCACACACCCTCCAGTCGCGGAAAGACCTTTCTCCACAGAACCGGTCCCTGGTACCCAAAATGTTGGGGGCTACTAGTCTAAATGCTATTGTTATTGTTACTCTCTGTTGGATATAAGATCATCTCCTACATTCCTGCCTTAAAACCTGGTTCTGCTGGCTGGCTTGGGGCCCTGACAGGGGCGCAATGTGTTAGGAATGGCTGATGGGATTGAGAGAAAATCTCCAATAAATGAGGGTAGTTGTAGCTCATTGTTGGAAAGAGGGGTCCTTGGTGCTCTCTGAGCTTGGTTGTTTTCTTGTTTCATTACCCAAATGTCTAGCACCGATGATGTTACCTAGTTTCGGTAATGAAATGTCTCCAAGAAAACAAGCAAGCAAAGAGATCCCCACCCTCATGTTGCTTGTCCTCCTGGTTTTCAGTTTCCTATTTAGTTTTCTTAATTTTAATCTCTTTGTACAAGTAGTCCTCAACTTATGATTGTCACTTAGCGACCATTCAAAGTTATAACAATAGCTACTTAGAGTCCCATTTTGAAATTACGACAGCTACACACAGCTACATACATCCACCATGGTCACGTGATCGCATTTTGGGTGC
Organism: Ahaetulla prasina; assembly: GCF_028640845.1. Lineage (NCBI taxonomy): Eukaryota > Metazoa > Chordata > Lepidosauria > Squamata > Colubridae > Ahaetulla > Ahaetulla prasina. The sequence continues at coordinate 360,918,026 of NC_080539.1, forward strand.
TTGGCAACTGGCTCATCTTGACAGCCGTTTCCAACATCCTGCAGTCACATGACTCTGATTTTTGATGTTTTTGGATGGCTTCCAATCTTTATTTCCGGTTTCCGGCCAAAACCAGCTATTGCATAAAATCGAATCACTTAACGACCATTCCATTCACTTAGTTAAAGCCCACCATGTTTGCTTAACAACTGCTGCTAAAACGATCATAAAATCAGGTCTGTTCGCATGGTCCACTTAATGACTACAGTGACTTACAAATATAATTCTGAGTTCAATTACGATCATAAGTCGAGAATTATCTGTATTGTCTTTTTTATCTTTATATCATTCTGTAATCCACCCATAGTCAGTGGAATATACATTTAGCAAACAAACAAATCATGATAGTTTCTATGGACTATCATGGAAAGGGCAAGAATTTTGTGGACTAGGTGCAACAGTCTTCCAATATCTAAAGGGCTGCCACAAAGAAGAGGGAGTCAAGAAGGGGTGAAATGCTCCCAGTTTGGACCAGATCGCACGATCCGGTAACGATGGGGGCAGGTAGTTCGGAGAACCGTAGCAAAAATCCCTGCCCCCCCCACCGCCACTGCCCAGCCTCACTGTTCCTCTTCTCTGTCCCCGAAGCTCTCAGTGGTGATATAGCTGCAAACGGCCTTAAATGACTGCCGCAGCACTTCAAAGAGCTGCACTACAGCTGATCTTTCTAGAAGCACAACAAATTTTTACATTTTATAGAACTAGGTTGATTCTATCCCTCTGTTTATACAGCCTAGAACTGTGTTGGCTTTTTTGGCAGCTGCAGCACACAGCTGGCTTATATTTAAATGATTGTCCCACTAGAACTCCAGGATCCCTCTCACAGTTACTACTATTGAGCGAGGTACTAGCTAAAGTTTACCTGTGCATTTCGTTTTGTTTTTCAAATCCTTTGATTTGGCTCCATAGGTCTCGGTGCAAGCGACCTGCGCCACCCTGACGGCCATGAGTGTGGACCGGTGGTATGTGACTGTCTTTCCACTTCGATCCCTGCGACGGCGCACGCCACAAGTTGCCGTAACCGTCAGCATCAGCATTTGGGTTGGTGAGTAGGGGAAGCCTCCAGGATCAGTTAGAATCGTTCACAAACATGATCGAATAACTGAATGTCCTTTATCTGGGCAAAAAGATCTGCTATGAAGTAAAAAAATTGAGATAAAACTAAGAAATACCTTCCATATTTGCCATGTATCATACTTATTGCCAATGATAGCTCTGCTACCGTTCAGATAATACATCAGATCCTACCAACTGAAAACTGGTAGAATGGTGGTTCTTGCTTCTAAGGTTTCAATATACAGCTTGCAATTCAAGGTTGTATTTGCAACCATGTGACTGAAGCCCTGCCTTCTTTGTGGGCACATATAAAAAGGGGGCAGGGCTTTGACTGACTAGTTGTGGCCACCATCTTGACTTTCTTATCTGCCTCCCTGCAGACAACCCCTATTCCAATTTTATACACAAACCTCTTCTAACGTGGCATTTCAAGAAATCTTGTTAATCCACTTCTCATTTGTTGGATTATCTAAGGTTTTCCAGTGTTGAGCAATTATTGTTTCAGCTGCTAAATTTAAGCAAGCAATAAATTCCTTATTTTAAACCTAAGCATCAATAGCATATAATTATTATAAGTCAGTGTTCCTCAACCTTGGCAAGAGCTGTGGTGATGCAGTGGTTAGAATGAAGTATTGCAGGCTAATTCTGCATTCCCAGTGCCAGGTGTTCGATCTTGACCAGCTCAAGGTTGACTCAGCTTTTCATACTTCCGAGGTCAGTAAAATGAGGACCCAGATTGAGGGGGGCAATATGCTGACACTGTAAAGCAGGGTTTTCCAACCTTGGTCCCTTTAAGACTTGTGGACTTCAACTCCCAGGCTGGCTGAGGAACTCTGGGAGTTGAAGTCCACAAGTCTTAAAGGGACCAAGGTTGGAGAACCCTGCTGTAAACCACTTAGAGAGGGTTGTAAAGCGCTGTGAAGTGGTATATAAATCTAAGTGCTATTGCTATTAAAACCCCATGCTGGCTGGGTAATTTTGCGAGTTGAAATACATGCATCTTAAATTAGCCAAGATTGCAAAACTGCTATAGACCAGGGGTCTCCAACATTGGCAACTTTAAGCCTGGTTGGGGAATTCTGGGAATTGAAGTCCTCCAGGCTTAAAGTTGCCAAGGTTGGAGACCTCTGCTATAGATCTGCTGGGCTACTCGATAGACAAAGTCTCTTTTGGACCAAATGTGATCCAAAATGTGCACATTTCTGCAGTTTCCTTGGTGACAGAGTTCAAATGGTTTGTTATCAGCTTCCAAGTTGCTTTTCAACTGCCCAACCAATCCTTGGTCTGTAGGATAATCTGGCCAGTTGAAAAGCATCTTGGAAGCTATGGGATCCTCAACGGCAGGGGTTAAATGAGGAAATCAACATTTTACCATTGCAACACAACCAGTAACAGTATAACAGAGTTGGAAGGACCATGGAGATCTTCTGTCCTTTTTGTAGGTACGTGGTGCTGTGGTGAAATCAAAAATTTTTTACTACCAGTTCTGTGGGTGTGGCTTGGTGGGCATGGTGTGGCGTGGTGGGTGTGGCAGGGGAAGGATACTGCAAAATCTCCATTCCCACCCCACTCTGGGGCCAGCCAGAGGTGGTATTTGCCGATTCTCTGAACTACTCAAAATTTCCGCTACCGGTTCTCCAAACTACTCAAAATTTCCGCTACCGGTTCTCCAAACTACTCAAAATTTCCGCTACCGGTTCTCCAGAACCTGTCAGAACCTGCTGGATTTCACCCCTGATGCGGTGTCAAAGCTTAGGGGGCATCAACACTACTCAGCTTTCCACCCTTCCAAAATTGATAAAATGAGGACCCAGATTGTTGGGGGCAATATACTGACTCTGTAACGACCCCTTAGAACAGGGGTGTTTCATTGAGGGCCTCATCAGGATTATGTTTGTCCTCAGTGGGCCAGGGTGGGCATAGTCAGGGTGAACGTGGCCAGCTCGACATCACTCGTGTTGGGGATGCTGGTAGGGGCCTGAGCACTCTGTCAGCCAAAACAGGCTCCTGAGCTCCATTTTCAGCTGCAATGGCCTCCTGCAACCCACTGCCAACTAAAACGTTGCTCAGGAAGGCTGCCTGCGGCCGTCCTGAGCTCCATTTTAGCTGGCAGAGGCACCATGGGCCGGTCCTTCGCTGTTTCCAGGGTGGCCTCACAAGCCAGATCTAAGCACTCCATGGGCTGGATGCGGCCCATGGGCCTTGACTTTGACACCCTTGGCTTAGAGAGTACTATAAAGCACTATGGAGCGGTATATAAATTTTTAAGTGTTATTGCTATTCGAAATATAAATTAAATGTAAAGATTTTGTATCAACAGGAGGTGGCGCCATCAATTACAGCAAACCCTTACCAATGTTAATACAATAGTAGTAGATAAACCCATGGATGGTTATAGAGGTAAGGCCAGGGGTGAAATCCACCAGGTTCTGACAGGTTCTGGAGAACCGGTAGAGGTAATTTTGAACAGTTTGGAGAACCGGTAGTGGAAAATTTGAGTAGTTCAGAGAATTGGCAAATACCACCTCTGGCTAGCCCTGCCCACATCTATTCTCTGCCTCCTGATTCCCAGCTGATCGGGAGAAAATGGGGATTTTGCAGTAACCTTCCCCTGGAGTGGGCAGGGAATGGAGATTTTGCAGTATCCTTCCCCTGCGATGCCCACCAAGCCACACCCACAGAACCAGTAGTAAAAAAAAAAATTGGATTTCACCACTGGGTAGGGCCTCAGCTGGACTGAACAAAAGGTGCCTTGAAAGCACACAGGAGTGCAAACTTAGCATCTGTCTGTAATGTCTTGTGGCAACTGATCTTTTTCCCAGGAATTTATGAGTAATAGGAACTTAGAAATTGAATTCCAAACATTGCACAACTCTTAAGAGATATCTGATAGCATCACTTTAAAGGAATGTCAGTGGCATTCCTGGACACTCTGGGCAAACTTTGGAACAGCTTGATTCCAGATGCATTTCAGTGCCCAGAATTCCTTTTGTGGAGTCTTTAGTGTTCTCTGAGCTTGGTTGTTTGCTTGCAGATGTGTCCAGGTTACGTCTGCAGTGCAAACAACCAAGCTTGGAGATCACTAAGGACTCCCAAATTTAACCCTGAGCTACAGATTGTTGGAAGAAATGTCCATCTGGGTTCAGTTCCAAGTGGGGACAAAGACACTGGAAACATGGAGACTGCTTGGAAAGATGGTTTAATGGTGGTCAGGTTCACATGGCTTGAGTTCCTGAACAGAAAAGGGGAGGGAAGCTGTGCGCGCCCTGGCTTTATGCTTTCTCTGAGCTTTGAATTTCCTGGGGCACAAGAAGAGTATCCTGATTGGTTGTCAGACTCCCAGAGGGTGGGGGTCTTAGCTAGCCTTGCTGGCTGATATAATCTTCCCAGGTGCCATGTGGTGAGTTTCTGTTGCTAGATGGGTCCTATTGTGTTGCAGATTTGACAAAGGTGGGGGTGAATGAGTTTCTGCCTCTGACCCATTGACAAAGGTGGGGAGGGGAAGCAGGAAGGAAGGTGGGAGCTGCTTTGTCCTTAAAACATGTTCTCCATTTCTCATCCAGGGAAATATATTCTTTTTAATATTTTCTAAAATATTTCATTCTTCTAGGAGGGGGGTGGGTGCTGACTTCCTACAAGATCTTCTATTAGAATTCCTTTGGTTAGATAGATGGTTATATAAATTTTTGAATGAATGAAATGGATTAACGTTTCTTTGTACAGGCAAAGAACAGGTAAGTTCTCAATTTACCACTGTAATAGAGTCTGCCCATTATGGTTGTAAGTCATGATGTTCATCACCAGAGGTGGGTTTCAGCAGGTTCTGACCAGTTCTGGAGAACTGGTGGGCAGAAATTTTGAGTAGTTCGGAGAACCGGTAGTAAAACTTCTGATTGGCCCCGCCCCCATCTATTCTCTGCCTCCCAAATCCCAGCTGATCGGAAGGAAATGGAGATTTTATAGTATCCTTCCCCTGCCACACCCACCAAGCCACACCCACAGAACCGGTAGTAAAAAAATTTGAAACCCACCACTAGTCATCACTGACCTGATTTTTCAACCTTTTTTTTTACAGTGGTGGTTAAGCAAACACCATGGCCATTAAGTGAACCAATTGTTTGCTAAGGGTCAGTTTTGTCAAAACCCAGATATAAATGCTGTTTTTTGGCAGCAAAAAAAAAAAAAAGTAAAACACAAGTCATTTGACCATGGGAGGCTGCAAATGCCCATAACTGAGCATCTGAAGTATTATTTTCATGTGACCATGGAGGGTCAGCCATCAAAACTTCAGAACTGAATTGTAAGGGTTACTAAGCGAACGATCGTAAGATCACGATTACCTATGCTGCGCTTTTATTTTGTACACTCACTTCTAGAGGCTTTGGAAGGAGGTGGTTAATTGATGTACAGGTAGTCCTCGACTTATGACCCCAATTGAGCCCAAGATTTCTGTTGCTAACAGAGACAGTTGTTAAGTGAATTTTGCCCCATTTTACAACCTTTCTTGCCACAGTTGTTAAGTGAAACCACTGCAGCTGTTAAGTGAATAACGTGGCCGTTAAGTGAATCTGGCTTCCCCGTTGATTTTGCTTGTCAGGTCGCAAAAAAGTGATTGCATGACCCTGGGACACCTCAACCATCATAAATACAAACCAGTTGATGATTATCTGAATTTTGGTCATGTGACCACCGGGATGCTGCAATGGTTATAATATAAAAAATGGTCATGTCACTTTTTTCAGTGCTGTTGTAATTTTAAGCGGTCCCTAAATGAATGGTTGTTTTTTTTTTTATTTTGTCACAACAATATACACAAGCATCAACATAAAATAACTACGTATCATATAACCATATATATGAGCAAAAGTATGCAATAACTATATTAACTGGATATAATGAAAGGAAACCATAGGACAGGAACGGTAGGCACGCTTGTGCTCTTATGCACGCCCCTTACAGACCTCTTAGGAATGGGGTGAGGTCAATAGTAGACAGTTTTTGGTTGAATCTTTGAGGATTTTGAGAAGAGACCACAGAGTCAGGTAGTGTGTTCCAAGTGTTAATAACTCTGTTGCAGAAGTCATATTTTCTGCACTCAAGATTGAAGCGGTTAACATTAAATTTAAATCTATTGTTTGCTCTTGTATTGTTGCAATTGAAGCTGAAGTAGTCTTCAACAGGAAGTACATTGCAATAGATGATTCTATGTGTTAAGCACAGGTCCTGTCGAAGGCGGCAGAGTTCTAAGTTTTCTAAACCTAATACTGGTATTATATAATTATATTATATAATAGTGGTTAATGTGGTAGTTGAGGACTCCCACTATTAGCAAATGGAGAAATAAAGGCCTCCACAACAGGAGGTGGGGTAGAGTTGCCAACCATGATGCTGGGTCTTTTTCTTCACAGGTTCCTTCCTTGTCTCCATCCCAGTGCTGGTTTACAACCAGCTGATAGAAGGATATTGGTTTGGTCCGCAAACGTTCTGCAGCGAGTCCTTCCCTTCCGTGTACCATGAGAGAGCCTTCATCCTCTACAACTTTTTAGCGGTTTACCTCCTCCCTTTATTGACCATTCTCCTCTGCTATAGTGCTATGCTTTACAAGATGGGACACCCTACCGTGGCGCCAGCTGATAACCATTACCAGGTACTTATAATCCAGTGTTGGCAAACCTTTTCAGCACTTGGGCGTGGGCGCGTTGGGCACCAAGTGCTGTAAAACTTTGCACGCATGCGTGCTCCTAGGGGCCATGACTAGGAAGAGGAGCTGCCCAGAGGGCATGCGCATGCTGGATAAGGTACTTCCAGTTTCCGACGTGCGCATGTGTACCAGCACGGTGTCTTCCAGTTACTGCCCTGCATGCGCCGATCAGCTGGCCAGCACACATCCTCATGCCGGAAAACGGAAGACCAGCTCTTCTGGTTTCCAGCACTGCCACACGCACAAAGGCCAACTGATCGGCGCATGCACATGTGCACCAGAAACCCAGAAGAGGAACGGGCAACGCTGTACGTGCCAGGTGATATGGCTCCGCATGCCACTTCGGGCATGCGTGCCATAGGTTCGCCATCACAGTTATAAGCTGTATGTTGTATCGGGATAAACTGGATGTGAGATGAAAGATCTTAATTTTTTTTTTAAAAAAAGGATGAGATGGTTAGATAGTGTCGTTGATATGGTGGAGATCTCAAATCTGCCACCGTACCACTTCAGCTCTAGTTTGTTTTGATGGCAGCCTGTCATAAACTGTGGTGGGAGGTAGGGGAGAAAGGATACTGGGAGGGGGGGAATGACAGGAACCAGAAGTGCCAACCCTAGATAAGAGTTGAATGATCCAAAGACACAGGCATGGGAAAAAATGCAAACACCCACCAAAGAGGTGCCGACTGCAGGACTGTTACCAAAACAACTAATTTGAACTTTGTTGGATAATAGCAAGAGGACCAAGGGAGAAGGGGAAATTATTTGGTTTACACAGGAAGTTTCAGAACTGGCTTTTCTTACACTGTAACTACTTGGCTTTAGTAAAAGTATATATGTCGCTACAAATGGAATCGAGGGTCTTTCTTTCCTAAACGCCCAAGCTGGGACAGGTCTAACAGGTTTGGACAGACTTTGAGAGACAGTGGAGGACTAGGGGTACCTTGCATGCTGCATCCATTGGGTCGCAGGAAGTTGGACACGACTTAGTGACTGAACAACAAGAAGAGTAGACTCAAACCTGGGCATTTCAGTCTAATATTTTAATGACACCATACTATCTCTCTACGTTCCTTTTCATTGGGGCCACCTCTTCTTCCTCCTTTCTGTGCCCTAATATAGGTACAGCAGCTGGCAGAATTCTCTGAAGCTCTGCGAGCTAAGATCTCTCGTATGGTGGCCATCATCATTGCTCTCTTCACCATCTGCTGGGGTCCGGTGCAAATTCTGATCCTCTTCCAAGCCTTTGACTCCACTTTTCAGCACAATTACTATACTTATAAGGTGAAGATTTTTGCTCACTGCATGTCCTATGCCAATTCTTCCCTCAACCCCATTGTCTACGCCTTCATGGGCACTAATTTTCGGAAAGCCTTCAAGAAAGTTTTCCCAGTGGCCTTCAAAAAGAGGGTGGGTAATTGCAACATTGCTGGCCGGGCCCACCTTAATACCGAGATGCAGTTTGTCTCATCAGGGATGTAGGTTTAAAATAAGTACTTTTCCTGCACAGGTAGTCCTTGACTTACAATCATTTGTTTAGTGACAATTCGAAATTACCACGGCACTGAAAAAAGTGACTTACTCTATGACCATTTTCCACACTTATGACCATTGCCGCCTCCCCATGGTCATGTGATTTACAATTGGATGCTGGACAACTGACTCACATTTATGATGGTTGCAATGTCCCGGGATCTTGTGATCACCTTTTGCTCCTGACAAGCAAAGTCAATGGGGAAGCCAGATTCACTTAACAACCATGTTGCTAACTGAACAACCACAGTGATTGACTTAACAACCAATGCACAAAAAGCTGTAAAATGGGGCAAAACTCACTTAACAAATGTCTCACTTAATAACAAGAATTTTGGCCTCAATTGTGGTCGTAGGTTGAGGACTACTTGTAAAGTGTTTTGCCTTCCAGTGGATCCTACAGTGTTGTCCTGTGTTTAAGGTGCAGTGGAGGATTCGTGATTATTCAAATGTCATTGCAGTCCACTTGCCAATGCCCCAGTAGTGTGACCAATAGTGAGAGATGCTGTAAGATGTAGTCCAGTAACAGTCAAGTCACACATATGTGTTGTGACCCCGGCCCAAGTAGGTAGTAGTAGAGGCAGTCGGTTCAAAACAAACAGAACAGCTGAGAATTAGCTCATTTTCAGCATAGTCCAAACTACAGTACATCAAAGCAAATTCTTTATAATTCAATTCTTTAGTCTTATCACCAACCTTGGTCTCATTAGGCAAACTGCCAAAAGCTTTTCCTGGCAAAAGTTCAAAAGCAGAAGACGCCAACAAGAAATAAATGCAGCAAGACAAGGAGCAACACTATCAACGTTGTTTTCCGGCAAAGAGCCCAAATGCTGTTGCTGGTCTTTTAAGCCTTATGGGAGGGGCCAATCATCTCTTCACCCTACTCCCGAGTCGTTCTCTTTGCTTTAGCTGCTCTTGCCTTCTGGCAGCTCTTCTCATGCGTGCATTAGGAACAGGCTCCTCCTGTTCCTCTGCCTCACTACTGTCAGCCTCTGGAGTCCGCACATCACTCCCAGATGGCCCTGGCCCCACCTCTGCCTCCAACGCAGAGCCCTCATCCTGGCCTTCCCCAGCCTCCAGGACTGGCCTATGCTCTTCCTCAACCTCATCACTATCCAACTCCGTTGCCAGCTCCGCAGGCTGCTGGCGGACCACAATAATATGTAACAAAACTCAATAAAGAAGAATAGCCATAGATTTCAGACTGATAGCTTTCATGCTAGTCGGGAATAAAAAGATAATACCTTAAAAACTGTAAGAATAAAGGGAGACTTAAACTAACTAAGGCAGAATCTCTCTGAAATGTTTCTTTTTCACAATCCCCATCACGGGACTAGGTTGCCCCTTCTCATGCTAGCTAACCATCAGCACAGGTAGTCCTTGACTTACAATCATAATTTAGCCCAAAATTTCTGTTGTGAAATGAGGCATTTGTTAAGTGAGTTTTGCCTCATTTTACAACCTTGTTGAGTGAATCACTGCAGTTGATGAGTTAGTACCATGGTTAGCTCAAACTGCCCAAGGAGCTGCTGATCCAATTCTACAGAGGAATTATTGAGTCTGTCATTTGCACCTCTATAACTGTCTGGTTCTGTTCTGCAACCCAACAAGAAAAACACAGACTTCAGAGGATAATTAGAACTGCAGAAAAAATAATTGCTACCAACTTGCCTTCCATTGAGGACCTGTATACTGCACGAATCAAGAAGAGGGCCGTGAAAATATTTGCAGATCCCTCGCATCCTGGACATAAACTGTTTCAACTCCTACCCTCAAAACGACGCTATAGAGCACTGCACACCAGAACAACTAGACACAAGAACAGTTTTTTCCCGAAGGCCATCACTCTGCTAAACAAATAATTCCTCAACACTGTCAGACTATTTACTGAATCTGCACTACTATTAATCGTTTCATAGTTCCCATCACCAATCTCTTTCCACTTATGACTGTATGACTATAACTTGTTGCTGGCAATCCTTATGATTTATATTGATATATTGATCATCAATTGTGTTGTAAATGTTGTACCTTGATGAACGTATCTTTTCTTTTATGTACACTGAGAGCATATGCACCAAGACAAATTCCTTGTGTGTCCAATCACACTTGGCCAATAAAATTCTATTCTATTCTATTCTATTCTATTCTATTCTATTCTATTCTATTCTATTCTATTCTATTCTATTATGTGAATCTGCCTTCCCCATTGACTTCTTTACATGTTAGAAGGTCGCAAAAGTTGGGTTTTGAGTAGTTCAGAGAACCAGCAAAAACCACCTCTGGCTGGTCCCAGAGTGGGGTGGGAATGGAGATTTTGCAATATCCTTCCCCTGGAGTGGGGTGGGAATGCGGATTTTGCAGTATCCTTCCCCTGGAATGGGATGGGAATGGAGATATTGGCTAGATTAGAACAACAGATCCTTGAAATCTTGATATTGTTTCTCTTTCCCTCGTCTTATACCTATGACAGCCCTGAAGGGACAACTTGAAGGGACAAAAGTATTTTACAAAGTTAGAACCCTCCCCACCAGGCATGAGAACAGGTGCTGAAATTTCTGTGGGAATAAAATAATTCCAGCATCTTGCCTAAATTCTAGGACTTTGGGATGTCATAACTTCCTATTCCACTAGATGTCAATATTTCCTAATCAAATTGATTTCCCAGTTCAACAACACAAATCAACTAGAGAAGTTTTTGTATTTTCAGATGAAATTAAATGATGGGAGTAACTCATTGTTTCCTAGTCAAAAGTAACTCTTTTTTAAGATACAGGTAGTCCTAGCTTATGACCACAACTGAGCCCAACATAGCCTTTGCTAAGGAAAACAGTTGTTAAGTAGGTTGCACACAATGTTACAACCTTTTTGTCACCGTTGTTAAGCAAAACATGCAGTCGTTAAGAGAATCTGGCTTCCCCCACTGACTTTGCTTGTCAGAAGCCAGCTGGGAAAGTTACAAAGCGTGATCACGTGTCCCCATGGGGGAATGCTGCAATTGTCATAAATACTGTATTTTTCAGAGTATAAGAGGCACCAGAGTATAAGATACACCTTAGGTTTTGGGCAGGAAAATAAGAAAAAAGCTGATTGGCAGGTGGATCGGCCTCCCGGAATACTCCCAATCAGCTGTTCCCAGAGGTGAATTTTAGCAACAGGTTCCTTGGTTGCTTTTTTTTGGTGTTTTTTTCCCTGCCTCTGAAACTTCTTAAACGCTGTTTCAGAAAAAACTTTTTTCTGGCTCTGAAAGCCTCCAAAACAGAGCTTCAGAAAAAAAAACCTCTGAAGCTCAGTTTGGGGGCTTCTTTTCTGAAGCTTCGTTTCTGATGCTTTTTTCAGCCTCTGAAACCTCCGTTTGAGAAGCTGGGCGGGGCTACATTCAAAGTATAAGATGCACCCAGATTTTCACCCTCTTTTTTGGGGGAAAAAGGTGCGTCTTATACTCCGAAAATACGGTAAATGTCAGTTGCCAAGCCCCTGAATTTTGATCACATGACCATGGGGATACTGCACCGGTTGTGAAAAATACTCATAAGTCCCTTTTTTAGGGCTGTTGTAACCTTGAACAGTCCTTACATGAACGGTTGTAAGTCGAGGACTACCTGTACAGGAAATGTCAAAAGAGTTATGATATTGGGAGTAATGGATCAGGATGGGATAAAGGCGTATACCTTTAGCATACATTAATACTAGAGGGAAAGAGTTATTTAAGCTGCAAGAAATTTTAGTTGGTTAACCAAATTTGTTTCATCAGCTAATATACACACTACTAATGAGCCTTGGTGGCGCAGTGGTTAGAATGCAGTATTGCAGGCTAACTCTGCCGACTGCCAGGTGTTCGATCCTGACCAGCCCAAGGTTGACGCAGCCTACCACCCTTGTTGTGTATATGTTGATATATGTTGATATTTGTAAGCCACTCAGAGAATGCTGTGAAACACTATGAGGCGGTATACAGGTAGTCCTCCACTTATAACAATTCATTTAGTGACTGTTTGAAGTTACAGCGGCACTGAAAAAAGTGAAAATGCCCATTTTTCACACTTATGACTATTGCGGCATCCCCATGGTCATGCGATTTACATTTAGATGCTTGACTCACATTTAGGACGGTTGGAGTGTCCCAAGACAAATGTTGCGAGAAAAGTCGTAACCTGGAGGAAAACTCAGTGAACAAATTTCTCACTTAGCAACATAAATGTTGGGCTCAATGGTGGTCGTAAGTTGAAGACTACCTGTATAAGTGCTATTGCTATCACTAACAGAAGCAGCTGAAGGCTAAGCTGCAACTTTCTTGAACTCTGGATGGGCATTCACGCACTATCTTGGATGAGAAGCTTATGCTTTCTAAAAACAATCCAGTTAGCATTATTATTTTTTTTACTATTGCTCAGTGATTGAGGATGCCTTCTGGGCTGCGTTCCAATCCGCCCTTATTTCACAGGTTCAAACTCCATGGAACATCATCAGAATTAAAATGAATACATTTTCTATGTCATGATTGCGGCTGGCCTTTTAACTTGTTGACATCCCCCAAGATGTCTCTTGATGAGATATACTTGAATGTAATGTCTGAGTTTTTCTTTTCTTCTGAAGAGAGGCAAAAAAATCTAATAATGAAGCTTAAATTGATGTAGTTTGAAAAGATTAAAATGTCTCCTTTCAGAAACTGGAGAATTCAACATCAGCTACGTTAGTATTTTTAAGCCGGCAAGGACAATGTTTTTCTGCAATTCAAGGGAGTAAATTTTGTTTTCAAACACGGACAACATCAGATTGGAAAGCTCTGAGAAGTCTTAATTAAATTCATCAACTGAAATCTGAATAAATATGAAGGCATTCATATTTTGGTTCAAGAGCATTGTAGATGAAGATTTTGTAAACTGTCTCCTGTGGGTAGGCTTTAAAGCAAATAGTCTGGTTTTTTTTAATTTACATACTTTACTCTTCTCAGAAGTGAGTGCTTGGAATACAAGTAATCCTTGACTTATGACCAATCATTTAGCAATCATTCAAAGTTACGACGGAACCTCCCCAAAGGGACTTATGACCCAGTTTCAAAGTTCTGATGTTGTTTCCCCCCCCACAACTACATTTTGAATCCTTGAAAACCAGCCCAAACATTTACACCTGTTTGTAGCATCCTGTGACCACAATGTACTTATTTTTTGGAGTATAAGACGCACCTTAGTTTTTGGGGAGGAAAATAAGAAAAAAGCTGATTGGCAGGTGGATTGGCCTCCCGGATAGCCCCAATCAGCTGTTTCCAGAGGTGAATTTTAGCAACAGGTTCCTTAGTTCTGAGCTCTGGGCCTTGCTTTTTTTTTTTTTTTTTTTTTGCTTTTTTTCTGCCTCTGAAACTTCTGAAACAGCTTCAGAAAAAAAGACTCTGAAGCTCTGTTCGGGGCCTTTTTTTCTGATGATCTGTTTGGGGGCTTCTTTTCAGCCTCCAAAACCTCTGTTTGAGAAGCTGGGCAGGGCTACCTTCAGAGTATAAGATGCACCCAGATTTTCACCCTCTTTTTTGGGGGGAAAAGGTGCATCTTATACTCCGAAAAATACGGTAAATGTCAGTTGCCAAGCCCCTGAATTTTGATCACATGACCATGGGGATACTGCACCGGTTGTGAAAAACACTCATAAGTCCCTTTTTTAGTGCTGTTGTAACCTTGAACAGTCCTTACGTGAACAGTTGTAAGTCGAGGACTACCTGTACAGGAAATGTCAAAAGAATTATGATATTGGGAGTAATGGATCAGGATGGGATAAAGGCGTATACCTTTAGCATACATTAATACTAGAGGGAAAGAGTTATTTAAGCTGTAAGAAATTTTAGTTGGTTAACCAAATTTGTTTCATCAGCTAATATACACACTACTAATGAGCCTTGGTGGCGCAGTGGTTAGAATGCAGTATTGCAGGCTAACTCTGCCGACTGCCAGGTGTTCGATCCTGACCAGCCCAAGGTTGACGCAGCCTACCACCCTTGTTGTGTATATGTTGATATATGTTGATATTTGTAAGCCACTCAGAGAATGCTGTGAAACACTATGAGGCGGTATACAGGTAGTCCTCCACTTATAACAATTCATTTAGTGACTGTTTGAAGTTACAGCGGCACTGAAAAAAGTGAAAATGCCCATTTTTCACACTTATGACTATTGCGGCATCCCCATGGTCATGCGATTTACATTTAGATGCTTGACTCACATTTAGGACGGTTGGAGTGTCCCAAGACAAATGTTGCGAGAAAAGTCGTAACCTGGAGGAAAACTCAGTGAACAAATTTCTCACTTAGCAACATAAATGTTGGGCTCAATGGTGGTCGTAAGTTGAAGACTACCTGTATAAGTGCTATTGCTATCACTAACAGAAGCAGCTGAAGGCTAAGCTGCAACTTTCTTGAACTCTGGATGGGGCATTCACGCACTACCTTGGATGAGAAGCTTATGCTTTCTAAAAACAATCCAGTTAGCATTATTATTTTTTTTACTATTGCTCAGTGATTGAGGATGCCTTCTGGGCTGCGTTCCAATCCGCCCTTATTTCACAGGTTCAAACCCCATGGAACATCATCAGAATTAAAATGAATACATTTTCTATGTCATGATTGCGGCTGGCCTTTTAACTTGTTGACATCCCCCAAGATGTCTCTTGATGAGATATACTTGAATGTAATGTCTGAGTTTTTCTTTTCTTCTGAAGAGAGGCAAAAAAATCTAATAATGGAGCTTAAGTTGATGTAGTTTGAAAAGATGAAAATGTCTCCTTTCAGAGACTGGAGAATTCAACATCAGCTATGTTAGTATTTTTAAGCCGGCAAGGACAATGTTTTTCTGCAATTCAAAGGAGTAAATTTTGTTTTCAAACACGGACAACATCAGATTGGAAAGCTCTGAGAAGTCTTAATTAAATTCATCAACTGAAATCTGAATAAATATGAAGGCATTCATATTTTGGTTCAAGAGCATTGTAGATGAAGATTTTGTAAACTGTCTCCTGTGGGTAGGCTTTAAAGCAAATAGTCTAGTTTTTTTAAAATGTACATACTTTACTCTTCTCAGAAGCGAGTGCTTGGAATACAAGTAATCCTTGACTTATGACCAATCATTTAGCAATCATTCAAAGTTACGACGGAACCTCCCCAAAGGGACTTATGACCCAGTTTCAAAGTTCTGATGTTGTTTCCCCCCCCCCACAATTACATTTTGAATCCTTGAAAACCAGCCCAAACATTTACACCTGTTTGTAGCATCCTGTGACCACAATTTACTTATTTTTCGGAGTATAAGACGCACCTTAGTTTTTGGGGAGGAAAATAAGAAAAAAGCTAATTGGCAGGTGGATCGGCCTCCCGGATAGCCCCAATCAGCTGTTTCCAGAGGTGAATTTTAGCAACAGGTTCCTTAGTTCTGAGCTCTGGGCCTTGCTTTTTTTTTTTTTTTTTTTGCTTTTTTTCTGCCTCTGAAACTTCTGAAACAGCTTCAGAAAAAAAGACTCTGAAGCTCTGTTCGGGGCCTTTTTTTCTGATGATCTGTTTGGGGGCTTCTTTTCAGCCTCCAAAACCTCTGTTTGAGAAGCTGGGCAGGGCTACCTTCAGAGTATAAGATGCACCCAGATTTTCACCCTCTTTTTTGGGGGGAAAAGGTGCGTCTTATACTCTGAAAAATACTGTCGTGTCCCACTCCTCCGCTGACGGCCGGGTCAGGGAAATCCGAATCAGGCTTGCCTCTGCAGCTCTGCCCAAAGTCCTAGCAAAGTCCTCAGAGCAGGCAGGAGACCAGTAAGTGACTTCAGCAAGATAAGTTCGACTTTTGCCTGACTCAGAGACTGCCAGAAAGCAGATCCTTTATATAGGCCATGGGGTGTGGCTCCATGACTCAGCACTCATTAAGGCCTGCCCCTCCCTTCCTTCTGTTGCCTCCGCCTATCCAGCCTTCTGATGCGAGGGTCACTCCAATCAGCAGCTGTTGGGAATAAACCCTCCTCAGGCTCACATGCTGTGGAGGAGGGGGAGGAGTCTAGCTGCTCCGTTTGCCTGGGCATGGAGTCAGGGCTGGGGCCGGGAGATGCTCCTTCTTCTGCAGTTTGTGTGGGCATGGAGCCAGGACTTGGGCCGGGAGGCATACATTCCTCCGTGTTCGGGAGCAGGTAAGAAGGCCCCGGCTGCTCTGAGGGCGGGCAAGACACAACAAATACGGTATGTTTTTGCTGGAAACCAGTGTTTACTTTTGGTTTCCCGCAAAAACCATCCCATACCAAACAATGGGTTTGCTTAACGACCATGGCATTCACTTAATGACTGCCACCAAAAAGATCATAAAATGGGTCTAGTCACATGGCGGCCCTCTTTACAACTGTGACAAGTTATGACTGTACCAATAAAGGAGAATATTTGTAGGTTGAAATGAGAGGTAACTCTCATGGTAACTCTCTTAGCTTGGTCATTTTCTTGCAGACGTTTCATTACAGTGGCACAGTGGTTAGAGTGCAGTACTGCAGGCTACTTCTGCTGACTGCCGGCTGCCTGCAATTTGGCAGATCAAATTTCTCCAGGCTAAAGGTGGACTCAGCCTTCCATCCTTCCAAGGCGGGTAAAATGAGAACTCAGATGGTTGGTGGCAATAGGCTGACTCTGTAAACTCTTAGAGAAGGCTGTAAAAGCCCTGTGAAGTGGTATATAAGTCTAACTGCTATTGCTATTGCTATTGCTATCAACTAGGTAACATCATCAATGCTAGTCAGTCTAGCAGTGATGATATTACATAAACCAGCACTGATGATGTTACTAGGGATGGGCCGCGGGGGGTTCGCAGGGGTTCAGGAGAACCTCTAGCTAAGAGTTCACAGAACCCCCAAATCCACTCCTGGCTGGCCGCGCCCACCCCACCCCACCCCCGTCCCAGGAGTCCCAATGCGGCCTGTTTTGGTTGCAGGTAAGTGCAGAGCACACGTGGAGGCTCAGGAAGGGCAAAAACTGGGCCTACCAGAAGTTCAGGAAGGGTGGAAATGGGCCCATTTCCGGCCTCCAGAGGGCCTCCAGAGCCTGGGGAGGCCATTTTTGCCCTCCCGGAGGCTCAAAGAAAGCCTCCAGAGCCTGGGAAGGGCAAAAACACCCCCCTGCCATGGTGCAGGAGGGTGACTAGGCCATGCCCACCATGGCCATGCCTACCCAGGAACCGGGCAGAGAACCCCTTGCTAAATTTTTTGAAGCCCACCCCTGGATGTTACTAGTTTGGGTAATGAAACGTCTGTAAGAAAACAACCAAGCTCACAGAGCACCAAGGACCCCTCACTTATAACCATAATTGCCAAGATCAACTACAGTCATAATTTGAGGATGACCTATATAAGTGTCTAAGGTGCTGCACCAAGAGCAAAGAGACACAAATTCTAGAGTCCAGAAGCCAGCTGGGTGACCTTGGGCCTAAAATCTGGTGGAGAAACAAAACCATTCAGGACAAATACTAGTAAGATAACTGCATCTTCTTCAACTTTTGGTCTTGCTAACTCATGATTATAGGAATTATAGTCCAACTATAGAGAAGCTGCTCTATAGCTTGCTTCAATAGTCTTCCCCTGCTAATTTTATTAATAGAAATTTGTCATTTTCCCTATTTGTACAGTATATTCAATTAAAATGAATATATTTAAAAGGAGTGGTGGGGTTAGGGTTAAGCTATGTTTTCCAAATGGGGCTGTCTATTCCAACTCGAATTGATTTTTTTTTTTTGTTCCTGTACACAAACCTAGCAAATACAACCCACAGGATTGCAGTGAGGATAAAACTAAGATTCAGCAGATCTCTGAGCACACTGGGCAGGGCGTGAGATTGTAGTAAGAAAAGAAAAAAAGGCAAAGCGAATAAATAATAAAATGCACCATATTGGCAAATCCGCCTTGAAGATCGAGAAATACATCCAATGTCGCTATTACACAATTTTCTGTTTGAAGTCTGAATACCAGCTTTTGGTCTCCTCAGACCTGTTTTTGGAAGACAAAATGATGGGGTGAGGGAAATCACTCACCCTGGGACTCCTGGAAGTTGATAAGGTACTGACGTTGCAATTTATGGCTCTGTAATTGTCATGTTTTTTTAAAGCACTGCTCCGATTTTAATTCTGCTCTCTTTCGCAATTCTTTCCTTCGACTGGTACCTTGTAAATAAAGAGCAAAATAAATGTGATAAGATGGATCACCTAGTTCTTGTGTAATGGTGGAAAATCCCAGCTTTCCTCTCTGAATTGCTCTTCCTCTGAAGGGGGAGAGCTTTGGGGTCACCTTCAGGGGGTAAAGGAATTACAGATGTGGATGACCCTCTTCAAACAGCCTCTCCCTGCCTTAATCCAACCCATTCTGCTTCTCTTTGAACTCTTGGAAGAGGGAACTTAATCCTGAGTCCAAAATCACACCAGGGTGAATAGTCTCTACCAAATTATTGGCAGCTCTGGAAGATTGACAGTTCTTACCTCGTCAAGTCTTCTCCAATTTCTTCCTACTATGAAATAGCATTTTTTTTCTTCCCCATCCTCTTTTTTCTCTCTTTTCTCCCCCCCCCCGCCCCCCCCCCCGCAATTTTTTTTTGCATTGGAATGCTTCTTTTTTAGAGAGTGCCTCATTTAGCGGCCATTCGCAGTTAGAATCATGATGAAAAACTAGTTCTTGCATTTGTGACCTTTTAGTTCTGTAAAGCAAAGGAACGTTGAAGTAAGATCAAAAGCACATTTGGAGTTTCACTTAGTGATCACTTTACTTAATGACATTTTTGGTCCCAACTGTGGTCCCTAAATGAGGACTGCCTGTAGTTTCTTGGATATGTTTGGTCAACTTCATTACTGTACAATATGAAAAGTGCTAGTATATTTTTTTTGTTATATCATTTTTCCAATATTATTATGCCTCCCTAATTACTCACACTTTCCAAATCAGAAAAGTCCACTTCTAAATATACATACACAGAGAGAGAGAGAGAGATCGTTTCTTGGCCAAAGTAAGTAAAAGCAAGTCTATATGAATAATTTTATTGAAATATTTTTCTGTTTTACAAAAAGAAGCAAATGCAATTTTATTTCCCATTAAATAAAATGGATTCATGGAAGTTTACTTATCTCCTGCTAGAAACATTTTCCTCTTACATTGAGAAATTAATACCTACTAAATTCTTTCCTTTCCTTTCCTTTCCTTTCCTCTTTGAAAAAGGTGAACAGAAGCTTTTGCTTCTCCCACCTTTGTTCACTTTTAAGCATGGAAATAAATTTATTTGGAAGAAAGAATAAAGCACTAGTGATTTCGTGGAATTAGAAAAATTAACTATTGGTGGAAACCCTGCCACTGCCGAAGATATTTTGCAAAAGAAATGGTTCTAATTCCAATTTGGTTTTTAAAAAACCTTCACCCCATTTGAAGATTTAGCCATGCTAGAACTCTTGATGTTCTAGTGTTCTGTGTTCTTTCTTGACACAGAAAGATATCACCCGTCGGGGAGGGGTGGGAGGGTTAAGGCGGGCGTTGGGGGTAGCCCGTCGGGAGGGGAGCCAGTCCTTGCGCGTGCTCGTGACGGTTTTTTAATAGGTTCAGAGGTTAGGGGGGGAGATTGCGTTCCTGTTGGTGAGGGTGGCCTGATTTCCACGGTAAGTGGGAGGGGCAGATATGGCGGAAGGGGGGGATCATATCGTTCTGGGGGCGTCGCCCGATGTGTGCAAGCGGTCGCGCCCGATCCCCGTCCTTTTCCGTTCCCGGATGGTCAAGACCCCAGAGCCTGGGCCTCGGCTGATGTTATGCAACGACGGTCCATAGTTAATAAGCCCCCCCTAATATACGACCTTATCCAGGGGGGCGCTGCGGACCTTATAGGCGTTACGGAAACCTGGCTGGGCACGGAAGGGGGTGTGCCCCTTGTTGAGATGTGCCCACCGGGTTTTCGTGCATTTCATCAGCCGAGGGCCCAGGGTAGGGGTGGGGGGGTGGCGGTTGTGATTAGAGAGCCTAGAGCCGAGGGAGACCACTGTACCTCAGATTGCGGGTGCGAATCCTCTTTGTGAGATGGGGTCATAGGTGCCAGATGGGTTTGCTGATCACGTACCTGGCTCCTTGCTGCGTGACAGCTGCCCTGCCCGAGCTCCTGGAGGTGCTGGCCGGGGTGGCAGTTGAGACCCCCAGACTTTTAGTCATGGGGGATTTTAACTTGCCATCCTCCGGCACGCCACCGACGGCAGCTCGGGAGTTCATGGCTTCCATGACGGCCTTGGACCTGACCCAAGTAGTTGATGGCCCTACTCACATTGGGGGTGGCACTCTGGACCTGGTTTTTGTCTCTGGTCAGTGGTCAAGAGATCTGGACTTAAAGGAAATAGTCACTGAACCTTTGTCATGGTCAGATCACTCTTCTTCGCCTGGACTTTCTGACCGCCATTCACCACCGCAGGGAGACGGAGCCGACACGCTGGTTCCGGCCCCAGGCGCCTGATGGACCCGGAGGGGTTCCGGACGGAGCTTGGGCCATTTCCTGAGGGTCTGGCTCACGGCTCGGTTGAGGAACTTGTTATGCCTGGGAACGGGCCGCGCGGGGCCTTAGACCGGTCGTGCCTTTGCCTCTGACCCGCGCAGGTCCCAACCGCCCTTGGTTCTCCGAGGAGCTGAGAGGATGAAGCGCCGGAGAAGACGCCTAGAGAGTTCCTGGAGGTCTAGCTGCTCAGAAGCTGATCGACACTAGTGAAGTCCTATACTAGGCTTACCTAGTGGCATTGAGGAAGCGAGGCGTAGCTACGCCTCCTCCTCATTGCATCGGCAGATAACCGCCCAGCCGCCCTGTTTGGGTGACCCGCCTCCTCCTACACCAGGGGAGCGGGATGACCCGCTGCAGGACGTGCTGAGGAGTTTAATGGTTATCTATACGATAAAATCGTTCAGCTTCGGGATGGTTTGGACCAAGATTGCGGTGATACGGGTGAGACGGCTGAGGGTGGTCTTGGTGACATTTTATGGGATGAGTTTGACCCTGTCGCTCCCGAGGACATGGACAGGTTGTTGGGGAGGCTGAATGGCACCACGTGTTTACTGGACCCGTGCCCTCCTGGTTGCTGCTGGCCACGCAGGAGGTGACACGAGCCTGGCTCCAGGCGATTACGAGCGCTTCTTTGGTGGAGGGTGTCTTTCCGGCCGCCTTGAAAGAGGCGGTGGTGAGGCCCCTCCTCAAGAAGCCTTCCTGACCCGCTGTTTTAGGTAATTATCGTCCGGTCTCCAACCCGCTCGCGGCGAAGGTTGTTGAGAGTATGGTGGCATATCAGTTTCCCTTGCACCTGGATGAAACTGTCTATCTAGACCTGCTCCAGTCCGGTTTCCGCCCGGTTACAGCACGGAGACGGCTTTGGTCGCGTTGGTGGATGATCTCTGGAGGCCAGGGATAGGGTTGTTCCTCTGCCCTGGTCCTATTAGACCTCTCAGCGGCTTTCGATACCATCGACCATGGTATCCTGCTGCGCCGGTTGGAGGATTGGGAGTGGAGGCACCGTTTATCGGTGGTTCTCCTCCTATCTCTCCGACCGGTCGCAGTCGGTGTTGACAGGGGGCAGAGGTCGGCCCCGAGGCGCCTCACTTGTGGGGTGCCGCAGGATCGATCCTCTCGCCTTCTGTTCAACATCTACATGAAGCCGCTGGGTGAGATCATCAGTGGGTTCGGTGTGAGGTACCAGCTGTACGCGGATGACACCCAGCTGTACTTTTTCCACACCGGACCACCCCAACGGCTATCAAGTGCTGTCCCGGTGTCTGGAGGCCGACGGGTCTGGATGGGGAGAAACAGGCTCAAGCTCAATCCTCCAAGACAGAGTGGCTGTGGATGCCGGCATCCCGGTACAGTCAGCTAAATCCGCGGCTGACCATCGGTGGCGAGTCATTGGCCCCGATGGAGAGGGTGCGCAACTTAGCGTCCTCCTGGATGAACGGCTGTCTCTAGAAGATCATTTGACGGCCGTCTCCAGGAGAGCGTTCTACCAGGTTCGCCTGGTGCGCCAGTTGCGCCTTTCTGGACCGGGAGGCCCAATGCACGGTCACTCACGCCTGTGACGCCTCGCCTGGATTACTGCAACGCTCTCTACATGGGGCTTCCCTTGAAGGGCATCCGGAGGCTGCAGTTAGTCCAGAATGCGGCTGCGCGGGTGATAGAGGGACGCCCTCGTGGCTCCCGCATAACACACATCCTGTGCAGGCTGGACTGGCTACCTGTGGCCTTCGGATGCGCTTCAAGGTTTTGGTGACCACCTTTAAAGCGCTCCATGGCATAGGGCCGGGTTATCTACGGGACCGCCTACTGCGACCAGATACCTCTCACCGACCCGTGCGCTCTCACAGAGAGGGACTCCTCAGGGTGCCGTCAGCTAGGCAGTGTCGTTTGGCGACGCCCAGGGGAAGGGCCTTCTCTGTGGGGGCTCCCACCCTCTGGAACGAACTCCCCCCAGGACTCCGTCAACTTCCTGACCTTCGAACCTTCCGTCGCGAGCTCAAGACACATTTATTCATCTGTGCAGGACTGGCTTAGATTTTAAATTTAGAGGGGTTTTAAATTGATTTTAATATTTATATTTTATATTTATATTTCTATTTTTAATAATTCGGGCACTGGAATAAGTTTTTTAAGGATTATTTTAATTTGTATATTGATGTTTTATATGCCTGTGAACCGCCCTGAGTCCTTTGGGAGATAGGGCGGTATATAAATTCGAATAATAAATAAATAATAAATAAAATAAATAAATATCAAGAATTCATAATAGTTTACACTATTTCTTTCTTAAATTGCACTATTGCATATATATTTGAGAGCCAGTTTGATGTAGGGTTATGGCATTAGGCTAGAAACTGGTAGACTGTGAGTTTTATTTCCACCTTGGGCAGGAAGCTATCATGTTTTCCTGAAAATACGACATGACCTGAAAATAAGGCCAAGTCTGATTTTTGGGGAGGCATAAATATACGCCCTCCCCCCAAAATAAGCCCTAGTGAAGGGTTGGGCATGGCCAGCACAGAAGGCAGCCCTTCCCTTCTCTGGTCAGCTGCTGGCAGCTGGGCCCTTTAATCGCAACCCGCAGATCAGCTGAGCTGATTGGGATTTGTCTCTCATTCTATTGGAAGACACTGCATTGGCAGTGGCTGCTCTGGGAGTGCGCTTCCCGCTCTATGGTTCCAGCTCCATGCGGCTGCCCCAGCTCCTGGAAGACTCGGCAGCAGGCAGCTGGCCCAACCGGCCTCTTCTTCTCTTTCAGTGGCTTCCAGCGGCTTCCAGCCGGGGTTTGGAAGCCGCAGAGGAAGCCATCCTCAGTGCTGGGATGGCGGTGGTGTGGACTCCCCATGCGGGGCTGTGGTTCTGTTCACCCTTCGCCACCTTTCTGCCCCGGCTGCCGGAAGACTCAGCAGCAGGAGGCTGGCCCAACTGGCCTCTTCTCCGCTTCCAACTGGGTGCTTACTCGCTTCACCCACATTGACGTGGTGAGGCCTGGGAAGCGCGTGAGCGGGGGGAGAGAGACAGATACTCATGCGACTTGGCGCCTTCGGGCCACTTGTGTTCTACCACCACCTGTGGGAGGGGAGGGGCTTGATGGTGGTGTGCGGAGGGAGCCTCTCTCTGCCGGACTCCAGGCCGTGAGTGCGCAGGCCACCAGGTGGGCATCATGTGGCAAGAGCTGCTGGGCAGCTGCTCTCTTGCGAGCGGGCTCCTGAAGAGCCAGGTGCAGGGATATGAGGACGCGGGCATGGTTTGGGCGTGCAACACAGCAGCAGCCATGAGCACCCCCAAAATAACAAGACCTCCGATAATAAGGCCAAGCCCTTATTTTGGGGTTCAAAAGAAAATAAGACCCTGTCTTATTTTCGGGGAAACACGTTAGCTGGGTTAATTTGAGCCAGTCACTTTCTCTTATTTATTTATTTATTTATTTATTTATTTATTTGATTTTTATACCGCCCTTCTCCCGAAGGACTCAGGGCGGTGTACAGGCAAGATAAAAACATACAATGTACAAGTTAAAATGCATTTAAAAAACTTATTTTAAATTAGCCTGAAAAAATTAAAATGTGCCGTGAACTAAAAACCTCATTTAAAATTAATCAAATTTACAAAATTTAAGATTAAAATTCAATTCAAGCCAGCTCCGCGCGAATAAAAAGGTGTGTCTTCAGTTCGCGACGAAATGTCCGAAGGTCAGGTATTTGGCGTAAGCTCGGGGGAAGTTCGTTCCAGAGTGTGGGAGCCCCCACAGAGAAGGCCCTTCCCCTGGGGGCCGCCAGCCGACATTGTTTGGCGGACGGCACCCTGAGAAGTCCCTCTCTGTGAGAGCATACGGGACGGTGGGAGGCATGTGGTAACAGCAGGCGGTCCCGTAAGTACCCAGGCCCTAAGCCATGGAGCGCTTTAAAGGTCGTAACCAACACCTTAAAGTGCACTCGAAAGGCCACAGGTAGCCAGTGCAGTCTGCGCAGGGGCGGTGTTACGTGGGAGCTACGCGTAGCTCCCTCTATCACCCGCGCAGCTGCATTCTGGACTAACTGAAGCCTCCGAGTGCACTTCAAGGGGAGCCCCATGTAGAGAGCATTACAATAATCCAAGCGAGAGGTAACGAGCGCATGAGTGACCGTGCACAAGGCATCCCGATCAAGGAAGGGGCGCAACTGCCGAACCAGGCGAACCTGGTGGAAGGCCCTCCTGGAGACGGCCGTCAAATGATCTTCAAGCGACAGCCGATCATCCAGGAGGACACCTAAGTTGCGCACCCTATCCTTTGGGGCCAGTGACTCGCCTCCAACAGTCAGCCGCGGCTGCAGCTGGCTGAATCGGGATGCCGGCATCCACAGCCACTCCGTCTTGGAGGGATTAAGCTTGAGCCTGTTTCTCCCCATCCAGACCCGTACGGCTTCCAAACACCGGGACAGCACTTCAACAACTTCATTGGGGTGGCCCGGGGTGGAAAAGTACAGCTGGGTGTCATCAGCGTACTGCTGGTATCTCACCCCGAAGCCACTGATGATCTCACCCAACGCGTTCATATAGGTGTTGAACAGCAGGCGAGAGAATCGACTCGCGGGACCCCACAAGTGAGGTGCTGCCCACCTCTGCCCCCTGTCAACACTGCTCATGCATCGTCGGAGAGATAGGGGGAGAACCACCGATACACGGTGCCTCCCACTCCCAATCCCTCCAACCGGCGCAGCAAGATACCATGGTCGATGGTATCAAAAGCCGCTGAGAGGTCTAATAGGACCAGGGCAGAGGAATAACCCCTGTCCCTGGCCCTCCAGAGATCATCCACCAATGTGACCAAAGCTGTCTCCGTGCTGTATCCGGTCGGAAGCCGGACTGGAGCAGGTCTAGATAGACATCTTCATCCAGGTATTGGGGTAGCTGTCGCCACAGCACCCCCAACAACCTCGGCAACAAAGCGAAGGTTGGAGACTGGACGATAATTACCCAAAATAGCTGGGTCCAGGGAGGGCTTCTTAAGGAGGGGTCTCACCACCGCCTCTTTCAAGGCGGCAGGGAAAACCCCTTCCAACAAAGAAGCGTTGATAATCCTCTGGAGCCAGCCTCGTGTCACCTCCTGAGTGGCCAGTACCAGCCAGGAAGGGCACGGGTCCAGTAAACATGTCGTGGCGTGAAGCCTCCCCAACAACCTGTCCACGTCCTCGGGAGCCACAGGGTCAAACTCATCCCAAACAGACTCAACAAGACGTGCCTCCTCTCCCTCGCTTGGATCATCCCAATTTCGGTCCAGGCCGTCCCGGAGCTGAGCGATTTTATCGTATAGATAACCACTAAACTCCTCGGCTCGTCCCTGCAGAGGGTCATCCCGCACCTCCTGGTGAAGGAGGGAGCGGGTCACCCGAAACAGGGCGGCCGGGTGGTTATCTGCCGACGCAATGAGGGTGGGCGTAGGCGCCTCGCCTCCTCATTGCCACTAGGTAGGTCCTAGAATAGGACCTAACTAGTGTCCGATCAGCTTCGGAGCGGCTGGACCTCCAGATGCTCTCTAGGCGTCTCCTCCGGCGTTTCATCTCCCTCAATCCCTCGGAGAACCAAGGGGCCGGGCGAGATCTGTGCCGGGTCAGAGGCCGCAAAGGCGTGACACGGTCCAAGGCCCCAGCCGCAGCCTGTTCCCAGGCCACAACCAGTTCCTCAGTCGTGCCACGGGCCAGATCCTCAGGGAATGGCCCAAGCTCCGTCAGGAACCTCTCAGGGTCCATCAGGCGCCTGGGACGGAACCAACATGTAGGTTCCGTCTCCCTGCGATGGTGAGTGGCGGTTCGGAAGTCTAGGCGAAGGAGGAAATGATCGGACCATGACATAGGTTCTGTTACTAAATCATCTAATACCAGATCATTTAACCACTGTCCAGAGATATAAATCAAATCCAGCGTGCCTCCCCCCATGTGCGTAGGGCCATCATTTACTCGAATGAGGTCCAAGGCCGTCATGGAAGCCTGGAACTCCCGAGCTGCCGTCGATAACAAGCCAACTGATGGCAGGTTGAAATCCCCCATGACTATAAGTCTGGGGGTCTCAACCACCACAGCCGCAAGTACCTCCAACAGCTCAGGCAGGGCTGTGGTCACATAGCAAGGAGCCAGGTACGCGATCACCAAGCCCAACTGATTCCTATGGCCCCACCGCACATAGAGGGATTCACAGCCGGCAATCTGAGGAACAGTGGCCTCCCTCGGCTCTAGATCTTCCTTAATAACAACCGCCACCCCCCCACCCCTACCTTGGGCCCTCGGCTGATGAAATGCTCGGAAACCTGGAGGACACATCTCAACAAGGGGAAACCCCCCCTCTGGGCCCAACCAGGTTTCCGTAATGCCCATAAGGTCCGCGGACTCCCCCTGAATAAGGTCACAAATCAGGGGAGCCTTATTGACCACGGACCGGGCATTACATAACATCAGCCGAAGTTCCAAGCTCTGAGGATCGAAGCCGCCCGAGGAACGGGTAGGGACTGTGGGGCCGGAGCACGTGATCGCTTTCAAACATCGAACACGTGCTCCCAACACTCGATACGACCCCCCCCCTGCCATATCTGCCTCTCCCACTTACCGTACAGATCGAACAACCCTCTGGTCCTGGAACAACGCCCTCCCCCCCTGCCTTCGGACCAGGTGAAGTAATGTCGCGAACTAGCACAGGGGCTGGATCCCTCCCCCGCCCCCAACCCAAACCCGTCAGTTTCCCTCCCCCCCCTAAAATTTCCATTAAAACTCCCACTTAAAAAACAGTTAAAACAATTAATTAAAAATCCCCTAAGCCTCCTAGATTTAGCATGCCAACTCTCGGGGTTCCAAAACCCGTCCTCAAGGTGGGCCCTCGGTAGTGAGGAGGGCCAAACCTGCGAGAGAGGAGAGTCTCGCAGGGCAAGAAGGTCCGCAGTAGAAAATCTCTTAGTCCTACGGAGGCAATAGCACACTATTTCTGAAAAAAAAACCTTCCCAAGGAAACTGCAGAGACTTGTCCAGGCAGTGTCTTGAGAATCGGACATGATTGAATGGAAGAATATATACAGGTAGTCCTTGACTCATGACCGTAATTGAGCCTAGCAGTTTATAATTGTTAAAGCATGATGGTTGCAAAGCAGGTCATCACTTGACGGATCCAATTTTACAACCTTTTTGGCTGCAATTCTTAAGCAAATGCAGCGGTCATAAAGCAAACACCAGAGTTGTTAAGTGAACAGGTACCAACAGGTACCATGGTTTGCTATGGGCCGTTGTTTGCTGGAAACCAAGAAGTAAATACGGGCTTTTAGCAAAAGAATTGTAAATTGTGGTCATATGACCAGGGCACTGCAAAGGGCTTAAATGTGGTCTGGTTGTTAACTGTCCAAAATGCAGTTATATGATTGCAGGTGTGTGTGCAATGTTGGGACTTCAAAATCAAATCCCAAGTGGCTTTTTTGGAGAGGGGGCCTATCACTCTGAATGGTTGATAAGCAACCAGTCGCAAATTGAGGACTGTGTGTCTGTGCGTGTGTCCCCTTTGAAGATGGTTAGCGGTTCAAAAATACATTTGACCATCTTTAACCAGTGATACCCATGTCTTGTCTTTTTCTTGCAACGTTTTTGAAGAAGTTGAGAAAAATCACCCAACAATCTTTCGAAATGAATCCCACTATTGATTTGTTCTCTTTATTTCCTTAGGCATATGCAGAGATGCAATGCAACAAAACAAAACAAAACAAAACTTGGCTCTCTCTTCCAGTTTTTGCTCTACTTGGAAAGAAATGTAACTGAGCCCCGATTGAAACATGAAATCATACATAGCGTAGAAAAATAAACAGAGCACCAGGGTTCACCCAATGAACCGATCAGAAAACTATTTAAACTAGAAAAGAAAGCATTTCATCACACTGTGCAGGATTAATCTGTGGCATTAATATCACCATAAAAGGTGCTGATGGCCACTAAACAGGAGATTTGAAAGCTGATTGGATTATCGTTGTGAAAGGCAGGTCTATCAAGTTTCTTGGTTTGAAAAGGTTGGGAACACCATATATCCAAATTCTAGCTGTAGAGGAATAACATTCTTGTTGGAGTAGCTCCTATTTATGAGTAACATTTATTTATATCCCACCTTTATTATTCTTTATAAATAACCCAAGGTGGCATACAACACTTCCTCCTTTTATTTTCCCCACAACCACCACCCATGTGAGGTGGGTTGGACTGAGGCGGAGTGACTGGCCCAAAATTACCCAACCAGCTTTCATGGCTAAAACGGGGCTAGAACTCACAGTCTCCCAGTTTCTGAGCCAATACCTGAAACACCAGACCAAACTTTGGAGCACCTGGCTAGTTAACTGTGAGAAATCAAATACTGGACCCATTGGCATATTCTTATTTTTTTTATGCCCTGCTGTTTGCTGACAAGTTTGCTATCAGAAAACACCCAAAAAGTAAATTACAACAGTAGTTAAACGCATAAATTGCTCTAGTTGAAATATGAACGAGCAATAAACGGCTGTGAAAAACCATTAACGCGAAGGATACATTTATTCAAATTTCGTTTTATTCATTAGCAATAACAACAATGTTTTAACATATGCAGTTATTTATATATTTACATTGGTTTCGGGAATGTCCGGTTCTGAATGACCATAGATGCTTTACATAATGAAAAAAAAAAAACCAGAACAGTAAAAGAGAAACAGATGATATGCATCCAGCAACATCAGAATAGAGCAGCACAAAATCATACCGAAAAATATCTTAAAGAGGTTCATACACCTGAGAAAATACTCAGGTTTTCAATTCCTTAATGGAACATTGTTCTTGAACATAATATATTGACTTTTTCTATAGAAATATCACATTGTATACATGTTCAAAATGTTTATATTTGTCCTTAAGATGACATACATATCACACACACAAAAAAAAAAATCACATTTTTTTTATTTTGGGGGGGGGGGTTGATCAATGATCAGAGAAACTCAACTAGCATCCACATTAGCATACTTTTGGCATTAGGCAAATATAGTTTCCCCAAGCTTTTAAATCATATTTTAATTGTATTTAATAATATATTAATATGTGCAGTCTTTGCAGGTCTATAAAGCAAAGGAAGGCCGAAATAAGCACAGCCATAGTTTCACATAGCAACCACTTGTAGGAAGTTAGCACCCGCCCCTCTCCTAGAAGAATGAAATATTCTAGGAAATATTAAAAAGGCAGAATATTATATTTCCCTGGATGAGAAATGGAGAAACATGGGGTTTTTTAGGCAGGAAGCAGACTCACTCAACCAAGCCTGGGACTCAAGACAACCTACAAAGTTAACCCCGCATGGCTTTCCAGTGTCTTTCTCCCCACTTGGAACTGAAGCCAGATAGACATTTCTTCCAACACACTTTGCTTAAAGACAAAGTTGTTGGTCCCAATTGTTGTCGCTAAATGAGGACTATCTGTATTTTGTGTCTTTACTTGATTTTATTGGGTATGTTTTGACTGAAATTGTTTTGTTTTGTTTTTAGTGCGTTGTAAATTGTAAACCCATTAAACCTGGGTGGCTCAAAACCTAAATAAAATTGGGCCAAATCCCTTTGTCAGCAAATGTTTAAGACTTCAATCGCGATCTCCAAAGATAGGACTCAACCACAGGCACCACAAGCAGAACAATGACAAGAAGGCAAACTCTTCCAATTGTCAAGGCTGATTCTTTGCAACCATCAGGACCCTCGACTAGGATGAAAATAGGCCTCTCAGAGCTGGCTGAACCACGATCCATTCTTTCTGTTCCTTTTCTCTTGACTATATAGCCCGAGTTCTATTTTCTGCAACCAGATTTTGTAGAGATAAGTAGCAGCCAAGGGAGTTCTTTTAACAGGATATATGAGGTTTTAATTTTGCTCCTGTTTCTTTATACAATTTTTACGCATTTATTTAAATGGCATTTAATACTATGACTGTTTTTAAATATCTTACACGGGTACCCACTTTTTAAAATACCCAATGTTCTCCGCAGAATCTACTTCGCAAGTTATTCCAACCTTCCCCAGTTTGTTGATCGATCCACCTCCCCTTATCAGCTCCAGCCAGCCAGCCATGTTGGCTGAGGACGATGGTCCCGCGATCCAAAGCTTTTCGGAGGGCATCCGAGAAAAAAACTGCATGGTCACGACAAGGATCGCGGAGGGGGGGGGGAATGAAGGCCCTCCAAACGCGCGGGATCACACCCGATGCTGATGCCGCTTTAGATAAGGAGCTCTTCCTTCCACGCACATGGACTTTCGGCCTCTTGACTGCTTCTGTCTTCCCGGGCCCCCCATCGCCAACCACAAAAATGTCTGTTGTAATTACGTTAATGGGATAGGCACGGCTCTGGCGGAGAGAAAGGGGGAAGAAGAGGAGGAGGAGGATCTTTTAACTCAAAGAGAGCCAACTCGAGCGAGAGCAAAGAAAAGAAGCGGAACTGACTTTAGCAAGAGTTCGCCCTAGGGAGCGTCTCCAAAGAGCCAAACCCCTCCCTTGCAATTAACGGATCTCTTACCGACTCCACCCCGCTTGCCGTCGCGGAGCTATTAAAGGCGCTAGAGCTGTGCGAGGAGGGGGAAGAGATAGATAGATAGATAGATAGATAGATAGATAGATAGATAGATAGATAGATAGATACATACATACATACATACATACATACATACATAGAAATAAAAAGAAAGAAAGAAAGAAAGAAAAGGGAAGGGAGGAGAGGAGAGGAGAAGGAGGGGAGGGGAGGGAGAGGAGAGAGAGAAAGAAAGAAAAGAGAAGGGAAGGAAGGAAGAAGGAAGGAAGAAAGAAAGGAGAGAGAAAGAAAGAAAAAGAGAAGGGAAGGGAAGAAGGAAGGAAGGAAGGAAGAAAGAAAGGAGAGAGAAAAGAGAAGAAGCAAGAGAAAGAAAGAAAGAAAAGAAGAAAAAGAAAGAAAGGAGAGAAAAGAGAAGAAAGAGAAAGAAAGAGGAGAGAGAAGAAAGAAAGAAAAAGAAAGAAAAAAAGAAGAGAGGAGAGAAAAGAGAAGAGAGAAGAAAGAGAGAGAGAAAGAAAGAGAAGAGGAGAGAGAAGAAAGAAAGAAAGAAAGAAAGGAAGGAAGAATGGAAGGAAGGAAGGAAGAATGGAAGGAAAGAAGGAAGGATCGGGCGGGAGTTTGTAACGTTCTCTTCTGAAGTTGAATCACACCCTTTCTAGAAACTGGCTTGCGGACTATACTACTTGCCCAGGAGTAGTGGTGATGGTAGTGGGTTTCACACATACCCCACTCCCTAGGCTCAAGAAGAAGCATCACCAGCTGTTAATAAGACCCAACCCCATGAACCGGGGTCGAAGAATTTGAAAGAGCCGGAAGTGACCACCGGGCGGTCATGCAAGAGGAAAAGTGGGGGGGGGGCGGCGGCTGGGAAAGGAAGAAAGTCTTTTCTAATCCTCGGTTGCAAATGGGAGAAAGAGGGGGGGGGGAAGTGGTTCAGCTAGCAATATATAGTGAGAGGGGCGTGTGGGGGGTGTCAGTCAACATTGTGACAGAACTACCCTCAGCCTGCTGACTGGGGGATTCTGGGAATTGAAATCTTACACATCTGAAACTTTGAAAAACTCTGGTCTAAGTGATAAAAGTATAAAAGCTAGAACTCGGGGCAGCTGGATTTGAATTCGGATGAGTTGACAAGAAGCCTCCGTCTCTGTGCGTGGGGCTTCTAGCAACGGGCCACGGGGTTCAGGTGGGCCCCAGCTATCCAAACAAGCCGAGCTTATCACCTAACTGGGGCCGTTTGTCAGAGCCGCTTGCGTTTGGGGGGGGGTCGTCTGCAAGAATGACGGCCGACGCTAGATGGCAGCAAAGGGCTGCCATTGTCTGCATCTTTTTTTAAGCTACCACCTGGTGGGGGTCTGGGGTTTCGCAGGGCAGGTCTGGCAGCCCCACCCTTTTTGCTGCAGGGTTTTTTTTTTGGGGGGGGGTGTCAATTCCCTAGTGCCAACTTGTAATTTAAAGCAGGGGTGTCCAACCTTGGCAACTTTAAGCCTGGAGGACTTCAACTCCCAGAATGCCCCAGCCAGCAAAGCAAAGCTGGCTGGGGCATTCTGGGAGTTGAAGTCTTCCAGGCTTAAAGTTGCGAAGATTGGACACCCCTGATCGAAAGCTGAACTCCTACACTTAAGTCCCCTAAATGGCAGACTCGAGGAATTCCTAGCAGCCATAATAATAAAAAAAAAAAAAGGCAAATCATAAGCACGTTCCCCTCCGCAGGCTGAATTTGCGCGGCACGCTAGACTGGGTCAACTTATGGTTCGGGGTGTCGTGGGAACCAACCAGCCGTTGCCTTAACGAGGTGGGGGAACCCGGCCAAGCTTTATATTAGGGTTGATTTGCTTTGTTTGTATGTGAATATCACAAATGGGAGGTGGGGGTCTGTTAGCCTGGATTTTGGAGGATTGGGGGTTATAGACCCGAGAGTATGGCAGGACTTTAAAGCAGCGGTCTCCAACCTTGGCAACTTTAAGCCTGATGGACTTCAACTCCCAGAATCCCCCAGCCAGCAAAGCTGGCTGGGGAATTCTGGGAGTTGAAGTCCACCAGCCTTAAAGTTGCCAAGGTTGGAGACCCCTGCTTTAAAGGGACTGAAACGTGCGGATACAGGTGGCGTGTCTCTTTGCGAGCGTCTGGCTTCTCGCCCGTGTTTCCTCCGCCGAGAGGAATTGAACGACGCTCCCTTAGCAGGGCAGGACCCAGCCCTCTCTTATGGCTGGGTCCTGATTCAGAGGTTAGGAATTTGCATCTGATTGCTATTTTGTCATCCTATGATTTGTCTATCCAGCTCTGTGCACGCCTTAGGCATCGAGGGAGGAGGAGGAGGAGGAGGAGAAGGCCATGCAATCGCTTGTAAAGGGAAACTTACTAATCCAAGCCAGATAAGGGAGGCGGCATTCAAAGCGACGCAATTAAAAAAAGGAAGGAAGAAAAAGAAAGGGGGAGGGAGGACGCCACAGCGAGGAAGAAAAAGAAGAGAGAAGAAAGAAAGAGAGAGAGGAGAGGAGAGAGAGAGAGAGAAGAAAGAAAGAAAAGAAAGAAAGAAAGAAAGAGAAGAGGAGAGAGAAGAAAGAAAGAAAGAAAGAAAGGAAGGAAGAATGGAAGGAAGGAAGGAAGAATGGAAGGAAAGAAGGAAGGATCGGGCGGGAGTTTGTAACGTTCTCTTCTGAAGTTGAATCACACCTTTCTAGAAACTGGCTTGCGGACTATACTACTTGCCCAGGAGTAGTGGTGATGGTAGTGGGTTTCACACATACCCCACTCCCTAGGCTCAAGAAGAAGCATCACCAGCTGTTAATAAGACCCAACCCCATGAACCGGGGTCGAAGAATTTGAAAGAGCCGGAAGTGACCACCGGGCGGTCATGCAAGAGGAAAAGTGGGGGGGGGGCGGCGGCTGGGAAAGGAAGAAAGTCTTTTCTAATCCTCGGTTGCAAATGGGAGAAAGAGGGGGGGGGAAAGTGGTTCAGCTAGCAATATATAGTGAGAGGGGCGTGTGGGGGGTGTCAGTCAACATTGTGACAGAACTACCCTCAGCCTGTTGACTGGGGGATTCTGGGAATTGAAATCTTGCACATCTGAAACTTTGAAAAACTCTGGTCTAAGTGATAAAAGTATAAAAGCTAGAACTCGGGGCAGCTGGATTTGAATTCGGATGAGTTGACAAGAAGCCTCCGTCTCTGTGCGTGGGGCTTCTAGCAACGGGCCACGGGGTTCAGGTGGGCCCCAGCTATCCAAACAACCCGAGCTTATCACCTAACTGGGGCCGTTTGCCAGAGCCGCTTGCGTTTGGGGGGGGGTCGTCTGCAAGAATGACGGCCGACGCTAGATGGCAGCAAAGGGCTGCCATTGTCTGCATCTTTTTTTAAGCTACCACCTGGTGGGGGTCTGGGGTTTCGCAGGGCAGGTCTGGGAGCCCCACCCTTTTGCTGCAGGGTTTTTTTTTGGGGGGGGGGGTGTCAATTCCCTAGTGCCAACTTGTAATTTAAAGCAGGGGTGTCCAACCTTGGCAACTTTAAGCCTGGGGGACTTCAACTCCCAGAATGCCCCAGCCAGCAAAGCAAAGCTGGCTGGGGCATTCTGGGAGTTGAAGTCTTCCAGGCTTAAAGTTGCGAAGATTGACACCCTGATCAACTGAACTCCTACACTTAAGTCCCCTAAATGGCAGACTCGAGGAATTCCTAGCAGCCATAATAGCAAAAAAAAAAAAAAGGCAAATCATAAGCACGTTCCCCTCCGCAGGCTGAATTTGCGCGGCACGCTAGACTGGGTCAACTTATGGTTCGGGGTGTCGTGGGAACCAACCAGCCGTTGCCTTAAGGAGGTGGGGGAACCCGGCCAAGCTTTATACTAGGGTTGATTTGCTTTGTTTGTATGTGAATATCACAAATGGGGGGTGGGGGTCTGTTAGCCTGGATTTTGGAGGATTGGGGGTTATAGACCCGAGAGTATGGCAGGACTTTAAAACAGGGGTCTCCAACCTTGGCAACTTTAAGCCTGATGGACTTCAACTCCCAGAATCCCCCAGCCAGCAAAGCTGGCTGGGGAATTCTGGGAGTTGAAGTCCACCAGGCTTAAAGTTGCCAAGGTTGAGACTCCTGCTAAAGGACTGAAACGTGCGGATACAGGTGGCGTGTCTCTTTGCGAGCGTCTGGCTTCTCGCCCGTGTTTCCTCCGCCGAGAGGAATTGAACGACGCTCCCTTAGCAGGGCAGGACCCAGCCCTCTCTTATGGCTGGGTCCTGATTCAGAGGTTAGGAATTTGCATCTGATTGCTATTTTGTCATCCTATGATTTGTCTATCCAGCTCTGTGCACGCCTTAGGCATCGAGGGAGGAGGAGGAGGAGGAGGAGAAGGCCATGCAATCGCTTGTAAAGGGAAACTTACTAATCCAAGCCAGATAAGGGAGGCAGCATTCAAAGCGACGCAATTAAAAAAAGGAAGGAAGAAAAAGAAAGGGGGAGGGAGGACGCCACAGCGAGGAAGAAAAAGAAGAAAGAGGAGGAAAAAAAAAAGAGAGGGGGGTGGGGGTGGAGAAGAAAGAATCTGTCTGGAAGATCAAAAGGGAAGGAAGCATCGCGCGTGGAAAACTGAGCGGCCCAGCTGGATCAGAGACTGGGGTTTCGGGGGAAGAAAGCAACCCAGCCAGAAGCAAAAAAAATGAGGCTCCCCTCGCCTGCCTCTCTGCAAGGTAAAACAGATTAGGAATCCGCTCTTCTCGAATGTGTGTGTTTTTGTGTGTTTTTTTAAATGGACAAACGGCTCCAAGCGGGGACCAGGGGTGTGTGCGTGTTTGTGTGTTTTGAAATTCGAGCGAATGGAAAACAAAATTGTTGGCGTTTTAAAGAAGAGATCTTCAGCTTTCCCTAAGAAGGGAACGGAGGGGGGGGTGTTAATGGGGGGAGGGGGGAGCAGAGCGATATAAATAAATGGCTAAATAAAGTTAATATGCAATGTGCTTTACGGGTTGAGCGAGACCTGGCATCGCCTCCGCGTTGCTGCTTTTCTTTTAACTGCCCTTGGATTCTGACTTTACTTTAAAAAGAGAGAGAGAGAGAGAGAAAACCATGGTTATATTTGAAACCGAGTTGTGGGAGGAGGCGGCGGGCAGCTCTCCTTCGTGTATTTCCCCCCCCCCTCTCCCTTGGGGTGCAAATGAGTCCCTCGCTGTCCCTTTTCCTGAGCAAGCTGGCAATTCCGCTCCTCGATTAATTTTGCAATTTAATTTTAAGCTGAGGTGTGTGTTTTTTTAAAAGACAGTTGTAAGGTAAACAGTACGTCTTTAAAAGTAATCCATTTGGCTCGCTTCGCCCCCCCCCACCATTAACATTTGTATGGATCGCTTAGCGACTTTTCCCTCAACTGTTTTTTTTTTCTGTTGGATTGTTCTAGGTTGATTTTACACAGTGTCGAACGAGCACTTTAAAAAAAAAGAAAGTCTGCTTTAGTGGATCTCGTTGAAAACGCTGCCTTATACTTCTGTAATTTAATATTACAAGCTGTTGGGATCCAGAATATTTCGTTCTGTGAAACTGCCTTTATCTTGCACCCTTTTTAACATTCCAGGTCTCTCCACCTTAACCTAGAAATAATCTTAAAAGATAGCATGCCATTAACAGCATGTTTATTCAGAAAAGTCTCTCACTTGGTAGGTGGGATTGTCAGTGTAGTTTAAGACAGCATTTTGCTTACTTACCAGTAACAAAGAGATAATATTTTTCTGTATTCACTTTGGAGGCACCTTCTATGCCCTCCCCATTTAATGGCTAAAATGGAACACCGTGTTTAATAAAAAGGGTGTGTAGTAGCATGAGTCTCTTTTTAGTCATTTGGCCAGTTCATCTTCAAGCCCCTTTTCTATAATATCTGTTTAGAAGGACTCAAGGTCAAAGTGGTGAATGTACTATTGGTAACTATGAAAGCATGCACACTAGTGTGTCAGCAACAAGAGTGAGTTGAGAGATCTGATTGTGTTGACTTTGAAGGCACCAACTGGATCAATATATCATATACAGATGCAGTGCCTCTCTTTTGCCTACCTATCAGGCTTGCCTGTGGATTATTTAACCTGCATGTGAAGGGATGGTTTTGGAAATATTGCATTTAAAGGAAGGCACCCTTTAACTTTGTTATACAGCAATTTTTGTCTGCATCCTGTGGCTATATTTCTCCTGACTGCTGAGCTATCTCTATCATTCGACTTTGCAGGAATTACTAGTTTGATCTCTTTTTTTAAAAAAGCTGAAAAACACGATTGAGGACTTGGATTTCCCTTTGCAGTCTTGGCTTTTACAAGCTTCTCTCTAGCAGAGTGAGAGGTAATTTAGGGTGTTTCAGGGCCCTCTCTGGAATTTAGATCACCTGAGTCTTTTGCAAACTAGCAAAAATCCTGAAACATGCAAGATTATGTCGCTTCTGCTGCTTGTGATCACTAAGGCCTAGCTCCTTGGATAGACAATGGTTTTGCTTCTGCCAAGAGAGCTTTATGCCCAGACATATTGTTTCTGCTCTCCTGCCAAAAGTTACATCTAGGAGAAGTTAAAAGGTGACCCCAGCTATTTAGAATCCAGCCTGTGGAGTCTGGCCTCTTTGTTCTTTTTACCTTGCTCACTAAAGGGTGACAAAATATTGAAACTGCTTGATGATGTTAATGAGTATGCAACACCACCTTACTCCTAACATACTTTATGAGTTGAAAAAGTCTGGCTTAGTCAATGATTGCAATTTTATAAGAGAGTGACTAATAACAAGTAGTCAAGGTCATCACCATTGCAAAATTTGGCATGGTGCAA
The DNA here is from genome assembly GCF_028640845.1 of Ahaetulla prasina. Lineage (NCBI taxonomy): Eukaryota > Metazoa > Chordata > Lepidosauria > Squamata > Colubridae > Ahaetulla > Ahaetulla prasina. Next base: position 360,956,174 of record NC_080539.1, read on the forward strand.
ATGCGTGCACACACATACATAATCTCATAGATACATATACATACAGGCTACAGAGTCCGTAGGTGGTATACAGAAGTTTATTGAGCTAGAGGCAATGAAAAAAGCAGAGCAGTTTTTTAACCCCAAAATGTCCTTAAATGATCAATGTCAATTTACTTCATCTCATTTATCAGTCTGAGAAAAATAATATTTAGTTGATTTATGACTCCTTAATTGTAACTGGCTGATTGTATCACCTTATCTTTGTTTCATTAAAACTCAGGAAGTTAGTTTTAATTCTTAGCTCTGTGCATCTGCTGTGGCTTGTTCTTCTTACCAAATATTAAAATTAAATCCATCGCGCATGATACCATTCTATGGCACACATCTGCTCCAGTCCATGAATGTGGTCCATATGTAAAAGCACATCACCACATGCAGCTCAAATAGCTTCTGCTCCTAGGCTGAATTTAGAATATGCTTCCCAGATGGGAAGGAGAAATCTGAAAATCTGATTAACCTTATGCTATTAACTTCATTTGACAGAGAATTCTGTCCAAGGAATTAAGAGTCTTAAATTTCAAGCCCCTGTGCATGGAAAAAATAGAGGGCATGCGAAAAACATTTGGGATCTGGACAGCTTTACATCTTGTGTTTGGGGATTGATTGGCAGCACAGATAATAGAATATTTGCTGCAATATAAATTGCAGCAAAGATACACCCAAGCCTTGAGAGCGAAGCGTTTCTCCTTGTTGTCTGTCCTGCGCACTTTAACTTGCTATAATTTCTGCCTATCCTTAGGATGATAATATCAGCACTAACTAGAAAAATCCCACCACCTCTTTTTGCTTAGCTAACAGGCTTCTGTAAATTGCCTTTTGTTTCACTTTCTGCTGCTTTCCAGATTAATAAAGCATTAATGTCTCTGGCCCAGAACAAAGCTTAGATGAGGCTGCCTTTTGACATCCCAATTCAGCCATTTCTTGAATTCTTTTTTCTTTTTCTCAAACTTTGACAACTGTTATACCCTTGTTTATATCTGGAATTGGCTCTATAGTTTGAAGGGGAATTGGTGGGGAACTAAAATATTTTTGGCAAGGGAGGGTTGGCTTTAGATAGGAGAAAATGTGCAGACATTATAATTCATCTTTAATTTCTAGGCATGAATTGCATAAAGGAGGAAGAGAAGATACTTTTCTCATGCTTTAATGCATTTGAAATTACGTATTTTGAGGCAGAGATAGACAATTCATATACCTTTTTTCTTTATTATAACATTTTACCAATCTAAGCCAGGGCCAGGGGCCATACTCTAGTTATATTTTGTTGGTCATTTTGAGTTTAGCTATATATATTTTAGGCAAGCAACTTAAATTATATTAAGTAATGAGAAACAGGCACTACTAAATTCACCAGAATTGAAATATTTGGTATTTATTGTTTGCCTACCCTTTTGCAATTTACCTATTCAATTATCTATACACCCACCCACGCCAATCACTCTTCAGTAATACTCCCTCATGGTTACTGGACCGCTATTAATAATATTCAGTTCTTGAAAATTTCCGTAATATAAAAATTCTATCGTGGCTGTTGGGGGAAAAAAAAGCCGCAACCAACTGACATTGTGAATGTAAAATTATTAGTGTTAGTTTCCATGTTCTGGGATTTTTTGGAGATTCAAAATATCAAAACCCATGCAAAGTTATATGTAAAACGGACAGTGTTTTCTTTTTTTCTTTTTTTGATTGAGATGAGGTTATTCTCAGAGGATTTTTGCCCCGTACAGGTAGTCCTCAACTTACAACAGTTGATGTAGTGACTGTTCAAAGTTATGACGACACTGAAAAAGTGAGTTATGACTGATTTTCACACTTATAACCATTGCAGTATCCCCATCGTCACATGATCAAAATTCAGATGTTTGACAACTGACTCATATTTATGACAGTTGCAGTGTCGCAGGATCATGTGATCTCCTTTTGCGACCTCCTGACAAGCAAAGTCAATGGGGGGAAAGCCAGATTCACTTAACAACTTTGTTACTAACTTAGTAACTGCAGTGATTCACTTAACTGTGGCAAGAAAGGTCATAAAATGGGGCAGAACTTCCTGAACAAATGGCTCATTTAGTAACAGAAATTTTGGGCTCAATTGTGGTCATAAATCGAGGACTACCTGCATTTGTTTTGGGGGCATTCTCTGTTGTCCCTTTTTATCCATGGAAATGCAGATTTCATACTTTCTTCCTTGAGGACATGAAAACCAGAATGCATAATTTTGGTTCCTTCCTTTGCGCTGTGCGGCCAAAGGAATTATAGACTGTGTCCACTAAGGGTCTCCTGATTGGTTCCTGCTTCCTCTGATGTCATTAAAGCGCTTGCCTTGATGAAGATTCCATGGCAGTTGGGAAGAAAAGGGTATTTGGTGGGAGACGGCCTTGGCAGGAGACTGAGAACAGGGTTGGTTGGCAGGGCTGTCTGTTAAATTTAAGTTGGGGTGTGTGTGTGTGTGTGTGTGTGTGGAGTTTCCAGATCTATTGAGTTAGTTGTACTGAAAAATAGCTATTTAAATTAAGACTGATGATACCTGAGAAGCATCTTCTCAATTGTGGCCATTGACAAACCGTTCTCTTCTTCCAACTCCATGGAAGAATTGATCTTTTTGTGAGCTAATGAAATTGGTGGTCCCCTTCAATCATACATCATTGATCCCCCTCCTCCAGTGTGGTGTATACTGACGTTCTCCAGTTTAAAGCCTTTTTTAGAGTCTTAAGACTACAATTTTTCAGAGTTCCCAGGCCAGGCTGTCTAAGAAACTGGGAATTGATTGAAGAAGGTTCAGCCTCAGTCAGCTATGGACTAAAAGTCTTGCAGTATTAAATGGGAGAGGTTGCGAGTTGGATCCAAGCCCCTTTTCCATGCAGCCTAATAGTGTAGGCTCTTCTGCAGGTAGTCCTTGACTTACAACTATTCATTCATTTAGTGACCATTCAAAGTAGCAAGAGCCCTGAAAAAAGGGCCTTATGACTGTTTTTCACACTTACAACTGTTGTAGCATCCTCATAGTCCCGTGATAAAATTCAGCCAGTTGGTATGTATTTATGACAGTTGCAGTATCCTGGACCTTTTGCGACCTTCTGACAAGCAAAGTCAATGGGGAGGCCAGATTGACTTCACAACCAGGTTGCTAACTTAACAACTGCAGTGATTCACTTAATGATGTGTGGCAAGAAAGGTCATAAAATGGGGCTATACTCACTTAACAACTGTCTCACTTAGTAAACACATGCTTCGGGCTCAATTGTGGGTCGTAGGTCAAGGACTATCTGTATTCTCTCGAGGAAACTTTGATGGATCTCAGAAAGCCAAGAAAAATCATCTCTGGTTAATGTTTGAATAGGAGACCCAAGAATACATTCTAGGATTATAGGTCAGACTGGAAAGTTGAAAAATACCTGAGAATGGCAGTGGCAATGGCAAACCACTTCTGTTTTATTTGCTGAGAAATCTCCATGGACATCACCCTGTGGAGTCACCAGAATTTGAGTTTCAGAGAAACTCCTTATTAGAACCAGTATAGTGAGGAGTTTATGGCACTGAACTGGGACTGGGAGAAATTGACTTTGGCTGAAGTTCACTGAAACATAGGTTCTCAACTGATGCCTTTGGGATAGTTGCTAATTTAGTCTATCCTACATTGCAAGATCGTTGTTACAAAAAATTGAATAAGGCATAATGAGTCTAGCCGTTTGTGTCTGACTATATCTGGGAGGAGCCCTTTCAGTTTTCTAGCTATTCTTCCAACCCTCAGTGAAAATTCCATGCATATTATGACTGCATTAATCTAAGCAAGTTTGAACGAGCTTGGGGGCTCTTAGGGAAGGCATGCATGGTCTTGTTGGCTGGTTCTGTCCATGGGAATCTTAATTTCTGCTCATTTTTTTCCCCTCTGTAAAAAGAGCACTATGTCCTGTGGCATTGGAGCAGATAACGCCAGAATGTTTCCTTTTCCTAGAGAGATGATGATCTTCCCTGTGGTATTCAGAGGCGTTGTGTGAAGTTTTGGTGGATGTTAGAAAATACGGTAATAAGCTTTGGTGGCCAGGGGCAAGGAATCATTACGTCTAGGTGACCCAAATATAAATTAGAGAAAGTTGTTGTTGCCTCTTCCCCCCCCCCCCCATTTTTTAGGGCATCAGGCTACGAATAGTAATGTGGTTATGCGGTTATGTGTGGCAAATAGGCTCGTGAGAATTCTTAAGATATAGTAATTTAGCCCTGTCTACCTTTTGGAAGGGCTTAAAAACCTGTTTGTCCCCTCAGGCTTTTTGGACAGGATAGACATGGGAATCTGGTTGGTGTTTTCGCTTTGTGTGGATTGAAGAATTATTGTTTGTAACAGCATATATTTTAGGGTTTGTTTTCTACTGTTTTTATATCAACATTTCCATTTTTTTAAATTTGTATTAGCGACCAGGCATTATTTAAGATAGGCACCCAGGCAAATTTACAGAGTAAATAAACTTATTTGGGCCAATGCCCCCTGAGAGATCAGTAGAAATACAATTAAAAATATTGTTTGTGGACTCTGTGAACATGCTCTTTATCTTGAGATACATCTTGTAAGAGGTAGAGGGTTGGTTATAAGCCACAATCATTAACTGTGGACATTGTCTGAAAACTGCACCACTGTTCCCTTTTGACCAAAGGTTTTTGTTGGCAAAAGATGCAAAACTCTTTCCTACTTTCCTGTTGTTAAAAAAAAAATGATGTTCCCCTTTTTATAATTGCTTCCGCTTTTGTTTATGTGTGTATTATATGTACATACATGTGTCTGTGGGTATGTGATGTTTATAGCATCCTATTGATAAAGTTGGCTTCAAGGATAGTATTTATTTCCACTTTCCACATGATTCAGATTAAAGCTTCTGATCCTAGTGGGTTCTTGATGTTCTGTCTTCTATATCTACCATTTTTTAATCCATTTTCTATCTGTCTTTTTATAGACAGCCATTGGAAGAGCTACTTCAATAAAACACACCTTATGAGATCAACAGCTAGATTTTGTATAGTTCCTTTATTTGGATAAATTAGCCTTTGTTAAGAAGTCAAGTTTCTAGCTCTTGCCATCCTAATGTTTTCTCTGTATATGTTTGTGTTTACTTTTTTAAAGGACAGGTTTTTTACTGATGCCTAGATGAAGAAGAAGAGGTGGACAACTCACAGTTTGCAGATTGCCCCTAAGCCCTCCTTGGATGGAAAGAAACGTGGCAAGATAACAGGGTTAAGCTTCAGTTCAGGTTGGCGCAAAGCAACGTGGTTGTGTAGAACGTGGGACCTTGAACTTCAGGATCACGGCTCATTTTTAAAGCATCATGGTATTTGAATAGCCTTTTAAGAAATATCTGTGCAAATTCCTTTCTGTACAAATTGACTTGCTGTCGTCCTCTTGCTGTGGAAAGAGCCGCCTTTTGGAAGTGGTTAATGGTGCCACGGGCTTCTCCCTAACCCATACGACAGTGCAGTCTTTTAACTCTTTTTAAAGTGGTCGCCCTCCCCAGAACATCTGGGGCAGAGGGCATCTCTCAGCATTCCTCACGGCGCTGACCCCGACTGATCGCTATTCTACAGCCCCTCCCTCTCCTGTGCAAAGCATAGGCTCCTCCCCTTTGGAGCCTTGCTCTGCCCCTCTGACTTCCTCTGCCAGGACACTGCCCCCTGCAGGCAGAGCCATGAAGCTGCAGGCCGTCATGGAGAACCTGCAACGCCAACAACGTGCCCGGCTGCAGCAGGAGATGGAGGCGCGGCAGCAACAAGACCAGCCGCAGGGCAATCCTCTGCCCCTCCCTGCACCAAATCCGACCACTATGTTGTCATCCCCTGGCATCACAGCATTGCCCCGTGGCCGCAGCCAGGACCCTCCTCCCTCTGAGGAGGGGGGAGAACCTGACACTGCCCGGATCCAGAGGGCACAGATAGCAGCCCTGGCAGCTATGCGGGCAGCTGCGGCTGGCCTCAGACAGTCATCCAGCCCAGTTGGGTCGGAGGAGAGCCATTCTTCAGAGGAAGAAGAAGAGCTTGTAGGGGAAGAAGAGGAGGAAGAAGAGGAGGAGGAGGAGGAAGATGGCGAATACCCCCGAGAAATAGGCTCAGAAGAAGAGGACATGTAAGTCTTGTCTGAGGCCCACCCAGCACTTCTTGCTGTTTTGTTAGTGTCCTCATAAGGGGCTCAGATGTTTAGATCATGAAGGCCCACATGACTTGTGCCACAGATGAAGGGGTGTGGAGGAGGGGCTCATTGTCAAAAAATCAAGATGGCATCTGTGTAATCAAAGCCCTACCTTTTTGTTATGGGCATCACTCATTTGACACAGACTTTAGTAAAAGGGGTAGAGTTTCAATTTATATAACAAGCAATGATCATCTTGGTGTTTGTTTGTTTGTTTTTTATTGAAAGAGTTTTAAAAAAAACCAAAGACATTTTCCCCCCTTTTTCCCCCCCTCCCTCCCAAAAAACCCCCTTCCCCCCTCCCTTCCCCCCCCCCCCCCGGCTTCCCGGGTCAATCACAAGGTATTGTTATACATAAACCAAACATAGAATAAAATTTTCCCTTCCAATCCAATTAACCACATCCAAAGCTTTTCATCTCCCAACCCCCTCCCCATTACATAAAATAACTTTCTAATTATTCAAAGACAATCTGCTATTTCTTAATCTGATATCTGTTTTGTAGATAATCAATCCATTTTTCCATTCAATTAAATATCTTTCCTGCGTATTGTCTTTTAAAAAGCTGAGATTTTAGCCATCTCAGCCAAATTAATGACTTTCAGTATCCATTCTTCTATTGTAGGTACCTCTTCCTTCTTCCAGTATTGTCCAATCAACAGTCTTGCTGCTGTTATTAAATTCAGAATCAGTTTAGTCTCAATCCCTGTACAATCCGTTATAATTCCCAAAAGGAAAAATTGTGGCAGGAACTTTATCTTCTTCTTCAGTACATTTTGAATAATCCACCAAATTCTTATCCAAAAGACCTTAATTTTCTTGCAAGTCCACCAAATATGAAAATATGTAGCATCATCACAATCACACCTCCAACATTTCGCTTGGATATTAGGATACATACATGATAATTTTTTGGGATCTAAGTGCCATCTATACAACATCTTATAAAAATTTTCCTTAAATTCTGTGCTTGTGTAAACTTAACATTTCTAACCCAGATTTTCTCCCATGTTTCCAACATTATTGGTTCCTGAATATTCTGTGCCCATTTTATCATACAGTCCTTTACCAAATCCTTTTCCGAATCTATTTCAAGCAACACATTATACAATCTCTTTATATGCTCCTGGGTCTGATTTCTAATTTGCTTTATTAAACTTTCCTCCTTTGCATTATCCCAATTTTTTGATCTTCTTTCCATCTAGCACTTATTTGCCCATATTGAAACCAAGTATAATTCCTCCCTTCTTCATTTAATACCTGTAATGATTTTAATTGCAATCTACCTCCTTCAGCATACAAAAGTTCTTTATAAGTAATCATTTCCTGTTTCTGTTCTATATTTATATTCTCTATTGCATGTCTAGGGCTCGCCCATATAGGAATCTTGTAATCTAATGTATAAGAATAATTTTTCCAGACCATAAAGAGCACTTCTCAACACATGATTCTTAAAAGCCCTATCCACTTTTTTTTCATAAAATAAATACGCATGCCATCCATATAACAAGTCATAACCTTCTATATTCAAAATTCTTTCCTCTGTTAAGTTAAACCAGTCACTTATTACTGAAAGGGCTACTGCTTCATAATATAGTTTAAAGTTAGGCATTTTTAAGCCACCTCTTTCCCGTGAGTCCTGTATTATTTTCATTTTAACCCTCACCTTTTTACCCTGCCATATAAATTTATTAATCCCAATCTGCCAATCTTCCAAATTTTTATCCTTTTTAATTATTGGTATCATCTGGAACAGAAACAAAAATCTAGGTAACACATTCATTTTAATAGCCGCAATCCTTCCCAATAGCGATAACTGCAATTTTTTCCAGACACTCATATCATTCTGAACTTTTTTGGTGTTTGTTTATTTTTTGACACCCCTCCCCCTTAGAAGTCACTACCCCAGAGACCTTTCAGGTCCGTTTTGTTTTCTTAACCAAATCGTAATTTTTAATGTGACCAATGCATGATTGGACAGGAATCATGTGAAATATTTTTAATGCTAGATAATTGTTCGGTGAAGTAAAACCAAATGTAATTTTTGTCCTGGCCCCTCAGCGGTCAGATGCTAAGGAGTGGAATTCATACTTTACAGGGATATTGGAATGGAAGGTTGGGGCATAGCTGTATGTGCTGCCTTGTAATTCTTGTGCTAAAACATGTAATTCACAAGCTTTCTGGGCTCTGACAGAAAACCAAGGGTATGTTTTCCCTTGGATGGTATCCCTTTTGCCTTGGATGACAGAGTAGCCATTTTATAAACTTGAGCCTCTTTTAAATTATTTTTTCAAAGGTAAAAAGGTATCATTCACCCATCCCAGGGTGGGATAAAATAAATAACAAGTTGAGTTAATTTGTGGCTCACACAGAACATTGCAAAATGTTTTGGAAAGAAAGATTATCTCTCATTTGACTGCTTTTGCTCTTGATTTGGTAATTTGGTGTGCTTCTCCGTCAGGCTCCTGTGCCCCTCCCTGGTGTTGTTGGGGTCAGGAGACAATAAAACCAGCAGCTCTTAAGGCAAAACCAGTCTGGCTAGTTTTTAATGCCTTAGGCTTTTTGATTAAGTTCCTGATCCTTGTTTGAAAATTTCCAACCTATTTAAAAGGGGAAAAAAAAGGTACAAAGGGAGTGGGGGGAGAGAATGCCATTTTTCCAGAATCTTTTGAGGGGAGTGAAGTGTGGCTAAATATGCCTTTGTTTATTCAGCAGTCAGATACTTCTGCTCTAGCAACCTTCAGTTCTATTGGGAGTTTGATTCCCATAGCCAGCTGCCTGACTTCTAGGGATGGCTTCTGTAGTGGGGATGTGGGTGGGGGGACCTGAAAGCAAGCTTCATGAAGGGCTGTACCCCAACAGCCAGCTGAAACAGAACCTCAGTTTTTGACGTTTTTCAGTGTTCTTAAGGAATGAAGTGGTATCTAAAATCTAAGCAGGGCCACAGTACCTCCCACCCACCCACCCCCTTTAAGCCTCCCCAGAAATAATAAAGCAGACCAAAGCTTTGGACCTCCAGTTAACAATTCAAGTCATAAAAAGGAGTGCTGGGAGAGTTGCAGTTTCTTGTCTCTTAGCTACTTTAAGAAAAAAAGGTACAAAGGAGTGGGGAGAGAATGCCATTTTTCCAGAATCTTTTGAGGGGAGTGAAGTGTGGCTAAATATGCCTTTGTTTATTCAGCAGTCAGATACTTCTGCTCTAGCAACCTTCAGTTCTATTGGGAGTTTGATTCCCATAGCCAGCTGCCTGACTTCTAGGGATGGCTTCTGTAGTGGGGATGTGGGTGGGGGGACCTGAAAGCAAGCTTCATGAAGGGCTGTACCCCAACAGCCAGCTGAAACAGAACCTCAGTTTTTGACGTTTTTCAGTGTTCTTAAGGAATGAAGTGGTATCTAAAATCTAAGCAGGGCCACAGTACCTCCCACCCACCCACCCCCTTTAAGCCTCCCCAGAAATAATAAAGCAGACCAAAGCTTTGGACCTCCAGTTAACAATTCAAGTCATAAAAAGGAGTGCTGGGAGAGTTGCAGTTTCTTGTCTCTTAGCTACTTTAAGAAAAAAAAGACAAAGGTCCCCTTCCCGCCCGCCCCTCCCAAATTTATTCAGGCATCTAATAGGCTATCTTTAGTATAGGATTGACTGTAGGCCAGAATAAACAACTTTTTGGGACTGAGCATATTTGGAATATTGGCAAGCCTGTGATGGCTGCAGTCGCATTATGTTATGTTATGTGAAATCTGCCTACTCCTGGAATGGCTGCTGTGGTGGGTACAGTTCGTCCCAAAATAATTATTGGGATGCTGTCTGTCATTTTCAAGAGACTTACTGGGGCGCAAAGGTGTTGCTGCAAGTGACTGTGATCTGTGATGCAAGATGATGGTGCTTTGCAAGATGCCAGCTTGCTATTTAAGTATTTTAACCTAAACATGCCTTTTATTAAAGCTTGATGGGCATCAGGGAGGTATCTGGAGGCATATTTAGAACCCAGAGTCACCATTTTTATTACCCTGCTTTAGGTATTCAAGGTACTCCTTATAATTCTCTCCCTCTTTTAGGAAAGGCAAGTGGGTTGAAGATTTTGAAGAAGACCTAGGCGAGGAGGAAGAAGAAGAATATGAGGAGGAAGAAGAAGAAATGGTGGAGGGAGGGCTTGGCTCCAGTGCAGTGGCTACATCAAGCCCTGGCACCCCATTTCTGCACAAACAACAGACCCCCCAGCAATACCGAGGAGAACCTTCCAGACTGGTAGGGGGGCAAGAACGGGGCCATTCTGGGGTTCCCCAGCAAAGCCTGTCACAGTTGCAGCCTCAAGTCCTAGACCATGGAGATTGGACTTATGAAGAACAATTCAAGCAGGTAAGGTGTAAAATGTATTTTTTCTTCTTATCTTTAAATGACAGAACTCTTATTCAGTGGTTCTGCTGGTCAAGTTGTTGATTTTCCCCCCCTCCTTCACAGCCAATGAGGACTAGAACCTTGTTTCCATTTGTGTGTGTGTGTGGGGGGGGAAATATGTAGGAATATATGAGTGAGATAATTGCGTTAACCTGTGGCTTTTTAAATTTGGTGGAAAGGGTTAAGTTGAGACTTTGCAGTGGGGAATATCCTTTTCCCCCAGTTTGTTTAATGACATAATATATGAGCTGAAAAGCATGGTTTATACCTTTAGAAAATACTAATTGAGAGGCATTTCTTTGGGGAGAAAGTCAGCTGTATTTTCAGGTGGTATAGTTTGTGAGGCATTAATTTAATTTACGGACAAAAGGCAGTAGTAGAAACATAGTAGTGATAGAGACTCATAAAATTATGGACAGGATGGAAAATATTTTTATTTATTAAACTTGTACACAGGCCATCTTGCCAAAGGCATCTGTACCCGGCTTTCAGACATCGATTAAAAGCACACCATAAATCATCGAAATAATAAATAAAGATCTTAAATTTAAAATGAAATTAAAATAAAGCTAAGGGTGGAGAGGGAAGGAGAAAAGTGTGCCCAGGGAGGAGGTGGAGCGTTATCTACTCCCATTAGCCCCTGCCAAAGTGCCACAGTCCCATTGGTGCTCCATGTCTTCAAGGCCCTTCAAAAAAGGGTGGAGCAGATCTGACCTTGAAGGTGGGGAGGAGATGTTCCAGGGGGAGGGAGCCAGAGCAGAAAAGACAGAAAACATTAGTGCTTTGGTGTCCAGCAATTAATTTGTTCCATTTGCTCATTCAGGAGACTTGTAAATTGTCATTCAGGCAGGGCATAATTGAACCGTAATGGCAGAATACCTAAAATAATGTAGCAGCAGTTTATAAGTAGGACAGAATTAACTCGCAGAACTGCCTCCAGGTATCTTCATGGCTGCCTGCTGTCATAAAGGGCATGAAAAACTGCTTGGGTAAATTAATGGAGGAGAAGAACCCTTTCTAGTCCGACGTTCTCCAGATGGATGTGACTTGTAGTTCGGTTGAATTATGTGCAATGGCTTACGGGACCGCCTGCCGCCTACTTACGGGACCGCCTGCTGTTACCCTATGCCTCCCACCGACCCGTACGCTCACACAGAGAGGGTCTTCTCAGGGTACCGTCCGCCAAGCAATGCCGGCTGGCGGCCCCCAGGGGAAGGGCCTTCTCTGTAGGAGCACCTACCCTCTGGAACGAACTTCCCCCTGGTTTGCGTCAATTACCTGACCTTCGGACCTTTCGCCGTGAATTGAAAACGTACTTGTTCATCCAAGCGGGACTGGCTTAATTCTTAATTTTTAAATTTTGAATGTTTTGAATTTTAATAATTTTAAATTGGGTATTCTGTTTTATTGGGTCAAATTTGATGGTTTTTAAATTTTTCGGCCATTATAGAATATGTTATTTTAATCTGTTGTTTTAAAATTGTATATTGTATTGTTTTAATCTGGCTGTACACCGCCCTGAGTCCTTCGGGAGAAGGGCGGTATAAAAATCTAAATAATAAATAAATAAATAATAAATAATAAATGGCTGAAGCTCTTGGTTTAAGTTCTCACCATGGTGTGAATTCTAGGCATTGCTGCCCTTAGCTTTACAGAAGTCAGGAAGAGATACTGTTAATGACTTGTGGTTACTAGAGCCTCTGTGTTCAAAGCAATCTTCCTTTGAACGTCAGAGGCTGTTAGCTGATGAACGGGGAACTTTCCAGGTGGCCATTGTAGAGAGCACTCTGTTGAATTCTATGAATCTTAAAATAGACATATGGGAGATGTTCGGTATTCTTACATGCTCACAAGTCTTAGCAGTTGATGGTTTCATTTCTGAGCCTTAATTTCCTCTCTTTAAATCCTATCACATGCCTGTGTCTTCTAAAGAATTTTAACAAAATGTACAAAGTGCACAGAAGTATTTTGTACATTTTATTTATTTAGTAACATATAGCTGCCCATCTCACGGGCAGATAGTCCTCGACTTAAAACAATTCATTCAGTGACCATTCAAAGTTACAACTGAAAAAAGTTACTTATGACCATTTTTCACAGTTACGACCTTTGCGGCATCCCCATGACCATGTGATCAAAATTCAGATGCTTGGTATCTAGTTCATACTTACGACCATTGCTGTATCCCAAGGTCATGTGATCCCCTTTTGTGACCTTTTGACAAGCAAAGTCAATGGGGAAACCAGATTCACTTAGCAGCCGGGTTACTAACTTCAACTGCAGTGATTCACTTAGCAACTATGGCAGGAAAGTTGTAAAATGGGGCAAGACTCACTTAACAAATGTCTCCCTTGACAACAGAAATGTTGGACTCAATTGTGGTTGTAAGTCAAGGACTACCTCTACCTGTGCAGGTAGTCCTCATTACCATTCGTCTAGTGACTGAAGTTACAATGAAAAAAGTAACGTGATTATTTTTCACACTTATGACCATTGCGTCATCCTCATGATCATGTGATCAGATTTGCCAGGTTCACTTAATCATGTTACTAGCTTAATAACTGCAGTGATTCACTTAACAGCTGTGGTAAGAAAGGTCGTAAAATGGGGCAAACCCCGCTGTATCAGAAGTGGATACTTTGGCAAGTTTGGCCAGCTAAAATTTCTGACCCTTGTTCTTCCACAGCGCAGTTTTTTTCTTTCTCTGACACAACACAGCTGAAGAGAAGTGTTGGGGTAACTTGAGGTGGATCTTTTATGTGGAGGGACTGTGAGTTCTGCCTGTTTCTGGTACTGCACACAAATGCTTGGATTCAGAGCGATTTATTATCACTTAAATGCAAGTCTTTGGCACCAGGCTCCAACTGGTAGATCTTGGCACTCTACTACTACCCCCCCACCATCTTCCAAAAACAAAAAACAACAACTGGAAACCTGCCCATTCTTCTTGTAGGAGGACTCAAATGACTCATTCTTGTAAACAGAATTGTTTGTCTTCCGTACTTACCTTCTCTTGGATGCTTTTCCTAAGACAATCTCTCTCTCTCTCTCTCTCTCTTTTTTTTTTTGGTAGAAAGAGAAAGCAGATTTTTCCATTTGAAACTCAGCAGTATAGAAGTCTGCAGAGAGAAGCTTGTTAGTCTTGAAATATTTCTCCTCGGGCAAAACTGACCAGCATCAGCTAGCCTCTTCCTGGACCCTGCAATAAAAGCCAGACTATTTGGAACAAGTTTGTTCAGGCTTCAGTTCTTTGCCCTCTGAGCTGAGGATGAAACATAGTTGAAACTATTTTTTTTAAAAACTCAGGAACAGATTGCCTTACACAGATTCTGCATGTGTTTGTGGGTCTCTTATTTTTTTACCCATAAATCCTTAAAATAATTCATATGGAAAGAACTCTAGAGAGGTGCTTTGTCTTTGGTTTAGCCTGGATATGGGGAAAACACATCCTTTGGAGGCAAAAGATAGATGACCTGGCGTACAGCTTTATTGTATTTTCCACAACTTTTTTATTTTGAACATGTAAGAATGTTTTTCTTCATTTTTGCTTGGATTTTTTTTTTTTATCACAAGCAAGGCCTTATGGATATGAAATTATAGGGCAACTTTTAAAGGAGTTTGTTACGCTTTTTTTTCTTTAGCTGTTGAGGAATATCGTTTGGGGTGACAGCGTTACAACATGTTGAGGCTAAATGTGTTTTGCTTTTGGGGAACGCTTTAACAAACGTGGGTTCATGTGTAAGAATTGCTCGTAAAAGCTGTCTTTTTGCTTTCACTGTTGATTTAATTATGTCTGTGTAACAGCGATCAGTAGAGATTGAGATTTTGTACTTAAATAAAACTATGCTGTTTTGTAGAATGCTTGTGTGGCTGCCTGCCCTCAAATGTAATAGGTTAAATTTATTTTGAGCTGAAAATATGGTACTTAGATACTGGTTATCTTATTACCATATAACAGCAATTCTCTGTTTAACACAGATAGTGCAGATATTTCATGCTTCTATTGCTTGGATCTGCTTGCAGTTACAGTATTTGATTCCTACGATATGGATGCAGAATCTTTTTGAGAAAAAGGAAGTTGTTCTTAATTTTCTTGGATATAAGGGATAGGCTATAGAACTACCATAATGGGAAGCCCAGTCCAAGAAAGAACACATTAATTTAGCAGTGCCACCTTTTTCCATCACCAAATCTTTTTCTCTCTCTTCACATCCCCCCCCTCCTATTTTAAAAAAAACTTCTTTCCCGCTGCCTCGCTTTCTACTTTTTTGTTTGATCAGCCTGGACTGGGTATTGAATCAAAAAAGCCTTAAAGCTAATAGAAGGAAATAGTTCTTTGCAAGCTTTCTCCCTGGAGGCAGGGTCTCCTTTGATGTACTAGTTATAAATACATTGAGAATTTGGGGTGGAAGGGATGATCAGGAGATTCCCCCCCCTTTTGTCCAAACAGCAGCAGATGGAATCCAGATGGAGAAAGTAGCTGAAGAAGCTGGTAAAAAGACCCATTTTTCAGAGGGTCACAGGAGTATTGTGGTATTTTCTTCATAGATAGCAGAACAGAATAACAGAGTTTGAAGGCACCTTGGAGGTCTTCTAGTCTCAGTATTTATATTTTTGAAATTTTTAGTTACATGAAAAGAATGCCTTAAAAAAAACCCATACAGGCAATCCTCGACTTAATGGCTACAATTCACCCCAACATTTATGTTGCTAAGTGACACAGTTGTTAAATGAATTTTTCCCCATTTTACGACCTTTCTTGCCATCACTGTTAAAGGAACGACTGCAGTTGTTAAGTTAGTAACACGGTTGGTAAGTGAATTTGGCTTCCCCATTGACATCGTTTGTCAGAATCTCAAAAAAGGTAAACCCATGACCCTGGGACACTGCAGCCGTAATAAATACGAGTCAGTTGCCAAGCGTTTCTCTTGATCACGTGACCATGGGGAATGCTGCAACATTCGTAACTGTGAAAAAGGCCCTTGGTCATTTTTTTTTCAAGTGCCGTTGCAACTTTGAATAGTCACTAAACGAACTGCTGCAAGTTGAGAATTGCTTGTAAATTCAGCGATTCCTAAACTGGCCAAACTTCTGCCAAAAGGATTGTTTTTGATGGTATCTGCCTATATAAAAAGAGTTTCCCACTGTGATTGTGGATGAGTCACAGAATAGACTCAGTGTTGGAAGAAACCTTAGTCTGGAGCACTCTTTGGTCTTCAAGGGCGTTCATCTGGCTTGATGGGAGGCAGTTTTGCCCTGTTGTGTATTAAGTGCAATCACTCAGTTGCTCCTGAATCATTCAGTTGCTCCCAGACAGAGACCCTGACAGTCACTTTGTAAGTAGAAAGCAATTATTTTCTCCAAGGAGGTCATATTAAGCATGACTCCATCACTCAAGGTGCAACAGAATTCCCTGCTTTTGGGAAGGCATACACCCACATATTTTAAAAAGCAAACAATTTTGCATTGTAAAGGTGACAATGAAGGAAAAGTTCAGGGTAATGCTATCTGTTTCTATTGACATGGAGGTGGGACCTCATTTCCAGACAACCTGTGGAGAGGAATGGTTGGAGAGAAAGACAACAAAAGTCAAGATAAGAGACCAAAGATTGTGAAGGACTAATGTACTTAATTGTAATGTGCACATTTACGTAATACACATTGCAGATAATGGCCCTTTTTGAATGCAAGCAACACTCTGAACCTATGCTTGCAGAGCCTATATTTAGATATGTTTCCTTTACAAAATTCAGAGGGTGTTACAATAAAAACCCACACCACTAATACAGGGAAATTATATAACAAGAAAATGTCAGTGTAGCTGTATTCCCCCATTTTTTAAAAGAAGTAATTTGAATAACAGTGTCATGGGGAAAGATGGAGATGTAATAATCATGTCTTCATTCCATCTGCCAAAATATAAGTTTTCAGCTCAGTTTATATAGGCAAAAGTGATCTATGGCTATATGGATGTGTGTATGTTGCATGCACATACAATTGTCTCCCTTGATTTGTGCTTTAGCCATTTGTAGCTGCCAGTTCTCTGCTACTGTAAGGCCCTTTTTCTAGGCCAGGGGTGTCAAACTCAAGGCCCGGGGCCCGGATCTGGCCCACAGGGTGTTTAGATCTGGCCCGTGGGGCCACCCTGGAAATAGTGAGGGACCAGCCCGCAGTGCCTCTTTCAGAGAAAATGGAGTTTGGGAGGGCTGTGTGCAGCCCTCCTAAGGTCTGTCTTTGCTGGCAGAGGGTTGTAGGAGGCCATCGGAGCTGAAAATGGAGCTCGGGAGCCCGTTTTCACTTGCAGAACACTCGGGCTACCACAGGCATCCCAGAGATGAGTGATGTCAAGCTGGCCATGCACATCCCGGCCCCCCAAGGTCAAACACAACCCTGATGCGGCCCGCAATGAAATCGAGTTTGAGCTTCTGAGCCTGTCTTGTTTTCAGCCCTGTTTTAAGGAGGAGGGTGTGTATGTTGTCCTCTTTTGCTGCCTCTGTTAGTGATTAAGCCTCCCTTAGCCTAGTGGTCTCCAAGATGTTTATTTCTTATTTACTGAATTCTCAGCTTCACCCTCGCCCTCCTCCAAGGAAGGAGAACTAAACTTGGGTTTCACTGCATTCCCGTCCCATGCAGGAAAGAATCTTTTGCTCTTTTTTGGTATTGGCTGTAACATTCTGTTCTTTCTGAGTTTCCCTCAAGCCTTAGGCTGCGGGTGACATCACCCAGTTCAGCCAGTACCTAGGAAGGTGCTCAAACACCGGGCTGCAATTATGAACTGTTTTTAACTTGTTTGTTTTCTTTGGAAACCATTTTCAGGTATTTTTGTAGGAAGCCATATTGTAGTTTTAAAAAAAACACCCTAATAAACATTGCACTGAGGCTGTTTTAAATGGTTGCCTTAGTCTAGGTGTTCTTTCTTTTCCCACTACTTAGTGAACTTTCCTCCCTTTATCACCTCCCCGAGGCAAAAACCCCGCTCTGAGGAGAACTTTGCTTGTTTCTTGAAAGTCAGGGTTAAGAAGTCAGCCTGTATCTTTGCCAAGGCCTTCTACCCAGGACGGGACAGCCCCTGTGGTAGCTTGGCAGGTCCTGTCTCATGTATCCTGTTAGCCCCGTCTTGTTTACATTCCTGTGTTCCTTTTTTTCCCAGGCATTGGCTTGCCAAGGCTGTAGCCTATCGGCGGGGTTTTGGAGAGCTTCAGACAGGAAGAAAGGAAGGGAAGGGGAAGGGGGAGGGGAAAAAAAAGGTTGGTTGGAAGAGTGCCGAGTGGAATTTGCTGCCAGATGCTTAACTGAGCAAATCCTTGGCGGGGATCCAAAGGTGAACACCGCGTGTTCGCCTCTTCCCTCCCTCTGACATATGTTGGGAGAGGCTTTTCTCAGACAGGCCAGCCAGCAGATCTTGGCATGTTTCTCTTTCATGTTGCTCATTGGCTCTGGAGAAAAGCTCCGTGCCTTCTAGAGCAGGGGTCTCCAACTTTGGCAACTTTTAAGCCTAGAGGACTTCAACTCCCAGAATGCCCCAGTCAACAAACCTGACTGGGGAATTCTGGGAGTTGAAGTCCTCTAGGCTTAAAAGTTGCCAAGGTTGGAGACCCCTGCTCTAGAGCAGATTCAGAGAGTCCTGGAGTTGAAAGGGACCTGCTCTTGTCCAGCGTAGGAAAGCAATGCGAAGCATCCCAAACAAATGGCTGACTCGACTTTGCTTGAATGTACCCAATGAAGAGACATCCCACCCCACCTCCTCTTGATAATCCTTCCCATTGACCTGTTGCTTTCAGTGTTAGGAAGTTTTTCCTCAATTCCACTGGAATCTGTCACCCTGTAATTTAAGACCTGCATTCTGTGCGTCTTGCACTCTGGAACAGTACAGGTAGTCCTCAACTGATGGCCACAATTGAGCCCCAAATTTCTGTGGCTGAGTGAAACATTGGTGAAGTGAGTTCCCCCCCCCTCCATTTTACGATCTTTCTTGCCACAGTTGTTAACCCTAAGCCCATTGACTTTGCCACAAAAGGTGATCACGTGACCCCTGGACATTACAACCGTGATAAATATGAGTCAGTTGCCAAGCGGCTGAATTTTGATCATGTGACCATGGGGAGGCTGCAATGGTCGTAAGTGAGGAAAAACGGTCGTAAGTCACTTTTTTCAGTGATGTTGTAACTTTGAACAGTCACTAGATGGACCTACCTTGGTGGGGACGGGGTCGTACTTACAATCCTGATTCAAAGTTTCAATGGCTTCTTCCCCGGCGCAATAGTCCCATCTCCACACAGTCCTATGGTCCTATGACCTAATTTATGATGATTTTGCTGAAAACAGCATTTACTTCCAATTTTCAGAAAAACCGTGCCCATAGGAAACCATTGGTTTGCTTAACGACCGCCACACAAAAGGTCACAAAACAAGTCAGTCACATGACTGACCCATTTTACAACCATTATTGAGTTAGGACCATGATGGCTAGGCTCAAGGACTACTGCACTTGAACTTCCAAGTGCTTTAAGCTTTATCAGTACAGGTAGTCCTCAACGTATTTTTTTTTTTATTTACATTTATATCCCGCCCTTCTCCGAAGACTCAGGGCGGCTTACAGTGTATAAGGCAATAGTCTCATTCTATTTGTATATTTACAAAGTCAACTTATTGCCCCCCCCCAACAATCTGGGTCCTCATTTTACCTACCTTATAAAGGATGGAAGGCTGAGTCAACCTTTTTTTTTTTTTTGTTTACATTTATACCCCGCCCTTCTCCGAAGACTCAGGGCGGCTTACAATGTATAGGGCAATAGTCTCATTCTATTTGTATATATTTACAAAGTCAACTTATTGCCCCCCCAACAATCTGGGTCCTCAACCTTGGACCTGGTGGGGCTTGAACTTGCAGTAATTGCAGGCTGCTGTGTTTTAATAACAGGCTTCTTACAGCCTGAGCTACCACGGCATTGTATGACCACAATGGAGCCCAAAATTGATGTTGCTATGTGAGAAATTTGTTAAGTGAGTTTTGCCTCGTTTTACGACCTTTCCTGCCACATTTCTGAAGGGAATCACTGCAGTTCTTAAATTAGTAACACAGTTCTTAAGTGAATCTGGTTTCCCTATTGATGTTGCTTGTCAGAAGGTCGCAAAAGGGGATCACATGACCCTGGGATGCTGCAACCGCCATAAACATGAGTCAGTTGTCAGGCATATGAATGTAAATCATGTGGGGATGCTGCAACGGGCATAAGTGTGAAAAATGGTTACAAGTCACTTTTTTTCAGTGCCATTGTAACTTTGAATGGTCACTAAGTGAACTGTTGTAAATTGAGGACTGCCTGTAATCACCCGCAATGATAAAGAAATACATTGAGGAGTCAGTGATAGGGGAACATATAGCCATAGGCATGCTGAACCACAACTTCCAGCATCTGGAGGGCCATAATTTTGTCAGCTCTGGTTATATCTTTTAATTGGCAGGCTGAGATCCATGTAGCTAAGTCCATCCACATTAATCTACTTTATTCCAGGTCAAATTGTTTATCCATCTGCTGCGGAAGGCAGTAGCTTTTTGAGACCTGGGTAACAGGGAGACACCATTATCTGTTACTAGAAGATTGTGTGTTTCTTTCTTAAATTTATACCCTATATCTGTAATGGCGAACCTATGGCACGCGTACCAGAGGTGGCACACAAAGTCCTCTCTGTGGGCACGCCGTCGCCAGCTGCCCTTCTGGTTTCCAGCGTGCACATGTGTACTGGCCAACTGGTCTTTGCGGGTGCCAGAGTATCTGAAAATGGCCAAAAATGGGCCGTTTTTGGGGCTGTTTTAAGGCTGTTTTGGGGGCTTTTCAGGCCGTTAATTATTTATTTATTTATTTATTTATTTATTTTATTTGCATTTATATCCCGCCCTTCTCCAAAGACTCAGGGCGGCTTACACTATGTCAGGCAATAGTCTTCATCCATTTTGTATACTATATACAAAGTCAACTTATTGCCCCCCAACAATCTGGGTCCTCATTTTACCTACCTTATAAAGGATGGAAGGCTGAGTCAACCTTGGGCCTGGTGGGACTTGAACCTGCAATATTGCAAGCAGTTGCTGTTAATAACAGGCTGCATTAGCCTGTTGAGCCACCAGAGGCCCTTTAATTATGTTAAAAACGGCCTGAAAATGGCCAAAAAACAGGCATGTGCGCACCAGCCAGCTGGTCTTGGGGTTTCCAGCGCTTTGGCGTGCTCATGTGCACGTGCATGCACTCGTGTTCCGGTTTGGGCACTTGGTGCCAAAAAGGTTCGCCATCACTGCCCTATATTTTCTCAAGGGGACACATTGACTGCATTGTCCACTAAGAGGATAGCTGGGTATCCTTTTGCAGCACTCTGAATTCTCCTCATTCTCTCCTATCAAATGCATGTTTTTCTTAGGTTTTTATTCTTTCTCTTGTTTGGGAGCTCAAGATAGCGCTTGGAGAATGCTGTCTTCTCCACCAACTGCAGCCCTAATTTGGAGTGAGAGTGGAGGACTGGCTTAAAGTAAGGTCATGAGTTTCCAAGGCTAAGGATGGATATGAACTTGGTTCTTCCTGCTCTAGTTCTTCAGCACTACATGACTCTAGATTGTCAAGCTGAGAGGGAGCAACTAACCCAAAGTCCTCCAGAGCAGGGGTTTCCAACCTTGGTCCCTTTAAGAGTTGTGGACTTCAAATCCCAGAGTTCCTCAGCCAGCTGGCTGAGGGACTCTGGGAGTTGAAGTCCACAAGTCTTAAAGGGACCAAGGTTGGAAACCCCTGCTCCAGAGAGAAGGGACCAGGGACCACGTCTAACCCTTCCTAGTCTAGCCCCTTCATCATATTATCATCCTGGGAATTTCTATGGCCAAGGCGGCACTAAAATCTGGAATTCTCTATTCTTAGACTAGCACCTTCATCGTTCTACTGTGCTGGTTTTTGTTCCAAGAGGGAAGAAATATCCCCATATCATCCAAAGAGCTTCCATGACTGAGGGTGGAAGTTTGTCCAACATTTTCACTATTATACCACACTGGCTCTCCTTTAACTGAATAACTTGATGATAACCCTTGACTCAGCCTGTGAAACAAGTGTTTTGACTCAGAGCCGTGAACTTTCTTTCCCCAATTTGTCTGTCTGTGTCCAGATCACCTGTCATCTAGATCTGGGCTTTCACTCAGGAATACCAAGGATAGGCAGTTGAGAAATCTTCTAAACACTTCGTATTGCACTTTACATAAACCCACCTAGTCAGTGAGTGCTTGTGTATTTCTGTGGGAACACTGGACAAAGATTGTGCAGGCTAGAGTGAATGAAAACTGGGTGCTTGTGTCCTGTTTGCATGTAGGTTATGAAGACGTGTTGCATGAATATGCTGTGTTGGTAATTACTTGACTGTGTTGTGGTGTTTCAGTCCAATTAAGTAATCAGATCTTACCATGCTTGAGGCTTGTTTTTCCTTCTTTTAAAAGGTGTCGTGTTTGTTTCACAGAAACTGCCAGAGTTAATGGAAAAACTTTTCAACGGTTGACTTCTGACAGGGCTTCCCCTTTTCTTTCTTCTTTCTCCCTTTCCTACCATTATTCAAAATAGGGGTTCCCATAGTAGCCTTTTCCTCCTCCCCCACTCATTTTCCACTATACACCTCTACTTTCTTCTGTGTCGTTTACGTCATTTTGCAGAATTCAGCTGGCTCATTGGGGTTCCTTCTTCCTTCCTGTTCTACCTTTTTTTCTGAGAAAATTTCTGTACAAAATTCCTTGACCCATATTTTTCTCTCTCTAGTTTTGTAGAGTTTGCCTTCAACTTTGTGACCTCCTGACATATTAATTGTATTTTGGTATTTATAAAATATTAAAGATAGTATTTGGTAATTTATTTACCAAATTTATTTATTTACCATATTTGCTGCTCCCATTGAAAGAAATATTGAGTGACTTACACTCTACTGTTTTGGTAAGATTAAAATAAAAGAATGTCATAAAAAGGCAATTGGCAATAGGAAATAAAATAGAAATAAAATAGTTTTATTAGCTTTATTACCTCAGTTTACATAAAGGAAAATAGTTCTTCCCAAATTCAAAAAAACCCAGCAATCTTTAACTTCACTTCTACCCCTACCCCCACTTCCTAATATAGTACAGGTAGTCCTCGACTTACGACCCCGAAATTTCAAGATCTGTTATGCAAGACAGTTGTTAATTTTTCCCCAAACTGAGAACTGAGATTGCCTCCCTCCCTTAGACACCTTATTGCCGTGATGGTGAACCTATGGCACATGTGCCAGAGATGGCAGGCAGTGCCTTCTCTGTGGGCACGTGAGCCGTCGCCCTATTCAGCTCTGCCGTGCGTGCATGCATGCCCCCCCCCTGGCCAGCTGGTCTTTGGTTCTCTGCTGCACATGCATTGGGGGCGGGGCGAATGTGGGGGGCCCTGTACGCATGTGGGGGGGAGCAGATGGGGGGCTGCACTGCATGAGGGCAGGGATGTGGGGGGGCACACATGCATGTGCGGGGGGAGGGGTGCGTGCTTGGGGGCTGTGCATGCTTTGCATTTGGGGGAGTTTAGGCACGTACATGCGCATTTGCACACATACTTTGGGCACTCGGTCCGGAAAAGGTTAGCCATCACTGTCCTATTGGATCTGGGCCAATTTGGTTTTCCTTATATTTCTTCAAAATGCACCCTGAGAAACATATTGGTAAAATTCATTGAACCGCTTGTGAATGTTATTAAAGAAGTGTAAAACCTGCCAGGTTGTAGTAAACTGGGCTGTGTTGTATTATATATCGCGGTGTGAATCTGTTCCGTTACTATCAGAATTTGAAGCTCTCTGATACCTCCATAATACAGGACAGTTTTCTCCCCACTCCTCCCCAGTTATGCAAGATTTGGTGAGATGCTGCAAAACCTTTCTTGCTTGGTGAGTCAGTAAACCTGACAAAGCAGTTTGAGACATGGCCTGTACCCATTTCCGGTGCAATTTCCTTCCTTCACTTCCTTCCTCCTCCTCTTTCTATGCCCCCCCCCCCCACAATGCAGCCTTAAAGCTGCTGCAATATTTCCCAGCAATGAAATCTTTTGTTGTAATTGTATTCTGGAAAGAGTTGATTGTGTGTGCCTTTGTTAGATTCGCTCCGAATGGCAAAAGTCTTGTGGTGTGGAAAATGCTGCCACTGTGCTATGCTCACATGCTCCAGACCTAAAAGGAGGTGTAGTCAGGCATTTTAGACTGGAGAAAAGCAAACCTAAAATTAAGTTAAGGAAAGAGAGATGGTAAAAATAAACTGTTTAAAAAGCAAACTTCCCTTTCTGGCACTACTTGAAACCCGAATTGCTTAATAAAGCAGATACAGGATTTGTCTGAGATCTTTATTTTAAAGTTTAAACAAATCTATGAGGAAATAATACCTCTATATTTAAAATGTTTAGATTCCCCTTCATTGAACAAGATGAAATAGAGATGGGATTTGGATTCCTGCATTGAGCAGGAAATTGGACTCTTGAGTAGTCTTATCTCTCAATTTTTATATGGACACGAATCTGTGACTCTTACTGCTAAGAACCTGGGTATCCAGTGTGGTTCTTCAACCTGGCAATGCCTCTTGCTCTGCATTATTATTACTATTATTTTTAAAAACTGGAATGCTGCAAAATGATGCCCTCCCATTACATTTTTCTCTCCAAGGGTCCTTCAAATACTTTTTAGATAACAAAAATTGCCGGCTATTGCTTTGGAGATATAGGCTCACCTGTCTAGAAAAGAGGCAGAGGGTAGACACAGGAAACATCCTGTAAGAGAAACTGGTATAGTAGCATTCTGGTAAATCTGGTTTGAAACTGATTGTCTTCTGTAGCTGTCATTTTCTAAATAGACAACTTGTCCCAGCAGCCATTTTATGCAAGCATCCACACAATATTTTCTCAACATTCCAGCTGTGCCCATCAGCCCTAAAAGGCTGCAAACAACTATACTAGAGATTACTTGATCAAAAATTGAGTTAAACGGCTGTATGATCTGATCCGGCTGTGGAGGCTGAAACTATGGTTTGGGAGAGACCTTGCTCTCTGCCTTACCATGTTAAAGGCCCTTCCATTGTGGGGGAATGTGTGGAACCAGATGAAGCAGCTTAACTAAATATGGGGAAACTGAACGGATGCCTTCAGAAAGCTAGTTAGAAACATTTGACTTTGCAAACCTGGCTCTGGTACCTGTTCCAATCTGTGGGAACTCCAGAGAGGTGATTAAACCCAAACTTCCCCTACCTGGCACCCTCCACATTGTTGGGCAACAACTGCCACCATTCCCAACTAGGGAGAATGGATGATCATGGGAGGTTCCACTACAGACCTTTAGGGAAGATTGTCCTCTGGTTTCTTCTCCTTTCTATCCTTCCAAGTAGAAGATTCAGTCTTGGTGTAAAAACTAGCAGTGAAGGAGGTGGTGGGGCTTCCAGAGAGCCTTGTCCACAAGTCAAGGGCGTGAACAAGAATTATTGAGGTTAGAAAGCCAAGCTCTGGAGGCTGTTCCCTGTTCCCAGGGGGCTGCTACTGAACGAGCAGAGGTCAGATTAGAAGGTGACCCCCCTCGGATGCTAACTATGCTTGCTAGAAGAACAAAAGCCCAGTGGACAAAGTGGTGGTGAGGAAGGCCATTATTTCAGCTTGTTGGGTGTCGACCGAGTTGAAGAGAAAACATCAGTTCAAAGAAAAGGGCTTGTCTTCAAGAAGAAAAATTAGCAAGCCATATGTACTCCCAAAGACCTGTTGAGAAAGCTGCCTGGTGCTTTTCTGTAAGTGTAGTAAGAATATTCCCGGGCAAGATACGTTGCGGTCTTGTTATTAAAAATAACAAAATACATAGCTGCAGGTTATTGCTCCATGATATGTGGCTTGGGGATTGAGTCTACAGGTTCCTTATTTTTCTGAATCAAGGATACCAAACAGAAGAACTTCTACTATTAAACGTTCTGAAAAGATCACAACTAGAATGTAAATGCAGTCTTTCCTCTATCTGTCTTTCAAGGCAGAACTGTCCAGGGATAGATTGCATCTGTCTATGGAAGCTTCAGGTAGCAACCGTGAATGACATCTCTTATCTTCACTTTTTAAATCTCTCTGGTATGCTTTTTTTATTTAAAAAATAAACCCTAAGAATATTCTGATTGGAGGAGGCCAGAGTGAGTTTAAATAGATTGGCAATCCTCTTTGCCCATGACTCTTGAGGAGTTCCTGAAGGCCATTTTTTTCCAGCCCCAATGTCTGTTGTTCAGGAGTATTTAGCTTCTTCAGTTGGAAGAACCAACCTAAATAGTTTTTAAAAATTTGTTTCTACATTGAATGTATCAAATCCTTGCATTTTCAAAACTGTTAGAACAATTAGAACAATTAATCAGTGGAACTACTTGCCTCCAGAAGTTGTGATTACTGGATGTTTTTAAGAAGAGATTGGACAACTATTTGTCTGAAATAGTATAGGGCTTCCTGCCTGAGCAGTGGGTTGGACTAGAAGATCTCCAAGGTCTCTTCCAACTCTGTTCTGTTATAAACCAAAACTCTGCTTCGCCCAGCATCCTGATTCCAGGAGTGGGCAACTAAGTGCTTTTGGAGAAACTTCATAGAGGGTATCAAAATAGCATGTCTTTTGTCTTCCAAAACTGATATTTAGCTTAATCCTGGGCTAATGGGAATATGTACTCAAGGAGAAATAAATTCATTATGAATTTTTGTCTGATTCTTCACCCTCGCCTATTTTGCATTCTGAAATCTGAAGGCCATTGCTACAGCTTATGGAAACAAATTGCTTACGCATGTGAGAAATAACTCAAATAACTCTTCTCTTCCTTTTATCTCCTTGAATTGTAAAATTGTGGCCATCAGTGGCTGAGGGTAAAAAAGTGGAAAGGCAGGGGACTGAATTGGGGGAAAAGTTTTCACCTCATGGGATGTTGTATCATATACACAAGAAGACTTGAGACGAGTTGTTCCTTTTCCTTAGCTTGTATAATGGCAGAAACTGGATTTTGGGTATTGTCTGCAGCTCCGTATTACTGATTTTAGCCAGTTCTAGCAATATGGCAATATTCTGTGCTCAACCAAAGCAGTTCAGTTGTTTTTTTTTTAAAAAAAATTCTTTCAGTAGTGCCAATTACACAGTCATGGCTGTAAGTCTGAGAAAAGGCATTCCAACAAATTACTGGTACTTGACTAGTAGCTTTATTTTAAAGTCCATGCCATTTCCGTTTATGATCATCGGCTTGCTTTTTGCATTGCCTTTCTAGTTCTTTTTATGGAAGTGTCTAGACTAAGTTTATCACTGGTGGTTATTGCCTTCCTGAGATAATAAGAAGTGTTTCATCTTGGGTGACAGTGACCCCTTTTTCTTTTGGCCTTTTTAATGATGGGCAATACACCCAGCAATTGAATTATAATGCTGGGATGTTATTCAGTTCTAGGCATTCAAAGTTTATCTTCCGGTGATTCTTCAAAAAGGAAGGATGCATATGGAATTCTGCTTGACATAAATGTTTATATTGTGGGTGGGGCACTGGTCTGTTTGATAGGAGTTTGCCCCAAATGCCAATTTCTTCCCTTTCCTTCCCAGAAACTCTAGCTTAAGTTCTCCTGCCCTTCAATTCATGCTGCTGTAAATAGTTCTTTTGCTCTTTTCTGAGTCTGGCGTTTTTTTAAAAACGGAGGGAGTACAGATATGGGGTGGGAGAATCTTATCTGAAATAGCAGAATGAAAAAAGCAGTAATATTATTCTCCACACCCAATGGCCAAGATTATTCGTTCTCCATTCTTTGCATTTGCCTGCTACGATGCAGATATACAGTGAACACGAGTATAAAAAGTGAAGAGGTTGGGACCACCAAAGCGTTTATGACATAAACTTGTGTGTGAACCTGGCCATTGTTACTTATTCAACAAATTATGGTTAATTTAACATGTAAATCATAACCACAATGTGTCATGTAGAAAGAGTTGTTGACTCAAATCCTAGATCTGTTACGAACTTTGCCACCTTGTCTTCATCAAACTCTGTCATTTATATGGCAGAAGATCGTCTTTTGTGATAACTATTGCTTTCACTACTGTGTAAATGATGTAAAGATGGACCATCCAGTGGAGTATTGGGATTAATCAGTATTGGGCTAGACATCAGGCCTTCTTAGTGGTAGCCCCACTCGTTTGAAACTCTTACCTTCTTTCAGGTAAAAAGATATGGTATGGTATGGTATGAAGGCAGGCATCCATTAAGTTATTATATTATGGCTTGTTAAAGTTGATTACGTTTTTTATTTGTTCTGTACACTGTTCAGTGAGCATCTACCAAGATTGGAGCAATATGCAATAATTGTAAATAAATTGTATTTTGATCTTGAGCAAAGTGGAATCAGGTTCAAATTCCCATAGAGCCAGTAATCCTCTCAGACCAGTCTACATCCCAGGATTGTTGTGAGGGGCAGTATTAGTACAAGACATGCATAGTTAGACCAACTAATAATGCAGGCCTGTTAACTTGAAAGACTGAAGAAGGAAGCATGCATTCTCCTGCTCTTAAAAATGTAAATGAACCTAAAGGATTAAGGCATACATGAAAGCTGAATGGACAGTTTCAGTACTCCTTCTCTGCTATTTAATTTTCAGAAATACATTTTAAGTTTTCTGGGAGGATGTGAGGTACGTATATGTGTGTTTAGTTTCAGTGAAAAATATCCTAGGAAGTATCTGTTAATTAGCTCTTACTTTTCCCCATTCTTCTCCAGCAGTTGTGCATCTGTTTCATAAAACATCACAGATACTGAACTGTGAGGAGAATTCATCCTAAACTCATTATTGCTGCCTCATTGAGAGTTTTTCTGACGCAAGCTCTGAATTTATGGCCTTGGCCTATTTGAGAGAGGCAAATAACAACCTCCTGAAGCAGCTATCTATCAGACAATCAGATTTCTGATTCTAGAACTAAGGTTGCTTTATAGAAAAGCAAAACCTTGGCATATCCAGAGGAGGAGAATGATGCCTGAGCTCAGCGGATGCAAGCTGTTTGTTTAGTCCTTGGGAGAGATGGATTGTGCACATCTCTTAATGACTGGAGGAGGGTCAATTTACTTTCTTTTAAAATATTGATCAGCGCTTTCACTGCATTAGCTGGTTGAGCAGATAATCTCTCCCTTGCAGCCTGCAGCTGTTTGAAAAGGTTTAGAGTGGATAGTATCTACGGTCTTCCATTTTTAAAAGATGGAATGTTGATTCTGATAGACAAAAGAACGGTTACATACAGTTGGCTTCCCTGCCCTTTGAAGAGAGCTTTGGCAGTAGTTTAGGTGGCTTGGGGAGGGGGAGTCAAAGACCAACTTCCTAAAAATGGCCCTACATTGAGGAGTGCAAGTAGTGTAATAGGGGGTGGACAGATGATCCAAATGCATTGCTGATAGCAGGCTGGAGAAAACTATCATAGAAGATGTGCTGGTTGAAGTTAGAATTGCTACGTGGAACCTCCAGTTAAAAATGCAGTCTGTCTTTGATTAAGAAATGCAGGTAGTATTCCGTGGAGCCGTGAGGTCTGTTCTTCAAACCCAGTTGCCTGCTTGGTTTGCTTTGGAAAGCAAGTTTATCTGTGAACTTCTAACTAATAATTGAGGCTCTAGTATGATCTTAGATGGGCTGTTCTAAGTGCTTCAATAAAAGAGATATATGATTTCTAAATATCTGAAGGCCAAAGAGATGCCATATAGGGGGATTCCTCCTCTATGTCTAAAAATTCAGCATGAGGAAGAGACCTGTGTAAGTTTTAAAAGCTTGCCTTGTACATTTGCACCCAGATTCAAAATACGATATTATCTTTAGTTTATGGAGGATGATCTTGCCTATGTAACTATGTAGGCTACTGCAAATAGCTTAAGCAAGCGAGATCTAATACATTGGCATTCTTGACCAGTTTCAAAGCCAGCCTTTGTGACTTTGCTGAAATTTAACTGAAACGGATTCATTCATTCATTCATTCATTCTGTGTGTGTGTGTGTGTGTGTGTGTGTGTGTGTGTGTGTGTGTGTGTGTGTATCCCTCCCCATCCCCAATAATCTGCCAAGCTAGGTACATGTGAATGATTATAGTCATGGATATGCTGCTGTTTCTTTATGGTACTTAGTAGATTACTGAGTTTACTTCCATGGAAAAAAATGCACGCTAATTAAAAGGCTATAAGGTAAAAAACATAAAAGTGAATCAGTTGGGAATCTACCTAATGTAGTATGAGAAATGGACTTTGTGCTTTTTTTTTTTTAACGAAGGCACAGCATGAAGAAAATTGATCAAACTAATCAATGGATATAGTTGCCCCAAGATGGAGATAATGCTCAGAAATGGGTTTTCAGAAATTAAAATAAAAATATTGTGGTTTTTTAAAAAAAAAATGTATACGCACATTTTATTCCTGTTTTTCCAATAGACAGAGGTCACGGAGATAGTTCCATCCGGCAACGAGTCAAAAACACAGGCTGGTTGTATTTCCAATTCCCCTTGGAACAAGAAAAGGAAACAGGATCTATAAATTTGTTGTCCTTTGTGCCATGAAAAAACTGCTTGTGTCTCTTGAGAAATAAATGGATTATACAAAGCAACTGTGAGCCCAAAGCATCCACCTATTGAATGGGGTACTTGCTTGATTCTATTCATGTATTGCTCTGATCTTGCTTAAAACATATCTGCAGTATAGATGGAGTCCTTTTCCATGTGTACCCTCAGTAAATTTACTTTTCCTTAGAATGTGGTAGCCCATTGTTTATTTCTGCAGACATTCTGTTCAGAAATCCACAAAATATAGGAAATTCTCCTTTCATGCTTCAAAGATAGAGTGGAAGAGCAAATAGTGTTTTAATTTTATACTCTTGGAGAAAATATTTTAAGGGATAAGGGGCTCCAACTTCATAAAAAAAGCATTTCCTTGAAGTTCAACAACTCCAGGTCAGAATGCCAGTTTCAGTAGATACTGCTACCCATAAAATAGATCATCCATTCATCAATAAATAAGTGGTTAGATTCAGTGTGAGCAGTAGTTCTGATCCGCTTTAAACAATTGAGAGACATGAACGTTAGGTTTGTACTGTCCAAAATGTACTCAAGAGACCGTTGACAACTGGCTCTATACTTGATATACTGGATCTATACTTACTATTATTTATTATTATTTTATTATTATTATTACTATTATTTTTTTATTATTACTTTTATTATTATTATTATTATTTTATTATTATTATTGCATAATAATAATAATAATAATAATAATAATAATAATAATAATAATAATAATAATAATAATAATAATAATAATGGATCTATACTTGATACATAAATAAGATCTTAGAATTGAATTTTTTAGAACAACACCTCTTTGTCAGCAGACTGAAGGGTAAATTAGTGAACCTGAGCTGCTGCTAGGATAGAACTCCTTCAGTCTAATTCCTGTTCCAGTAGCATTTTAGGCTTAGCAATCCAAACACATCTGGAGTGTATTAGGTTGGAGAAAGTTAGTGCTAGCTAGTATGTGTGATTGAAGATGTGCGTGCATTTCATGGATTCTTAAGAAAACAGCAACTTACTCTACTCCTTTGCATATTGGGGACACATGTTTTGTACCGCTCATCTGCCTTATCTTACTAGTGATCGACGAATGATCACATGGTTGATACTTCGTGGATCTGGAATGGTTCTTCTTTCCAATACCTCTCCCCCAACTGGCCTATCTAATGCTGCCAGTACCCAGGGACCTCTTGCATCTGGAGGAAGAGAGAGATATCCAATATAGTGTGTCATTTCAGTAGTAATATGTGCTTGCTTCCATGGAAACTGCCATCTTCATGGCAGCTGTGTTATTCTACTGCATTGCTACCTTTTCTGGTGTTTGTAAACGATCTATCAAGCTCCTGGGGAGAGGGCAGTAAGTGCTATGTGAACAGTGTGTGATTTATTTTGCTGGTATTTCTGACACCTCTTCCTATATAAACCATATTTCTTTCTGCTTACTTTCTGGTGATGGTCTGCTGGTTGCTTCTTTTTGTTAGTATAAATGGCTTCAGCTCTCTTTGCTATTTCTGCTTCCATGATCATTCCTTGCATGTAACATTCCAAATACATTCAGTATCTCCAAGATGTGTTTAGTTTCCATTCTCAGAATTTCAAATTAACAGTCAACAGCTGGGAATTTTAGCCCCACATCATCCTTGAGGCCATTAGACTGGGGAGGGAAGGCTATTGATTATCTCCTCCTCTATTATACACTCTGGAGTGGAAACATTTTTTGCAGTTTATTTGTGAAAGAACTGTATACATTTTGACCACTAAAAAAATATAAGCCTTCTGAATTTCTGCACAGAGCAATTTCTCCACGGTTCCAATATATGTCAGTCTGTGAGGGAGATGGGCGGTTCACCAAATAGATAGATAGGTGGATGGATGGATGACTGGATGGATGGATATCTATTTAAAGTAGAGCCCACATTTATAAGCCATGGTATTTCTTTCCAGCTCGCTTGTTGATCTGTAAAGTGTTTTAATTGATTTACAAATTATAATTTGATATATAGGCTGGGTCTACATATAGTTTTTTTAACTATTTATGACTAAATCAAATGTATGTTCATCCAACATATTTCCATAAATCATGGTTTGCATCCATAATTGCTTTCATATTACATGGTAAACCAAAACCAAACAAGCCACACTAGCTTCCTGAAATCTGTAGATCACTATTGGTACAATTGCCATAATGTTATTTTCACGCAGCATTCTTATCCTACTATTGAAAGCAAACCTTAAGCACAAGAGAATAGAATAGAATAGAATAGAATTTTATTGGCCAAGTGTGATTGGACACACAAGGAATTTGTCTTGGTGCATATGCTCTCAGTGTACATAAAAGAAAAGATACGTTCATCAAGGTACAACATTTACAACACAATTGATGGTCAATATATCAATATAAATCATAAGGATTGCCAGCAACAAGTTATAGTCATACAGTCATAAGTGGAAAGAGATTGGTGATGGCAACTATGAAACGATTAATAGTAGTGCAGATTCAGTAAATAGTCTGACAGTGTTGAGGGAATTATTTGTTTAGCAGAGTGATGGCCTTCGGGAAAAAACTGTTCTTGTGTCTAGTTGTTCTGGTGTGCAGTGCTCTATAGCGTCGTTTTGAGGATAGGAGTTGAAACAGTTTATGTTCAGGATGCGAGGGATCTGCAAATATTTTCACGGCCCTCTTCTTGATTCGTGCAGTATACAGGTCCTCAATGGAAGGCAGGTTGGTAGCAATTATAGTACCTTGGGGCCAGGAATTGCTTTAACATTCCATCATTCAGAATTTTGTGTATATTCAGATATCCCATGGGCACCTTTAAGCTTACCCAATGTTGCTAACAGAGACTATGCATAGAGAGAGAGGGGAAGGGCCCTCATGCTGGCTCAGGAATTCTGGGAGTTGAAGTCCACAGGTTGTAAAGATTCCATAGTTCCCCAACCCTGTTCTTTGTCTAACTCTTCAGTGGAGTTGGGGAAGGGACAAATGAAGGAATCCAAATTAAAGCAGAGGGCTATTTACCCTTTCTTTACTTGGGTTTCAGAACTCACGTTCCCTGGCCAGCATAGCTTTTGGCCCTGTAAGTGGTTTAATTGGAGTTGTAGTCCAGACAGGAAAGGGATTTAGAAATAGGAGGGTTTGTTTCTTGCTTCACCAAGCTGACAATTACTTGCCAAAATTCTGCAAAGTCATTTTTAAATAACTGTTTATCATTTAAGAGGAGACAGAGGAGGGAGGGAGAGGGGAGAAGAGAGAAAGATATCATCTAGATAGAATTTCTTGTATTTTTTTACATTATCTTTTCAATGGCCTTCCTGCTCTAGTGACCTTTCCTCTTCCTTAGGGTTTTTTTTTTTAACAGGAAATGAAGAAACAGCTTCCCTTTCCCAACTCATTACTCGGTTTTAAAAACTTTAATGTCTCCAATTATTACCATCCTGAGGGTTTCCCAGCAGCAGGCTTGATTGCACTCAAGCCTGATAAATATACCCCCCCCTCACTCCAGGGCCTGCTCAACACATGCTATTTTAAAAGCCCAGGTTGTCTCAGAGGGTTGTTGAAAAGGAGAAAGCTTCCTATGGCTTTCCTTTTCCCTAGAACCTGAGAATCAAGCTTTGGCATTTCCCCCCCTTTTAAAAATATTTCCTGTCTCCAGGGAAGGCTGACTGAAATGGAAGAGGTGAGAGGCACCTGCTGCTGGCTTCCCCAAGGCAAAAGGGGTGGTGGCTGGAAGGAGTCAGGTTGCCTTGCATTTCTAGCATCCTACCAACAGCTTCTTTCCAGTGTGGGTTAGCCATTTTTGTGGTGTAGTGTGTGCATGATTTTATCTGTACTTAAATAGCCTCCCCCCAGTTCGACCAGCCCTCCAGATATTTTGCATTACAACCCCAATCCCATTCATGCACAGCACATTTTAATATTTCCAGAAAACTCCTTCGGAGAAGCTGCTTATCTTGTGAATTTTGAACTTCTACTTTTCCTCATAAACAAGTAGCCAGTTCAGAACTGGCATCTGTATTGTGTGAAATGGCAAAACTAGATTTGAAGTTCTAGCTAATCTCGCTAGATATTACGTTCTGTTTGTTTCCCAATACTCTTCCTTTTCTCTTTCCAGTTATATACGTTAAGCATTTAGTCAAAAAGGAAATAAGGAGCTGGAGAGATTTCTTACTGACAAAAGGAAATTATTGTTATTATTATTGTAATTATTATTAATGATATGAATATATAAACAGGGAAGACAAAATGGAGAAGAAGCCAAACATATCCAATCAGAGCACAGCCAAGCTCCCACCCAATCAGTTCAAACCTTCACTAGCAGTTAAAAAGGAAGAAACAGCTGCAATCACACATTGCTCCCAGAAGCACGAAGCTGAAGCCTGAAGATGACGAATGAGACTTCATCGAAACGTCGCCAAGACACTTCCAATTTTACACGGGAGAAAACCCGAACAACCAAAGACCTATGGTTTGCGTGAATAGAAAGCCTGGGTGTGAATTAAATGTAGTTAGATTTCACATTTTCCCTCCTTTGTCCTGACTTTAATTTCTTCAGTAATAATTTTTTATTACTATTACTGACTTTTTTCTTGTCCTATAAGGGACAAAGAAGGGAATCTTTTGATGGTGTGTGTGTGTGTGTGTGTGTATAATATGCATGTATGTATGTATGTATGTATGTATGTATGCACTTTGAAGCATTTAGAATTTTTCAGCTGCCATATTGATGATTTTAATAGAATTGTCCACGGAGTTGCCAAGAGTCAGACATGACTGAAGGGTTAAAACAACAATATACTGATGCAATATAAAATACCTATTATGTAGCATGCTAAGCATGGTATGGTTAAGGGCCTACTGTGATCACGTCATGGATCCTGAGTTAAATGGTGGTAAAAGAATAGGAGAACCTTAACCACAATTTGTATCTATGGTTGGACAAATGCTTATATCTTAATCACAGAATGTGTGGTCCAAATCTAGACTAATGGCTAATTGATAAACACAAGCAGCCATTAATCCTCCAAGAAAAAGACATGATGTGAAAGACCACCCTCAGAAGGGAGTTGTTCTGGTAGCAACACCTCTGCTATTCCTATTTTGTTTTTCATTTCCTATGGGAGGGATACTTTTCAAAAACAAATCTGATCAGGCCAGTGTGGCTTTATTTTAGAAAAACAAAAGGATGTGTTGCCTGATTTGTTGCTGACCTATCATGGGTGGAATATTCTGCAAAAAAGAGGGAGACTAGAAAAGTGTTCAGTATGATTTGGAGCTATATGGGGTACTTATAGTGGGATGCTTAACAGTAAGTATGACTGTGAGTCACATGAACTAAGAAACAAGCTAAGAAACAAACTGGGAGAATTAGGGACAATTAGTTTCTACCTCACAGAAGCATGATAGTGAAATATAAAGGAAATGGGGCATTGGTCCTATCTGATACGTCCCTTCTGGTCAGGTGGAGACAGCATCCAGGAATGGGTTGTACTCTGTTCAGATGAAGGACTGAGTCTGTCAAGTTGTAAATCCCGCCCCTGTTGCTAGGGTCTTCCAGCTTTTGGCAAAGAGGAAAAAACAGGTTTGATGTGTCGTCAGAAAAAGACAGAAAGCAATGAGTGAGGACCAGACAACCATGGGTGGGGCTGGATGCTGTCTCCACCTGATGAGAATGTGCATATCAGGTAAGACCAATGCCCCTTCTCCCTCTAGGTGGAGACAGCATACAGGAATGGGACATACCAAAGCAAATTGTCCCCGAGTTATGGGCGGGTCACAATCTGGTCAGAAGACTCCCTTTCTATATGGACCCGTTGTAACACCCTGAGACCAAATGCTGCGTCCGCAGAGGCAAAGATGTCCAATTTATAATGGGCAAATGGTGTTGTGGCTCCAGGCCCCCCCCCCCGGGCCTGGCCCCCTGCCAGAAAGTGACTCAGAGAGTGAGGGGGAAGAGCCATTGGGGCTCTCCTCTGCAGGGCCGGCCTCTCTGGCTCAGCTCCAGGAGCCAGAAGCAGGCCAGGTGGAGGAGGTGACGAGGCCTCTGTCTCCTATATCTCCCCCCACCCAGGCAACACTTCCAGACCCAGCTGTGGACAATGAGTCCTGGTTAGATCCCAGGTTTCATAGACAACAGAGGCGGGAACAACAAAAGAAGGGGTGGGGCAGGCCTAGAGAGTGCTGAGTCACGGAGCCACACCCCACAGGGTATAAAAGCTGGAGGGGCTGCTCTACTACTTCGTGATGGACAAAACAAACTGACTGGAGAAAACTTGAGCTGAACTATTTGACTGAGCATTTGGCCTGGATTGATGTTTTTTCCTGACTTCCTGGTTGGTCCGGTAACGAGCTTCTGTGACGCCGGCATCAGGGAAGATAAAGAAAACCTTGGCAGACGTTCACTGGTCTGCTGCCAGAGCTGATAGCTGCCGTGGACTAAATTGCTGGCTAATTGAGTCAGTTCACGTGTCTCTCGGACTGAGGTGGGGGGGACAGAACAAATGGTGAAGGCGAGGTCCAAGTAACTGCTCTGCAGATCTCCACCAGGGAGGCTTGCGTGGCCCACGACGCCGTCGTAGAGGCACTCCGGGTCAAATGTACTGTCACATGCGTGGGCTTTGGAAGAGAACGCAACTCATACGCCTTGGCAATAGTTTGTCAAATCCATCAGCCAAACAAACACTGAGTTGTCTTTCTCAACTCAGCAGTCCGTTTAAGATATATGTGGAGAGTCCTCTGCATATCCAAGGTATGCCATTTTTTTTCTAAAGAGTGGGACGGTTAGGGCCCAAATTGGGTAAGACCAGTTCTTGCATCCTATGAAAGGAAGTGTGAATTATTATTTTTTTTACATTTATATCCCGCCCTTCTCCGAAGACTCAAGGCGGCTTACATTGTGTAAGGCAATTTTGGGAATGAAGGAAGGATCCAGCCGGAGGACTACACAATCAGCATGAAATACACAGAGGTCACTCCTCACTGAGAGAGTGGCAGTCTCAGAAATCTGCCTGGCAGAGATAATTGCAACCAAAAAGGTGACTTTACATGACAAAAGACAGAAGCTGGCAGACCATAAGGGTTCATAAGGAACTTCTGTGAGAGATCTCAGCACTATAGACAGGTCCCGTGTAGGGTACCTGTGTCTTACAGGGGGACATAAATTAGAGGCACCCCGAAAAAATCTGTGGATGGTACGGTGCTGAGATAGAGAATCAACTGAGCTACAAGTCAGTACAGCTGATAGAGCTGCCAGCTGCCGCCAAATTGTGTTAGAAGATAGACCCTTATCTAATCCATCCTGTAGGAAGCCCAGGATTTGGGGTATCGAGGCCGTGAGGGGACAGATACCCAAACGGCCATACCAATCACAAAAAATCCACCATGTGGCAGAATAAATCCACTCTGAAAGGCTGCTGAGAAGCCTGAATGGTCCTGATGACCCTGGAGGAGAACTTGTCCCCTCTCAGAGTGTGCCGCTCAAGCACCAGCTGGTCAATTGGAGCCACTGAGGTCCTGTTGGACCAATGCTACCTGGCTGAGCGATGCCACACCCTGAGGGATCCTCCAGGGAGGGGCAGTCGATTGAGTCCTGAGATCAGCAAACCATGCCCATCTGGGCCAATGCGGGGTCAGAAACAGAACCTCCACCCGCTCGTTCAGAACCTTCCAAATCGCCCTCGGCAGGAGAGGAACAGGAGGGAAAGCGTAAAGAAGCCAGGGTGGCAACGGGATGCGAAGTGCATCAACAGCTTCCGCTCCGTGATCTGGAAATCGGGAGTAAAACCTCGGGAGCTGTGAGTTTCCTGGGGCAGCAAACAAATCCACTTCCGGGATGCCAAAGTGGTCCGTTATGTCCCGGAAGAGGGATGGGTGCAGGCACCACTCCGTGTGGACGATGACTTGCCGGCTGAGCCA
Source organism: Ahaetulla prasina (assembly GCF_028640845.1). Lineage (NCBI taxonomy): Eukaryota > Metazoa > Chordata > Lepidosauria > Squamata > Colubridae > Ahaetulla > Ahaetulla prasina. Next base: position 360,994,277 of record NC_080539.1, read on the forward strand.
GTTCGCCTGTATGTTGGACATGCCGGAGATGTGTTCCGCTGTCAAGGAGCACAGGTGGCATTCCACCCAAAGGCCAATTCGTCTGGACTCCAACATTAGTGAATTGGACCTAGTGCCCCCCTGATGGCCACATTGTCTGTAAGCCTTCGTGGCCACATTGTCTGTAAGCACCAACATGTGATGGTCGGAGATTGACTGACGAAAATGAAGGAGAGCCAGATACACAGCCCAAAGTTCCAGCCAGTTGATGTTCCGCTGCCGGTCCCGGGTGTTTGACCTGCCCTGAGCCATCTGCTCCTGCAAATGAGCCCCCACAGCCAGAGAGGCTGGCATCTGTTGTCACCACCAGACGCTGGGGTTCTTGGAAAAAACACCCTTTGGCAATGGCTGGTGACCGGCACCAGTGGAGGGATCGAAGCATGGCTGTGGAGACCTGGACGTTGGCCAGTGAGGTGCTCCTGCCCGCCTTCTGGAAAGGCAAAAGAAACCATTGAAGGTCCCTAGTGTGTAGTTGGGCCCATGGAGTGATGGAAATGGCTAACACCATCTTGCTCAGGAGTTGTGAAAGCAGGAACAAGGACACCTTACGTTTTCTCTGAACTCTACCAGCTAGTTCTCTGAGACTGTCCTGCCATTCCTGGGACAAATAGACCTTGCCTTCAACAGAATCTATCACCCCTCCAAGGTGGAGCAGGCGGGTTGAAGGAGTCAATTGACTCTTCTCTACATTAATAGAAAACCCGTGCCGTGCCAGAGTTAGGATCATTACCTGGAGGTCCTCAGTAGACTGTTGTTTAGAAGAGGACAGAATTAAAATATCATCCAAGTAACATTGGACACGGACAGGCCTTGCCCTGAGGTGGGTAACTAAGGCTGCTAGCACCTTAGTTAAAGTACGGGGCGCTGATGAGAGCCCAAAAGGTAAAGCCGTATACTGATAGTGAATACCTACATAATAGAACCTAAGATATTTCCAATGAGAAGGAAGGATCGGAATATGCAGGTATGCCTCTGTTAAATTGATCGAAGTGAGGAAGTTGCCCTCCCTGATGCCATCAAGAATGGATCTAAGAGACTGCATTTTGAACCTTTTATATGCAAGGTATCGGTTCAGCCTTTTTAGGTCTAGAATAGGTCTCCTCCCCCCACCCCCGAGGATTTGGGCACAAGGAACAGAAGAGAATAGAATCCCTGCTCAAGTTGTTCCTCTGGTACTCGCTGAATAGCTTTAATGTCCAGTAGGTGTTTCACCGCCAAATCCATGAGGACCTTCTTAGTTTGGTCTTTAGACACTGGGCAGCGCGATCCCATTGTAAACTGGTAGTAAAGGTAAGCACTGCTGCTGCTGCGGGAGGGACCACCTGGGAAGCATGATCGGGCACCTCAAAGGCTTTTGGTGAATTGGGAGGGGCATCAGGTGTACCCCATAAATTGATTTTAGAGAGGGGTAGAGGAAAGTCTCACAAGCAAACTTGGTCAGGTGTACTTTCTGTTGGCCCCCCCACCATGCTGGAATGCTCCCGAGGTGCAGGGATTGCCCAGGGTCCTTGATCTTGGAGAGCCTGATCCCTATGTCTCTCATCCCTCTGGGATGCTTTGGAGGCAGTGCCATGCTGGCCCGACTTGGAAGTCATTCTAGAGCTCTCACCAGTCCTGGAATATCTAGGCCCATTCTTAACAGGATTTGAGGTGTCCATCTTGGGAACATCAGTGGTCCTGCCTCTGCGGGACTTAGACCTAAGTCCTTAGGCATCTAGCCTTGGATATATTCAATCCTGCAAGGGAACGTCCAAATGGCCAATAAGCCTGGCTGTGCAAGCCTATAATACATCACGCTAAACAGTAGCAGTGTCGTGTCCCACTCCTCCGCTGACGGCCGGGTCAGGGAAATCCGAATCAGGCGTGCCTCTGCAGCTCTGCCAAAGTCCTAGCAAAGTCCTCAGGGCAGGCAGGAGACCAGAAAGTGACTTCAGCAAGATATGTTTAGACTTTGCCTGACTCAGAGAATGCCAGAAAGCAGGTCCTTTATATAGGCCATGTGGTGTGGCTCCATGACTCAGCATTTATCCAGGCCTGCCCCTCCCTTCCTTCTGTTGCCTCCGTCTATCAAGTCTTCTGACGCGAGGGTCACTCCAGTCTGCAGCTGTTGGCAATTGACCTCCCTCAGGCTCACATGCTGTGGAGGAGGGGGGGTGTCTAGTTGCTCCGTTTGCCTGGGCATGGAGCCAGAGCTGAGGGCTGGAGATACTTCCTCCTCTTCAGCCTGTCTGGGCATGGAGCCAGGGCTGGGGCCGGGAGGCATACTAGGACATTCCTCCATGTTCGGAAGCAGATAAGAAGGCCCCGGCTGTGGTGAGATCAGACGAGACACAACAAGCAGTGAAGGAAAACAACACAATACAAGCTGCTGGCCCGGAGAATAAAGGTCCGACTTAATGTTCATGAGGGAACGTAGCACAGCAAACTTGTCTGCCTGCCACCTTTTGCCGCTTCCAACAATTCTTGGGTGCAAGGCTCCAAACAAAATGGCAGCTGTGCTCCTCGTGGAGCACGAAGCTTCTTGCAAGAAATTTAATATAAATATCACCCCAAAGTCAGTGGAGCATGAAGCTCCAAAGGCATGCTTTAATGGTTGTGAGGTGACCAGAGGCAGGCTGGGAGCAGGATGCAACACGAGGCAGCAGTGAAATGATGGAGAAAAAAGAATCAAAATGGCGGCCAGTCCAGGAATGGAGCACGAAGCTCCTGCATAGGCGGCAAAGCCACAGATGGCAAAAATGGAGCGTGAAGCTCCTACTAACTGCCGCTGCTCTCCGCAACTCGTGGGGAAAGGTGAGGCTGATGCCAACCAGGAGCGTGAAGCTCCTCAGATCCGGTATATCTATCGGGCGGCAGTGGTCTTAAAATGGCCGCCCGTTCAGCCCAACTGGGAGCGCGAAGCTCCTCCAAGCCACTTCCCAAGATAGAGAGAGACTGCGAAGCTCCACAAATCCGCCTCTCAGTTGCTGTGGAAACGCGTGACTCTGCCACTACTCTGGAGTGCTTGAAACCTCAACGGAGAGCAATTTAAAGGCCGATAGTGTAATTAACGGCCGAGCCGCTGAGAGCTCCCACCCACGTCTGAAGCCAAAGCCCGAGCCGGCAGGGAAGAGCCAACGACTCAACCACTGCTGGGAGTCAGCTGGTAACTCACAGTATCCAGAAGATGTGATAGCTGGAATTCATGAGGGAGAAGAAACAACATCCAAGAAGGAGAAGGTAAGGAAAGCTCAACACGTCCGTCCAGTCTGAAGGACTGAGTCAAAAGCTGGAAGGCCCTAGCAACAGGGGTGGGATTTACAATTTAATAGACTCAGTCCTTCATCTGAACAGACAGAGTACATACAACCCATTCCTGGATGCTGTCTCTACCTAGAGGGAGAATATTGTTTTTTGCCCTAAAATCCTTGGGGGGGGGGAATGAAAACATAATTAATAAATAAATAGCTTAACAGTTCATGCTGTAATAAATAATAATTAGTGTAGCAGAGAGCCTGGCTCCAATTTAATGGTCTCCGGTAGGTTACATTACCCTTCATGCCAGTCTCTAGCCAACATAGTCAGTGATAATACTGGCTGATGCTGATGAGAATTGTAGTCCAGCACCCATAAAGGACCTCAGACTAGGTAAGGCTGTTTAAACTTTAACTAAAGAAAGACAAATTTTTTTGTGAGCTACCCACAATTGGGCAGTATACAAGTTTAATAAAATTGTTATCGTTAGTTGCCTAGTCAGCCAAATATTTAAATTGGGTATGGCATTTTAATTTACTTATTGAGTCCTTCCCAAGATCCTGAAATAGGCTGATGATGTTATTTGATGGTGTTAATGGTATTATCATAGGATGTAAGCGGTTCCAAGTAAAGCTGCCTTTTGCAATTATCTGGTGATTTTGTCAATGCTGATGGTGTTCGAGTGGAATTTTGGGATTGCATCCAAGGTGCCTATTACTATTGGTACTATTTTTATTTTTGTTTTGCTGCATCATTCTGCTTCTATTTGCAGGTTTTTGTACTTTGTAATTTTCTCAAGTTCTTTTCTTTTTTTCTTATGTCTCCAGGTATTGCAACATCCACTCTCCAGACTTTTTTGCCTTTCTTATAAACAATTATTAAGTCTGGCGTGTTATGTGGCAGATGCTTTTCTGTTTGAGTTCTAAAATCTCGGGAGTATTTTAGCGTCTTCGTTTTCTATTTCTTTGTCTATTTTGCGATCCCACCAGTTCTTGTTTTCAGGCAAATGCAGACAGGTATTTCTTGCATATATTGCAATGCACCATTGTTGCTACTGTTGTTTATAGTCAGTCTGTGTGATTTTATTGCAGCAGCTAACTAGGTGGTCCACTGTTTCTTTAGTTCTTTTGCAGTGGCGACATTTGCTGTCTGTTGCTGTCTTCTCCAAACTGACTTTGTATACATCTGTGCTCAAGGTTTGGTCTTGTGCAGTCAGAATTATCTCCTCTGTCTCTTTCCCAGCTTTCTTGCTTTTAGTCATTGCCAGGTCTTGTTATCAGTTTTGCTTGCTACAAGTTTTTTTTTTATGTACTGGCCATGTAATATTTTGCCTTGCCACATCTATTCTTCACTTGGTCTTTCTTTTAGGCCAGTTTGATGGTATTTCCTCCACTGAATTTGCACTTTAAGATCTTCACTCTCATGATTTATTTACTTCTAACCTTGATTTCAGTGTGCTTGACGTCAGCTTGAAGGATGCCCAGATATTTGTAGTGATTATCTTCATCCAGACTCTTCTGTTGGTACAAGCGACATGTTTGTTTATGGTTATTATGTTTGGTTGCATAGTCAGCCAGAGGTTTAGACTAGTTTTGGCATTTTTGGCTGCCTATTGAATCCTTCCCAAAGACCCAAGGCAAGCAGATATTGTTTAATAATACTAAAGTATCATCATAGGAGGCCTGGTGGTTCTGTGGTTGGAATGCAGTATTTCAGACAAACTCTGCCCACAGCCTGGAGTTCAATCCTGAGAAGGTAAGGAAAGCTCAACACGTCCGTCCAGTCTGAAGGACTGAGTCAAAAGCTGGAAGGCCCTAGCAACAGGGGTGGGATTTACAATTTAATAGACTCAGTCCTTCATCTGAACAGACAGAGTACATACAACCCATTCCTGGATGCTGTCTCTACCTAGAGGGAGAATATTGTTTTTTGCCCTAAAATCCTTGGGGGGGGGGAAATGAAAACATAATTAATAAATAAATAGCTTAACAGTTCATGCTGTAATAAATAATAATTAGTGTAGCAGAGAGCCTGGCTCCAATTTAATGGTCTCCGGTAGGTTACATTACCCTTCATGCCAGTCTCTAGCCAACATAGTCAGTGATAATACTGGCTGATGCTGATGAGAATTGTAGTCCAGCACCCATAAAGGACCTCAGACTAGGTAAGGCTGTTTAAACTTTAAACAAAGACAAATTTGATTGTGAGCTACCCACAATTGGGCAGTATACAAGTTTAATAAAATTGTTATGGTTAGTTGCCTAGTCAGCCAAATATTTAAATTGGGTATGGCATTTTAATTTACTTATTGAGTCCTTCCCAAGATCCTGAAATAGGCTGATGATGTTATTTGATGGTGTTAATGGTATTATCATAGGATGTAAGCTGTTCCAAGTAAAGCTGCCTTTTGCAATTATCTGGTGATTTTGTCAATGCTGATGGTGTTCGAGTGGAATTTTGGGATTGCATCCAAGGTGCCTATTACTATTGGTACTATTTTTATTTTTGTTTTGCTGCATCATTCTGCTTCTATTTGCAGGTTTTTGTACTTTGTAATTTTCTCAAGTTATTTTCTTTTTTTCTTATGTCTCCAGGTATTGCAACATCCACTCTCCAGACTTTTTTGCCTTTCTTATAAACAATTATTAAGTCTGGCGTGTTATGTGGCAGATGCTTTTCTGTTTGAGTTCTAAAATCTCGGGAGTATTTTAGCGTCTTCGTTTTCTATTTCTTTGTCTATTTTGCGATCCCACCAGTTCTTGTTTTCAGGCAAATGCAGACAGATATTTCTTGCATATATTGCAATGCACCATTGTTGCTACTGTTGTTTATAGTCAGTCTGTGTGATTTTATTGCAGCAGCTAACTAGGTGGTCCACTGTTTCTTTAGTTCTTTTGCAGTGGCGACATTTGCTGTCTGTTGCTGTCTTCTCCAAACTGACTTTGTATACATCTGTGCTCAAGGTTTGGTCTTGTGCAGTCAGAATTATCTCCTCTGTCTCTTTCCCAGCTTTCTTGCTTTTAGTCATTGCCAGGTCTTGTTATCAGTTTTGCTTGCTAGAGGTTTTTTTTTATGTACTGGCCATGTAATATTTTGCCTTGCCACATCTATTCTTCACTTGGTCTTTCTTTTAGGCCAGTTTGATGGTATTTCCTCTACTGAATTTGCACTTTAAGATCTTCACTCTCATGATTTATTTACTTCTAACCTTGATTTCAGTGTGCTTGACGTCAGCTTGAAGGATGCCCAGATATTTGTAGTGATTATCTTCATCCAGACTCTTCTGTTGGTACAAGCGACATGTTTGTTTATGGTTATTATGTTTGGTTGCATAGTCAGCCAGAGGTTTTGGCATTTTTGGCTGCCTATTGAATCCTTCCCAAAGACCCAAGGCAAGCAGATATTGTTTAATAATACTAAAGTATCATCATAGGAGGCCTGGTGGTTCTGTGGTTGGAATGCAGTATTTCAGACAAACTCTGCCCACAGCCTGGAGTTCAATCCTGACAAGGCTCAAGGTTGACTCAACCTTCCATCCTTCCGAGGTCAGTAAAATGATGACCCAGATTGTTGGGGGCAATATACCCACTGTCTATCAAATAACTTCAGAGAGTGCTGTAAAGTGCTGTGGAGCAGTACATAAGTCTAAATGCTGGTGCTAGTGCTATCACAGGATGTAAGTTTTTCTAAGTCAAGTTGCCTTTTGCAACTGACTGATGGTGATTTTGTCAGTGTTGATGGTGTATAATAGGTTATTAACTGTTCATAACAATGTGAAGCTGCCAGTCCTTTAGCTGGTGTTGGCCTTCATCTACATGAGTTGCTCTCAAGAATCTAGGTCTAGGATGTCATATTGTATCAGTGTAGTATATGCAGATCTAAGCAGTGTGGCTTTTTGTAATTGGCAGATGGAAATTTTGTCAATGAACATATTTTCTAAGTGCCTTCCAAGATTTGTTGGTATGACAGCCAGTGATTAGCCATTATTTAGTGAGTAAATATTAACATAATTTATTTCCCAGCCATGTGGTTATTCCAGGGACTTGGAACATTAGCAACATAATTTCTCATACTGAGGACAAGCTTTGGTTAACTGGCGTTTTAGAGGTTGAAACCAGCAACAGAAATTGCATTTGGAGCAATAATAGTAGGGTAGGAGTACAGAGCTTCTCAAAAAGTTGTTACTCATTTCAGAGACAGATTATTATTGCCCAGAGGTGGTAGTGCAAAAGAAGAAATTCCACCTGAGGAATCATTAGAAAAACATTCAAGTGGGAAACTGTCAGGACCCAAACTTATTTTTAAAATTCAAATCTAAGCTACAATGTCGTTTGACTATATATATAAAAAAAATAAAATAGAGAATTTGGAGGGGGAGTTCAGAAAAGGGCAATGAAAATTAATAAATGTATTAGTGTCCAAGGACTCTATCTGGTTTTGCTGCAGTAAAATAGCTCAATTGCCTCTCTGGAAATTGTTGCAAAACGACGGGGGATTGGAATCTTGCCCTGTGAGGAAATTTATTTTACTGCTTTGAATATTTATAAGTTGCCTAAGGCCACAAATGGGAGTGGTGTATACATTATTTAAATTAAAGACTTCAGGGCTGGTTTTAAAAGTTACTAATGACATAGGGAGATGAATGGACAAAAATATTTTGCATAATACTGAAACTCTTTATGGTCTCTTATTGAAACAAATTGGTAACGGCTGTCATACAAGATAAAGATTAAAAGGGCCTTCGAGATCATTTAGTCCAACCCTTTTCCCAGTGCAGGAATCCACCACTAAACAACATCCTTCCATCTAGCCTCCACTTAGCCACTTCTCAACACTGTTCCATTGTTGAACAATTCTTACAATTGGAGATTTTTCCTTGATATTTGACTGATTTTTTTTTAAAGGCAAAGGCTTCCCTTGTCCAGTCATGTCAGACTCTTAATGGACGGTGCTCATTTCCATTTCCTAGCCAAGGGAGCCAGCATTGTCCGAAGATGCTTCTGTGATCATGTGGCTGGCATGCCTATGCCGAAGTGCACAGAACGCTCTTACCTTCAAAGTGGTACCTATTGATCTACTTGCATTTTCATGGTTCCAAACTGCTAGGTTGGCAGGAGTTGGGGCAGGAACGGGAGTTTCCCCCATAACATGATACGCGGGTTTCAAACTGCCGACCTTTCAGTCAGCGTCAAAGTGTCTTAACTGCTTGGCCACTGTAGGCCACCGTACCACTTCCTTATAATTTAAGCTTCTCCAGGCTAAACATACTAAGTGTCTCCAACCATTCCCCATACATTTTTCAGGCTCCTTACCATATCGTTAGCTATAGTTTATCAGAGCCTTTGCAAAAGTTGGGCACAAGCTTTAACATCTTTTGACACATTTTAGGCATTTGCTTTTGTTGTAGGGATATTATACTCTTTATTCATGCTCGGCTTGTGATCTGTCAGGACAGCCAGATTCCTTTTGTAAGAATAGCTCCCCAATAAGGTCGTGTCCATCCTTCACTCATGTCTTTGATTTTTGGGAGCCAGTGTAGGACTCTGCATTTATCCAGTTGAAATGCTGATTTCTGGGCATGCCAGGATCCTTCTGGATCTTGATGCTGCCCTTCAAGGTGTTTGTTGTACCTCCTATTGTTGTGCCATCTGCAGATGTGATCTTTTTTATGACCCCTCGCCCAAGTCATTTATTTAGGGAAACAAAAGGCGCTATTCTTTCCCAGAGTACTGAATCAGCTTGTGAGATTCACTGACACAAGATGTGCTGGTTACCTTTAAAAATAGGAAAGACAAATTCATGGGGAAAAGTGTCAGTAGAATCTTTTTAGCTGTTTGGAAGCTTCTTGTTTAGAAGCTGTCTACCTCAGAAATGCCTGTTTTAAGAACCCTGGTAGCAAGACCTGACCTGTTGTTGCTGTTATATTCTTAAGTTTGAGAGCACATAGAGAAGCTGGGAACATGAGTAACTATCGTATTGTTAAGGAGAATCAATGAATTTGTAAGTTAGTAAGATTTCCCCAGAATGCAGTGGAACAGTTCCAAAGACTGTGTCCCTTGGAGCCCAGATTGAGGCTTTCATAATCCATACTATTGAAGATTCAGCTCTAGGATCAACCCTCTACACATACTACCTGGTAGAAGTCATGGACAATTAACCAGTGGCATGGCTTGCTTTCAGAAGTTGCGGGTGTTCCATCACTGGAGGTTGTAAAGAAGAGACTGGACAACCATTTGTCTGAAATGGTATAGGGTCTCCTACTTGAGCAAAAGACCCTATAGAAGACCTCCAGGGTCCCTTCCAACTCTGTTATCCCTCCAAGTGATCCATTGGATTACTGCTGGGATAGGCCTCTTTGCATGTCAGTAGTGACCTTCAAGTGACCACTTGGCTGCAACAAGATGGATTTTTTACCCCATCAGAGCTTTCTGAAATGTGTGTGCATGGTGAAAGGAGCCTGCTGGTTGGGATGAGGGGAGTGACATTTTAAAAATCGGCCCCAGCTAAGGGGATGGGCGCCCAGCACACCTGCTCACTTCAGTCCCCTGGCGTAACAGGAAGCAGCCCTTGAAACTGCAGCTTAACGGGCTTCTTGGTTTCGCATGTAACCTGATACGCAAATAGCTTTTCAGTTCCTCAATTTTTATTATCTTTTTTCCCCAGCCTTCTCTTCTGATATCTGAGCTTTTGAGCAATACTAATTTGAATATTTTGCTGTTAGTCCCCGCACAAAGAAAGATGTGATATCCGTATTCCGGATATTATTCTTGTCTTTTCATTCCCCCTGCTTTTCTCTTTGGACTTGTAAATATGCATGTAGAGCAATCTCTGGGTTGTTAGATGTCATATTTTGCTGCTTGCTGTCCTGCTTTTTTCTCATTAAAAAAGGCTAACTGTCTTCTATTCACTGGTGGGTTTTAGGTTTTGTTTTTTTTTCCCCAGAAAAAAAAAACTTGTTTGGTGCTTCTCTCAGAAGAGCTGCTGTTCTATTGTCTTTCCAGTTAAAATACCTGCTTGGGCCAATATCTCATTCAGAAATATGAGAAAAGAACTGCTAGCAAAAATGGAGCCACTTCTTTACACTGAAAACAACAGTCAGTTTGCTGTTTGAATGTTTTGAGCAATGCTGACTTGAGTTACTCTTTAATGACATTCTTGAAGAGCAACAGCAGGGAAATTCCTTCTCCAAGATGTGGATGCAGTGGTCAGATTTAAATAATTGCATTTGTTTAAAAGTTGCACTGACACCCCACCCCCAAATAGTGGGGCTAAAGTATAGGCATTATACTATCTGCTCGCTCCTTTATGCAATGTGTCCTTACTGTCTGGGGACATGGCTGTGGAAAGAAAAGGCTAATTTGATATATGGTGTCCCCCCCCCCATCTCCTTACATAGAGGCTGTCATTATTTTGCCTTTTATCCTCAGTACTGCTGTGGCTAAGATGCTGAGTTTGTCAATCAAAAGTTTGGCAGGTCAGTGGTTCAAATCCCTAGTGCCGCGTAACGGAGTGAGCTCCCATTACTTGTACCAGCTTTTGCCAACCTATCAGTTCGAAAGCACGTAAAAAATGCAAGTAGAAAAATAGGGACCACCTTTGGTGGGAAGATAACAGCATTCCGTGCACTTTTGGCATTGAGTCATGCCAGCCACTTAACCATGCAGATGTCTTCGGACAATGCTGGCTCTTCAGCTTTGAAACGGAGATGAGCACCGCCCCCTAGAGTCAGGAACCTTTACCTTTACTGCTGTGGCATCGTCCTGCTTGCAGTGTTTCTATAGCTAAACATGTTATTTTTGCTCCAGTGCATTGATGCTGCTCTCTTGGAGTGTTCAGAATTTATCTTTTAACAGTTGTCACCAAGACCCTTATTTTCTGTTTTCTCTCCCACTATATTTATTTATTTATGAAGTTTAATTGCTGCTCATCTCAGATCCAATGATTCTTGGCAGCTTAGAACATTAAAAAACAAACAAACATTGAAAAGCATTAAAAACATCCATCGTAAAAAGCACAGCAGATAAAAACATTAACAGATAAAATCATGGACACAAGATGGCAAAGGGGTCCTTGAATGGCTCAGACTGCTAAGACAGTCTGTTATTAACAGCAGCTGCTTGCAATTACTGCAGGTTCAAGCCCCACCAGGCCCAAGGTTGACTCAGCCTTCCATCCTTTATAAGGTAGGTAAAATGAGGACCCAGATTGTTGGGGGCAATAAGTTGACTTTGTATATAATATACAAATGGATGAAGACTATTGCTTGACATAGTGTAAGCCGGCCTGAGTCTTCGGAGAAGGGCGGGATATAAATGCAAATAAAAAAAAAGAAAGAAAGCCGGACATATCCAGGGGAGTAGGGGGAATGGGACAGGTGGGGTTGAATTTTAGTCAACTACATCCAGTATGAAGCTCCCCCATTCCCAATGGGCAATGGCAGAGCTAGGTCTTAAGGCTCTTTCAAAAAGTCAGGAGGATGGGAACCAATATCACCTCAAGGTGTAAGATGTTCCACACCGCAGGAGCCACAGCAGACAAGGGTCTTCTCTTGGATCCCACCAGCTGAAACTTCTTGGCTGATAGGACCCACAGAATGTCCTTTGCTGGCACTGGTAGGGCGGGCCACTCCCATTGGGGTGAGACTGGCTCCATGCCATGCAGAGTTTAAAGGTGGATGACCAAGACCTTGAACTGCATCTGGAAACAGACCGGCAACCAGTGCAGCTGGTGAAGCAGTGGCGTAACATGGCCACTCTAGGGACCCTAAGAATTGCATGCGCCACCACACTGCACCACCTGTGGCTTACGAATGCTCTTCAAGGGTAGCCCCATGTAAGCGCATGATCATTAAGTACTTTCCATCTGTGGGCAGTAAAGTATCTGTCAGTTTCGGAAGGCAATTTTCTTTTCGCTTCTTAACTGCCACATATTTTATCTGGGGAAGTTGGGGGGGTTGTTGTTGTTGGAGCGGTAGAAAGTTAGTCATAACAACATTCTGTATTCAAGGACATCCTGGATCTGCCAGAGACTGCCTGAAGATTGCATCCAGTTGAGTGTGAAGAGTTGATTGGATAATGTGATGAACTTGTGGGTGTGAGGCAGGGCTGTGAACTGTCAACTGGGTGTGGAAAACCTGGAAGCTTTCAGTTTTGGGTCTTCCCAGCTGTTGAACTTGAACTCTGGGAGTTGAAATCCACAAGTCTTAAAGTTGCCAAGGTTGGAGACCCCTGGTCTAATAGATCAAGGTGCTGGACTAAGAGCAGGCAGACCAAAGTTCTAGCTCCTCTTGACACTCAATTGAATGACTCTGGTATAGATAGTGTCAGTTTTGGAAGGCAATTTTCTTTTTGCTTCTTAACTGCCACATATTTTACTTGGGGAAGTTGGGAGGGGGTTGGTGTTGGAGCGGTAGAAAGTTAGTCATAACAACATTCCGTATTCAAGGACTTTTGCCTGCATCTGATGTCGACTGCCTGAAGATTGTATCCAGTTGAGTGTGAAGAGTTGATTGGACAATGTGATGAACTTGTGGGTGTGGGGCAGGGCTGTGAACTGTCAACTGGGTGTGGAAAACCTGAAAGCTTTCAGTTTCGGGTTTTCCCAGCTGTGCCAACATGACATCTCTAATAAATTGGAACTTTGATGAACCTCAAGCCTCAGAGCCTTATTTTGTTGGGGGTGTTCCTTGGAACCCTGACAGTATTGAAATACACGCCAGGTGGAGATGAAAGGAGCACATTGAGGACATGTTGGGTTGGGCAAGCCAGATGTAATATGTGCATTGTCTCATGTAAATGTGTGTTTGTAAAGACATGCATCACAATAGAGGCTCTTTCCTGGAGGATAAGATCTAGTTGATTCTCCGCTGAATGTAGTTTTGTGTATTGTGAAAAGACTCTTTATTTCTCAGCTGTTACTCTTTGAACATTTGTAATCTCCACCTCCTCACAACCACCCTGAAAAATAAGTAGGCCCAGACAAAATTGACCCATTGTATTGAGATTTAACCCAGGCCTTCTTCCCCATCTCCCTCCCACTTTTAAATTTATGTTGCTTGGCCCTTAAATAGTCTGTGTACGAAGCAGCCTTGAATGGGCCTCTGCCAAATTCTTGCTATTAGTAGTTTGAGTGACTAAACAAAAGCTTATTCACTTATGTATTTCAAATTTCTCTACCCCATACCAGGGATTAATCACATATTTCCTTTCAGTTCTGCTTCCATTTTCCTATTACTATTATTTGTTATCAATTTGAATCAATATAGTCCACTGAAAATTATGGGCTATAATTTACAATGCCAATCTAGCGAGGGTTTGTAGATAGATTTTTTTTTCTTCATGTTCCCAGTCTTGGGTGGAGAGAAGGACTATCTGTCAGGGTTCCAAGGAACACCCCCAACGAAATAAAGCTCTGAGGCCTGAGGTTCCTCAAAGTTCCAATTTATTAGAGATGTCATGTTGGCACAGCTGGGAAAACCCAAAACTGAAAGCTTCCAGGTTTTCCACACCCAGTTGACAGTTCACAGCCCTGCCCCACACCCACAAGTTCATCACATTGTCCAATCAACTCTTCACACTCAACTGGATACAATCTTCAGGCAGTCGACATCAGATGCAGGCAAAAGTCCTTGAATATGGAATGTTGTTATGACTAACTTTCTACCGCTCCAACAACAACCCCCTCCCAACTTCCCCAGGTAAAATATGTGGCAGTTAAGAAGTAAAAAGAAAATTGCCTTCCAAAACTGACACTATCTATACCAGAGTCATTCAATTGAGTGTCAAGAGGAGCTGCCTGCTCTTAGTCCAGCACCTTGAACTACTAGACCAGGGGTCTCCAACCTTGGCAACTTTAAGACTTGTGGATTTCAACTCCCAGAGTTCAAGTCAACTCTGGGAGTTGAAATCCACAAGTCTTAAAGTTGCCAAGGTTAGAGACCCTTGTACTAGACTGCACTGGCTATCATCCATTTTCATACATATCATACATACATACATGTCATACATATCATACATGTATCTGTGTACACTTTCTACCTGTAAATGGCACACCTCCTTTATATAGAGGACTTTTCTGGTTGTCTTTAATGCCACTTAAAAATAATATAATAATAATAACAACAGAGTTGGAAGGGACCTTGAAGGCCTTCTAGTCCAACCCCCTGCCTAGGCAGGAAACCCTACACCATTTCAGACAAATGGTTATCCAATATTTTCTTTAAAATTTCCAGTATTGGAGCATTCACAACTTCTGCAGGCAAGTTCTTCCACTTATTGATTGTTCTGTCAGGAAATTTCTCCTTAGTTCTAAGTTGCTTCTCTCCTTGATTAATTTCCACCCATTGCTTCTTGTCCTGCCCTCAGGTGCTTTGGAGAATAGTTTGACTCCCTCTTCTTTGTGGCAACCCCTGAGATATTGGAACACTGCTATCATGTCTCCCCTAGTCCTTCTTTTTGTTAAACTAGACATACCCAGTTCCTGCAACCATTCTTCATATGTTTTAACCTCCAGTCCCCTAATCATCTTTGTTGCTCTTCTCTACCCTCTTTCTAGAGTCTCAGCATCTTTCCTCTCCAGTTGTCTTCCTCTTTTCCGAGGTCAGCTTGCCAGGCAGTCAAGGGCTGGCAATTGTGAATTTTTCTCCTGATGATCAACCATATGTTCTTCACGTGTTTGTGGGGTTTTGTTTTTTTAAGCAGATATTTATCTATCAGACAAATTTCCTTTTGTTTCGTGAGCCCCACTTGTTCATGAAAAGCAAAGACTCAAAAAAGGTGGGAAGAGAGCGAACACGCAAACACACCCAGAAACGGTTCTTATAAATGACCAAGTTGGAATGAAACCAATTCAGAAACAGGATGAAGCTTTTTAAAAAAACAAAAACAAAAACCAAGATTGAATGGGTAAATGGCCTGTCTTTTTTCTTCTTGTCTTCTGCAGCCTGATAAAAATTAGAAAAGAATTTATTATGTCAGTGTTAAGGCTGGAAAATAGTGTTCCTGAGCTACTTACCTTTTTCCTGTGCAATGGAAGATTGACTGGAAGCAAGGGCCTTCGTACCCCTTTCCCAGCCCTGGTTTCTTCAGCACCCGTACACATTCTTTTATAGTCCTTTATTTCCATGAGGTAGGCATGGTGCACATTCTTTCCCAACAGATATGTTAGATTTCAACTCCCAGACTCCCTCCCCTAATTGGAGAGCCAATGGAAATTGACTTGAATGCTTCAAGGTTACAAAAGACAGGTAAAAAGATTTCTATCATCCCACTGGAGCTCTAGCACAGATCCTCCAGTCCAGCCCGGTCCATTTTAAAATCCAGCCTTTTCATTGCTGGCATCTGTCTCTCTCACACACACGGATTGAGAAATGTGGCACTTTCCAGATGACTAGAATAGAATTTTTTTTATTGGCCAAGTGTGATTGGACACACAAGGAATTTGTCCTGGTGCATATGCTTTCAGTGTACACAAAAGAAAAGATACGTTCATCAAGGTACAATATTTACAACACAAATGATGGTCAATATATCAATATAAATCATAAGGATTGCTAGCAACAAAGTTACAGTCATACAGTCATAAGTGGAAAGAGATTGGTGATGGGAACGATGAGAAGATTAATAGTAGTGCAGATTTAGTAAATAGTTTGACAGTGTTGAGGGAATTATTTGTTTAGCAGAGTGATGGCCTTTGGGAAAAAACTGTTCTTGTGTCTAGTTGTTCTGGTGTGCAGTACTCTATAGCGTCGTTTTGAGGGTAGGAGTTGAAACAGTTTATGTCCTGGATGTGAGGGATCTGTAAATATTTTCACGGCCCTCTTCTTGATTCGTGCAATATACAGGTCCTCAATGGAAGGCAGGTTGGTAGCCATTGTTTTTTCTGCAGTTCTAATTATCCTCTGAAGTCTGTGTCTTTCTTGTTGGGTTGCAGAACCGAACCAGACAGTTATAGAGGTGCAAATGACAGACTCAATAATTCCTCTGTAGAACTGAATCAGCAGCTCCTTGGGCAGTTTGAGCTTTCTGAGTTGGCGCAGAAAGAACATTCTTTGTTGTCCTTTTTTGATGATATTTTTGATGTTAGCAGGGCTCTCCAACCTTGGCAACTTTTAGACTTGTGGACTGGAACTCTGGGAGTTGAAGTCCACAAGTCTGAAAGGTGCCAAGGTTGGAAACCCCTGGACTAGGGCAGTGGTTCTCAATGTGGGCTATGTGATCCCCCAAGGGTACCACACCATATTTCTAGAGTCACAGGCATTTCATGGTACAGTTTAGACTTTAGAATATAGGTAGCCCTAAACTTACAACCACAAATGAGCCCAAAATTCCTGTTGCTAATTGAGATATTTGTTAAGTGAGTTTTGCTCCATTTTATGACTTTCCTTGCCATAGGTGTTAAGTGAATCACAGCAGTTGATTGACTTTTCTTATCAGAAGATTGCAAAAGCTGAACACATGGTTGACCCTGGGACACTGCAATATACGCCAGTTGCCAAGCATCCAAATTTTGATCATGCAACCATGGGGATGCCGCAATGGTCATAAGTGTGAAAAACGGTCATAAGTCACTTTTTTCAATGCCATTATCTTTGAATGGTCACTAAACAAACTGTTGTAATTTCGAGGACTACCTGTAATAATAAACAATGCAAATGATCAAGTAACTTTTTTTCCTAGCTTAGAGAAATTTATGAGGGGAGACGCAGAGATAAATTAGGCTCAGAAGTGGTGCCTGAATACGAAAGGTTGGGAATTCCTGGACTTGGGAATGCCAACTCCCAAATCCCAGGCTAACATGGCCAGAGGAATCTCCTGGAGAAATAATTTCAACATGATCTCAGATAAGCTGATTCTGGAAATATGATGCCTTCTCTTTGGAATGTTTGAGCACCTATACTTTGTTGGAAGGGGTGCAAATCTCAGTTGACTTAGTTTGATGTGATTTTTCATTTAGAGTATCTGCAGGGATTTATGTTAAAGAGCGCTGGGCTGCTAGGCACAATTTTTATTGCTTATTCTTTTAAGCCCTAAATGGACAGTATCAAGGGCCTGCCAAATGTAGGCCCTGGTTTGTCTCAGGAAAGTGCAGAGGTTTTCCATTTGTCCCATCCAGAAGAGCTGGATTGATACGGAAGGGAGATATTTCCATTTTAAATGTTCTAAATGTTTGCATTCAAGCTGCGGAAATCTCACTTCCATAATTTAGTGTGTATTAGTACTCTGCTGTTGTTGTTATGTGCTTACCAGTGGTGGAATCTTCCCATTTTGCTTGGTACATGACTTTTCTGCTATTTGTTGATTTATTTGCTTAGTATTTGCTTAGTCTATTTTATCAGTGCTGTTATTAATTTGGAAACTTATTCCATTTTTTTTGGAACTGGTTCAAATTCATTTAATTCAATACCTTCAACTATAATAAGTATTTTCACTGTCTTTCTCCACATCTCCCAGAATCTTTCCGTTGATAGATTCTGGTAAAATTATCTAGTTAAACGTTTCAGACAAGATGGGTCCTACAGATTGGATCTATCGAAGGGCTGTAATCATGTGCAGTGTCAAAATTTATGTGGGGTGATGTGATGAGGACAAGCTGAGGCCATCCAAGCTCAGCAGCTGGTCCAGCAAGGAACATTCTTGCTGATTGAAGGCTATTAATAGTTGGGAATTGAGAACAGTGGGGCACACATGTTCTACACATCAGGGGCAGAGCGTTCCTGCATGCAAAGGGAATTGTTGCACCAAAGGATCTATATGATATACCGATGACAAAGCAGTTGCTCGCTCAGCTTATGCAAAGGAAAAGTGTGCTCCAATTTAGTTGGTGCATAATGGAACACATGTTTTTCTGGCTAGCAGGTGGTCCGCGTTTTTTTTTCTTTCTCAATTTCACATTCCGCTTGAAAACTATTAAAGAAAGATGCAAGCGAACTTTTTGTTTTGTTTGTGCTCCGTTCCTGCAGTGATGCAAAATTCCATCATAGTGTAGCAGATGGAATTAATCTGTGGGGTAGAAAAACAGATTGTGTTTATTTCTTTAGCTGTATGACATTGCCTCCCATATATTCAGTTCAGCTTAAAATTCAACTTTTTCATTGCTCACGCATGCAGAAGCAAACTAGACATGCCTTCTTTTTATTTGTCCTTCCTATGTTGTAATGTGAGTTTTCCAGAAAATTTTGAATTGGGAAGAAAAGGTTTAAAAATTTTAAATCTTGGCTTCTACATCTTGCCTTCCTCATCATGTTAACATCTCACATTTTCCCCAGCCATTTAATATTTCGCATTTTAGGTAATTAGGGAGAATGCAGGATTATAAAATGAGACCTTTGGAAAATATAGAGCAGGAAAGCAAAAAGTGGGGAGTGGAAGTTTTGTAGATGCACCAGCTTCCCTTTTGTGGCTCACCCCCCCACAAGTGGAGAGGCAATAATTTGGGTTTTGATTCATAACATAACATAACATAACATAACATAACATAACATAACATAACATAACATAACATAACATAACATAACATAACATAGTTGGAAGGGACCTTTTCATTAAACTAGACATACCGAGTTCCTGCAACCGTTCTGCATATGTTTTAGCCTCCAGTCCCCTAATCATCTTTGTTGCTCTTCTCTGCCCTCTGTCTCAACATCTTTTTTACATCGTGGCGAGTCTCAACATCTTTTTACATCGTACATTCGTTTTGGTTTGCAATTTTTAGGAACTAGTGATGGGATTAAGAGACAGAGGATAGAGATTATCTCATTGAATTCGTTCAGATCTTACATATCTACATTTCCTTCCAATTGATTTTGGTGAATTTTTGCTGGGACTTTAAGAAATTATCTGTACATGACATGAGTTCAGAGGAAATGGGCATAAATTGGCATACAAATGAAAACTTTTTTTAAAAGGTTGGTATGTATTCCAATATAGCATTATTGCTGAAAAGGCATTTTCCGGCTCATGTTTTAGAGCAGGGGTCTCCAACCTTGGTCCCTCAGCCAGCAAAGCTGGGAGTTGAAATCCACAAGTCTTAAAGGGACCAAGATTGGAGACCCCTGTTTTAGAGAAGGTTGGTTCGTTCCAAGATGTGCTTCTAACTACTGTAGGTTATTTTGCATGTCCTGATTTTTAAAGGGACATGAGTATTGAGTATTATTATGGTATAACAAAGGGATTGCAAACTTTTCCTTACTGAAGGTCAAAACAAATGTTTAAATAATTTTTTAAAAAATGAAAATATTGCTATTTCACTCATATCATCCTGGGTGATTACTGAAGTCTTGCATGATTCTCATGCAATCTCAATTTCAACACTGAAATTTTGCGAGAATTAGCAATCCCATAAAGCATTTCAACATATTAGAAAAATACTTTGATTTCTGCATGCCATAGATGCCATCTAGGAATATTGCAAGTATCTTATTGCCTACAACATTGTCACCTTCTTCCATAGTAACTAAAAGAGAAGAAATATCCAAGGATACAATATTGTTGTTTATTCCAAAACCTTTGCAGCTCTTGCCATTTCTTAACTTAAAAGCTTGACTTAGACTGGCATTTCCATTAATTTGCAATAGTTTTGATCAAACAATTAAAAAAAACTACTCTGTAATTAATTGGCCAAGGGGGGAGGGTGCCTTCTATTTTTTGAATGTCGAACATTTAAAAATATGTGGCCTCATGGGTAATCTCTGCTCACAGAATTAGGTAGGCAAGAAATCCAGAATGGACCAAATGGAGGAGTTTATTCTGTTGCTTGGCTGTCCCTTGAAAGAAAGCAGATTTCTCTTTGCCAGTTGGTGAGAGGAAGGAGGAGGAGGAGGTCCTAGAAAGCAGATGAGACGGTGGTTAGAAAATTAGCTGTGTGCCTCGTGTGTGTTTGTCTGCTGTTATGCTGGTGACTCCATTGCTCATGCCATTGCAAATTGCTGATCTTGCAGTTTGTAATAGCTGTAGAATGTCTCATTAGAAAAAGGAGTTTAGTAGGAGTTGAGGCTTGGCTAAATTGCTGCAACCTCTGAACCAAGCCAGGGAGTTCAGGCTTTATTTAAAAAAAAACACACCTCTGTATGTGCACATAAGCACATAAAAACCTAGAAACTTAACAGGGTTATTATCCATAAAGAATAATTTTAAGAAGAATCAGATCTGTGATTAGTCTACATTCCCACAGTATTCTAATAACTACTCTTAACAACAGATTCACCCCTGGGTGCCCTGCGTATGTGCTAGCTTCAATGGGCTAGTTGTCTACATTATACAAGAAATGTTGGAGAAGTTAGAGAAAAGTGTCTGAAGCAATTTTATTTTTGTCTCCTGATTTTTTTTCTTTATTTTTTTCCCCTCCCTCCCTCTCTCTCTCACTACAGTTATATGAACTTGATGGAGATCCGAAAAGGAAAGAATTCCTCGATGACCTCTTCAGTTTTATGCAGAAACGAGGTGAGCTTCCTTTCCTAACTACATCCCATGCTACAGATGATCTTTTAGGGCTCTTGCCAAGTTCAGAGGCAGAGAGAATGGGAGAGGGGTAGATTCCCACCAGTCCATAATTGGATGATTCTTCCAGAATTGAGGAAGGAATGTAGCTTTGAATGTAGAAGGCTCCTCGATTCCCAGTTTTCAAAGATCAGATATAAGAGATGGGAATGGCCTCCGTCTTCTTGATCCTATGGAAGATGCTGCTAGTTAAAATACTTGGATTAAAAAGAACAGTGAATTGACCACAAATGGATAGATGAACAAATTTGTGCTTGATACTTCTGTTGACCCAGTTCCTTTGAACCATGGTGAGTAACTGATGAGAAAGCCAGCACCAGATTATTGAGAAAACCAAGATGGGGCCCAGTTATTCCAGGAGCAGCCCTCTTGGCCGGCATCTTTAACGTATATATAATGGCTGATAAATGGAGAGAGATTTTGTATTTTTATTTCATTTTTTTGGCATCTG
Source organism: Ahaetulla prasina (assembly GCF_028640845.1). Taxonomy (NCBI): domain Eukaryota; kingdom Metazoa; phylum Chordata; class Lepidosauria; order Squamata; family Colubridae; genus Ahaetulla; species Ahaetulla prasina. The sequence continues at coordinate 361,015,496 of NC_080539.1, forward strand.
TGGCTCAGTTACAATCAGAGTTGCTATGGGTATAATGGGAAAGGCTTAGTGCAGAGTTCTCCAACATTTCCGGCTTTGGGTACCAGGTTGGGGGGGTTGGTTTGCACAATTGGTCAGCAAATGTGCGCAGCTCCATTTGCACAAGCGGCATACACGCATGCTCACCAGCTGTTTCCATAGCCCAGTTGCACCCCCTCACGGCCCACAGGTTGGGGACCCCTGGCTTAGCGTTCCTTTTGTCCCCGTTTCTCCCTTTTCTTGGGCCTGCAAGAGAGGGGTTGTATAATCAATGAGAAAAAAAAATCAAAATTTAGATGGTCTGACTAGAATAGTGGTCTGCAAACTTGGCTCTTTTAAGACTTGTGGACTTCAACTCCCAAAGCTGGCTGAAGAACTCTGGGAGTTGAAGTCCACAAGTCTTAAAAGAGCCAAGTTTGCAGACCTCTGGACTAGAACAAGCCCAGTTTTGCATTTTGGCTTACTTGCATTTTCTCCAAGACTCTGTGTGCATAAAGCAAACCTGACTTAAATGGCTTAGCTTAGCATGTTGTCTGAATGGCCCCTGTTTTGCATACGTGCAGACAGTGGTCTTTGCCTTTATCAATAAAGCGAGACTATATTAATGATCATACTCATCTGATGAGGGATTATGGGATGGATGTTTAGGAACAAACCGCTCAGAAATGTAGAGAATCGTTGCCACACAGATCCTGGGATTTGTGCTGATGGCAGGAAGAACGTCTGGCCACTAATTTAAAACAATCCTTATATAAATAGTTGTATAAATAAAGATTTGCATTCTGTGCAAATTCTATAATTACATTCTGTAATTATTCTGATGTCCCAGTCAGTTACGTTCCACTTAAATTTCAAACCAAAATCTGGATTTTTACCATGAAACAAATTTTGTCTGTCAATTCTGTTATTTTCTGAAATGGAAATAATGCAGGTTCACCATACCATCTAATTAACCAATTTATTATTTTGGAAGAATTCAAAGAGCTCCTCAAATTAGTGAACAGAGAAAAGGTACATTCAGTGTGAGGTTCTGTTAGTGGAAACAATTAAGATACAGCATTCCCTCATTCTACGTTTTTGCAGATTTAGATTTTATAGATTTTTATAGATTTAACAGCTATTCCTGTAATATGTTCTTTTTCTTCCCAACAGCAGTTTTCAAAACTAGGAAGCATTAAGTTCTTGAAACTACTAGATATACAAAAATACAAAATCTGCATACCCTTCAGAAGGTGCTTCACACTGCATCCTACGTATAACTGCTAAATGGAAAACTTTTGTGCACTTGGAAAACTTTTGGGAAGGAACAAGGAATGAACGTTGTGAAAGCATTTGGAAAGTAGGCATTTTGATTCAAACAGCAAATAAGACTTTTTTTTTTTTAATTGAGGGGCCATACTGCCAGGTGGTAATCTAAGATGTTTGCAGAGCAGCTAGTTGGAGAATGTTTCCTTTGAAAGATTGCAGAAATAATGAGCAAGTTTTCATGACCAGAAATAATGAGCCATTTTCTGGCTTCATGTTAAAGGAAGGAGACGATTGGAGATGGCAGGGCCAGTGGAAGGAATCCTTGTCTGCAGCTTGTTACAGTCTTTGGGATAAGGGATACAGGAAGCATTTTGCAGACTTAATTAAATTAGGTTTGGGCCTAATCTTAAAAAGGTCTCTGGTTGCAGCAAGGCAAGCTAGAAGACATAATGCTCCCTCTGCCTTTGAAAATATAAATGCCAGCAATGGCTTGCAGCTGGCTCCAGCACTAATTGGAAGATGGGGGCCCCTTGGGTATGTGAGACAGAGGGGTTGCAGAAGTTGAGAGAGAGGCAGACAGAGAGACAGACAAGACAGACACACACAGGGGCTCTTTCTCACGGATCTGGAAAATTGAATTTTAAATGTTAATGCTAAGTATAGTTCTGATTTTTTTCCCCAAGTTAAATATAAATAGACGTACCTAGATAGTTGGAGGGGAAATTGGCTCTCAGTTAAATGCCAATGATAAAGGAAGTCCCATTATTGGAATCCAGGAATATTCTCTAGCGCCGTGATGGTGGCACACTGAGCCCTCTCTGCTGGCATGCGCGCCGTCGCCCCAGGTCAGATCTCCGTGGCGTTTCTTTCGTGAGCTTCTGTTTCCCTGCAAACGATGAAACAGAAGCTCACAAAAGAAAAAGAACTTAACCTTTTGCCGTGCTGCCGGTGTTGGGATGACCCGCCTCCCGCTGGCCAACTGGTCTTCGAGTCTCTGCTGCGCACATGTGCATGCATGCACATGTCCGTGCATGTGTATGTCAGTACATGCGCGCGCGCACCTTTCCGTTTTGACATGCATGCACAGTTTGGGCACTCGGTGTCTAAAAGGTTTGCCATCACTGGTCTAGCGTGATGCCCTGCAGCTCTGCTAGATCCCGGAATTGCTAGACAGTAGTAGAGCCCAAGGACTTTGCTTGCAGGGGATAATGGGAGTTGAAAAACACCTTGCCGTAGTACGGTATTGTAGGGATGTCCCTGAAGCAAATCTGGGGGTTTCACTGGGTCTCCCTTCCTTGTTTCATCTCCATTGCTTAGTTGTTGTTGTTGTAAGTACAGCCTACATCTGTATTCCAATTACAGAAACCTGTTATTATTCTTATTAGTGTTAAGAACATGTAAAGTGATAGGACTCCTTAAACTTGTTTGCCTTTGAACCGGACGGGACTCGAGAGAATTGGGTCAAGAGCAGAGAAGGCAGCGGAAGAAGAGAAAACCTGACTGGGCTGAGCAGCTGTTGGAAAGGAGCATCTTTAAAGCAAGGCTTCTTCCCCATCTTCCGTTAGAAACGTTACTTTAACGGCCCATTGCAAAAGATGGCCTTTCAGAGAGAGTCTCCACTGGGCTGTATTCAGACATTATGCTAAATTAGGACGGTTCTCTCTGTTGCTGCCGTAGGCCTCGATCTTCAAAATTTGCTTCATAGAAAAGCTTACGTGCTAAGAGTTAGCATTGCCTTGGTGGCACATGATCATTTTTTTTAAAATTTGAATTTATATCCCGCCCTTTTCCGAAGACTCAGGGTGGCTTACATTGTGTAAGGCAATTTTAGAATTACAGGGCCATAACAGAACTATATGTGGAAAGGGAAATCTTAAGATATTTTCCTTCTATTGGTGGGATCAGGTAAATAGCGTTCATTTTTTTTTTTTTAAATCTTTTTAAGGTAATGGTAAAGGTTCCCCTCACACATATGTGCTAGTCGTTTCCAACTCTAGGAGGCGGTGCTCATCTCCGTTTCAAAGCTGAAGAGCTTCAAAGACGCCTCTGTGGTCATGTGGCCGACATGATTAAATGCCAAAGACACACAGAATGCTGTTACCTTCCTACCAAAGGTGGTCCCTATTTTTCTACTTGCATTTTTTACGTGCTTTCCAACTGATAGGTTGGCAGAAGCTGGGACAAGTAACGGGAGCTCACCTTGTAATGCGGCACTAGGGATTCGAACCACTGAGCTGCCGACCTTTCGATTGACAAGCTCAGCATCTTAGCCACTGAGCCACTGCGTCCAACTTTAAAAAAAAACTTTTTATTGTGTTACTGTTACTCAGTACTGTAATTTGCCCCCGCTATTTGATAGTGTAATCTTGTTGAATAGACTTTGGGGGGGGGGAAATGGCTCTGGCCCATCTGTTACTAACCCACTAACCATGCTTATTGAACAAGCCATAGTAGCTTGCTTTGCATAACCTAGGCCATTCATTACCCTTGATTTATAAGCCATGATAGATAGGTTTGCAGAGGACACTTTATGCCATAGCAACAGGGTATAATCCCAGTAAAAAAAAAACAAAAAAAACCCACCTGAATATTATCTCTGATAGATCCTAGATGAGCTGATCAACAAAATGCAGCTGGTAATGCCAGGAAGAGGATTCTCAGGTCTGTAGATAAAGAGGGGGGAGGGGGGAGGGGGGAAGATTTGCCCTAAGTCAAGGAATCTGGTTGGGATGGGGGGGTGGGGGGGAAGCAGATGGCCTTGGCCAGCCCAGAGAAAGCGGGGTGGGGCAGGGTGTTCTTTGTGTGGAATGTAAGAAGTCACAAAAGGGGGAGGGAAAGGAGGGAAAGGAAATTGCAGGGATGTTTTTTGGAGGCTTAATATCCTTTGAGGGGCTTGCCCACCCAGCACCAGGCCATCTAAGCAAACAATGGTGAGGTAGCCTAGTATGTTTCTGGGCTGTGTTTAATGGGGAAAGGGAGGGGCACACCCGGGGGGGGGGGTAGGAAGGTGGGGGGACACATAGAATGGCTGCATGAACAATTGTCAACATGTTTTTGAAGCAGGAAAGGAGCACTAAGCTAAATGGCTGGAATTCCTGGAGGATATAGCTGTGAGGGAGTTTAAATCCTGCAGGAGGAGGGGGATGGCGGCGAAGATGCCAGGAGCACCCAATGCACTGATTTACCCAAGAGCAAAAGCTCCAGTGTGCCAGGATGGAGGCCACAAGTACCTGCAACTCTGGGCATTCTGTGTCCCCACGCCTTTCACATCCCAAAGCAAGAGGGGTTTTCATCCATGCAATTTGCAACTTGCATGGTAGAGATTTGATGTTTTAGTGGGGCAGAATAAATCAATTGTGTTTATTCAGTTGATACCCTGCTTCCCTATCAAAACCATTTCTAAGTGAAGGCATCAAATGGAATTGAGCAGGGGATTGGTGGTACTAGGTATAAGCTGGTTTCACAAGCCATAAGATAGTAAGATAGTTTTGGTTTTGTCATAGGCATGAATACAGCCATTGCATTTGGTATATTATCCTTCATGCCACAGCAGGATGTATGAGCCATCTACTAAGGATTGTTTGACAAATAGGGATCAAAACAACAAGTAACAATCAGCACAGTGCTAAGCCTTGGGCCACCTGTTTTCCTCATAGCATCCTCTGGGTGCACCAAACCCTTATTTCCATTTCCTGTGGGGGGGTATGGAGATTTAATTCATTTATTTATTTTTAATCTTATCTATATCCAACTTTTATTATTATTATTATAAATAACTCAAGGCAGCAAACATACATAATACCCCTTCTTCCTCCTATTTTCCCCATAACAACAAACCTGTGAGGTGATTTAGGCTGAGAGACTGGCCCAAAGTTACTCAGCCAGCTTTCATGTCTTAAGACAGAAGTAGAACTCACAGTCTCCTGATTTCTGGCCTGGTGCCTTAATCACTATATTAACCAACGTAGGGGAAACTACCAAACTGAGAAAATCCTGGCTCACTGAACTACTAAGGAACCTCAAAGTTGCTTTCTCAAAAAAACAAAGTTTTTTTTTTACATATAGCAGCACTGATACCAGAAAAAAAATTCCACCAGCTATTGCTCAGGGCTGTGATGGCGAACCTATGGCACACATGCCGGAAGTGGCACGCAGAGCCATTTTGCCTAGCACACGCTGCGTCACCCGTTCCTCTTCTGGATTTCTGGTGCATGCATGTGCATTGGCTAGCTAGTCTTCTGGTTACTGATATGCATGTGCGCACGACAATCAGCTGACCTTCATGTGTGCGGCATTGCCAGAAACCGGAAGATCAGCTGGCCAGTTGATTGTTGCGCACGCATGCATGCCAGTAAAAAGAATGTCTGTCTAGCTGGCCAGTGCACATGCATGCCCACCCCCTTGCCAGCCAGGAGCACTCCCCCAGTCACTCCCCTGCACCTGCCTGCCTTGTCACTGACACCGCGAGGAAAGGCCCCAAAACTGTGCTGCCTGGGATCCACATGGGCTGCTGCAGGGGGATGCCAGGCAGATCTGGCTGGACTCTGTCCAGAATGTGAGACTGGCAGGAGGATGAGGAGCCACTGCTGCCTCTTGGCCGGCACAAACAACCTGCTGCCACAGCCTGCCACAGCCCTCTCTGATCCACCGGCTGCTTCTGCCACTGGAGCTGAGAGCTTCCCTGTTTCCCAACCCGAATGGACTTCTGGCATGGCCCCAAGCCTCCAGAGGAGAGTGTGGTAAGAGGCGCACTGGCTGGGAAGCGGTCATGCTTCCTTGGAAGAAGTGGCTGGAGAGGGTTGCACCAACCTTTGCCAGTGCAAACGGCCATGCTGGATGCTGCCCGGAGTACGAAGCTGGCAGGAGGAGGAGGAGCGGCGGCGGCAGACCATTCTTATCAGCAAGCTTTGATGCAGGAGCCTTTCCAGGCCCAAAACGGTGCACAGGGGGGCCTATGTGCGGGCGGCGGCGGCTGTGTCTCGGCCGGACCACCTCGGCCTCTGAATATGTGGCCTTTGCCACGCTGCCTGAGCTCCTCCCGCTGGGAGCCACTGGCCAAGCAGGTGCAGCTGGTGGAGCTTTGGCGGACCAGCAGCTGGTGAGGGTAGGGGGGATGGGCTGCCTACGCAGGTGACATGACTGCCATCAAAGCAGAGCCGAGAAACCCTCTTGGCTTGTTCCGCCAGGGGCATATGTCCCCTGGACTGTGGGCATTGCCACCCCACCTCCCGTGGCGACCGGAGAGCCTGGCTCAGCAGCGGGCGTGGTGTGAGTTGGGGGGGGGATGCCACACCGCCTGCGGTTGGACTCGTCACCCGATCACCATGCCTGCTGCTGCGCCGCCGGCCAAGTCAATGCCGGAGAAGGAGCAGGGTCACAACTGCGAAACCCATCCGGAGTTGAGAGGGGACTTCGACTGGCTTTCAATAGATGGCTCGGGTGGGGTGCAAGAAGATGAAACCGGTAGAAGTGACTGCTGAGCGCAGGGGGGTGTCCTTGGGACGCGGAAAAGCCAGTTGGGTTTGGATCGCGGGATGGGGGGTGCTGAAAAGTTAACCCACTACCCACCCACCAGCGCCTGGATGGGTTTGCTGAAAGTAGAGGGGCCTGTAAATTAATGTGCGGCTGCAGTGTGGGTTCAGTTCACGTCTGAAGGCTACTCAGTCAGCAGAGCAGCAGCAGGCATGTTGGAGGTCGGGTGTGGGGCCCAGGTGGCGTGGCACCCCCGCCTGACCCCTGCAACATTGGGGAAGGAGCAGAAGGGCGGCCGTAGTTTCTCCTTTTCCATGCCCTGAAATCTTTTGAGACTAAACTAAAACTGATACCTGAAGAATCTGAATCTCTCTCTCTCCCTCCCCCGTCCCCACCTCCACACTCTCCTCTCTCTTTTCTTTCTGAAAAATCGATTCAGCAAGTAAGCACCCCGGTCCCGATCTCTCCTGAGTAGCCTTCAGACATGAACTGCAGCCGCACGTTAATTTACAGGCGCCTCTACTTTCAGCAAACCCATCCAGGCGCTGGTGGATGGGTAGGGGGGATCTGCAGAGAGTTGATGGTTAACTTTTCAGCACACACCCCCATCCCACGATCCAAACCCAACTGGCTTCTCTGCGTCCCAAGGACACCCCCCCTGCACTCAGCAGTCACTTCTACCGGCTTCGCCTTCTTGCGCCCCACCCAAGCCATCTTGCAAGCTGAGGAGGACGCGGGGGCAACGATCACATTCCTGTCTCAAAGTCCCCTCTCGACTCCGGACAGGTTTCTCAGTTGTGACCCTGAGCCAATGCCAGGGAAGGAGCAGAAGAGCGGTCGCAGTGGCGGCGCAGCAGTGGACATGGTGGAGATCGGGCGACAGGTCCAACCGCAGGTGATGTGGCACCTCTGCCTGACCCCGGCCATGCCTGCCAGTGAGCCAGGCTCTCCGGCCACCGCAGGGGGAGGTGGCAATGGCCACAGTCCAGGGGACATGTGTGGCCTGTGGAGCGAGCCAAGAGGGTTTCTTGGCCCTGCTTTGACGGCGGCCATGTGGTCACCTGCGCAGGCAGCCCATCCCCCCCACCCTCACTGGCTGCTGGTCCACCAAAGCTCCGCCAGCCACACCTGCTTGGCCGGCGGCTCCCAGCAAGAGAAGTCCAGGCAGGGCGTCAAAGGCTGCGCATTCAGAGGCCGAGGTGGTCCGGCTGAGATGCTGCCGCCAGCTGGGGAACAGCCGCTGCTTTGTCTCGCTAGGGAATGGACCGGTACCCGGTTGCCCTCCAGCCCAGTGATGCGTGCTGAGCTTGCCAAAAGACTCGCAGTCAGCTGGGCGAGCATGGTGGGGCGATGCGGTTCTCGGCACGAGGCAGCCAGGTTGCTCAAGTGCCCTGACCCAACCAGGCAAGGGAAAAGTAGCAGCGGGCCCTGCCTGGCTGTGGCCCGCAAAAAGCCTGACTGGCAAGTGGCTGGGGAAGCCTGCGGGCAATGGACCAGCAGGGGAGTCGTGAATAAGTTGCGGCTGAGGCCCTCAGACCGAAAGGCCGCTGGTCTGTGGCTCCCTGGCTCCCTTTGTAGTCCACACATGTATTGAAAAGGACAGATGAATAAGATTTCGAACATGAAACAATCTCGGCTTAAAAGGAAAAAAAAATGTATGTCAGCTTGCGCCTGAGCTGGCCGGGAGGGGGGGAGGGAAGCCCTGCCTGCCCGTCCTCGCCCCTGGTGGCCGTAGCTGTTGTGCTGTCAATTCCGGGCATGGAGCAGGCCATTTCCCGCCAGCAAAGGTTGGTGCAGGAGGCTTTCCAGGACTAAAATTGGGCGTGGGGGGGTACATGCACGGGGGGAGCATGGGGGTGGGGGTCATGTGTGCATGCACAGTGGGGTACACATTGCATTATGGGTGCTGGCACACGTGTGTTGTCGCGTGCACACTTTCATCACCCAGGAAAAAAGGTTCGCTATCACTGGCCCAGGGTCACAAAAATACACTAAATTAAAGTAAAATTGCCCAGAGTGTCTGCCAGGCATATATATTTTACTAATAAATTCATTGAATAAGACTTAATAGTTTGGTTGACTCCATTCACTTATTGTGGGAAAGGCCATCCTATTAAGACATATTTCAGACAACTTGCTTAAATGTAGCATGCCCTATGAAAATAGCAAATTGACCTTTATTAATCTGGTTTTTTAGTACATTGTGTGAAGCCAGCCATTGTATTAAGCTATGATTTAATCCTGCTTTAATTAATGAATTATAATGGTTTGGGTTGGTGCAATACACCAAGCACTAACCAGGACTTCCTGTGTTGCTAGGCTACGTAGTATAATATTGGAACCGGTACTGAAATGCTACATCCATGAAGTTTTAACCTTGGGACTTGCACTTGTGACTATCTTCATTTTTTGCATGAAAGCAATGTATAAAATACTTACCTGCGCAAGCAGCTCAGTTTAGTGAGCTCTATGGAGCTCGTTCCTTTTTCAGTGAAATCTTGCTTTTTTCCCCCTGCCTACAATGTAAGTATGTAAGGCCAGCTCAGCAATCAGCAAAGATGAATGTATGTGGTGGTAACAGCAGGACAAGCATAAAACTACTTGGGGGAGTTTCCTAAAAAGCTGATGTGGGGGGTGGGGATGACTCTCAAAGCAGCTCTCTCATTTTGGGTGCCTTTTGCAAATGTGAGGCTTGTCAGATGCGTTTTTTCCATGGTGAGGGCCGGATTTCTGTCTGCTGTGTGTTTCCCAGCATGGAGGGGAGCCCTGCTGCCAATCCCATTCTGCAGACTGAAATAGGAAGGAAATTCCTTCACTCAGAAATACCTCCTAGGATTTGAGCCCCAGCTGCCCTGGCTCAAATAGATTTTACTCCCGGAAAATGTGCCCATGCCTTCCTGCAGTAAAACTATGCTGCACAATAAGGTGTTTTTCTCCCCCCCTCTTCTCCCCCCCCCTGTTCAAAATTGTTCCTTTTTGTTTTAAGGAAGCAATAAATCAATAAAAGGAGAAATCAATTAAAAGGGAAAGAGATGGGAATGAGAAGCAAACAAAATTTCTGAAAAGTCATTTCTTGCTTTGCCTGTTCTGGATCTTTGCTGGGTCTTCTCCCCTCTGCTGTTCATGAAGCAGCACTCTCCCCATTTCCCTCCCCCCAATAATCAGAAAGCTTAGCCTTAGGAGGTCAGATCATTATGGCCCCAAACTGCTGTGTCTGTACTTTTGGGATAGCCTGTCAGATCCATGTAGTTCATCCCTAAAACGCTTGAAATCCTGAACATTTCAAGATACACACCGCAAACCTGTCTGTTTGCTAAGTAAAACTACCACAAAGCTGATAACAAAGGTAGACAATCGGCATTCAATATAGTTTTTTTTCCTTTTTTTAAAAAAAGGAAAATGTTTGGTAGCAATATATAGAATCTTTGTTTTAAAATGCAATATGTTGAAACCATCCCAGTGCAAGCTGGAATAAATAAATGTTGAACATCTTACAGGCTAGGGCTGGCTCATTTTGCACAGCAAAGGTTTCCAGAAATATAGAGGGATTGTACCCCAAAAAATATTGACACATCCTTTCCATTTTTCACACCCTTCAATGGTTTGGAAGAGAGCATGGTTAATCCTAAAGATCTGGCCCACTTTTACGCAGGTAGTCCACAATGTACAACCCCAATTGGGACCAGAATTTCCATTGCTGAACAAGATGGATTTTAAGTGACTTGTGCCCAATTTTATTAACTTTTTTGTCATGGCTGTTAAGCATATCACTTCAGTTAACTCAGGGGTCTGCAAACTTGGCTCTTTTAAGACTTGTGGACTTCAACTCCCAGAGCTCCTCAGCCAGCTTTGAAGTCCACAAATCTTAAAAGAGCCAAGTTTGCAGACCCCTGAGTTAAGTGAATCATGTAGTCATTAAATGAATCTGGCTTCCTCCATTGACTTTGGTTGTAGGAAGCCGACCCTGAGACACTGAGGCCTTCATAAATACATGCCAGTTGTCAATGTATCCTGAAAGCTGGCTGGAGAATTCTGGGAGTTGAAGTCTAAGACCAAGGTTGAGAAACATTTGGTCTTAGACATCAAGGCCTTGTGCTTCAGAGCAGGGGCATCAAACTTGATTTCTTTGAGGGCCAGATCAGCATTATAGTTCTCCTCTGTGGGCCAGCCAGTCGGGGGGGTGGGGAGGAGATGAGACGGATGCCTCCTGAAGCACCCTGCTGGCCAAAATGCCCCCCCCGTGCCCCATTTTCTGCCTGGATGGCCTCCTGCAGCACTTTGATGGCCAAAACAGGGCATGGGGGACCTGTTTTAGCCGGCAGATTGGTGCAGGAGGACGTCCACACCAAAAACGGGGTGTGGGGGGGCCACATGTGCCCCCCGCACCGCATTTTGGTTGCCAGAGGCACCGCGGACCAGTCCTTTGCTATTTCTAGGCTGGCCCCATAGGCCAGATTTAAGCACTCCATGGGCTGGATCCAACCCGCTGGCCTTGAGTTTGACACCCCTGCTTCAGAGGAATTTAAGAATCTCGGCCATTAAAACTCGGTCCCTAACCAGAACTGGCCCCATTCACTTGGTGTACTGCGCAAAAGATTGCTTGCTGCTGAGCTGGACTGGGGTTTTTGCCAGGCCACTGACTAATTGGATAGAAAATCTCTCAAAGACACCAAAAAAACCCAACCATCTGGATCCATGGAAAGTGAGCTCTTCCTATTCTGCACAGACAGCCTGTAATCCAGAAGCGATTGGATAGGAATTTGTCGATAAAAAGGGGGTTAACTCAACTACAAAAGGTTACCTAAGGGTTCAGCTTGTAGTTTCCCCCACAAGCATTACTTTACAACCATTTTTTTTAAAAAGTATTTTCATGCATGCTTGCAAGCACGGATAAGGTGACGGGAGAAGAAGGGTTTGAGTAATATCAAGGTTTCTTGGCAGGGCCTCAAAGCCTCCCCAGGCGAATGCCGGTCCTTAAATTTAAGGCATGAAACAAGTTTTGTAACTTTAATAATTTCACAGATCTGCAAAGTTCACCTGTCCTTGTTTGTTGCTCAATATGGGTTCTTTATATATATATAGATATAGATATAGATATATATGTATGTATGTATGTATGTATGTATGTATGTATGTACGTATGTATATATGTATATGTATATATAATAATAATAATAATAATAATAATAATAATAATAATTATTATTATTATTATTATTATTATTATTATTATTATTATTATGGCTTAAATAAATGCACATTACGCAAAAAAATTCTGATAATTGCTTAGAACTTCGTAGAGAACATGCCTAACCAAACTTCAAGAAAAATCCCAAATACGAAGATAGTGGAGGTTCTTGTTTCTTACTGAGCAGTTCCTTTAAACAAAACAGCCTCTTCAAAATTGTGTTAAGGCTAGCCAGGTTCACAGAGGTCCCCATGTGCTGCAGGAAAGAAAGTGGCATTTTCTTTGGTATGGGCAGTCAGAAGTGTGATTTTATTTTAGAAAGGAGTGTTAATAACATGTGAATGGCTCCACTGCTATAGTTTGCAAAATTGCAGGCAAAGCACAGGCTGCTAGAAAGTACATCCTTTCTCCGTAATCATTCCTCCCTCATTCCAACCCCCCCCCCTTCATTTTTAGTATGTATTTCTTTGCATTCCAAGGCAAGACTGTATTATAAATACTTGGGTGTCTCTGAGGCTACTGGCCTGTATTGGGATTGGAGCAGAGGGAGAATCTGTGAAGGGTTAGCTGTCCTGTCTGACACTGTTTCTAAGCAACATGCATTACATCAGGGGTGTTGAAACTTGGCAACTTTAAGACTTGTGGACTTGAACTCCCAGAATTCTGGGAGTTGAAGTCCACAAGTCTTAAAGTTGCCAAGGTTGGGCACCCCGGATTAGGAGAAGCAAATCTTATTAAAAGTATCTAGAGGACTTTCAGGACATGGTGTTCATCATCACAGAGCTTCTAAATTATCACCAGGATATAAGACTGAAATCTGCGTCATCAGTTGTGGCAATGTTGCCCTGCTATTCAACACCAACACCAGTTTTTACATCAGCGAACTGAAGAGGGCTACTTCTGAATCGCCTTCCAGAGGGGGGGGGGAATTGAATTTTACCTCTGCCACAAGTTGCCTTGGTAGCCTTTCATTAATGTGTTGTCATTTGTTTCCCTAAGCAAAATATTGGTTTTCCTTTCAGAGTTATTTTCTATATTCTTCCAAGTTAAAAGAACTGCATATGATGTACTTCACAGAAGCAGAAATGGTACACAATATTGTTATCATGAGAAAACTATATAGCAAATAAAAATCTGGATCCTGTTTGATGTCGGAAGTCAGCATCCTAGTGATTGTTACCTTGCCCAACACTTTTTGCTCCTTTCCACTTTTTCCCCCAACAATAGGGACCCCTGTGAACCGAATCCCAATCATGGCCAAGCAGGTGCTGGATCTTTATATGCTCTACGTTCTGGTGACCGAGAAGGGAGGCTTGGTGGAAGTGATCAACAAGAAGCTGTGGAGGGAGATCACCAAAGGTCTGAACTTGCCCACCTCCATCACCAGTGCCGCCTTCACACTGCGTACCCAGTAAGTCACAGGAGGTCCCTTCCCCAGCCTGATTCCAGGGCGGGTCAAGGAGAAGCAATATTTGTATAGGGAAAGAGGAAGAATTTATTTTAGTGGAAAAATGACTGTCAAGCATGAAGACAAGAATAAATGGAGGGGACTCTCCCAGTCCCGTAAGAAAAAGATTCTAATGAAGGAGAATATTCGTAGCTCAGGATTGAAACGAGGAGTCCTTGGTGCTCTCTGAGCTTGGTTGTTTTCTTGGAGATGTTTCATTGCCCAAACTAGGTAATATCATCAGTACTTTGATGGGTAATGAAACATCTGCAAGAAAACCAACCAAGCTCAGAGAGCACCAAGGACTCCTCAAGAAACAGATTACTTTTTGTTACCCTCTGCAACTGACCTGCAGGAAATTCCCCAGACTGGGGAACAACCCTGCTGATTTGAAGTAATTGGAGCTGTATCCAATATGTATGGATAGCATCGAGCTGAAAAGGCTTGTATATCAGATGCAGCCTGCAGAGAAGGCCGGCTGTTTTGCCCCCAGAATTTTAATTTATAGAAAAATGATCAGTTCCCGTACATTAAAAGAATAAATGTGTCCTGATAACCATTACCCTATTTTATGAAGTAGAATCATAAAATAAGAGCCTTCCACCTTGTTCCGCCCTTCCTCTCTTTCTCTCTGACTTCTTTCAGTTCCCTTCCCCCATCTTTTCATCCACCCTAATCAACACTAAAGTTAATTACTCTGGAATTCAGAAAACCAGGTGGCGGAAGGGGATTGGGGATGGGGGGAGGAGTAGGAGGAGAGCTATTAACTTTTTAAAAGCCGGGAGCCTTTAAAAGAATGCCACCAGCATTTTTTCACCACTAGTGCAGATCTTGGAAACGGAAGTGTCTGGATTTTGCAGCATATTATCCTGAGTATCTAATAAACAGGGAATATTGATCTGAAATATTTATTTGAAACATCCTCTCCTCCTCAATTTAGTAGGTTCCAAGAAAAGTTTCCAGAACAATGAATTGGACGAAACTGATGTCCTTAACATTGGATTGTTTTGTTTATATCCCACCTTTATTATTTTTATAAATACCTCCAGCTGGTGAGCACACACAATGTTCCTTTCTCCTTCTCCTATTTTCCCTATAACAACAAGTCTGCTAGGTGAATTGGGCTGAAAGAGAGTGACCCAAAATCACCTGCCTAAAGTGAACTAGAACTCACAGTGTCCTGGCTGTGAAAAGGGAGAAAAGCCAATGTGGATGGAATGAGAATATTAAGTTTTTATTAACAACTGGGGTTTTTTATTAGCATAGCTGGGTACATAGCATTTTATTCAAGATTCCCAATCCATGATGGAGGAATCAGCAAATCAAAGTTTGCCAAGATGTATCAAGGGTAGAGTCTAGTTGTTAAGGCACCAGGCTAGAAATCAGGAGATAAGTTCTAGTCCTGCCTCTTTGAACGGTTGTTGAACAAGCAGTCACTAAGCAAGAACCACCCATATTGCTCTGGTAGGACAGAATTGTATAAATTCAGCAGTGTCATACATTGGCAGATTTAAAATATAATTTTAAAAAATTGCTGCTGTTTGTTGGGGTTCTGTTAAATTAAGTGGCCATAATTTTTGTGTATCTCTTTTTTTTGTCTCCAAAAGATATATGAAGTACTTATATCCATACGAGTGCGAGAAAAGAGGGCTGAGCAACCCCAATGAACTCCAAGCAGCCATTGACAGCAACCGGCGAGAGGGCCGTCGGCAAGGATTCAGTGGTTCAATCTTTACCTATTCTCCCAGTGGCACTCACACCATGTTGTCTTCACCCAAGCTTCAAGTATCAACCTTGGGACTGACCTCAGCTACTAATGGCAGCCCCATTGCTCCTGTTCCAAAAATCAAGAAAGGTAACTATTTGCACCTTCTCTTGAGAGAGATGTTTTGAACATTTCAAGGAGTTTTCCCGGTGGCTTCTACTCCCACAATCCCTAGGGGCTGTGCTGGGCTAAAGATTGTGGGAGGATAAGTTCAAAAGACCGGAGGGTACCAGGTTATGGAATTTCTTTATATCTTCATTTAAGCACTGCAGATGTAATTAACTGGTGCTGAGTTGCAGCGAATTTAGTATGCTGATCTCTTAATTAGCAGGTGGGGCTTTTCACATCAAATATAATGGGAAAATTAGTGGGGGAGAGGCTTTCTAGCACCTCAAAAGTAGTCATTAAAAGTTCTATTAGTGCCCTTGTCTGCTGTTTCCTTAAAAAGATGGTATATAGGTGGTCTTCACTTAACAACCACTTGTTCAGTGACCGTTTGAACTTAGGATGGTGCTAAACAAGTACTTACAACCAGTCCTTGTACTTAAGATGGTCACAGCGTCCCGCAGTCACACGATGGCCATTTTCAACCTCCTTTGCTAGTTTCCTTCTATTAAAAGGCAATTATAAGTCAGCAGGAGGTTGCAAATGGCAACCACGTGATGTCCTTGCTTAATGACCCATGGTCATTCACTTAACAACAGCAACAGAAGTGCTAGAATTTCTGTTGCTAAGTGGCACAGTCGTGACATTCTTTACCACTGTATTGCATAGCAATGAAATTTGAGGTCCTGTTATTAAGTGAGGACCTGTACAGGAAACTTTGGGAGCAAGGCAGCTGACTTGGGTCTCACATACATAGCCCATTCGAAGAATTTGAAATGAGGACGTGACTAATGTGTTTCATCGCCTTGAGTGAAAAGTAATCTGTTAAAATATAATCTAGAATCACATATTCTCATTTACTGGATCATTGACTTAATTCAGGTTAATAAAAACAATGACAAAGATACCATTAACATAAAATGCTGTGAGAAAAAAGGATTTGTTCGGGGGTGGTACAAATGAACGTTTTGCTCCTGTTTGGTTCTGCCTTTATAGTTGACTTCAAAATGTAGTATATATTTTTTTGCTCTTTGTAGTAGATTTCCTAATTCTCCCCAGCTAGAAATACTGTTCTAAAGTTCATAGTGGCCAGATCAAGAGTGTTCTAACTGGGTTGCATGCATCAGTAAAAATCCTGCTTGTTTAACATAAGCAGCTTCATTTAGGCATAACAGAGGAGAGAAGATCCTTAATCCTTTTTGGGTGATGACTTCTACCTATGAGGGCACTGCCTAAATCCGCTAATGTTTACCTCCAGATTTGGTGCCGACTGCCGAGTCTAAATGCTGATACCTAATGAAATTCTGCAGACTGGGTTTTTGGGCTTGGGACATCTGAAATCTTGCTGATAAAGATGCTGCAGAGGAAAACATTAAATCAGGGATGTCAAACTTGATTTCATTGAGGGCGGCATCAGAGTTGTGTTTGACCTTGGGGGCCGGGTGGGTGTGGCCAGCTGGACGTCATTTGTGTCGGGGGGCACCTATGGTGGGCCAAGCGCTTTGCCAGCAAAAACAGGCTCCCGAGCTCCATTTTCGCTGGCAGAGGATTGTAGGAGGCCATCACAGCCGGAAGCGGAGCTTGGGAGCCTGTTTTAGCTGGCAGAGGCACTGCAAGCCGGTCCCTCACTGTTTCCAGGGTAGCCCCGTGTGCCAGATGTAAGCACCCTGTGGGCTGGATGCACCCCTGCATTAAATGAACACGAGTCCCTTTCCCATGGAAAAAAGCTAAAATGGGCCAGATGGAAAGGCTTGATCGTGTAAGGAATAGGACTGTGCTCTTTTCTTTTGGAAGAAAGACTGCAGATCTTGAAGAAGTACAGCATTTCTACTATTCATAAAAAAAAGCCCAGCCTTTTTTTTTTTTTAAGATTCCACGTGAGCCTTAAAAAAGCAGCTGCAGCTGCTTTAAGGATTGCATTAATTTAAGTTTAATTACTTCTGTTAACATTACCTTCCTGAGATTATGGGAGCAGTCTCCTTGAGAGAGACTATAATTTTA